>NC_073635.1:89380000-89980000 GCF_029407905.1 Bubalus kerabau | reverse complement strand
TGGCTGGTTCATGTTGAGGTTTGACGGACAACAACACAATTCTGAAAGCAATTATCCTTCAATAAAAAAAGATTAATTAAAAAAAAGAACTTAGAATGATTGCAGTATCATTTGGGTACTACAGGGTTTCTCCAGATTCTTTCCTCTTGAAACACTGAGACGCCCAGGGCCCTGCAGGTTCCTGGGTTGATGGAGAGGGGTGGCTCCACGGAGCTGGGGGAAGGCAGCAGCATGGTGCCGTCCCTGCCCCTAGGCTGGCGGCAGTACCAGGGATGGTCGTGCAGCCCGTGGCAGAGGGGAACCCCCGAGGAAGCTCCTGGTGAGGTGTGGGCAGGAGAATTCAGCCCCCGGGGCGCTGCTCAGGGGAGGGGGAGGTTCTCTCATCAGCCCCATGGCCTGGTCACAGCTGGGAGTGGGTGGGCGCAGGTCGGGGCAGGACACATGGGGGATGGGCACGGCGGACACTCCTGCGTTCGCTCTAATGAGGTCATTTCCATCCTCTCCTGTTTCATCTTCTCTGAGACTCACAGATTGTTCTGAAAATTGCCTGGCCCTTCCGACATTGAATATGCTGAGCGGCGATAGCATGGGATAAGCCCGGTGTGTTGGGTACTTGTTGAATCTGCATGTGCGTGAAGACTCATTTCAGGATCCCCACTCATGTGATCGCCTTCTCTCGGCTCTGCCTTTTGAAATCCTGGAAATGTCACATTTTTCTCAGATCAGATCATTAAACATGGGGAAAATTTCAGCTGAAGCGCGCTGGCTTATAAACAGGTCCTGCAGCGGTCGCTGTGGGCTTGTGGCCCCGCGGGCGAGGCCGGCACTGGGGCATGCAAAGGGCGGAACGCAGACATGGGGGCTCCGCTCCAAAAGGCGGCCTGCTCTGAGCCTCCGTCTGGGTGGACAACCCTAATGAACAGACATACTCAGAAATCGGGGTATTGGGGTTATTTTAGACTTCTTTCCTGATCAATACAGTTAACCCAGATACAGATTTTGGTTTTGAGAAGTACTATTAGAAGTCTTAGGGGCTTTCCTGGTGATTCAGATGGTAAAGAAGCTGCCTGAAGTGCAGGAGACCCAGGTTTGATCCCTGGGTCGGAAGATCCCCTGGAGAAGGGAAAGGCTACCCACTCCAGTATTCTTGCCTGGAAAATCCCATGGACAGAGAAGCCTGGTGGGCTATAGTCCATGGGGTCACAAAAAGTAGGACACGACTGACAGACTAACATTAGACGTATTTGTGAAATGTGTGAGAATGTTTCTCTGCCTTTGTGAGTGTGGAGAACGAGACATGATTTGGGCTTTCTTGGCTGACTCTGGATTTGGCAGTTCTGTGAGTCACTGTCCTGGATGTTAATCCTCAGCGTACAATGCTGCAGAAGCATGTCTGTTAACATGTGTGCCCGTGTGTGTATACATACATGTGTGTATCTATGAGTATGTATACATATATGTGCATCTATGTGTGTATACATATATGTGTATCTATGTGTATCTGTGTGTGTGTATACATACATGTGTGTCCGTGTGTGTGTACATATATACGTAGTATTAGGTAGAAGATGCTGCTTTATCTTCCTTTATAAAAAAAACGAATGCTTGGTGTCTGTGACGGATGCGGCATCCAGGCATTTTAAAATCTTGCTCCAGGTGTGGCCTGGCCCAGGAGTGTGCGAGTCACTTGGGAGGCAGTGAGAGAGACAAGGTCCCAGGCCTTCCCTGGCCCCCCTGAAGAGGCATCTGCATTGTGACAACGTCCCCGGGGGTCCCGCGTGGACCCTCAAGTTTGACACACTCTCCTGTGAAGTACGCTGGAAAGCATTTGTAGCGGGAGGGGGAATGATGAAACGCAACTGCAAAATATGAATCATTGTAGGAGCTGGATGAAGGGTGTTCGGGTTTTGCTGTACTGTTCTCTCTACAAATTGTGCTGAATAAATCCCCAACATCATCTCATTGGGGCTTCCCGGGTGGCGCAATGGTAAAGAATCCACCTGCCAATGCAGGAGATGCGGGAGACACGGGTCCGATCCCTGGGTCAGGAAGATCCCCTGAAGGAGGAAATGGCAACCAATTCCAGTGTTCTTGCCTGGAGAATCCCACGGGCAGAGGAGGCTGGTGGGCTGCAGTTCATGGGGTCACAGAGTCGGACTTGACCAAGCACACACACACCATCTCATTAGCTTCTGATTGCTCTATCACTGCTAATAGCCAGTCTCACCAATAAAGTCTCAATCCTTTCCCCCATTTAAAATTACAGTTTATTCAGGTATATCATTCTGGCTAATCCAAATTTTACTGTGCATTAAATCTAATATACCTGTTAAATACTCACTGAAATGACTGGGGATGTCAAATAAAAGAAAGGAAAACAGATACAACCCACTTAAAAAATGAAGAATGGTAAGGTCTGGCATTTGTGAATTCTTTCCCTCTTATTTCCTTGTTTAGCAAAAGCCTCTACAGCACTTTCTGTCTGCAACATCCTTGCTGAGGAACTTGTGGATCTGAACCCATTGAATTCATTCAGGCTGCACAAGGGCCCAGGGAGATGGCGCCTGGCAGACCTGTGGGATTCCTGGGCCTGCTTCCAAGGGCCTTGCCTGGCCCTCTGCTCAGGGTCTGGGGCCTCGGGGTCCGCAGTCCAGGAGGGGCCACGAGGCTGGAGGGGGGCCTCCCCTGCCACCCCCAGGGTGGGTTGGGAGCTGTGATCGGGGGTGACGGCTCAGTGGGCCCAGTCGGCAAGCCCCAGTCACCAGCTCACTTGCTGGCCAGTTCAGCCCTCCAGACACACAACTCAGGGAACGCGAGCTGCAACTGATGGGATTAAGGAACGCTTAGACTCTCCGTCTCCGCACTCTCCCCCTGAGAAGACGCAAAGCTGAGCCAGAGCCGGAGACTGGGGCGCAGAGCCTGCTGGCTCATCCATGAGACCACAGCTGAGCTTGGGGTATATGCTCTGCGCTCGGGTCAGGAGCCCCGCGACCTCCGTGGGTGTGACGAGGGCCCAGCCCGCCCCCAGGACCCCAGACATGGAGGCGCCTCCTCGGAGGACGGGGCCCCCGGCGGCAAGGGCCAGGCCGGGACGCCCGGCCCAGCTGGGCAGTCATGTTGCGCTCTCTTGCTCCCGCTCCTCGCGTTCACTGCAGACGCTCCACGTGCGCACTTCCCTGCCGGAACAGCCGGAATGGCGCGGCACTGTCTGTCAAACTGGGAATGAATTACTGCAGAGAAGGGTTGAAGGTAACTCAAATGTCCCTCAGCAACAGATTGGTTAAAAATAAACAACAAAACCATTTGCACACGGAAATAGGATGCATCTATTGAAAAGAGCAAAGTGGATCTGTTTGTGCTGACAGGGAAAGACACGATTTGTTGTTAAGCAAAACATCAAGTTGGGAAACTGGATAAAGAATGTGATTCCATTTTTGTTTAAGAAATGGTCAGATAGGGTGATAAGTAAGTAGGGAAAAGACCAAAAGCATTTGCATGAAGCCATCAGCGGTGATGACCCAGGACCCGAGCCGGCAGGGAAGGGCTATCGGCAGTGGTGAGTGAAGTGAAAGTCGCTCAGTTGTGTCCGACTCCTTGCGACCCCCTGGGCTTCACAGTCCATGGAATTCTCCAGGCCAGAACACTGGAGTGGGTAGCCTCTCCCTTCTCCAGGGGGATCTTCCCGATCCAGGGATTGAACCCAGGTCTCCCGCATTGCAGGCGGAGTTTTTACTGGCTGAGCCGCCAGGGCAGCCCGAGAACGCTGCAGTGGGCACAGTGCTATGAGTACAGAACGCTCCGTTCTGTGACTCGTCTGAGGCTCCGAAAGCCCAGCTCTTCTCTGCCTGCAAAACACACGACAGCGTCTGCGCCACAGCGGGTGCACCGCGCGGGGGACGCCCACGCCCGGAGGCAGGGCTGAGGGGCAAGATGGGCGTCGGAGCTGCGTTCCCCACCCGGGACTGTGCTTCATCAGTCACACGGGCTGGTGAAACGGGAACGCACCCGCTGGTGCGTGAATGTGCGGGCCTTCCCCAGCCTGGCCCTTCTTCCCTCTTCAGTCATTTCAGTGACAGAAAGATGCAATGGAGAAGTTTCTTTCCTCCCCTTTCCCTCCCTCCCTGGTTCTCTCTTCCTCCCTCCCCTTGTCTTCCTTCTTCTTCTCTTTCTAAGATAGAGCCTCCTATGCCTGGTGCCCCTGTCAACTCAGAAATGGCAGCAAAGCAGGAAACGGAAATAAACTCTGGGCTGAAGGGCCCTTCCTGTGACCTGCTCTGGGATCACAGCAGCCCACGGGGTGCCATAGACGCTGGATCTGAGATTAAGCGGAGTGAACCCTGGCCACAGCTGGAGCGGCCAGCAGACCACAGACACCAGCTCCCGCCTGTCCTAGAGCAGAGGCTGCTGCAACCAGAGCCCTTGGCCTGGGGGCTGACCCCTGACCCTCGGCCTGGGGGGCTGACCCCTACCCTCGGCCTGGGGGGCTGACCCCTGACCCTCGGCCTGGGGGCTGACACACTGGGCCTGGGGGCTGACCCCTGACCCTCGGCCGCTGGAAGGGACTGGTCCTCCTGCTTTGTGCTGGGACCTCCCACCCCAAGTCTCTCCTGAGATGTTCCTCCACTGCTCCTGGGAGTCATGCCCCAGCTCCCGCTCGTCCCTCCAGAGTCACCCCTGGCACGCGCTCTCCGGGGCCATGGGAGGGGAGCCCATCCTTTCTGAAGGGCTGTGGGTGGCGAAGGCCCCGGCCAGCAGCTGGACCATGGCGTGAGCACACCCTTGAGAGGCCTTGACCACGGAGCTTTTCTCTCCTCCGCTCCCCAGCGGATCGGCCACCGTTTAGAGCACTGGCTTAAAGCTGGAGGGGGGTGAGGCGGATGCTGTAATCTACTATTTGCCCTGTTTTGTTGACATGGACGTTTAAGCAGAAATCAATAAGAAAGTGAACACAGACGGAACACCCACCCCAAGTGGTACGCAGCCCGTGGCAGGCGGCTCGACGCTTCAGGAAAACCAAACCCGAGAGTGTGAGTCACGTGTGAGGGGCAGGGGCTCTTGGGGCGCCGGGTGACGGTTCCAGGAGAGACGGACCTGGGCGTGAGCGCGCCACCCCTGGGCTGGGATCTGGATGCTGCCGCCTGGAACATCGTACTAGAATCAAACGTGGTGGATTCTACACCCAGCAATTTCAAAGCGTGCCTTCCAAATGGATACATTCTATACAAATAAAAGGATCTGATTTTGGGCTTTGAAATCAGCCGCCTGCCTTCTGTTTGCTGTACAATGCCATCTGACTTCTTCAGAAGCTCAGCGCCTCTTTTCCCTCCCGCACCTGCGAAAGCATCAGCATCTCATCTCAGATGCTTCCGTGTGACGCGGCAGGGAGGCGGGGTGCCTGCAGGCCCGTGGCGGGAGGGGTACGGGACCCCCAGCCCTCACGGCACCTTCACGCCGGGAAGCCCGGCCGTGCCCTGTCCACCTGGGAGCCGAGGCTGGGGAGGCCTTCGACAGGAGAGGCTGCGGGTGGGCCGCTGTTGCTCCTTCCCAGAGGGAGGCGTCTCTCCCAGGAGCACAGGTTCCTCCTGCTTATACACGTGTTCCCGGGAGGAACCCGCATGTGAAGCCGGCGTCACAGAGAGGCGAGCAGATGACCCGCGTGATCGGACAGTCCTGTTGACGACACGCCGGTCACAGCAGCAGCTGTGTGACCTTAGGGGAGCTGCTGGGGGTCTCTGAGCCCCATTCTCCCACCTGTGATGTGGGTTGTTTGCGGCTCAGCCCTCCCAAGGAGGCAGGGAGGATGCCACCATGAGATTCGTGTCGGGTTGAGGCTGAGCGGCTCTGATGGGTCTCCTGCCGACACTTCAGGATGAGACACGGACTGGGTGAAGGACAGAGCGGCCGCACCTCCTCGCCCTGTGGTCCCCGCGACTCCCAGCCCGATGCTCACACAGGGGAGGTCAGCGGTGTAGGGGAGGCCCCAGGAGGGAGGAGGCGCCAGCCCATAACAGGTCCTGCCAACCCCCAGACACTCTCTCGCTGGAATACGTCTTGGCTGAGAGAGTCACTTGCACACCAGGAGGGGCCCTGAGTCAGGCTTGGGCACAAGCTAGACACTGTCCAGAGACCACCTGGAAAATTGACCTGGCGGAGGCAACCTGAGCCGCCCCAACCGCACGGTGCTCACGCCGAGCTCACCCACGTGCTGCTCCTCACCCGCTTCGCACCCCTAAGCCCTGCCTCTATTTCATAGTCATGCTCTCTCTGCTGGACTCCTCCTTCAGAGAAGTCAAGGATCGAGGTCCTGCTTCCAGCCGCTTGTGGCTGGACCTGGACGCCCGGAATCTCCTCCGGCGCGCAGGTGAGCTGCTGCTGCCGTGACCACTGCCCGCTCCCGCCACAGCCTCTCCCCTTAAGAGAGTCTGAGTCTTGGGGACTTCAGCCTGAGTCCCCATCCTTCCCTCTCTCCTGTCTCTGTGATAGTCGACTTACTAAATAGTTCAGTCCTCGGCATCTAGTGCATGCTGGGTGCTCAGCAAATGCTGAACAAGTGAATGAACAAGCATGATTGCCCCAAAATACAGTAAAAATAAGGATTACATTCTTGAAGGACACGGTTGTGCAGTTCAACGACCAAGGGAGGCCTAAGCAGCGGCTGTTTTGATGAAACGCGATAGCTCTCATGTTTCCTCGCTGCTCTCCGAGGTAAGAACAGCCCTGCTGAGCAAACTGTGGGGAACGGGCCAGAACCACGGAGGCCCGGCGACGCCACAGACCCCCAGCCCCCAGCACGTCTGCGAGAGTAACGTGGAAAAGGAACCAGACATTCCGATGGTAGTAGAGAAACAGGTTTTCGGTTTTTTAATCAGTATTATCGCACATCACTTGCTTCCCAAACAGTGTTTTTGGATGCTTTCTCTGCCCCTTTCCAAACATGTTGAAAATTTAAAACAGTACTTATGATTCTCTAACAGGAGAATCGTCTCCCAACATCATCCCCCTCTGCCTCCAGAAATATTTCTTTTTTTATGGCTGCACCTTTTGGCTTATTTTTAATTCCAGCAGCATGCCTTTGAGTTAAGACAACCTTGCCTGTCTGAGCTTAAGAACAGAGCAATTCCACAACATCTATTCCGGAATGAAATATGAGGAAAGTGTAACCATTTCCTCTCCTGTATCTGTGATAGTTGCAAAAAACCATTTATGCTTGAAAACATTATCCCCCAAGTGTAAATCTCTGCCACATTTCCAGCTCGGGATGGGCGTGGAAGTCTCTGGCATGTGCATTCCCGAGGAAAGGTCTTATTTGACTTTAAAAGTCTTTGCTGGGTCACAGGCCCTGAGTCAGTATGGAGGAGAGGACCAGCTGGACTGACCGCCCGTCCAGGGATCCCTGGCAGTTGTGCAAACTGGCTTCAGAGATGTCTCTTTCTTCCTTTCCTGGGAGTGGTGGCCACCCTGCTCTTTCTAAACTAGAAGCTGCAATGAGGGGGGCAGTGAAATGGGAAGGGGGCACCCCGTCCTGGAGGCAGGGGGCGTGTCCTGGCCGGAGATTTCAGAGCCTTGGAGCCTGGTGCGGCTCCAAGACGGAGGCGGGTCGGACTCTGTTCTGGGGTCTCTACGCTGTGCCCCTGACCCTCCAGAGGGCGAGGCTCCATCCAGGCCGGTGGACCAGCTCCCCCAGGGCGCCAGTTAGAAACGGGGTCCTTGGCCCCCACCCCAGACCCAGAGAATCAGAGACTGAGGTGGTGCAGCCCGCCAGCTGCGTTTCAGCAAGTCCGCCTGCAAGTGTCCGGCACACGCGGTTGTGTGCACCGCTAGGACATGCTCAGGTCTCCTTTCGGTGCAGAAGCCTTTCGTTCTGTTTTATTTAAACAGTCACGGTGACCAGAGGGGCTCTGGCTGCCCCGGGGCAGTCTCTGCAGAGACTCACGCAGGTGAGGTTTGCCCAGGGCAGCCGGCCGGGCCTCCCTGCCTCCTCTCAGCCAGGTCTCTACCCGCCTCCCTCTGGGGCACACGCAAGACAAAAGTGGTTTCGGTTTTTCCTGATCTTTCTGTGCTGCCACAGGGGAGGATTCAGACACATCTTTGGTATCAAGACGTCAAGGGCAGCTGAAATCCACCGAGAAGCCTTTTATTGCACATATTTGGCTGCTGAAGTGTCACATGAGGCTAAGTGCTCACAAAAAGCAGATAACAATTAGTCATTCAAGGCCAAATTTGCGGCTAAGACTCCCCCTTCGAGCTGATCTGAAAGTGTCCCCGGGCTTGCCATAGGAGGTGGGTTGCTATGGTGATGCTAGGAGATGAGATAGAATTTGGAAAAAGACTAGAAAATGTTGCAAGAGAAGAAAGGCTTAGAATTTAAAGGCACTTGGTCTGAACAGAGGCAGGCGACTTCTCCCCATAGTGTAGCTGTCCTCGTAACACCAGTCAAAATTTCCTAATTTTTTATACAAAGCAGTATCCTATTTTACGGCATGACTCAGGACCCCAAAAGATCAAAACCACAGGAACAAAGATCTTTGTTCTACAACATCACTCGTTACGAGCTAACTCCTACCACAAGTTCACTGTCTGCAGATGTGTTTGAGAAACCAAGTTACCGGATGGGATTTGCTAAACGCTGTTGCGCACACCCCACGGCTGGGCTGCTCTTGACCTTGCGGACTGCCGCAGACAGTGGGCTGCTCTTGGCCTCGCGGACTGCCGCAGACAGCAGATCGCAGTTTCCAAGGACTGTCACTCAATAAGCACAGAGTTACATTTAATCACAAATTTAACGTAAATGAATGTAATCAGGTAATTAGAATGTGCAGTGGCATGGTATTACAAGACGGAGCAGTGCGCTTATAATGTGTAAAATTATGTTAAAAATTCGTATTGAACTTTGTAATAAAAAGGCACTGTTCAGCAAAAGCAGATGATTTTAAAGTTCAACGTCTTGATCACTTCAACATTTCATTTATGAAATGCTGTGTTTAGCCAATACTTTTAACAATTTGCTAAATATGTTTTGTAAAAATCAAACAATTTCATAGTTAGTGGAGTGCTAAATAAGTCCTAGGAGCCATTCTCTTGGCTGCATATAGCTCAAACAGCTGAAACCATTTTAAGAAGAGGCTTCATTATAAATCATTGAAAATAGGGATTCAGAGGAGAAATGCTGACACAATCCTTTCCTGCAAATGAGGGCCTGAAGCGCCGACCGGATTCTTGACGTGACCGAGCAACAGGGTGCGACGTGCCGGCTCAGCCCGAGTGACGCCGACGGCCCTGCCCAACGTGCCGGCTCAGCCCGGGCGACGCCGACTGCCCTGCCCGACATGCCGGCTCAGCCCAAGCGACGCCGATGGCCCTGCCCGCTGAGGGTCGTCCACGCAGCGCGATCTGGGGGCTCTGTGTGAAGGGCCCCAGCGGAGCCGCACCCGCGTTTCCAAGTGTGTCTGTGCCGACATCCTGATGATGGTGGTGGCTTTCGAGTGCTTCTAGGAGCTCGGGGCTGTCCGGGGGCCCGGGGGCATCTGGGGGCTGGGTCCGCAGCATCCCGCCTCCCGCTGCCAGAGCCCCCAGACCCCTGTCCACTCCCCGCGAGGCCTCCTGAGTGACTTCATCTGGGGAAACACTGATGCAGACACAGCCTTAGGGGACCACTGGTGTTCGCGGGAAGCGTCTCCAGATCCCAGCAGGGCTGGGGCAACACTGGGCTGATGGAGGCGTGGCTGGGGGCCCCTGGAGAGGACGGGGGCTGGGCACTCCCCCGAAGAGAGCAGGGCTGGTTGGCACAGCCGGGAGGGAGCAGGTCCTGAGGGCCGGGGAGGGGTGGGGCCCTGGGGTGGAGCAGACCATGGAAGGTGCGTCATGACCCTCTGTGCCTCTGTGCTGAATTCAGAGAAGACCCCACAGGGTTGGTATCAACACATGCTGACTGTAGACGAAGTCGCGGTTTTTCTGATAATCGTTAGACAGTCTCCACATGACTTGGTTCTTCTCCTTCAGGCTGTGTGATTGGAGGTCACCTTCCTACCCGCCGCTGGGAGTCAGGGGTGGCCACGTGACTTGTTTGGTCACTGCAAGTGAGCGCAGGGGACTCGTGCAGTTAATCCTGTGGGTGACCGCACCTCCCATCCCAGAGGTAGCCGTCGTAAAACTGTGCTAAGGACCCCTCAGCCAAGCACTCTGAGCGCCTATGACCTGACCTGGGATCCAGACAGAACACAGCGTCCTCCTGGGTGGGCACTGAGGCTCAGAACTGCTTGCTATGATAGCTTAACCAGGCCTCCCTGACTCATGCGGCTGTGCCTCTGGTAGGGCTGAGAGTTCTGACAAGGAGAACTGGATCTTCTAATTGATGTGTCCGTAATTATAACGCTTGCTATAAATTGTATAAGCTAAATTCTGTAACTCTAACAAACAATACATACATATCCAGTGCAGCTCTGTAAATGAATGGTGCATGCATTCTAAGTCACACAGTTGTGTCCTACTCTTTGCGGCCCTGTGGACCATAGCCCACCAGTCTCCTCTGTCCCTGGGATTCTCCAGGCAAGAATACTGGAGTGGGTTGCCATGCCCCCCTCCAGGGGATCTTCCCAAATGAATGGTACGTAAATTTAAGAGTCATCTTAAAAATGGATGGGTGATAAGGACTTCCTTGGTGGTCCATTGGTTAAGACCTCACCTTCGGATGCAGGGGGTGTGGGTTCGATTCTTGGTCAAGGAGGTAAGATCCCACGTGCCTCTTGGCCAAAAAAACAAAACACAAAACAGAAACAATATGGTAACAAATTGAATAAAGATTTTTAAAATGGTCCACATTAAAAAAAAAGCACTAAAAAAAAATGGATGAGTGGGCACAAAGTGTTTTGAAAGCATCCTTATAAAAGGGATGCCCAGAGTCTGGTTCTGAGGCGCGGCCCTTCTGCCTGGACAGGCCCCCGGGTCCTGGGACCTGCCCCGCGTGCACGGATGACCATGTGTGCAAGACTCGCATCCTGCGAAAAGCAGGGAGAGCTGCTGTGTGGGCTCGGTGCCCACCAGGCCAAGGCGCGCCGTGTGCCGGCACAGCACTTGGGGTCCAGGGTGGGGGTCCTCATGAGCCCGTTAGCGTTTAGGAGGGCGCTTCGGGGTCTTAGACTGCCAGGCCTTGCTGTCTGATTGGCCTTCACGCTGGATCCGCGCCAACACGAATCCACGCGCAGCCGGCAGGACCTGTGAGGGTCCTGGTGCCTGGTGTGTGGAACGTCAGCCCCGCCAGGGGCCAGAGGCAGGGGTGTCTGTGGCAGGATCTGTGTGACTGCCCTGCATCTGGAGTATTCCCTGAAGTCTCAGGTGGTAAAGAATCTGCTTGCAATGTGGGATACCATGGTTCAATCCTGGGTCGGGAAGATCCCCTGGAGGAGGAACCCTCCTGCCAATGAAGGAGATGCAAGAGACCTGGGTTCGATCCCTGGGTCAGGAAGATCCCCTGGAGAGGGAAATGGCAGCCCTGTCCAGTATTCTTGCCTGGAGAAGCCCATGGACAGAGGAGCCTGGCGGGCCGCAGTCCACGAGGTTGCGCAGAGTCAGACACGACCGAGCGACAGAGCACGCATCCTGTGTTACTGCTGACATAGGTCTTCACTGTATTTAACCCGCCAAGGGTTAAGCCCAGGACCCGAGCCTCCCCAAAGCAGAGTCCACTCCTAACACCCAGCCTGGTGAGTGGGGTCAGGACCCCCGTTATGATATCGGCCAGTGTCCCCTGAAGAAGTGGAGGCTGACCGTTACCAGGAGAAGCTCCTGAGGGGTGGAGAGGGATGGCCTGTGCCCACCCTGGGGGACGAGCCCCACGGGGGATGGAAGTGGGGCACCGGTCCCTGGGAGGGGGCCACTGGGTCCCTAGCCCCCTCAGCCACCTGGCCCCGCTCGGCCTAGGGGCTCCAGCAGCAGCAGGCTTTGTGCCTGAGTCTGCCCTCAGCCACGGGCGGTGCCCTCAGCCCAGGTCTGGATTTGGCAGCAGGTGCCAGCCCGCGGGGGCAGAGACAGGGGCGCATTCATGCCAGCGTGGCTGTCCCAGCGCCGCTCATCAAAGCGCAGCAGGGCCTCCCCGTCCACTCGGGCGCGGTCCTGCCAGGCACAATGATTTATTCATGTCTCCGCAAAGAGGAGTATCATGTGGGTTCATTGTGTGATGGATTTCAGCTCCTCTGAATGGCTGTGCTGGGGCGGGGACCCATCAGAGGCTGGGGCCCTGGGAACGGACACCTAACACCGAAGCTTCCTGGGAACCCCATTCTTGGGGGCGCCCACCTGGGTCCCTGGGAGGCGGCCAGGGCCTCCGAGTCTCAGGTCTGGCTCCGCGCATCGGGGGCAGGGAGACCCCGTTTCTCGCCCACTGCTGTCGTCCAGGCTAGCGCCCCGAGGAGGGAAGGGCGCCCTCCAGACGGATGACTTGAGGCCTGGGGAGGAAAGGCCTGGCTCAGACGTGGGGGTCACGGCCCCGCCCTGCAGGGGAGGACCTGGCCGCCCGCCGCAGGAGCCGTCTCCTCCGTCTGTGCACTCGGTGGTCCTGGGTGGCCCCAGGGCAGCCCTACAGAGTCAGGCGCGGGTCCAAGCAGGACAGAGCTACTCCTGCTTGTTGGTTTCGTAAATTCCTGCGTAGAGTGACCACGATCAGGCCATGCTCTCCTTCCTGTCTGTGCTCCGAGAGCGTGGCTGCTGAGGGCGTGGAGAGCAGGTGAAGACATGACCCTGCAGAGAAGGGCAAGCCCCTGGAAACCAGCCGTGAGCCCCTCCTAACCTGCAGGTCCTGTACTGACCACGAGGCCTGCCTGTGAGAGTCAGGGGAGCAGAGGAGGAGGGCCGCCAAACCTGGGCTCCTGAAAATGTGCTGAGAATCCCACTTTCAATGGTCCCCAGGCCAGCTTAAGGCCCTTGGGAAGCTGGGCTTCCAGAACCTCTTTTCCATGGTAAGCACCCCAGTCCCTACATCCTTCCGCACTCCTAATGCCCAGCTTCCTGCTGCCGTTAAAAACAAATAGAAATGAGAAGAAATAGAAGCAGGGGGGAAGGAGAAGAAAAAGGTGCATTTTTTTTCCATCATAAAAGAGGAAGAAGGACATTGAGAATTAGGAGAAGAAGGAAAAGCGCACGGAGTGAAGCGAACACACACAGCTGGAGAGGAACGTCTCAGTGAGGTCAGAAGGTGAGACAGGTACTTTTAAAAATCAGCGGTGAAAGGCCAGGGCCAGTTAGTGACGAGTTAAGAACAAAGGAGCTAAAACAACAAGCTCTGGGACACAGAGGCCAGAGAGGGTCCGTGAGCCCACGGGGCACGGAGGCCAGAGAGGGGCCGTGAGCCCACCGATGGCGGAGCAAGGGCTGAGATGAGGGTCGTGTGCACGCGGTATTTAGAAGAAGACATTTTTAAAGGAAGAGAGAGCAGTTAATTCAAAGATGAGAAAAGAGAAAGACCACAATGGACAAGGATCAGGAGATCAGACGGTGAGGCTAGTGGTCTTCACAGATCTGGGGGTCCGGCAGCCCTGGGGGGGCATGCTCCCTCCAGACACAGAGACGCCGTGGGGGACAGGAGCCAGGCAGGCGGAGGGGCACAGGATGCCTGCCCCTGGGACTCCTGGGCCCTTATTTCCGAGAGGACGTACCCTCACTGGTCTCAGTCAAGCTGGGTGTGTGACCATCAGCACTGATTCGAAACAGTCCTGGTTGGGGGCATCCGGGGGCAGACTCTGGGCCGTCCCGGGGGACGCGCACACCAGGCAAACGTTCTCACAGCAGCTTCTCCCTGATCAGATGGAGCAGGTGTAAGTGGCAGATTTTCTAGTTTTGCTAAGTGCATTCACTCTAACTTCCCACCCTTACAGATTCCATATTCCAACCTTTGTGGCCCCAGTAGCAGAAGAACTGGTCAATTGTAGTAGGCAGGTGTTCACTTTTAGCGCAAATCAAACTAACAAGTGCATCCGGAAGCCCAACAGGTAACACTCTGCAAAGTCCACGAAAGCTGAGACCTCAGGGTCACGCTGCACGGCCGGGGGACGTGCGCACAGGCCGTGTCCGGTTACAGGGCCGCCCCGAGCGGCGGGAGCATCATTACTGTTGCGGCAACAGCTGTCAGAGCAGGACGGAGCTTCTTCAGAAGGGCCCCAGCGGAGGGAGGAAAATGCCCTAAAACCTTTACAGAGAAAAGGAGCATTTTATTCTCAAATTACTGCTGTTGGCAGCAAGAGCCTTCGTATAAATTACAGCTCAACTTCCCAGGAGGTGTTCCCACCACTGCACTGTGGGCTTTGTGTGAAATCACCGCACTGAGATGAGCAGGTCACCAAGCGGAGACCTGGCGTGAAGAGCAAACTTGGCCGGGAGCCTGCTCCAGAGCCCTCCCTCGGGGAACTGAACGGGGAACGGGAGAGGAGAGAAGGGGGAGGGGGGAGGGGAGGAGGGGAGGAGGGAGGGTAAGGGGGAGGGGGGAGGGGAGGTGGGAGGAGGGAGGGGAGAAGGGGGAGGGAAGAGGGGGAGGAGGGGAAGGGGAGAAGGGGGAGGGAAGAGGGGGAGGAGGGGAAGGGGAGAAGGGGGAAGGAGGGAGGGGAGAAGGGGAGCAGGGAGGGTAAGGGGGAGGGGGGAGGGGGAGGAGGGAGGGGAGAAGGGGGAGGGAAGAGGGGGAGGAGGGGAACGGGAGAAGGGGGAAGGAGGGAGGGGAAAGGGAGGAAGGCTAGGAAGTGGGAGGGGCTGGTCGAATCAGACTTGGCTTCTTCTGGAACTGACATCTGACGTGGGGCTGTCACTCCCTCCGCCTCGCTGCCCCGAGGAGCAGGCGGCCTCTGACCAGGGCGGCAGGTCACCCCGCTGGTTCCTGAGCACGGCTCATGGAGCAATTTCCGATGACGCTGTCGGGTTGGGTCTTCCTCAGAGCTCAGAAGACCGTCAAGTCAAGAACCCCAGCCTGCCAGGACACCTTGGTGGGCCCTGTGGCCCCTCAGCCGCTCAGGACAGAGAGAGGACCAGCAAGGTCCTCTGCCTTCGGGGAGGGGCTGGTCTGGAGACATGTCCAGAATCGGAGGGGCTCGAACCTTAGAATTTCTGCTGAGAGGTGAGGTGGTGAACCAGGCACCACCATCCCCCTTTCCGAGAACTTCTTCCCGAAGCCGTGCAGCAGAGAGGGCGTCTTACACCTCCGGCTCCATTTGTATGCGGCTGCCCTCGAGGCTGTAACTGGGATCAGTTTAAGGAGCACTCATTGGGCACCAGCTGTATGCACCATGCTAGATCTCAGAGCTAAGCAGGAGGCTGCCTGTCCTGAAGGCTTACGTCCTGGTGGGGGAGGCAGACCCAGGGCCCTAATGCCAGCACCGCGTGGACCAGGGTTCCACAGAGGGTGAGCAGCCAGAGCTGTGCGAAAAGCCCGCAGCGGTGCACCGCCTGGCTGGGTGGGGTGGGGTGGAGGGGAAGGAGGCGACATGGGAGGTAGGGAGGAGTTGAGGATGCTGTGGGCCAGCTGGGCAACGGACGTTTTCCCACCAATTGAGCAAGAAGGGCCAGGTTTGGGGACACTTAAGATTTTGATCAAGGCTTCCCATCCCAGGTTGGAATGTGGACCCTAAAGCATCTCCGTTTTCCTGCATAAATCCGGGAAGAGTCTGAGAGATGGGCCTGGCACTCATCCAACACACCCCATTTTCTCCCTGGGCCTCCAGCAGCCTTTGTCTCCAGCCTCGCTGGGGGCTCAGACAGTAAAGAGTCTGCCTGCAATACAAGAGACCCTAGTTCGATCCCTGGGTGGGGAAGATCCCCTGGAGGAGGAAATGGCAACCCATTCCCGTATTTTTGCCTGAAAACTCCTGTGGACAGAGGAGCCTGATGGGCTACAGTCTAAAGGGTCACAAAAAGTCCTACATGACTGAGCAACTAACACATTCATATATTCCCTGGGGGCTGGGCCAGAGGCCAGAGCTCCGGCCAGGGGACCCTGGACGCTGTGCACAGAGCAGGTTCCCGCCTCACCCCTGAGATACCGCACATCCTGGACTGTGTAGGAGGGCAAAGCCAAGCTGCTGTTTCATTAAAGCCACCACAACACTGAGGTTGCTGACACAGCTCTTAGTTTATGTAACTGTGCTGCGGCCAGGAGTGGGAAGGACTGGGAGGAGGATGGGCGAGCAGGGAGACCCCAGGCCGCAGCTCTGCCCCTCTCCTGCGTGTCCAGCGTCCATGCCCGGGAACCTGCCGCGGACCTGAGAGCAGGCTGCAGCGGACAGATGCGCACTGCCCACCGGCTGCAGGAGGACACTGCTCACCCGGCTGCAGGAGGGACACTGCCCACCCGGCTGCAGGAGGACACTGCTCACCCGGCTGCAGGAGGGCACGCTTTCTGGGCTCATGGAGGTGGGGGCGGGGGCAGCCTGTCTGTGGGGTGAGGATGGGGCGCCAGGCTTAATGGGCTGCAGCCCTGTCTCCGAGATGGGGTCAGACTCCAGTGGAACCGCTGCCCACGAGTGCGGCCCCAGCACATGCCCAGGGCCCAGCGATGCTGACCTCTGGCACAGCCTGCTCCGGGGTGTCTGCTGCCCCCGCAGCTCCATCCAGCTCCCCGCCTGGCTCCCCATCAGTGCAGAGGACATTTAACAGCAGGGTGTCCAAAGTGCTCTCGCAGGCAAACGCATGCCGCAGGGCTGTGACTGGGGTTGGCAGGAGAAGCTAAAAATATTCCTGGAGGAGCGGAGTGGAGCCAGAGCATGGAGCTCCCACCGTGCTGGGAGCGGCGGTGGCCAATTATGGGGGCGGCAGTGGAGGGGGGGCACGGCAGGGCTGCCTGCGGGGAGGGCAGGCCCCACGTTCCCTGCAGGAGGAGGACCGGGGTCATGGCCTGGAGCGCGCTGCCCCGCGGGTGTGGACATCATTTCCAAACGTGGCAGAGGACCCGGCCTCGGCAACAGCAGGGCCGCCTTTCAGCGGACACACACGGAGCTGGGCTTCAGAGCCTGCGGTCCCCTGAGCTGCGGGGAAGATCTGCTGCTTCGTAAGCAGCAGCCACGGGTGGGTTCTTCTCCGGACAAATCACACTGGTTCAGATTGGTTGCTTCCCTCCCCACTCTCACCCAGGGCTCTGGACAGCAGGGCTGAAACCGCGGATGGCGGGCCGGCGCCCGCTCCAGGCCCTGCCTCGTCTTCCTCCGCGCAGGCCGGGGTCATGGCCTCTGTCTCCTGCTCTCCTGCGCCCAGGGTCCAGGTGCTGCCCCTGCGCCCTCCCCACTCAGGTGCCATCTGTCCTGATGTCTCCCTGCGTGGAAACACGCCAAAGGTGTCCAGACCTGCACCGAGCTACTCCCATCGCATCTGTGGCTTCTCTGTGGTCCTATTTACCTGGGTTTTGTAACTCAAGTAGCATGAACTTCTGTTTTCTAAGAACAGCTGTGAAACTAACACATCCCTTCCTGAGTTTGGGGACTGGCGTTTGGTGAGTGAATAATAAAGTTGGGTGTGTGTGTGTGTGTGTGTGTGTGTGTGTGTGCACGCGCGCTCAGTCATGTCCAACTCTTTGTGGCTCCTCTCTCCATGGGATTATCCAGGCAGGAATACTGGAGTGGGTTGCCATCTTCTTCTCCAGGGGCTCTTCCCAACTCAGGGATCGAACCCACATCTCCTGCATCTCCCGTGCTGGCAGGCGGGTTCTTTACCACCGTGCCACCAGGAAACAGCATAAAGTCCGACAGGGCTAACAGACAACACACACGTAGGAGATCTAGTCACTGAGACCACGTCGGATGTGAGGGTAACCCACTGAAAAATACCCCGTGTGCTCATTGAAAACGGTGTCTCACCAAGAGAAAAAGGACGCGGTTTGACAAGAGTGTGAACAGCTGGTGCCTATGAGTTGGGAGGGCTCCCGCCGGGGCCCCAGGCTCTGCCTCAAAATTGCTCTGTTCACCCTCTCTCAGTGCAGGTCCTGGGGAAATCTGAAGAGGACTGAGACAGGAATGATTGATGACAAAGTCAAGACGCAAATCCTCGCGACAGGGGGGAGCCCTGGTCTGGACCCTGGAGAGCTGAGTGCCTTGCAAGAGAAGATACGCGGTCCTCCTTGCTGCTCTGCACTCAGGGACGGTGCAGAGGTGGCTGGAACCTGGCAGATGGATGTGGATTCATAGACAAAGACGCATAGACACAGATGCATGGGTGAATTCACAGACAAAGATGTGTAGACACGGATGCATGGGTGGATTCACAGACAAAGGTGTGTAGACACGGATGCATGGGTGGATTCACAGACAAAGACGCATAGACATGGATGCATGTATGTAGATGTACTTTATGGATGTCTGGACCACGGACACAGGCATGCTCTTCATCAGGGCTCTCCCCACCCCACCAAGAGCCAGTTGTAAGGCATTTACCAAGTACGCCTCGACTAAAAGCCTTCTATATCCTTAATTCAGGTGAGCTGTTTTACAGTCTCTGGTTCTCACTTGAAATTCCTAGAGGATGGCCTGTCCCACAACTGACCGTGGGCTCTGACATGTGTCTGGTACCTCGCCTTGTCCCTGCAGGTCTGCTGAAGTCACCACATGTCGAGCAGCTCTGGAGCAAGGCCGCCCTCCCGGTGGGGGAAGGATGACCCCACTTCTCCCCCTGCCCCCCCAAGTCAGCCCTGACACTCTGAACGCAGTGCTGCGCCTTATTCCTCCCGAAGGACTTCCCGCTGCTTCTCTGGAATGTTCCATCACTTATCAGCTTTATGGCCTTGATAGTCTTGTAACCTTTACATGCCTCATCAGAATAATGGCTGATAAATGTGAATAATAATACTAACGTGAAATTATGGTTGAGAGAGTGAAATTACACACAAACATGAAGAATATTGTGTTTAGTGGCTACCTGTGGTTTTTAGAGCTAACTAATCAATTTCCTATAAAAATACATCAGAATATCACATAAAATCCAAAGGTGAGAGACAGAGTAAATAAAATACAGTTCTGTATTATGAGAAATGAAGTTGATCTGGAAAGCCATTAGCAATTTAGACCTTGACAAAATGGGTTGGTGTATGTCTTAGTTCATGTGGAAATGATTTACAGATAGATGTGGAGACAGTTTATCTGGTGGACCAGGTAAGTCATGGAGTTTGCTAGCACCTTCAGTTCAGGGCTTGCAGGTTTGGACTGGCCTTGACTCTCCAGGGCTGCGCTGACGGTCGTGATGGTGGTGGTGACACCAGCTAACCCTGTTAAGCATCTGCTATGCAAGCCACGGGCCACACGCTGATTCCTCCTTTCGCATGTTCTCATTTAATGGTCACAACTCACTCTAATTGTTGTGTAATAAGGAGTTTGCCTGGTTGTGTCCCAGGTGCCCGGGGATAACATTCAAGCTGCTGCAAACTGATGCTTTTGAACTGTGGTGTTGGAGAAGACTCTTGAGAGTCCCTTGGACTGCAAGGAGATTCAACCAGTCCATCCTAAAGGAGATCAGTCCTGGGTGTTCATTGGAAGGACTGATGCTGAAGTTGAAACTCCAATACTCTGGCCACCTGATGCAAACAACTGACTCATTTGAAAAGACTCTGATACTGGGAAAGATTGAAGGCAGGAGGAGAAGGGGATGACAGAGGATGAGATGGCTGGATGGCATCACCAGCTCGATGGACATGAGTTTGGGTGAACTCTGGGAGTTGGTGATGGACAGGGAGGCCTGGCATGCTGCAGTCCATGGGATTTCGAAGAGTCAGACATGACTGAGTGACTGAACTGACTGAATTTCCCTGGAGACACAAGTGTCTCTGTTCCTCACAGTGCCTCTGGAGAGCTTGCGCTGAGGAGGTGCTCAGAGCGGGGCGGCCATGCCAGCAAGGCTGACCGAGTGAGGTCAGCCTGTCCTCTGACCTCCACGAGAGGCGTGAGACTGAGATGGCATTCAGTCTATGTAGAGACCAGTGAAAACTCTGGGCAAGCCCACATCCACATGTCACGAGGGTGGGTGGTGCTCCCGGCTCTACGGGAGAGGGCCCTGGGCCACCCAGACCTCCCCGGGTGCCTCTTGCTTTGCCGGATCCCGATTAGTGTCCTGGAAAACAGAGCTGCAAGAGTAGACAGCACGTTTCTGGTTCTGAGTCAGTGAATCACTGCACCCAAGGAGGCCACGGGAGCCCTGGGATTTACAGCCCATGGTCAGAAGGGGGGCGGACCGAGGCTCAAGCCTGGAGTGTGGGTGGCACCTCGGTGGCACCTCTGCCTTTAAGCTGCACGGCTGCCCGCTGCCTCCGGGCCAGGACACGCTGCTGCCCACCCAGTGGGGCCTGCAGGCTGATGAGAAAGCAGAGATCCGGAGAGACCAGGCAGCGAGACCAGATCCGCTTTGAGTTGGTGACACGGCTGACCCGCGTCCACACTGCGGGAACCTGCATCTCCGGGGAAACGGCGTTTCCTCTGGACCACGCCTGGGCGTGCAGACCAGGAACACAATGAAAACAGAGGGCTGCCCGCAGAGAGCCTCCCAGCCATGGGAGCAGATGTGCTTCCTGGGGGATCAAGGGTCTCCTCAGCATACTGCGCAGGGGTCACGGGCCACAGTGGATGCCGTCTCCCACCTCGGCCCCAGTGATAGACAGGGTCACGGGAATGTCAAGGAAAGGAAACGTGTGGCCAGCGGGCAGAGGCGGCCTGTCTGCCGTGAGGAGGGCTTTGCTTTTCCCCCTTTTCTGCGCCCACAAGTGTGTCCTGAGCTCCCTGCTGCCGTGTGTGTTGTCCTCGTGTGGGCTGAGTGCAGGCCTTTGTTTATTTCATTCACGCCCCGTGGGTTTAGGCAGATGCACACGCCAAGCTTTAACTCAAAGCATGCCCCCGGATGCGATTGGCGTGTTTTA
This sequence comes from Bubalus kerabau, assembly GCF_029407905.1. Classification (NCBI taxonomy): domain Eukaryota; kingdom Metazoa; phylum Chordata; class Mammalia; order Artiodactyla; family Bovidae; genus Bubalus; species Bubalus kerabau. The sequence goes on along the minus strand of NC_073635.1, from coordinate 89,959,143 downwards.
ACCCAGGGACTGAGCAGAAACACCGCCTCGGCAGGATCTGCCGGCTCTTGAACCGTCTATTAAGCCCTGAGAACCTGATATTAAGCTGCTCTTTGAGTCTCATCTGGGCGTAATGCGTGGCAAGGCTGAAAGGCTGGTGCGGGGCAAGGCTGCACAGAGTGTAATCAGCCATTCCTGAGCGTTGGGCACCCAGGCCTGCAGTCCACGCCGCCGGCCGCAGGCAGCTCGCCGGAAGGCCCGAGGGGACCTCAGCCTGGCCTTCAGAGCGCGGCCACGGCAGAGGGACCCGTGGCCAGCCGTTCCCGTGGGGGACCGGGCACTGGCCCCCAGGAGGGGCCCCTGCTCAGGGTTGGTTGGAAAAGTCAGCGTTTTGGGGGACACTGTCACCGCTCGCAGCCCCTCCCCGGCGGTGCCTACAAGAAGGGGTCCCTGACCCCCACCTCCCTTGAGATCTGGACTCCCAAGCCTGGGCCCCCAGGGCCTCCGGTCACTGCCTGGTCCTTCCCTCGGGACCGCGGGAAGGCCCGGGAAGTTTCGGTCATGGAGGGCGAGATGCTCCCCCAGATGGCAGAGATGCACTGGGCAGAGGGCGGCTTTGCTTCTGTTGTCTTCATGGGAAAACCCAGGCCAGGGGGCCCCTGAATCTGCGATGGGACTTGGCCTGGGGGGGACCTGCGGGCTGGACTTGAGCGCCCCCGGAGGCACGGGGCACAGCCCCGCCAGGGCGACTTGGCCCTTTCCGCGCGCCGCTGCAGACGGCAGTGACTCGTCAGCTCCTGCGCGGAGGAGGGCGTCTCTCTAGTTGCCTGTCGGCCGGACGCCTTCCCACAGGCCACCGACCGGGAAGGCTGAAGATTTCTGAGGGCCAGGCTGATGTGGGGGTCGGAAAAGGTGTGCTTTTAAAATAACATATCCAAGAGGGGTGGAATTAAAACGCAAGCCCTAATGGTAGCTCTGGATTTAACAAGTTAAGAAGGAGAGCCCCGTAATGGCGCTGGCGGCACTTGGGCAGATCAATCATGTGACCCGTGCACGCCTCCCAGGGATTGGCCGGACGCGCACGCCTCCCGGGGATTGGCCGGACGCGCACGCCTCCCGGGGATTGGCCGGACGCGCACGCCTCCCGGGGATTGGCCGGACGCGCACGCCTCCCGGGGATTGGCCGGACGGAGGGTGCAGGGACGGCAGGCCCGCGTCACCAGGGTGGGATGTTCGCGGGTTTTATTATGCTTGTGGTGTTTGCTCACGTAGCAATCGCCCTTGACCCCAAACCGAATCTCGCCTATGCCATCTTCTCTGCTCGATCATCCTTTTCCATGCAGAATGGGACACGAACGTTGAATGTTCCCGCCTGCCTCTGTCAGTGGCCGTCCAAGCCGACGCCTGCACCTGGATGCTAACCTCCTGTGTGCAGCGGGGCTTCCGGAGGGGCAGCAGAAGCCCGCCGGTCGGTGTGGCTCAGGCCTGCATCCCAAGGCTCCCCCAGAGTTTTCAGTGACCCTCATGAGCCGCCGTGCGTCCAGAGTTCTCGAGTGATCCAGCAGATGGGGCACAGGGCCCTGGTCAGACGCAAATCAGCCACCTGCTGCCAGCCCTGGATCTCTTGATTAGCGGGGATTTGTCCAGAGCTTGCCACACGGAAGCCAGCTCTCTCCTGTCAGAAACTGTCCAGCTTTCAGTTTTAAATCCAGCAAATGTATCCATGGGAATTGCCTTTTTATACGCCTGTTTGACTTTTGTGATGCATTTTTTATGTCATTTAAAATGTAGGCTTGTGGTGGTGGTGGGTGCTTTAGTCAATGGTGTTGGACTCTTCTGCAACCGCGTGAGCTATAGCCTGCCAGGCTACTCTGTCCGTGGGATTCTCCAGGCAAGAGTACTGGAGTGGGCTGCCATTTCCTCCAGGGGAATTTCCCAACCCAGGGATTGAATGCGGGCCTCCTGGTTACAGGCAGCCTCTTTAGCAACTGAGCTACCAGGGAAGCCCCAACATGTAGGCTTAAGGAAGACGCATCTTGACATTTCAGAATTAGTTTCTGCCTCCAAGGCCCTGGCATTTCCAGACTCCCATACCACCTGGTCCTCCTGCTGAGGTTCCCAGAGGCTCCGAGAAGTGAGGGCTTTGCCCTGAGGCGCCCCGCTGGCAGATTTCAGTGCCCCCAACTCACCCCCCGCCTCCCCAGGAGGAGCCATCCCTGGAGCCAGAACTCAGAGTCCCACGGTGCATGGCTCTCAGGTCGGATCAGCTCTTGTTCTGCCAGGATGTGTGGGAGAAGCCTCCTTAGGCTGTTGCTACCCAACATGGACTGGTCCCCCCTCTCGTGGGGTCTCATGGCTCTCCCCCAGAGCAGCCCTGGCCCCAGGCTGCCTCTGCCTCCATCCCCCTGACTCCGCGCTGCCCTGGGCGGCCCTCCAGCCCCATGGCTCTGTCCTCCCTCCGGTCAGTGCTCACGTCCACGTTCCCCTCCACTTCCACAGACTGCTCCTCTGCACCCTGCTGGGCCTTGCTGCTCCCCTGTGGGCCCCTGGGAGGGCCGCCTGCCCTGGGGGTGCCCCACATGGACCCTGCAGAGCTGATGGTCAGTAGTCCCAAGAGCTGGTTCCGACCCAACTGGACCCTGGAGCTTCCCGGCTCCCCTCCTCTAACCTCTTACCCCCAGCAGTCCCTGCGTGCTCGCCCCCGAGTTCCCCTTGCAGGCAGCTTCTCGGCCTCCTCGCTCCTCCTATAGACGGGGATCCCTGTCTCTCCTACTGGTGCCTCCCGGGGCCCCAGCCAGCCCTGACCACAGGCTTGGTTACCGGTGTCCCAGGCGAGGCCGTGTGCAGGCACCCTGGTGTGCACACGGGCGGCTCAGACAGCGACCTGCTTTCTACCTGTGGGGGAGGGGGGGGCCGCACCACTGCCAGATGGGCACAGGCACCGCTGCTGCTTCCCACCGAGGAACCAGGCCCAGCGCGGGCAGGGCTCTGCCCAGGGAGCTTGGGCATGCCCCTCGGACCCCAGGACACGCTCCAGACGTCAGAGCGCCCGGGACGCAGGGCGCGGCTGTCACCGTGCGCTGGTCTCAGTGTCCAGGTGGGCTCTGGGCCTGGGGACCAGACTCTCACCAACTCAGCCCACCTGGTCTCCTGGCCCCAGAGGGGGCCTCCTGCCGCCAACTTCACTGTTCACCCATCATGCTCCCCTTTGCCTCCTGCAGATTCCAGAGGCTGAAAGGCGTGGGTTTGTAGGAGAAGCAGAAATGCAAGTCGGGAGAGTCCTGCCCTGCAACAAGGGGCTCTAAACAAGCTCTTTCCACAGGCAGCTCAGCTCGCAGGAGCCTGACCCCTCGCCTATGCACCTAAAATAACGCCCCTCGTTAGCACATTCAAAGCTGCAGCTCCAAATTACCCAGGACCAGCTGAAGGCCAGGCTGGTGGTGGGGCCTGAGGTGGCCTTCCTGCCTGGTGGCTCCCGGGAGATGATGACCAGCTTTCTCCCCAAGGCGAGGGCTGCCCTCCGCAGGGAGAAGGTGTTCTTACTCTAATTATGCTCGTAATTAAGCCTCAGGTCTTTGAGCTTCAACCAAGGAGCTCCGGCCTCTGGGGAGTCACATGGGATGAGGCCGGGCCTGAAGCTTGGCTGTGGCTTGCGCCTGCTCGGGGCTCCGGGGAGGGTTTGTGCACTGATGTGTTTGTGTCGTCCTGTCTCGTAAACTGCTGGCATCCCTGTGTTCTGTGCTCCGTGCGCACTGCAGCCTGGGGCTGGCCCCTCGCCCTCGCGGGCTGAGCTGGCAGCCTGCAAGTGCTGACTCCTCTTTATCCCACGGGTGCCTGGGTCCGAGGAATGCACACAGCAAAGACTCTGAGTGGGCCCTGTGGGTGGGTTTTGTTTGGAGGTTCTGCTCCCCTGTATGCATTTGAATAAGGGCGTGCCTCAGATTTGGCAGCAAATCCTTTCATATCAAAATTTTCAAAAATAAAATGAGCTGGGTAATCTGGCTGATTGAGAAAGTGGTTTCCACAAAGTGAATCACAGCGTTGAGTAAAGGCCGGAGGAAACCCTCTCAGTCCTTGCATGTTTCACCAGAGCAAATTAGTCCGTGTGGAGGGTTGAGTCTAAATGCGCTTCTCAGTCTGTGAACAAACTGCGGAGCGGTCTGGGCGTAGAGCTCCAACCTCCTGCCAGCACTGAGGAAGCACCTGCTGGGTGCATCCTGCAAGCTCGGTGCTATGCGGGCACCTTGGGGACAGAAATGGCAGTGGCACTGACCCCCCAGAGATGGCGCATGTGCCCACACCTGCTCCTCCAACATCAGGATGCCCGTGTCAACGCTGTAAGTCCGGCACAACCTGGACCCGGGGATGACAGAGGAGGAAGCCGTGTCCCAGGCCAGGGGGACCACCAGTGGCCGCCTGTCTGCCTTGCTCCAACTGACCTCCTGCTTTACTTTCAAGTCCTTATCACATTTTAAAAAGTAATTCTTATTTAAGATTATAACATTATATACTATTTCCTGAAAGATCTAAGCTATATAAGGTTGTCTGGTCAAACGTTTTAAAAGAAATAAAGACTTCCAAAACAGCTTCTTGACTGAAGGGATGAACAGCATACCCATGGTTGGAAAAATAAATCTGAAAATCAGAACCACAACTATTTAAACAAAGGTTAGTTGCTGAATCCCAAACAGAACAGTGGGGACAGTCAGCTGGGCCCTCAGCAAAGACAGGGAGATGTAGTGGCTCCAGGATTTTAAGGAAACTTTTGTCTAAAGATGGGCTGCCACTGAGCTAACTAAGCAAAGACCTCAGTGGTCACGTATGACATGAAATGCAGACTTGACAGAATTAACTCAGGGAATGTACTAAACAAACAGCAACATTAACAGACCCTGAGGGGAGAGAATCTGATTTCTGGAATTGACATGTTGTATTACATCGCATGTCCAATTTTCAGCAAAAAATTGTGAGACATGTAGAGAAAATAAAATGTATGGCTAATACACAGGGGAAAAGTCACCAATAGAAGCTGTCTCTGAGAAGAAGCACAGACACTGGGCTTTCCAGACGAAGACTTTAAACCAGCTATTTAAAACCTGTTCAATGAACTAAAGAAAAATATAAGAACAATGTCTTAAAAAATCAAAAATATCATAAAGGCAGAAAATTATTTTAAAAGGAACCAAATAGAAATTATGGAGTTGAAAAGTACAATAATAAAAATAAGAAGTTCATTAGAAGAGCTTAACAGTAGATTAGAGCAGGTGTGAGTCTGTGAACTCAGAGATGTATTGGTTGAAATTATCCATTCTGAAAAATAGAGAAGAAAGAAAGAAGAAAAATAAGAGAGCCTCAGAAAGCTCACAGAGGCCACTGACACACACGTGGCCTCTGAGGCAAGTCTCAGAAAGAGGGAAGAAATGGAAGGGGGCAGGAAGAATATTTGAAGAAATAATGTCAGAACCTTCCCAGTCAGAATGGAAATATTAATCCATACACCCGAGGAGCTCATCACACTCCAAGTGAGGTAAACTCAGAGACTCACCCCCCATACACACGCTGCCGAAGGAAGAACTGTGACGATTACACATCACTCGGAAGGGCCGTCCTAAGGCGATTGCTGGCTTCTCGTCAGAAACCACGGAGCCAGAGGCAGTGAGAGCACTAACCACCAACAGAAAGAGCAGCGTCAACCGGGGGTCCTATACCCAGCAAAACTATCCTTCAAAAGGAGGGCGAGAGAAACAAAAGCTGAGAGCATGTGTGGCTTGCAGACCTGCCCTGCAGGGACTGCTAGAGACCCTTGGACTAAAATGCAAGGATATTAGACAGCAATTGCAATCCACACAATGGCATAAAAGTACCAGTAAAGGTAACTACAGAGATAAATACATTAATGAAAGACTATAAAATCATATTTTAACTCTTTTCTCTAAATGATTTAAAGGAAAATAGCATAAATAATTACAAATCTGTGGTGATGGCAGATATAAATACTATCTGATCAGTAATTACACAAAATATGAATCAATTAAATGCTTTTGTGTTTAAAGGCAGAAATTGGCAGATAGACAAAAATAACAGGATCCAACTACAGGCTGTCTTGGCAGATAAACTCTATATCCAGAGACAAATATAAGCTGAAAGTAAGAAGATTGAAAAAGATACACCACGGAGACACTCACCAAAAAAGCAGTGGGCTAGCTACACTAATATCAGACAAAATAGGCTTTAAGATACCAGTTGCTACTAGGCATAAAGTAGGACATTTTATAATGATAGAAGTGTGAAACTATCAAGAAGATATAAAAATTATAAACAATATACACAAAACACAGAATAAAATAAAGGCAGGAAAAACTCATAGAAGAGGAAACAAAAGTTAATGTAACAACAACAGTCAAAGATTTCAACATCCTACTTTCAATAATGGACAGAACAACTAGACAAAAATTGATAAAGAAATAACAGATCTGGACAGCATCATTAACCAAGTGGCGTTTCCTGGCCTCCGTGGAACACTGCACCCAACTATGGCAGGACAGACATTCTGCTCAAGTGAACACAGAACACTCTCCTGTGTAGGAAGCATGTTAGGCCACAGATTTCAGTAAAGTCTCAATACATTTAAAATAATAAAGAACGTATTCTCTGATCCCAATGGAATGAAACAAGAAATCAGAATCAGAAGGAAACGTGGGGATTCACAAATATGTAGAAATGAATCTACACACACTGAAATAATCAACCCGTCAAAAAAGACATCATAAGGGAAATCAGGAAACACTTTGAGAAGAATAAAAACAAAATCCTATAATACTAGTGGACTATCAGTTATGCGATACTGCCGAGGAACTGTTTTCCAGAGTAGCTGCAGAGTTTTCCATTCTCACCAGTGAAATATGAGGGTTTCAGCTTCTCCACGTCTTTGTCAACCCTTGTTATTATCTGTCTTTTTTTTTTTTTTTCATAGCCACTTAGAGGATGGAAATGGTATTTCACCATGGATTGGATTTGCAGCGATGATGTTGAGCATGTCTTCAGGTGTTTATCGGCCATTTGTGTATCTTTGGAGAAATTCTACTCAGCTCCTTTGTTCATTCTTTAAGTAGACGATTTGTCTTTTTATTGTTGAGTTGTAAGGGTGCTTTACATATTTGGTTGTAGACCCTCATCAGATATAAAACTTGAAAACCTTCCCTCCCATTCTGTCGGTTACCTTTTCACGTTCTTGGTGGTGTGCTTTGGACCACACAAGTTTGCTCATTAGAAACGAGTCAGTAACATGGAGCACTGGTGGGGACACAGAGCGGTCAGAACCGTCACGCGGGGCAGATGTAAGGTGGCTCAGCCCAGCTGGAGACTGGCTTGTGGTCTCTGCACTTGTAAGACGCACACTCACGGTGTGATCCAGCAGGCCCACTCCGAGGCGCTTGTCCAAGTAAAAGGAAGACATGTTTTCATAAGGAGCTGTGGGTGAACGTTTACAGCCGCTCTACTTGTAACTGCTGAAGAGTAGAAACCACCGAAACGCTCATCATCTGGGGGATGGATAGCAAAGTGTGATTTCACAAACAGTGGAACTGCAAAGAACGCCAGTAGCACCAGACAACGTGCCTGGGTCTCAAGAGCTTCGTGGCGATGGACGCAGTCTTGGACGGTGGTGATGGACGCAGTCTTGGTTGGTGGCGTGTGGCATTACTCCCTTTATTCTGGAAGAGGAAACCCGGAAGCCAGGCAGGAAGGGCAAAGAGAGGTTGTGACCTCAGAGCTATCACTCCAGGCAATTTCAAGGGTGATGGAGCTTTTCTGTATCTCGACAGAGGTGGTGACCACAGGGCTCTATCTATCGGTCAACACTCACATATCTTTATGCTCCAAAGACCGAGTTTTCACTAAATGTACCTTAGAAATAAAATTTTTTGAAAACTAAGAGAGAGAAAATATTCAGAGATGAGCAGTGACCTAGCGATCAACAAACATTTTTCTCAGGCGCTCTCAGTCATTAGGGTGTTACCTCGTCAACGGCAGTAATCGCTGCTATTAATCTCCAAGGGCCTGGACCTAACATTGGCTGACCCAGAGCAGATGCCCCTGCGCTGAGTCACTTTTATTGTTCTTCTTGATTGGTTTTGACCCCCATAGTTTCTTGATGGCTACCGTGATTACTTTTGGTCTCACGGTGAACCTGTGCATGAAGGAAAGTTTGTGCACCTTTTTACCTGGAGACAATGGTGTCAACCTGGCTTTATTTACCCTGCTCTGTAGCCCATGTCTCTTGCCATCGATTCATGTTATTGCTCTCATTATCACACACAGTATCATGAGGTTATTTTTCTAGACGTGATACCATCTTTACTGAATCTGTTCGGATGTGAACTATAGTGCTTTTAATTATTGTCTGAGTTATAAGGTGTCTGTGACTTCTGTTTTGCCAGCACTAATTAGATACTGCATAATAACCATTTTCATATTCCTAGCACAGTAAGCTGCATTTCACAAAGGTACAAACTGCTGTGCTTGGAGATATCTTATAAATAAGAGGGTGAACAGCAGAGCCTGGCGTAGGTCTCACTCCTGTATCCTCACTGATGGGGGAGATCATAACACCTCGGCTGTTTCCAGCTGGCAGAAGCGCTGTGCTCCCCAGCCTTCAACTGCCTGGTAGAAGAACTTACACAGGGGCTGCCCTCGAGCCCCTGGGGGCCCCCCACCCCCTCCAGGCCGCAGGGAGGGTGTCATGATGGAAACAGGTGTTGCTGCATCAGCTCTGTTATGGCTGAAACTTTGTGTCCCCCTGAAGCCTGAGCTCTAACCTCCAGTGAGGGTGTCTGGAGGCTCTAGAAATGGTGAGGTTTAGATGAGAGTGGAGCCCTGTGATGGGACTCGTGTTCACAAGAGGACGAAACCTCCGTCTCTCTCCCTCACTCTCTTCCCCCACTGAGAAGAGGCTATGACGGACCGAGCGAGAAGGTGGTGTCTACCAGCACAGGCGAGGTTCTCACTAGGAACCGAAGGTACCGGCTCCTTGATCTTGGATTCCCAGCCCCCAGTGCCGCGCGGTGATGGCTGTTTAAGCGTGTGGTCTATGGTGTGTGTTACATCAGCCCAAACAGACCAAGTGGGCAGTGGGCAGAGCGTGTGGAGGGAGGTGGGAGCCGGGTTTGCTCCTCTGTCGGGAGCCGCGTTTCTGCAGGCGTGTGGACCTGGGCTGCCATGCGGGGTGCAGGGTGTCCCCGTGGGCGCTGGGGGTGGGGGCAGGGGGCGTCCCCAGCGCCTGCAAGGCTCCAGCAACAGCAGAGAGTGCAGGTGTGGCCCAGAGACGGCCGCCCCGGGAGGGCGGGCGGGCGGGCGGGCGGCTTCGGCGGCTGTGAGCTGCCTTGGGTGCTCAGCTTCCAGCTACAGGGGAACCCAGGAACCTCACGGGTGAACCCCAGCTTCCTCCCCAGGTCAGTCTGCAGTTCCCTTTGCCTTGCTGCACCGCCCTGGGGGGTCCCACCCCCGGGAGTGAGGAGCCCGCCCTGTGGTCACCCCACGCCTTACATACATCAGCCAGAACGACCTGGCCCAGCCAGGGGGATGGGCTGGACCTTGAGCCAGAGGAGTCTTGTCGGGCCTTTGAAATGCCCAAACACATTTTTCTGAATTTGAACCCATCACAAGCCCACCATTCCCTATGACTGTGAGCTGCACCTCTTCACACCGGCCGTATCTCAGTCTAAGACGCCTTTCACTGTAGCAGACACAATAATTTATGTCCCCTTCCAAACAAAAAATAGACTATAACACACTGTGGGCTGTACGCAGCGCCTGGTTTTCATACGGACTCAGACGTAAAAACAAACGCTTCAGGGCCGTCTGCAAGGCTGGCAAAGGACAGCCGTCTCTCAGGAAGGGGCATCCTTGTCTGACTCTGACGCACTTCAAGGAAAGAACCTTTCGTGGACCTGTTAGAGTGTCCCGGATGTCAAGTTATGGAAGTCTCACCGTCCCAAAGACCAAGGATGCCAAACAGGGCAGGGAGGTGTGGGCCCTCTGCAAATGACAGAGCCCACCCCCGGCCAGCGTCACGGATCTGCGTCCTCGACCCCAGGTTGCCACCACTCAGGTCAGCTCTAACGCGTCCCAAGGGACCAGACGTGACCGGCAAGCCCAGAGGGCTTTAGCCGCTCCATTTGAAACTTGATGGTCTCAGCGCTCCATCCAAGGCCGCTTGTTCCCTGGTCTTCCTGCCCGGCTGGCCCACAGCCCTCCGTCCTGTCTCACCGTGGAGATGACCCTCCCTTTAGATCCTGAGACGCAGCTCTTTGCCGCTGCCTCTGCTGCTCCAGTCTGCCTCCTGTGGACCCCAGCCCCCTTCCCCTTCACTCCAGGCCCCAGATCCACGGCCCTAATGCTTCCAACCCTGTCTGTTGCCGCGACCCCTCCTCCTGATGCTGAACCCTGGCTCTCCTCTGTGCTTCCATGAAGACGAGCAGCTGCCTTCTCCTCCGTCTGCTCCGGATGGCTGAGCCACCTGCCCAGCTGCCTTCTCCTCCAGCCCCTGAGGCTGTTCTCCCGGCCCCAGGACAGAGGAGGCCCGTATCCTTCGCCCAACCAACCAAATCAGAGAACAGCACCCTTAGCCTTTTCCTTTCCTTCATCCCACGTGAAGCTGACCAACTACGCTGTGAACGTGAACACCTCAATAGCTCTCTAATGCAGAGACGGGCCCACGAACTCTGTGAAACTGCAGGTCCTCTAACTGTATACTGTGATGTAGGTTTTGGAAGCACGTGGTTGTACGTTTGTGTGTGCCAGTGAGCACAAATTTTTTTCTGATGAGAGGACACTCTAGGGGAGTTTTTGGTAGATTAGACAGATCGCTGAAGGACTCACAACTGTGCTTTAACATTTGGACCATGTATCACTGAGTCAGCCTTGATTACACAGAAGCAATGATCATTTATCACCAATTATCCTTTTCTCTGATTTTGTGGATGCTTTCCCTTGGCTGGAAATCCCTTTCAACGCTCATCCATCTTCGCTGGCTCTTCCCTCGCGGGTGCTGTTGTGTGCTCTCTGGGCCCCCTGCCCCTCGCAGACATAAATGTCGCCTTCTCAGGGTGCAAGCACCAGACACTGTCTGTCTAGAAAGGTCATAACGCACAGAGAGGACGGAAGTTGTAGCATTTCTACAGCTACAAAAAAAAACCCCAAACCGAAAGTAAGCCTGTTGATCAGGCTGGAAAATCAATAACTATCCATGTAAAGTTGTCCAAAAAAGAGAAAACGCATATTGAACCGAAGAGAAAGCAGGCTGGAGTGTGACAAAAACGGAGGTTTTAAGGTGGCAACTCCGCCGCTTTTCAGCGGCGCCGCTGAGGGTCGCAGAGGCGGTGCTGCCTTCTCGGGAGTTTTCGCTTGTCTTCGACCAGCGGTTCCCAGTGTGTCCGGCCCCGAGCGAGTGATGGGGTGGACGTGTCAGAAGCAAAAGTCCCGAGGCTCCAGCTTCACTGGGCTCAGGAGAAGGCAGGAGGCAGGGTCGCTGGTCACGCTTTGTCTCCCTGTCCTCTCCGTCAGCTCGGGGCTCTGACTGCTTTCCCTGGAAATGCATGATCGTCCCTGCCTGGTGCTGAGGGATCCATCCTCGGTTTGCTGTGGCCAGAGGCAGAGGGCAGATGGGAGGCAAGTGGGACTTGACACGCAACCGCCTGCTTCTCTGCCCCTGCCAAGGAGAGCGTGTCTGGGCAGCCAAGAGACCCGAGGACAGGCATGGTGCCCCTGCAGTGAAGAGCCAGCCCTGCTGAACCCAGACCGGACTCGCCCATCTCTGCCCAGGCTGAACACTCACAGTGGGGCTGGTGAGGCTGCCAAGGCAGACAGGACTCAATGCTGCCGTCTGCAGGCAGAATCCCTCCTTTCGGGGCAAAGGGTGGGGCTCGTCTTTGCTCTGACATCCACCAACTGATGGGGCAAGGCCCACCACGTTGGCGAGTGTAATCTTTATTTAAAGTCAGCTGGCTGTAGATGCTGTGTCTACAAATGCCTTCACAGCAGCACGCGTCTTTGTGCTTGATGGAATAACTGGGTACCAGGGCCTAGCCGACCATCCTAAGACAAACCGTCGCAGTGAGTGTGAGTGACTGCTGCCTGAAGCCACTGGGATTTGGGGTGGTTCGTTGCTCAGCACGGTAGGACCAACAGCTGGCTGATACGTACGACAGGAGCACGTGGGAGCGGAAGGCTGCGGACGTTCCACCGCTGCTGGATGCACGACTGTGGGGGCTCGGCGTGCGGTTGGTGCTTTTTGGGCCCCTGGTCTGCTCTCAGCACACGGACCAGATAAAGTAAGCGCCACACCATGAAGCGGAATGGATAGCACGGATCAGTCATTCACAGAGGCAATGACAAACAGCCCTTCCTAACAATTATCTAGTTAAAACACCATTAACAATTAATGCCATACATCACAGAACTTATTGAACCCATTAAAGACTAATTTACTGGCCATAAAAATATGGCATTAAGAATTTATGGATCATTACCTTTTATTCTGGAATGAAATATTGCTGATGGAAACTCTTAGAAACTGTTGGAAACAATTCCTCATTAAAGCCACGCGAAATTAAATGATACAGCTTAGCAAAAAAGAAAGAAAAGAATCCAAGCAAAGTTTGAAAATGTTTTTTTTGAGGAGAAGCACTAACTTTGCGTGACACTGAATGGATAAAGATTATATTTTCAAACAAGATTAAGGTCTACAATTAAAGAATTCAAGCGAGGTAATTTTAATATGCAATAAAATCTTCTTTTTGGAAAAATGTATTAGATCATGACTGATAAAAATTCCGATCATGATTAATCACTGCCAGATATTTTGGAACACTATTAAGGAGAGGGTAACAATGTTAAAATTAATTAACTAATTCCTCTAAAGGATTTTAAACTATAATACGATGTAACAGCTGTTGCAGCTTTAAAAATGATTATTTCTTCTCCGCCCTGCAACCAAAATTTGTCCGTCAGAAATCAACCTAATTTCATTGCAATTTCCAATTTATTACTCTGTAATGAGACCAGCTTAATAGGGATGAGCCCCTTGTTTTCTAGGAGACCAGATGCACGTCTGCAAATTTCCAGCCTCAGACATATGGCACACGCCTGCTTCCTGCTTAACACGTGGCTCTCGGGTCTGGTCAGAGGGACACAGGCCACGCAGCTACTCTGCGCCGGTGTTCAGAGTCGGTGCTGGAGAGTGGCCAGGCAAAGCCAGCCCAAACTGTCACATCGGTATTGGGGGATTTCCCTGGTGGTCCAGTGACTAAGACTCCGCCTCCCACTGCAGGGGCCCAGCTTGGATCCCTGGTCAGGGAACGAGACCCCACACACCACAGCCAAGCCTGTGTGCCAGAACTAGAGATGCCCGCACGCAGCAAAGAAGGGCCTGCACACCGCAGGGAAGACCCAGGGCAGCCAACAAGTAAATGATCACAGTTAGCAAGGAAAAGTGCTGAGATGAGAGTCAATTTTTATATCAGTGAAACAGAATTGTAAGCTGTGAAAGTTAGAAAAGATCAAGTCCAGAGCTCCTGATTTATAAAGACACTGAATCTCAGAGAAGGTAAGTGACCAGCCCAGGGCCACACAGCCTTCGCTGGCAGGAGCAGAATGAAAATCGTGTCTGCTAAGTCCCTGTCTGGTGTCCCCACCAGAAGCACTGTCTCCGGGCACCCACATAGAAGGCTCTGCAGCCCCTCCGGACGAGCGCTGATGGCTTCTGGATGGTCTCAAAGATAAAGCGCCTCTCCTGAGGGCTTTTGGCTGCTCGTGGTGCTGAGCACTTCTTGTATTGCTACTTAAAAAAAAATTTTTTAAGCTTCTTACTGGCAAGTGACTGAAACGATTTATTGGGCGCAGAAGTGGCAGAAAGTTTCCCCGCCGAGCACACAGGAGCCTCTGCACGCCTGCCAGATGGCGGAGGCCTCTGCAGGCTGACTGCGGTCTCTTCCAGGAGGTGGGCAAGTGCAGGGTCCCAGAGAGCAGCCTTCATCAGGACATCCAGGCTAGCCGCTTCCAGACCTTCTTGCTGTGGGTACAACGGGCCATCTTCTCGGCCTCTGATCCAGTGAGGTCTCCAGACTGGTGTTGTCAGCGGGATGACCCCGAAGAAACTCACAAAATTAAGATGCATCAACTTTGTTGTTGCTGTTCAGTCGCTCAGTCGTGTCCAACTCTGTGACCCCGTGGACTGCAGAACGCCAGGCTTCCCGGTCCTTCAGTACCTCCCGGAGCTTGCTCAAACTCATGTCCATCGAGTCGGTGATGCCATCCAACCATCTCATCCTCTGTTGTCCCCTTCTCCTCCCCCTTTCGATCTTTCCCAGCATCAGGGTCTTTTCCAATAAGTCGACTCTTTGCATCAGGTGGCCAAAGTATTGGAGCTTCAGCTACAGCTTCAGTCCTTCCAGTGAACATCTAGGACTGATTTCCTTTAGGATTGACTAGGTTCATCTCCTTGCAGTCTAAGGGACTCTCAAGAGTCTTCTTCAACACCACAGTTCAGAAGCATCAACTTTGGCTCCTTACAAATCAGTGTTAGTATATCATTCTTAACATTTTCAGACATTAGGCACTAAGCGAAAACCGACAGTCACATCACCTCACAGGTCGTGTGGGCTGGTGGGGTGAGGGGGTGGCTCGCTCTTTCCCACCTTTGTTTTCTGCGTAGAGTGCAGGCTGCACACGATCCATCATCCTTCAAGCTCTGCACAAACTTGACAACAAAGAGGTAAATTTTCTTCTGGAGATGGAGCCATTTGTTTTCACTTGGCTTTAATATTTTCTAAGCCCAATTGTGATTATTAATATATATCCTTGCCTTGAAGCTTTCATTCTAGTTGTGGAACTAAATAGGTGCCAAATCATAAAAACAGCCCAGTAAAAAAAAAACAAACACCTGATAAATGTATAACTGGTCTGAGAGGAATTATTGATATACACATATTATATATTACAACATGCACCCAAACTAATTTATACCCAGAGGATGATTAACTGTGTTTTCTGCAAAACAGAGACTCCAATCCTGTATCTTTCAATATGTTGTCCAGTGACATGTGTTGCGTCGTGTCCCCAGGGCACCTTTCAACGAATCCATATCCAGGGACTGGTGGTTAACATGAACTCATGGGTGATGCTAGGAGATGAGCTGTGAGAGCTGTTCCCTGTGTCCTGGGGGCCGCTCAGCGGACACGGTGGGTGTCGGACCTGTGAACTCTGTGGAGGCAAGAATTCTTGCCCCGACGGGGAGGGAGGCGGACTCACACTCGCCTGACTGTGGACCACACCAGATCCATGGGAGAGTGTGCCACAGTGCGGTGACGGGCTTCTCTGCTCTCCAGGGTCTGTCCTCCGGGAAGACTGACAGCCAGCAGACCCGGACTCCTGTGACGGGCGCCCCGTCTCCTGTGCCCAGCTCACCCCCAGGGCCCGGAGCGGTGCGTCACTCGTCTGCGCTCTCAGGCCCTGTAACGTCTGAGATTCAAACCAGTGCCTGAATAATGTGCGAAACCGGACATCCGCAGCCCGGACCATCACCTAGAAGCATCCTGCTCGCCTCCAGGAAGGCCCCTCAGAGCACAGACTCGCCACGCGGGGTGCTGGGCTCGTCCCTGGAGTCATCAGGGCCAGCGAGCCCTGAGCGGATCTCAGCTGCGCTGGGGGTGGGGCCTGCCCCTCCCTCTAGATGGTCTGCTCTCCTCTTATTTCATATGTTGTCTAAGACCCCAAGTTACTTAGTGTCTCGGGAGCAGAAACACCGTTCCTTCACCAGCTCCTGGTCCTCGGTAAGCCCCAAACAACGGGCACAGATGTTCTCAGAGATGAGGAAAACCATCCAAAGATTAAAAGGAGGCAATGTGTCCAAGGGAGCGATGCAGCAGGCTGGCTGTATCATGAGTGCAAATGTGGTGGTTTTAGGAAAAACCCATCCGTCTTAAGAACTTTTCCTTCTTTTCTTGACGCCATCCCATTGTCCCTGATTCCAACAGAGTTTAATCACCTTTGATGCTTTTGCCCAGAAAGATATTTTCAGGCATTCATCTCTGTCGTTAGTCTTTGGATAATTAGTCTTTGTACAATTAAGGGAAATCCTATCTGGGTCTTTAAATCTCTGCTCATAAACCATAAATCACACAGTCCCCCCACCCCCTTAATCAGTGCCTTCCTCTCCCCATGGCTCCGCCCCCTCCCCTGCAGCTCTCTGGCTCTCACACCCCTCTCAGGAATTTAGAAAAACCTGGAGCCAAAGCTGCCGAGGCTGGGCTTCCATGGGGGCCTTTAGAAGGCCCCAGGCCCCCAGTAGCCCCGTATCCATACCAGTAACATGGTGATTCCATCTGCATTCTTCAGCTTCCAAAGCCTTGACATCTATTTAGGGTTCCCAGAGAGGAAATAGAAATACACCATGCCTGTGCACTGCTTGAGATGTATTTATACTAAAAAAGCATTCATTGTTTATCTGAAGTTCAGATTCAGGGGACTCCTGCAGTTTGTCTGGCAGCTCTGGGACCTTACACTTGCTGGAACTTGGGAGAGTTCCCACGAGGCGGCCAGAGGCACCCCCAACCCCGCCCACGTGGGTCATCCACTGGGAGCCAGAGCTCCTGGCTTGTGCCTTGCCTGATGAGAGCGCTCGTCACGAGGTCACAGCATTCATAGAAAAGTGCCCACTGTGGTCACCCCTTGGACAGTGCTCACGCCCAGGGAGTCCATGACCACATTCACCACCAGCGTCCCTAATTATCTGTCCCGTGTCCTACATCCAAGACGCATCTGTGGAAGACGCTGTCATCCATGGGGGCGCTCGGTTCAGTTGGGTGAGCATCTTCACGTGTTCAGCGCCGGGTTAGCACATGGATAAGGTGGCCACCCTGGAGCTCACGGACTCTCCTCTGAGTCACGCGGCAACACCGTCCCGTCTCCTGAGGTCTCGTTTGCGAGCAGCGTCTGCCGTGTCTGGGCCTCTGTCTGCAGTGGGTTGTCCAGCTGCATGCGGGCAGGCGATCTGTCCCCAGTAGCAGAATGCTGGCCCAGTCCATCATTGCTGCTTCCGAAATGCGGAGCTGCCCTGCCTTGCTCAGTTCGCATTTCATAACATCCTTACCGTGCGTTTCAGCTACATGTTTTCCTTGCATAAGACTAGGTTTTGTACGGTGTGAGGCACACAGAGACGGCGTGTGGAAGAGGAGGAAGTCCAGGGCCGTGCCGGACTCCAGGTCACAGGAGGCAGCTGGGCGCTGGGACCACTGACTCACCTTGGGGACAAAACGCCGGGGTGCGTCAAACACCCCTCATGGAGGTAAAGAGTACTTTAGTGCAGCATTTTTATAAATGAAGATAATGGAAAAATCCACGAGAAACCAAATGATAAAATTAAAATAAAAATGAGATCGGTACGACTGAGTTTTCCTTTACTGTCAAGGGTACCTAGGCACAGCATTGACTGAAATCCTCCCTGGAGACCCCACAGAGGTTGTGGTTTTGCTGAAATAGTGGCGGGTCGGCTGTCTTGGGGATGGGATTCTGCAGGCCCTGAGCTGGATGAAGCCTCATGGGGACAGGCCCGCCTGGTCTCCTCTCTGCAAGCCTGGCTTCACCCCTCCAACCCAAGGCCGCCCAGCCTCTCCCTGACAACATCGAGCCACTTCAGTCACGGGTGTGAGTGTGTGGTGTTCGTTTTCAGTGACTCAAATACGCCTCCCCACTCTCCAAAATTACGTTACGTGAAAGAGTGCGCTGGGAGTCAAAATTTGCTTGGAATTTGGGGTCTGCACTAGGGGAGGGGCGGCCTCTCCCCTGCCTCCCAGTTTCGCGTCTTCTCTGGCTCCAGCACCTCCAGACCCCCTGGAGCCGCCACCCCCTGTTTTTGTTCTCCCGCGTCTGCATCCTCCACAGACGTCTGTCTGTTTGTGTCGGGGAGCCATGCGTCCCGTAGAATGGGCAGAGCCTCCTCTGTTGGGTTGGGTTGGGTGCTCTCACTTTGAAAAGATTTTTAGGACATTTTAGCCGCTGCTCTGAACTGGGAACTGTCTTGACTCTCTTAAAGCTTTGGGAAGACGTCACGTCATCACTGACATTGGAAACTGGAGAGACTGAGGCAACACGTGGTCCAGGCCAGACGGTCCATAAAGACAGAGCTCTGCCCACACCCGGCGGCGGCCGGCCCGAAAAGCCAGCCTCCTGTGGACAGAGGCCGCCCAGGAGGCAGCCGCTGTAAGTCAGGCTTGCAGGAAGCCAGCCCTTGCCAGTCAGTCAGCTGAGCGGGACGTTGACCACTGTCCCTAGTAAGGGTCCCGGAAGCCAGACAGCAACGCAAGTGGCAAGGGCTTGATTGCTAACCCACGGCTTCCCCACGTTCGTCCCTCCTTTCTGCTCAGGGCCAACACAGAGCACATGCTCCCCTTGCCCGGGACGCAGGACGCCGGCTCTAACGACCTGCCCCGGCCACCCAGGCTGACAGCCTCCCCAGGGCACCCTGCACCTCCCTTTCCACATGATTTCTGCTGTTCTGCTGCACCGAGTCTCTGCCCAACACGGGTGAGGGCGGCCGACGGCCTGCTGCAGTCAGTTCAGTCTCTCAGTCATGTCCGACTCGTTGTGACCCCATGGACCACAGCACGCCAGGCCTCCCTGTCCATCACCAACTCCCGGAGTCCACCCAAACCCATGTCCACTGAGTCGGTGATGCCATCCAACCATCTCATCCTCTGTCGTCCCCTTCTCCTCCTGCCTTCAATCTTTCCCAGCATCAGGGTCTTTTCAAATGAGCCATCTCTTCGCATCAGGTGGCCAAAGTATTGGAGTTTCAGCCTGCTGCAGTGAGTGCCAAATAAGTGCACGTGACCTGCTTCTCCTTGGGTGGTCTCCATTCATCTCCGGGAAGCCCCCGGTGGCCAGGCTGCCCTCAGAGTGTGGTTTGGGAGGTGGCGGGCAGGCGCTGGAGGTCGCAGTCCCGCTAACTCTAGGGATGCAGCTCAGGAGGGAACTGGTTCTAAGGCTCCTCGTGCCATCCTCTCTCGATCACAGGCCTGGACAGGAGGGCACGTATCCACCACCTGAGTACAGAGAGAGCTTCCCAGGTGGGTCAGCAGTAAAGAATATGCCACCAATGCACGACACAGAGGAGATGTGGGTTCAATCCCTGGATTGGGAAGGTCCCCTGGAGAAGGAAACCACTACCCACTCCAGTATTCTTGCCTGGAGAACCCCATGGACAGAGGAGCCTGGCAGGCTATAGTCCACAGAGTTGCACAAAGTCAGACACGACTGAGGGACTGAGACAGCACAGCTGTGTCCACAAAAGAGAGCTACCAGAGCACGTAATCATTCCAGTCGGACCAGACAACTTCAGTCATTGCACAAAACACACAGAACTTCCCCCACTTCTTTGCAGCTGATGCAACTTTTTAGGGCTTTGGAGGCTCAACAGCAACAACTCCAAGCCTGTGATTTGGGCCAACGCGAGTCCTCGCACGGCATGACAAATACATCCCGGACTCTGACACGGCAGGCTCGCAAGCCGCGTGAAGACAATCGTGACATTTCAGATTTCCTGAGAAAACGGCAGTTAATGTGCAAATTCAAGTCCGCAGCATCTGGCCGTCTCTCAGGCCCAGGCCTCACGTCAACCCTAGCAGCTCCCACTCTGCATGCATGGTGATGAGCTTGGCCACGGGGGGACCTCCCGCCACAGTCAGGAGGGTCGCAGATTCGGGCTGAACATCACTAGAGATCATCGAATCCTACCCACTCACTCCAGACGGGGAAATGCAGCTGCTGAGTGGCAGATCCGTGATCAGAACCCCACCCACACCCTACCCACACCGCAGCAGCTCCCATGCATTCATTCAAAGTATTGACTTGACGTTTCCCGCCGGGTCTGTTTCCTCTGCTTCTCACTGCAGCAGTATTGGAATCAGGCCTTTCGGAGCAGCAGCGTGTCTGTGTCTCTCTTAGCCCACACGCCACACGCTGCTCTCTCTGGCACCTTGATGCTCAAAGTGAAGTCCGTGGGCCAGCAGCTTCGGTGTCACCTGGACGCTTGTCAGAAAGGCAGAATCTTGTGGGATCCACTGTGATCTCAAAAGATCTCGAGATCATCCCAGATCCACTGGCCCAGAATCTGCATGTCAAGGAGAGGCCCAGGAATGGTGTGGCTGTCCTAAGAAAATAATTCTTTTCTTCATCTTCTATCAGATTTTATGAATTTTACCTCCTCTTTCCAACCTCTGAGCATCCAGAATAGTCGTCTTTGTAACAGATGGAGACTGAGAAGTCCCCGTGCAGGACTAGGGGCCTCCCAGGCACTGACAGCGATAAAGACCCCTCCCGCCAGCGCAGGAGACGTAGGAGATGCAGGTTCGATCCCTGGGTCGGGAATATCCCCTGGAGGAGGGCATGGCAACCCACTCCAGTGTTCTTGCCTGGAGAATCCCATGGACAGAGGAGCCTGGCAGGCTACAGTCCATGGGGTTGCAAAGAGTCGGACACGATGGAAGTGACTTAGCACACAAGCAGCATCTCCACCCTAGGACCAGACGTGGCCAAGAGTCAACAAACACTTCAAGATGAAAGACAACCCACATGTCTGATACTTCCCTTCCCCTGGGCTCCGGGTTCCTCCAGCCACCCCTGTCTTGGTAACCCTGCTGCTGCTATGTCACTTCAGTCGTGTCCAACTCTGTGTGACCCCGTAGACGGCACCCAACAGGCTCCCCCGTCCCTGGGATTCTCCAGGCAAGAACACTGGAGTGGGTTGCCATTTCCTTCTCCACTTGGTAACCCTGAGTCCCTCTAAACCAGTGAGACGTGTGGAAGCTCTCCCCAGATCCCCAGCCCCTTTGGCTTCTAATATCTGCCCAGATTTCCCATTTCTTGGCCCATGGTGCTTATCAATCAGGAAAGGCCTTGCAGCGGACGCTGTGCAAACGGGGCTTGGCTCTGCCAGCATCCCATTTCCGGGGGCCTGGTTCTCATCTAGGCCGCCGGGCAGCTCTCCGTGTCCCCAGGCGCATCTTGAAACAACTGTACCGTGTTCCCCTGGATGCTCTTGACAGGAAGCTTGGTCTGCTTCGCACTGACTTGTCCTAAGAGGAAGCAGGAACCTGAGGCCAGACGTCTCACCAGGCAGAGTGCTGTTCGTCCCCAGTGAACACAAACGTAATTTTCTTAAAAAGGGAAAAGATGCAAGATCCCCGAACGTAATCAGGAGTGCTTGGGCTAAATTACACTAAGAATCTCACAGTTTGAGGCACAGATCCTGAGCTCTCACTCGGAGCTGTGTTCTGCGATGAATCTGGAGTACCTGAAATACTCCAGTCAGAGGGCCCTGTTGAAGAAGTATTTGAGAGGGGCCCTTTTCCTGTTTCTGTTCTTTCCGATGCATGGATGTCTTCCCAGAACATAGGATGCTCCTGCTGGAAGCAAAAGACTAAAGGATGTTTTAAGGAAACTAGAACTAGAAGTTCATGCGTGCTCTGTCGCTTCACGTCTGACGCTTCGGGACCCTATGGGTTGTAGCCGCCAGGCCCCTCTGTCCATGGGACTCTCGAGGCGAGAATGCTGGAGTGCGCTGCCGTGCCTTCCTCCAGGGGGTCTTCCCGAGCCAGGGATCGGGCCAAGGTCTCTTACATCTCCTGCGCTGGCAGGCGGGTTCTTTACCACGAGCACCACCTGGGAAAGAATTAGAAGTAGATTTCTTCTAGCGATGGCCGGTGACACCGGACCGGGGAGCCAGTGGTGAGCAGAGTGACCGAGTCCCGTGGAGTGGATGAAAGGACGGGACGCCTCTGTTCCTCTCTGTGACTGAAGGCAACGCGACGCTACCCTCATTTGCAGGAAATATGAGTGTCTACTTGGAAACCTAGAAGAATCCACCAAAACCCATTAGAATGAAGGCAAACACACTGACTGCAAAGTGCGTAAAATATGAGTGTTTCATTTGTGAAAAAGAAGGGAAAAGCTTTTTAAATTGTTGTAAGAAACACATAATTTACTCTCTTAACCACCACTGAGTGTACAGTTCAGTGTGCGTTTAGCTCAATACACGAACAGAAGCTCGACTTCACTCTAATAAGAGAGAACAAGTTGAAACTACACGGAAACTAGAGTTTGCTTCTGAGGCAGGAGAAGATCAGAAGTGTGGAAACGGCGCCGAGGAGAGCTGCTGGAGTGTAAACTCACTCTGTTTCCTAGAGGGAAAGTGAAAGCTGCTCAGTCGCATGTGACTTTTTGCGACCCCATGGACTATACAGTCCATGGAATTCTCCAGGCCAGAGTACTGGAGTGGGTAGCCCTTCCCTTTTCCAGGGGATCTTCCCAACCCAGGGATCAGACCCAGGTCTCCCGCATTGCAGGTGGATTCTTTACCGGCTGAGCCGCAGGGGAAGCACCAGACGGAAACTTGGAGGTAAATGTGGCTGTACAGGTGCATCTGCCCTGTGACCTCCAGACTCCACAGCCACGACCTTACTCAGAGTGCTCGGCCCCAGGGCCTCCTGCGCTCCGGCTGGGCTCCTGTGGCTCCCAGCTTGTGAGGCCCCCTCCTCGGGGCAGCAGAGCGCCTTGTGCACGTAACCCAGTCCACTCACAGCCGCACAGCTGTGCTCACCACGGGCAGGAATCTCGGGGACATCAGCATAATGCCTCTGGCAGGAGGGAATAAATACAAAGCATGAAATAAGCGGCCAGATATGACTCTATCTATCAGAAATCACAATAAAATATGTTACCTCTAGGTGAGAGGTGAGAAGAGGTTTCTTCCCTTCAGCTTTTCTTTTGGCTTAAATTAAAATTATTAAATCAAATCATTAATTATTAAATTAAAATTACTAAATATGGGATATGGAATAAATAAAAAGTTTGATTTCCCCATGTCAAATAGTTGCAAGAAATTCTAACAGATTTATGCATCACAATTTAGAAATCATTTTCCTATTGCTTTTTTACTGATTTTTGTCCATTATGAACGGACTGTCATGTATATTTTCGTGTATGTTATTTAACTTTTTTTCCTTAGGACAAAGTCCTGAGAGTGGAACTGGTGGGCAAAGGTCACTTTGGTGACAGCCATTCTGGTGACTCTTGAAACACACAGCAAAGTGTCCCTGCTGAGAACATTCACGCCCCCGCTGACGTGAACAAAGTACCAGTTTTGCTGCAAGCTTGAGTGGACCAGCCACGGCCACTTTCATCAGAAAGCAATTGCTTCACACTTTAAGATAATGTTTTATCAACAGAACTAGAGAAACAAGAAACAGTCCTCAAGACATGGAAACTTTACTCTCACCTTTTGGAAAAGTTGGTCCCGTGTGAGCTCCCAGACGTGCCCCCATCCTGCATCTGTGCACCGACGTGGGGACCCCGCTGGGGGCTGTGCCAGCACCATGAGGCTTCTCACCACCGGCCAGAGCCTGGGCACAGCCGTGTGCACCTGTGTGTGCATGTGTGTGTACATGTGCTCATGCGTGCACGCACGTGTATGCATGTACCCGTGTGTACCCGCATGTGCATGTGTCTCTGTGTGTGCATGTGTCTGTGTACACGCATGTACCTGTGCATGTGCGTGCATGCAGGTGTGTACATGTCTTGCGCAGACATGTATTCATGTGTGCATGCGTGTGCATGTGTGTGTGCATGTTGTGTGGCCTTCTCCTTCACACCCTTCCAACTCACACTGGAGGAGCCCTGAGGCACACCTGGGAACCAACCCCTCTCCACAGCCTTCACCTTTTTCAGGTAAAAGCCACAGGTTTGGTTGGATCTGCCACTCTGTCCCCTGTCCTTCTAGAAGGTCTATTTTGCACGTTGCCAAAGAAAGTGTCAGCCACCCAGAGATGTCCAGCCCTGGGCACAGCTCCTCTCATCCACAACCTTGTTCCTCCCCTAATGCCCAGACCCAGAGCCATTCAAGATTTTCACTCCGCATTGAAATGCTTTGTAAAATAGGTTGAATTGAATTTACAACTTTTCTTATGACCCAAATTTCTCTAATTCTAACAAATCTTTTGTTTATTTTTCAGCACCTCCCTCACCTTTTCTAAAATCATGACACAAAAGCATGACAAATCTGAGCTCATCTGTTCTGAATCTAGGTCTCATCTGAAAAAGTATGAGGTTTCAAGACATAGAAAACGGCGAAACGGCAGTAACAATCCATGGATTCCAGAGACGAGTCCCCCTGCCCCCAAGTCCACCAGGAACACACGACCGCCTTGATGGAGCAAGCGTTCCCTAGAACCTTCTCCACCTTCCTCCTGACAGAAGCCCATCATCTCTCAGCAGAAGAAGAAGGGCGTTCAGACTTACCTGCCTGAGGACTGAGCGCTTGGCGGGCATGCTTGCTTCTGGGTCCATCCCTGTCTGCAGGGTATGCCTTCAGATACAGAGTCCACCACCTCCTCTCCCAGACGAGTGCCATTTGTAATCCAACTCCAATCGACCTATGTTGATGTGTCGGCCCTGGCTAGCTGCTCCAGGGCTGAGAGACTGATAAGGAAGCCGGCAAGTTTCAGCTGCATGGAAGGCATTGTCTCCAGTTCGTCTGGATTTTAGCAGGGGAGACGGGCATCCGCCAGAGCCCACTTGTCTGATAGCCAGGGGTAAGACCGGCCCTCCACCTGCAGGCGCTGGCCAGATGGCAGGAGGAGGGAGCACAGGTGCCGTGGAGAGTCGAGGGAGGAAGAGAAACGCGGCTGAAGGGCTGGCGAGCCGCTGGCTGTGCTGCCTGTCCCCGCAGGTCCTCTGGGAGCACCGGCGTCCGTCTCCCCATCATCACAGCTCTCAGTGCCCACATCCCCCTCATGCTCCGTGGCCACCTGAGGCTCACACGCTGGAGACGGTCCAGGTGTTTGATGACGACTGTTCTTTGAACAGCTCTCGTCCATTTTATGCCAACAGGCGCTCAATCCCCGTCGTGCCGTTAGCTCCATCCTGGCAAACATTCCGCTCCCTCCCGACCGCTCTCCACGGACAGTTGGACCCAGAAATGTCAGCATGTCCCGGCAGGGCCTCGCCCTCCTTGCCACGGGGGGTGGTCTGTGGCCGCTGGCCCCGGGACGCGGGCACGTAGCGCCCATGCTGTAGCTGCAGCAGGAGGACCAAGACGGGCGGCAAGGAAACTCTCCTGTTTCCTGAAGACATCGACCTGCTGGGGGCACCTGCCCCTCAGAGCTCCAAGGGCCGTGCAGCTTCCCAGAGTGGCCAAGAGGGTGGGCGGCCCGGGGGCCCACCGGGCCAGGCTCCGCGATGGAACGTGTGGGCAGACAGCAGGGCCTGCAGAGGGAAGAGCGAGATGCGGTCAGGGCTAGGGAGTGTCTGGGAGGCAAGTCCAGCTGCTCCTTTGGGGTCAAGGCCCACCCCCATGGATGGTAGCACAGAATCTGGAAAGAATCAGGTTCCTACTGACCTTATACTCACTATGCCAGTCTGGGTTGTTCTGCTCTGTGTTTCTTTTCTTTCTTTTTCATTATTTTAATTTTGCTCTGAAGTATCTTACTTGGCACTCAACCTAATCATAATGCATAAGTACTTTTAAAAAGGAATGTATTATTAGTTCCCTCCTGTTTATTACATTATCACCAACTTCCGTTTCTTTCCAGCAGAATCCTACATTGATGGATTGGGCTTCTCTGGATCTCAGGTGTACCAAGCATCTCCAGAGAGAGTCCTGATGGCAGGGTCACACTCGCTTCATGAGGGGGCTAGCCTCTACACCTGCTTCCCTTGCTCTGGACTCACTCCCAGACACAGGGGGAAAGGTCGATAAATCACTGAACCTTCACCTGGCTTCGCTAGGGCTTGAAGTGAAGACTTTCTCGGGCAGATCACATTCAACATCAGCGGGTACATCATGAGGGAGGTAAGGCCTGCCTCTTAGGTTGCAGCGTTGGAGAGCGAACAGGGAGACCAGGTGGAGCCCAGCGTCAGGACTACGGCCAGCGCCCAACTGTGCCCGCCTGTCTTCACAAAGGCTGAAAGCAACACGTTCAGGCTTATTAAGGATGCCATCAAGTCCTCCTGTTTAACACGTGTGCATCTGATCTCTTCTGGTCCTGCTCATTTAATTAGCCCCAAATGCATTGTGCTTTTGGTAACCTTTTTCTCAAATAATGCTCAGTAATTTTAGTTGGGTTTTCATGCTCTGAAACAAGGAATAGTAACTCCTTTTTTTTCCCTCCAAAATAGAGTTTTCTGGCTTTTGAGGTCACTTTGGCTCATATTCATTCTGTATTTTCATAAAGTCTCAGAATGGCTTGGCTGGGGTGGGGGTCAGAGTGCCTGGGGAGGAGGTGCTCATGTGAGGGCAAGACAACAACTCAGAGGACCATGTTTTCACGAAGCCTTTCGATCTTCTGAAGAAAAAAGAGGACACACCATGCTGAGCCCTCAGCCTGTGGTTCAAGCCTGGGGATGCATTTCAGTCTCAGCCCAGGGAAGTCTCCTCAGAGAGCGATGCTCTTCCTCCAGTGACTGAGGAGAAGGAAAAGCTGTGGCCCCGCGGCTACACGAGCACTCAGAATCCCTGGGCAGGGTTTCCCATAGGGCTTTGTATCAGCTGTCTGTTGCCGTGTAACCAATTACCCCAAACACAGTACATTAAACGTCTGTAATCAAACACACAGAAGTGGAACTTCAGATCCCAAAGCAGCTCCTGCTGTCCCCAGGAAACCTGGTTTCCTGCCCATTTTCTTACGTACGTAAGTAGAAATTTGTGTGTGTCTATGTGACAAATAAGAGTCTGCCTGCAACGTGGGAGACCTGGGTTTTTCACCCCGGGTTGGAATGATCCCTGGAGTGGAAAGTCTACCCACTCCAGTATTCTGGCCTGAAGAATTCCATGGACTGTATAGTCTGTGGAGTTGCAAAGAGTCGGACACAACTGAGCCACCTTCACTTTCAGTTTCCATGTCACAAATACGAAAGTCAAGTGCATAACAGAACTCATTTCCTTTTCAGGTGTGGTGGTGGGGGACGCCTGTTGCACCATCTAGGTACTTGAACCACTTTTCTTTTAGACCCGAACTGACGTCGCCACTAAGTATTCAGTGAAATGCGTTATTATCCTCAGTGTTGACAGCTCCCCCAGGAGCTCCAGTCTCCCTGCTCTGACTTGAACTTCTATTTTGTGGGAATCGCAAGTCTCTATCACGGGCGGGTAGTAAGGGTCACCTCCTTGAGCTACAATGTGGGAGAGAGGCCAGGGCACACGTGCCAGGGTCTGCCGTGGGCAGGGCACCCAGGAAACGTGAGTCCCCACCCCGTCCTCGACCGAGTTCTCTCTCCTCATCCGTCTCGTCCCCAAGTGGCCCGGAAACAACACGGGCATCTTCACTTTCCTCCCCAAGCCTCCCTTTCCCGTCTGTAAGGACTGACCCTAGACGGCAGGCTTTGCGCATCCTTGCTTCCAGCCTCCCCCGTGCCGGGGAAGCCCCTAGGCCACCCCAGGCCCCAGTGCCCCCTGGAGGGGCAGGGCCACCCAGGCTGGGAGCCCCCACCTGCAGATCCCCCCGGAGGCTTTCAGTTCACACATCTTCACCAGGATGGTGCCCCACGCCCACCACGCCGGATGCCAGCTCCACGCAGATGTCTCTAAAGCGCTGGCAGAGTCTACAGCCACAGTGCTGGGGCCCCTCCGCTGGTGTTTTCACTCCCGTGTCACAGATAAAGGGGCTTCCCTGGCGGCTCGGATAGGAAAGAATCTGCCCGCAATGTGGGAGACAAGGGTTCCATCCCTGGATCAGGAAGATCCTCTGGAGAAGGGGAAGGCAACCCACTCCAGTACTGTTGCCTGGAGAATCCCACACAGGGGCCTGGCTGGCTATAGTCCACTGGGTCAGAAGAAAGTCAGACACGACTGAGCAGCTAAGACTTTCAGTACAGATAAAGAGGCTCAGGTGTTGGGTGACCCACCCAGTTGTGCAGCTTCTATGGCTGATGCCTGCCAGCCAACAGCATGTGTCTGTCTGCAGAAGCCGCTCCCTCCCTCTCATTTATCATGTCCCTGGTTGGAGGCAGACACCCCTCCTCTAAACATCAGCTGCCGGCCCCCTGGAGACCCCTTCTTCATGGAGAGGCTGTGCTGCTCATAAGCTCACCCATGAGGAAGAGCGAGCCCACTGCAAGGACAGACCACTCTGGCACAGCAGCTCAGAAGAGAATCAGGAGGGGACCCAGGGACCCCCGGATCCCTTGAGAGATGAGGGTCTGGGCATTGCAGGGAGCGCCTCCTATGTAAACAGAGAGGCCAGCACTCTGTGAATCCCCAGAGGCTCTCCATCCCGCTGCCTCCAGGGCCAGGTTCAACAGGCTGCCATGTCTGGGCCCCATCTGCTCTTGGCTAATAGAAACTGGAGAGCAGGGTGTGGAGATGCCGGGGGGCGGGTTGCCAGTGATGAACCTCGCTGGGGGTCTCTGCCTCCCCCCACCCCTGGACCATGATGAGCCAGTCGGACATGTGGCTCTGGGCCTGTGGTTTGTAAAGTGCAGCTGGGGGAGGGGACCCTGGACTGGCCGCTCTGGAAGGACTTGAGGGCCATGTATCGCCGGGCGGTTTATAACGATAATCGCTGCCTGTGAGGGTTACAGACAGCCACGTGTGCACACCGCGAGGAGCAGGGCCCCTTCTCTCGTCTGGACTTGGGGAAGGAGGAGCAATGTGGGCTCCGGGCTCTGCATGCCGTGTCTTCGCCCCCGCTAATCCTCTGCTTCCGTTTTCTGCTTTGTGCTGTGGACATAGACAGCAGCCTCATGATTTAAGTCCACTCATGTCCCTCGTGAGGGCCCAGGGAGAGTCTCAAAGACATCTCCTGGCTTTAATGGGGCTTAAAATGTCTCACTGTCCTCGTGGCCTTAGGGTTCGATGCATGCTGGTGGAAAAAAAGAATGTTATTAATACAGAAAATATGTGTCCAGTGGCTCTCCTTCTGGGGTTTAGACATCGACGTAGCACACGCAGTGTGGAGATGCTGTCTCTGGGGACTTGCTCAGTTCTCGGACGTGAAGCAGATGGAGAAGCGTTTCTGCTCAAGATCCCAAGAGGACCCTGCGGCCCGTGGCCCTGGCCGCACCATGCCTGCTCTGGGGGCAGGGCCGCTCAGGCCCACCCCCCGCTGCCCACCCACTGTCTCCTCTCAGACGCCGCAGAGCGGATCCTGACCAAGCCACCATCAGCCACCCCTGACTTCTCAGGAACCTGATATTAGAGAGATAACTGGACCCCTCCCGACATGATCAGATGGCACATGAAGAGTTGAAAAGTGGTGGAAGGTTTATACTTTTAAGCAGCATTTAGGTATTTTAAATTCCCCTTTACATTAAAATGTCATAAACGGCAAGAAGAAGTTAGTCGCTCAGTCATGTCCGACTCTCTGTGACCCCATGAGGGGGAGCCACGTTTCGAGTAGTTGGTCTGAGATTTTGTTTTCAGCCACTTTGGCAAAACACTCAAGGGGCAGAGTCAAGCAAACCACCTCAATGATCAGAAGTCAGATCGTAAAAGGTGAAGTCTCACCTTTTATTCCCCAAATATTGTCTTGACACCAAAACATTGAGAATGAAAGGATGGAGTTGCTGGTCCCCCCTCCTGTAAGTCGGCAGAGACGTCTACACAGACGTCAGCGAGGATTCGGGCCGGGCTCCGATCCTGAGGCCCCCTGGGCAGATGCAGCCTGCCTCAGATCCTAGTCCGTCCAGCGAGTGAGTCCCCATCATGGAGGGCAGAGTGCATGCTCTTTGAAATGCCCAGCACAGGTGAGCCGCGTCAGAGCCGTCTCTAATGGAGCCGTAACGACAAGGAAGACTTTGCATGAAGGCTTGGTGTCAAGAGATCCAGGTTCTGTTATCCAGTTGCCGTCAAAGGATCCAGGCACTGTATTCAACAGGTTTGCACTGAGATCAGGCTCAGGGCTGTGCCAAGTAAGCACGAGCTGTTGGCAGCCTACAGAACACAGAGGGTGCACCCGGGAAAAGCAAGGAAGGCGGAGGTGAGCTGGGCCACCGTGACGGGATGCCATCGCTCAGGGACGGGGCCTGGTGTGTGCCGGGGGGCGCTGCTGGGCAACCGTGAGAAGCCGTCCAAGCACAGAGGGCAGCAGTGAGCTTGGGGCTCTTGGCCACAGGCCTTTCCAGGACGCCAGGCACGCAAAGACCCTGACTCAGGGGATCGAGCTTGTCACAGAATCAAGGGTTGCCTTCCTGGCTCCCCCGCACTCGGGCCACGCCTCTCCCCATCCTCTGGCCGCTGGACCTGAGCCGTGTGGGCAGGCGACCGGGCCGTGGCCGGGCCCCCAGCTCAGGACAGGGTGGCACCCAGTGCCATCTCCGGTTGCCCTCCCTGCACGTCACCCTGATGCTTTGCATTCGTTTGAGGCTCGCATCTGCGTGCAGACAATGAGCAGTGATTTTAAACCTGTTTAGCCCGCATTTAACCCAGATACTTCTTTTGTGACCGCTTCACTCGCATCTGGGGTTCAGTGTAAAGAGGTTGTGAGGAACAAAGGGAGCAGACGGCAGCTGCCAGGGCCCAGACCGGCACACCCACACACACTCGCCCCACTTTCAAAGGCCCTGCTGCCAAGGGCGTGTGCCCGCTCGCTGGCAGGGTCGGGCTGCGTCCCACGACACTTTCCATGTTGTCAGGCGTACGTTGGCCGGGAACGCCCCCTCGCTGGGTCTTGCAGGAGTGAGGGAAACCCTCCACCCTCAACGGTTTGGGCCCCATGGAGATGGGGGCACTGCTCCCCTTGCTAAGGAGCGACCCCCTGGCCGGGGGGTAAACACAGTCTGGGGCTGCCAGTCAATGGTTCCAAGGCCTGTGGGTTAAACCGGAGACTGGGAGGTCCCCAAGACACTGGGCTTCTACGGCCTGGAAGGAGTCCTTCCTTCTCACACCTGGTCCTTAGAGCACACACGTCCGATGCGACAGGTGGGCTGTTTCTGTAACTTGGCCACTGTTGTGAATAACGCTGTAGCCAACACGGGAGTGCAGATATCATTTCGACATCCTGTTTTCATTTCTTTCACTAAAGATCTGGAAGAGACCATCGTGCGGCCACAAGAGAGGAACCCCTGCCCTCTGCAACACCATGGATAGACCTGCACGCACAGCGCTAAGTGAGACGAGTCAAAGACCAACTCCGTGTGACCTCATGCCTGTGCGGAATTTTCAAAGACCAAATGCATGAAAGCGGAGGACAGAGTGATGGGCACGAGGGACTGAGGGTGAGGGGCCAGGGAGATGCTGGTTGAAGGGCGTGGAGCCGCGCCCAGAAGGTGAGTGAGTCCTGGGACCCGGGGCACGGCAGGGCGAGGGCATCACGGAGACTGTTCCATGAACTTCAAAGTTGCCAGCAGACGGGTCGTCCATGTTCTCACCACAGGGAAAGGCTGTTAACATTACAGAGTAGGCAAGTTAGCCAAGGCTATGGTAGTATCATATTGTGACACATAAATGTGTCAAATTCATGATACTTTTATTGATGGACACATTGTATACCTTGAACTTACACAATTTTCTGAATCAATCACACCTCAGTCTCTCTCATGCACACACAATTCCAGGTCCATTGTTTTGAACTTGCTGTTTCCTAAAAGCAGGGAAAGATTGAAGGCGGGAGGAGAAGGGGATGACAGAGGATGAGATGGTTGGATGGCATCACAGATACAATAGGCATGAGTTTGGGTAAGCTCCAGGAGCTAGTGATGGACAGGGAGGTCTGGTGTGCTGCAGTCCATGGGGTTGCAAAGAGTCGGACACGACTGAGCGGCTGAACTGACTGAAACGCAGGGAACTGATGGAAACCCTTGTGACTAAGGGAAACATTCATCTCCTTTCTTTCTCTTCTCTGCCCCACCCTGGGGCACTCTCTGCTCCACCTGGGGCACGCTCTGCTCCACCCTGGGGCACGCTCCCCACAGCCGAGCGCTGCAGAGCCTCTGACTGCCACGGGGCTGGGACTCATGCCCTAACGAGGACGTGGGGCTGTGGCCATGCTCGGGGGAGGTGGGCTCTGCGTGACTCTGTCCCATCGAGGGCTGGGGTCTGCTCTGTGTTCTGGTCCTTGTCCCACAGACACCCCTGGGGGACCCCCTCTCTTCCCAGAACACAGCTGTGGGGTCTTGGGGGACCCCTGAATCCTCAGGGGTCTCAGAGTCACAGCACTTTTTCAAGCCAAATTCAGAAGCATATTCATATAAAATTTGTTTTTTCTTTCTCACAGTATCAAAAAAGACAAATTTTTACAGTCGCAAGACGGGTGACGCCTTGTTTGACACGGCCATGTGCTCCTCACACACAAGGCTGGACAGATGGGGGTGGGGGCTGCAGCCGCCCCTGCCCGTGGGGCAAGGGGGCTGTCAGAAACCCGGGGTCTTCACGGCGCCATCGGCAGCCCGGGGTCACCGGAACGGGCCTCAGCCTGGCGCGAGGTGGCCACCGTCCCGGTGGAGCTGAGCACGGAAGTGTGGCCAGCGCAAACAAAGACCCACATTCTCATTTTCTTTGGTTTTGAACCATTTAAACCCAAATTTAAATTTTAAAGCTATATGAGACTAGTGGCTGACATACCGGACTGCACCAATTAGAGTCTTTTCCGTGTCTCCTTTGCTATGCACACAGCAACCCACCACGCGCAGCGGACGACTTACACAGACACCAAGACACCACCGCCGCTGCGGCGCCGCCGTCCCGGGGAAGAGTCCGCTTCTGTAACTAGAAAATTTAATCCTTATCCCGTGCGTTTCTTTCTTTTTCATTGATACAGTGCAAAAACTGTCCCTAGAAAATTGAGATGAGAGAAACAAAATCCCCTTCAATCAACTCATTACGTTTGCTGATGTCCTTGGGGGAGAGTTTTTAATTTAGCTGTTCTTTAATTTAGATGTTGTTTCTTTTAAAAGGCCCTCCTCTGGGACAATAACACAGACACACGGATTTTTTTATTTTTTTCAGAAACCACAGACCCATATAAAGGCAATTAGCAATATTTTTATCCTTTAAAAAATGAAAGAAGTTAAATTTTTGAAAGAAAAATTTTTTCAAGATGAACACAGTTAAAAAATAAGATTCACTTGGAATTTTCTGTATATGATTAAAGCAACCAATTGTCATAATAAATTGTGTTTATTTAGTGCTTTTCCTCACTGCTTTATCCATAGCCCCTGGCATGGAAAAAGTCCACAAAGATTTGCTGTGACCCTGTAGCCTCTGACCCTGACACCCCAGTCCTGACGTCCACAAAGTCCTCCAGATTTTGCCAGGGGTTCCCTGGAGGGGTGTTTGGTTGTTTGCATGTGGCTCTCATCTGTCGTGATTGTTAACGTACCCATCTCTGCGTCTGTGAAGCAATCGTTATCGCGGGACTTTCTTGTGGGTGGCTGTGACCGTGTGTGTGAAGTGCGTTAGTTGCTCAGTCATGTTCAACTCTTTGTGACCCAATGGACTGTAGCCACCAGGCTCCCCTGTCCATGGGATTCTCCAGGCAAGAATACTGGAGTGGGTAGCCTTTCCCTTCTCCAGGGATCTTCCCGACCCAGGGATGGAACCGGGGTCTCCTATGTTGCAGGCAGATTTTTTACCGTCTGAGCCACCAGGGAATCCCTGCAAGATTAGATGAACTAACAGACAGAAAGCAAACTGGTGCTGTCCAGACTGCCTTCCTGTGTGGACTGTGGGGTCTCCAGGACCAGGACACGTCCTGCTTGTCTCTGTGTTTCTGTGCAGATATGTGTCTGTAAATGAATTACAGGTGGCTCAGTGGTAAAGAGCCCTCCTGCCAATGCAGAAGACGTGAGTTTGATCCCTGAGTTGGGAAGATCCCAACTGGAGAAGGAAATGGCAACCTGCCCCAGTATTCTTGCCTGGAGAATCACCACGGACAGAGGAGCCTGGTGGGCTACAGCCCATGGGTTGCAAAGAGTGGGACACATCTGAGCATGCACACAATAAAACAAAAGATAGAGGCGTCAGGAGTGGGTAGGTGAGGGGAGGGCGCTGAGCGGCCATCACAGGGAGGGAAGGCTGGGCTGGCCCTGGGGAGGGAGTGGCCGGGGCGCGTCTCTGGAAGTCTGCTCTGCTGACGGCGTGGTGTCTGACAGCGCCTTGTGTGGGGCCGTCCTGTGCGTGCTGTGCCTTGGGCTACACCCCTGGCCGCCACCACTCGCAGCCAGAGCACCCCAGTCCTGACATCCACAAAACTCTCCAGATCTCGCCATGGGTTCCCCGGAGGGGTGTTTGGATCCATTGCCCATTTCTGCCAGGGCTCTAGTTGCAAAGTGCCAGAGGTTTGGACAGTCTGCTCCATCCTGTTCTTGTTTTTAAAATTTTGCAAAACTGACTATTTTCAGCAGCTATGTGATGCTTATGGTAGAAACGCCAATCTGACAGACCACACCCATCAACAAAGATTTCTCTCTGGGAATAAGGTCGCTGTTATCGTTCAGTCCCTCAGTCACGTCCAACTCTTTATGACCCCGTGGACTGCAGCATGCCGGGCTTCCCTGTCCTTCACCAGCTCCCCGAGTTTGCTCAAACTCACCTCCATTGAGTCAGTGATGCCAGCCCACCATCTCCTCCTCTGCCACCCTCTTCTTCTGCCTTTTAGATTAGGAATGATTTTATTTTCTTCTATGGGATTACACATATATTCCAAATGTACCATAAAGTTTCTTACACTAAACTAAAACTGCATAAAAATGTGTTTATCAAATTACATTGAAAAATAATCCTCTTCTTTTTGTCTAGATCCTTTCAATATAATCCAGTTAGTCCTAACCTTGAGGCCACAAGAACGTCACTATGAGGTGGTAATAACTGCGCTATAAATATATGTGGAAAACAGAAGCGAACTCCAGCCGCCCACGTGAAAGCACACAGCACCGCTGGACTCTGGTCTGGAGGAAGCGCCCTCCTACTAGACCCCCCTCTGGCTGGCTGCAGGCGTGGCGGTGGCGAGCATCTAGTTCCACCATCCACAGCTGCTTTGCACCGTGGCATTCCGACATGGCTGTGGAATTCCTGCATGATTTTACCTGGGGCTAGAGTGCAGGAGGGGAAAAGGCAATGGCAACCCACTCCAGTGTTCTTGCCTGGAGAATCCCAGGGACAGAGGAGCCTCGTAGGCTGCCATCTATGGGGTCACACAGAGTCAGACACGACTGAAGCGACTTAGCAGCAGCAGCAGCAGAGTGCAGGAGGAGGCCCCTCTCCCATGCTGGGTTGCTCTGCACTCTCGTGGACCCCGGCAGCTGTCTGCTAGCGTGAGACCACGCCTGGCTCAGTCGCACGGCTTCAGCAGGACAACGAGCAGGGCCTCGCCAGCAGCACGGGGTGCGCTGATGTCTTGGGCTTGGGAGCAGGAGCACATGCCCAGACCGACCCGCCTCCCATGCTGTGTGCGAGGATTGTTTATAAAAAGGCTCAGATGGGGCCCACCAAACACCAGATCCAAGCACCTCACAGGACGAAGGCCGGAGCCCGCAGGACAGTCACATCGGACGGTGATCAGATCAGCCACATGAATATCCGCGAGAGGCTGCATTTCCCTCGTACTCTTAGACAACAATTATTCCTTAAGAATAGGTTTCTTAAGAAAGGCTAAGAGACAAAGAGGTTCTTCTTGGAAACCCTGCTCAATAATAAGGTAATGGAATGTTGGAAGGCTGGCGTCATCTAAGGCTGATAGTAACATCTCTTCTACTTCTCTCATTTCGTTTTTTGCAGGCCAGACAAATTAAATTAAGCATCTCTTTGCTCACCAGCCTGAGATGAGTTGTTATAACGGCTCCTGCTCCTTCCATGGAATGACCGGCTCGAGGGTGGATGGGTGTGGGGTCAGGGGCTGAGGGGAGCCCAGCGGAGATGGAAGGAGGTGGAGGGGAGCTGGGCCTGTTTGCGGTGATGTTAGCAACGCCGACGATGCCAAAACATGACCAGCGAGTGAGTCTGGGGCCAGGGCCCACGTGACGGAGGATTCGTGGGGCCAGCTGGGCGGGAACCGTGCAGCCAAGACCTCCAGCCCCGAAGCGGCCTCTGCCCCTAGTTCTAACACCAGCTAGACAGCATTCACGTGCAGGCCAGCCAAGACTCAAAGTTAACAAACTGTTTAAAAACATCCCCACTTTTCACTGGTAAACACCGTGTCTGCTGATATATATTGAGAAAATTAGTGTTTTCATGCAACAGTTTCTGGTACATTACCTAAACTCAATGTGCAACTCACACACGGCGTTGCTTGCTAGCAGCATCGGAACGCAATGTTTCACCACCAACTAGGGGCGTCGCGGCAATTATTTGACAGGCGATAAAAAGAGAATAAAGCTCTTTGGTGCGATTTTTATAGTCTGTTCTCCACAGTCTCAGTCATCGGAGTGGAAGAAATGAAGACGTACAATTTAACCAGTATGTTTACGTGCATCCAACAGATATGTTTCTGGGGAGATTAATTGAATTACACCTATAAAATGCTTACATTGTACACTTATCAGTCCTGAGATGGTTTGGAACAATTAGGAGAATGTTTTCATTAGTAATAAAAGACGACCACCCCTGCCCAGCGACACTGTGCCGCAGCCTGTGAGGAGAACGCACTCTGATCTGCACACGCTCTGATCGGTTTTGCTAGTATGCTGTTTCATGTCACGCCACGTAACACAGGACTTCACCGATACACATTAACTCCAAAATCTCAGATTCTAAATGTAAAGTGGCCTTGTATAAAAACCCCGCACCTTCCATCCTGGCAGCGTGGCACACAAATCCAGCAACGGAAGAAGCTGTGGATTTGTGGGGTAGGTGAGCAATGCCCTGGGGTTTTCCTCGGTTCTGCTGCTGTACTTTGTGTGACGGGGGGCTGGCTCAGAGCAGATGGAACCATCCACTCCAAGAAATTCCCTTCACTGGCGGTGGATGGGGGTTTCATTTTCACGTGTATTTCAAGAAGCTTCTCCAGTTTGTCTTTCCTCTTGTAAACTTGGGTCCCCAGAAACGTCCGTGACCATGGCGAGCCAAGGTATCTCCCGGGCGTTTCCCATCAGAGGCCGCATCAGGGGACCCCCCTCCTCCTCGCAGGAGAGCACGCTGCTCTGAGCATGGCAGAGAGCTTCTGGCTCCAAGAACAAAGGCAGGACCTTGCGTGCTGAGGCGGCTGCATCTCTCAACATGCACCTTCTCTTGGGTGCCCAGGCCTGCCCTTGAACTCTGCCCCCTCAGCTCCTGACCCGATGTGGGCTTGGGGCCTTGACTCCAGGACGGAGGGAGAGTGCAGGGGTGAGTTGGGGGTGGTGCCGTCAGATGACCCGGCTCGCAGGACACTGCGGACTCAGGGGGCTCTGGAAGGCGGGGACCCGCCCTCTTGAATCTGTCATGCACCCTCCAAGACCAGCAGCAAGAGCGTGCCAGCCAAACCACATGCCAACCGAGCAGGGTGTCAGGGGGCAGCTGGGGTCCCAGAGGGTCCTGTCTGCTGGCCGAGTTGCTTGGGATGTGGTGGAATCAGGGTCCCCGATCAGCCTTCCATCACTGAGTGTGCACGAAGAGGTGTGGGGTGCCTGGCGGGGCCGGTGCAGCTCCCGTGGACCCCGGGTGTGGAACGTAGGTGCCCCCAGCCCCTTCGCCCAGAGAAGGGCTTGGCACCCCACCCCCACCCCAGCTTTCGCACCAGCCCACTTGGGCCTGAATCTGCCTGCTGACCTTCAACCTCCGACTCCTTCTCAACTGGCAGACAGTCTTTTAAAAGCACAAATTTGAGGACCTTTATCCCCTTCATGGGCTCCCCTGGTGGCTCAGACAGTAAAGAATCTGACTGCAATGCAAGAGGCCTGGGTTCAATCCCCGGGTTGAGAAGATCCCCTGGAGAAGGACATGGCAACCCACTCCAGTATTCTTGTCTGGGGAGCCCCATGGACAGGGGAGCCTGATGGGTTACAGCCCGTGGAGTTGCAAAGAGCCAGACAGGACTGAACGACTCAGTATGCGCGTATACGAGCATGCATCCGCTTCATTAACACTCCTCAGGGAACGCTCCCCAGAAACCGGGGCAGGGAGGGTTTGGGAGCGAGGGTGCTCAGACACAGGCATCTGTGGGTCCCAGTTTGTGCCGACATCTGAGACGTGGGACCCCTGGGCTGCAAACCCCACCAGGACGGAGAATTGCCTTTGTGGCTGGCCCCTGCCTCCCTGTGCCCATCGGCGGGTGTGGGAAGGAAGCCCAGGTGGCTCGCCAGGGAGTGGCTGGGGTGGGAAAACAGTGGATTGGCCAGAAAGCCTCGGCTTTGGTATTGACCTTGGCCGTGAGCTTCCAGAGTGGATGTGGCCGTGCCCACGTGTGGGCAGCACTGGGCGTGACTGGTCACTGGCTTCACAGAGCATCTTGCTCAGGCTGTGGTCGGCAAGAGGCCCAGAACACCCTCGGTGGACACCACACGCTCTCCTGCCCTGGTGGCCCCTTGAGACCTTCCTTCCAGGTGCACAGGGGACACGCCAGGGACTGGGGACATGGCCGGAGACCGGGCCGGAAGGAGAAGGGGCAGCGGGCCATCACAGCACGCCGCGGCCCCCATGGGCCGACCGGAGCAGAGCGCGCTTGTCCTGCCTCCCTGGAGGGACTCGGGCCACCTCCCTGAGGCCTTGTCCCCGAAGCCCGGCTCCAGTCCAGCGAGCACCGTTTCATTTAAAACGTCAAGGTTTAATGACCCAAAGAATAGGAATTGATGAGGAAAGACACGCCACCCCTAATCTAGAAACGTATGTCTCATCACAGTCATTAATCTTGTTACAACTGTGTTCCTCGGGAGGCAAAGCAGAACGGGAAACAGAGTGGCTCCTCGTCCCGGCCCCCCGACGCTCTGCCCCTCCGTGTGTCAGCCGCCAGGCGGGCTGGGGACAGGCAGGGTGCCCCCCTGGGCCTGAGGGGAGGCCCCGCCACCCCAACCCGGGCGCTCGGGCCCCTGTCCCCTGGGGGCCGGTCTCACCGCGGGGCTGGCTCCCGAGCGCACAGCCTCCCGGGCTCATCGCCTCCCCACCCTCTGCCGAGCTGGGTGATCCCGCCGTGGCCTCCCGGCCTGCCCTGTGCTCCTGGCGAGGCCAGCAGCTCAGTCGCCCCCTGAAAGGAAAGCTTCCTGGTGACGGACTGAGGAGCAGCCCTTCCGTCCACTGTGGGTGCCCCAGAGCTCTCTGTGCAGGGTCCCCGGGATGCAGAGAAGACCGCAGGCCGCCCCCACGGTTCTGGGCCCGTGGAGACCGACCCAGCTGTCGGGGGGGGGACACCGCGGGGTCACAGGGGCTGCAACGGTGCCAGGCCCGGGGTCAGACGCCCACGGCCACGCCCCTCCCGTCCGGGGCCATCCAACCTCCCAAGTTCTTTCCAGCCGCAAATGCTGATTTCAGGCTGAAAATAGCCAGCTGACCTGGAGCGGAGCATGGGCCCCGCTGAAGATGAGCATTAATTCAGAAAGTGACGGACAGTACGTTTTAAGGGGCGCCGTCACAAAGTGGGTCTGACAACGGGCTCGCAGGCCCAGCACAGACCCGCGCCTCCGTCTCTGACTGGCTGGAGGCACCGGGGAGTCATCTTCCGACAAGTGTGAACAAAAGAATGACTTCGGATAAAGGTGACTGACCCGGGCTGGAGCAGGTTGGAAGCTAACACTGGCCTTCCAGGAGGAGAGAGGAGTGTGCGCGTATCAAGAGGGGCGTTTCCTGCGGAGTCAGGGAGACAGCCCGCTCTGCTCCCACGAGGCCCCCGCGGAGGGCACCACGCCGGCGGGATGAGGCCCTCGGCAGGGATTGCTGCGTGTGCGTGGACAGCGGCTCACGGGGCAGGTCAGTCTTCACTGCTCTGCTGGTGTTTCTGGTGAGATGTGGCTGGGGCTTCCGCAGCTGACTGCAGTGAGGAGCCTGGCTGCTTGGGACGCCGTGGGGGCGAGGGAGCTGCCCCCCTTCCTGGTCTGTGAGACGGGACAGTGGCAGGATCGACCTCCTAAGGCGGCTGGAAGAACCAGCGAGCGGTGAGCAGGGCCCCTGGCACGCCCGGCGGGCACACGTGCGTGTGGGGTGCCGTCAGCGGCACAGGGGCAGCTGAGCGGTCTTGCAGGAGGCTGTTGCTGGGCGGCGGGCTTGCGTGTGTCCGTGTTTTCCCAGCTGCAGCTCAGCTTTGAGAGAAGAACAATCGGCAAGTGGGATTCCTTGTTGACTCACGCCCTCGGGTCAGGGTGGTGCATATGCCTCCCGAGGCCCAGCCAACCTTCCTTCTGGATGGCCCCACGGTCCACGGGGGAAGAACAAAGGGTTATGTGTCAAAGATGAGTCTTTCTAAGAGAAGGCTCAGCCTTCTGATTCACCTGCTGTTTGAACTGAGAGCAGGCAGGAACAAGCCTTAGGCGAGAAGCAGAGTAAATATTAGAACATGCCTCCTTCATCCCTTTATCATCCACAAAGGCCCGGAGCGTCGGCAAACAGGGATGAGTGAAGTGGGAGGGGTGCCCTCCAGGCTGGAGCCCCCCCGCAGAGGGGCCGGGTCACCTCCCCCGGGAGGCAGCTGATCTGGGCTCTCCTGAGGGCTGGACCGTCTTCCGTCCTAGGCTGACCTGAATTTCCTGTTGGCTCTGGACATCTCCTGGAGAAGGGAAAGGCTACCCAGCCCGGGTCAGTCACCTGGCCTGGAGAATCCCATGGACAGTATCATCCATGGGGTCGCAAAGACTCGGACACGACTGAGCGACTTTCACTCACTCACTCATTCACTAGACATCTCTGTGACCCTAGCAGATCAGTTGAAGATTCTGAGCTTTGGTTTTCCCCCATAAAATAAAGTTACCAGGAGCCACGTCCCAGGCTTGGGAACCAGCTGCTCTGACAGAGAGGAGGTGCCTGGCGCTGACGCCTCGACAGTGTTGACAGTGGAGATGGCCGTGGCCGTCATGGTGGAGCCCGCGGGCGGCTCCAGGCCACTGCCCATATGCACCTGCCCGGGTCCTGTCTGGGAGAGGGGCAGGGGGTGAGTGGACAGGCTCCGAGGGCGAGCAGGGGTCATGGGTGGGGGTTCAGGACCTTGTCACCTGCTCCCGGCGTCTGCCAGCCCCATCCTACCTGAACACTGTCCCTGCAGGGAGCCTGGATCCAGGAGACCCCTGCCTCCCCCCTCGAGGGACAGAAGACCCCTATCTCCCCACTCGAGGGACAGAAGACCCCTGCCCCACCCCCCAAGGGACAGAAGACTCCTGCTTCCCCTCTCGAGGGATGGAGGGAAGGAAGGTGCTGGTGAGGAGAGCCAGGCTCCTGTGTGGAAACGGTGGAGGATGGCAGATGAAGCCCCTTCATTCCGCTGAAAGCTCTTCAATGCCATGTGGGTGTCTACGCCGATGAAAGGCTGCAGTCTGCAGGGACCCCAAGAGCTCGCTCTAAAACCTGCCCTCCTGGAGGCACCACAGCCCTGCCCACATGCAGGGTGCCCGTGAATTCACTCCTCGCTTTGAGAAGAGCAGGTTTCTCGGAGAACGAGGTGCAATATTTATAAGCTTCACAGCGGTTCGCCTGGTGGGAAGGCTGATCTGCCCCGCCTTCTCTGACCTCTGCTTTCTCTTTCTTTCTACATTCATCTTCAAAACAAACCCAAGGCAAGAGCAGAAACCCTGCTCCCCAAACAAGGCAGGCAAGATAAAGTCAAGAGGGAGCCCTCCCATCCGTGGAGCCGAGGTCGTGGGCCCCCTGTGTCCGCTGCTGAGCTGAGCCTCGTGTAACGTGGAGGCTGCCACATGGGCCCGCTGGTGGCCTGGCAGCCCTGGGCATGGGCTCTTTGCAGAAATGCTTAGGCCACCTCGGTTCCCATGTCTCCCGAAACGCAGAGCTGCCGGGTAAATGGGTGGCATTTAGGAGGAAGCCGGCGGGGTTGACCTGAGTCCTCAGGGGGAAGAAACGCAGAACGAGGCGCCTGCTGGGCAGTCGGGAGGCTCTTGGGCTGCGGGGGCTGCACGGACTGGGAGACACCCACAGTCGCCTCTCGGCCTGCTGCGTCCTTCCCACGCGAGGTGTCTGCACCATGATGTGTCATGACCATCACTTTCAGTTCCACCCACATGTCCTGCATGCAGCCCCGGGACCGGCCATGGTCAGCGGAGAGGGTGGGCCCCCGGCTCTAACTCTCGGGGGCACGTGACTGGGGCGATGGCTGAGGATGTCCAGCCCTGCTCAGGGGTGCGCCTGGGGGAAAAGTGTCGACACACTCAACCCGAGGCTGAGCGAGGCTGAAGTTGGGGGGCCCCTTGTGCCTCTGCCAGGCCTGGGCCTGGCACCGCTCCACCCAGGGGATCACGTGCCCAGGAGCCCTCGGCTGTGGCTTCCGGCCGCTCAGCCTGTGGGACGCACCAGGGAGCAGCTGGGGGCAGGCAGGGGCTCTTCCTGGCCCAGTGGCCCTGCACGTCTTCCTGGGAGGCCGCTGGGTAGTGGCCCCGTACTGGTGACCAGGCGTGTCCTCTATGATGAGCTGTGTCTCTGCACAGAGGTCCTGAGGTCCTAACCCTGCCCCAAACCCTGGGATGTGACCTTATTTGGAGATATAGTAAGTCCCCTACGTAAGGACCTTCAACTTGCAAACTTCAGGGATGGGACGGTGTGTTCCATCAGCGTCAGGCACGAGACATCTCGGCCAGCCCCCCGCCTCCCGTCATGACGCCCCTGCAGCTCTGCCCCCTCCCTCCCCCTCTCCCACCTCCTCTCCCCGCTGCCGTCAGGCACTCTCCCTGCCCACCCGCTTGGTGCCAGCCCATGTGCCAGCTGTTGTCCTGGACTACTGTGCTTTTCCAGGTGCTGTCCTGGAAGATGAAAAATGCTTTCTTTTTGTGCTTGTTTTTTCTGTATTATTAGTGTGAAAATATTACAAAGCCGCTACAGTGCAGTACTCTACAGCAGATGGTTAGTTGGGTACCTGGGCTCTCTTCGTTGGATTTACGAGCAAACCGGACTTACGAATGTGCTCTGGGAGCAGAACTCATTCGTATGTGGGGGACTCACTTGGATGCGGTTGGCAGGTGTAGATAGGGGGCTCCTATGCCGACCAGTGCATCCGGAGAAGGGACGCTGAGGTGGATACCCACAGAAGAAGCTATAGAGGTAGAGGCTGAGGGGGCCACATCCACAAGCCAAGGCTGCCCCCCAACAGCAGCTCTCTGGGGGGCCAGACATAGACTCATGAGGAGCCAGCCCTGCGGACCCCTGACACTGGACTCCGGCTCCAGGACTACCCAAGATGATCCACTTCTGGGCTAAGCCTCCTGGTCTGCAGTGCTTTGTGTGCGTGGCTGGGCAGCCCCGGGAGGTTGCAGGTGGCGGTTCAGGCCCGGGAAGCAGCTTCGGTCTGTGTTGGTCCCTCTGCTCACCGGCCCGTGGTCACACTGTGTGCAGCGGAGCAGACTTTTACCTACTCTGTGCCTTTTGCACTTCCTTGGATTTAATTTTGTTTTATTTTTTGTTAACACAAAGGGGTCACAGTGACTACCCTGAGCCCTGGGAGCATTTGTTGGTGTGATATGTTGCTGGTGGCCCCACGGTGGCCAGACTGGACGCTCAGGCATCACCGGGGAAA
Source organism: Bubalus kerabau (assembly GCF_029407905.1). NCBI lineage: Eukaryota > Metazoa > Chordata > Mammalia > Artiodactyla > Bovidae > Bubalus > Bubalus kerabau. The sequence goes on along the minus strand of NC_073635.1, from coordinate 89,915,551 downwards.
CCCATGAGCAATGTGGACCCCCGAATCAGAGATCCCCACAGCTTAGCAACCTGCGCCTTCGCACAGCCTCTGGGCAAGTCTGAGGGAGCTGAGTTTGTAGGCTGGTTACGGGAAGCTCTCAGTAAGTGTCAGAACTCTCCTTGTTGTTCAGTCGCCAAGTCCCATCTGACTCTTTGCGATCCCATGGACTGCAGCACACCAGGCCTCCCTGTCCTTCACCAACTCCCTGAGTTTGCTCAAACTCATAGCCATCGAGTCGGTGATGCCATCCAACCATCTCATCCTCTGTCACCCTCTTCTCCTCCTGCCCTCAATCTTTCCCAGCATCAGGGTCTTTTCCAATGAATTGGCTCTTTGCATCAGGAGTCTAGTTAGTGCTAATTATACGCAGGGAAATGTATCCAACACCCTGGGATAAACCATAATGGAAAAGAATGTTTGAAAATAGAATGCATATGTGCGCATAACTGAGCAACTTTGCTGCACAGCAGAGATTAACACAACATTGTAAACCAACTGTATGTCAATAAATAAATAAATAAGACCCACAAGAAGTAGAGGAGTGATCAGAACCTTGGTTCCCCGGGCTGCCCTGGTTGCTCAGTGAGGGACCGAGGACGGGGGGCATAGGTGCCAACACCCCTGCACACCCCCATCCCCTTCCTCAGCAGCGGCTGTGAGGTTCCTGCACTGGAGGCTCTCTGAGACCCATCCCCAGCCAGCAGCTCAGCCTCGGAGCCTCGCTCAGGCTTCAGAATTCCAACCTGTGTTAACGTGAAAAGGACAGAGGTCAAGGTTGCCGGGCGGGTGTCCAGCCCGTCTTTGGGTGGGCTGAGCAGAGATGATATTTACAGGAGCCTCTGTTCGTCCGGACGCCAGGACTTCAAAACACCACCCTGAACTCCGGACGCTGCCCTTGGCTGCGTCTGGACCACGCGGAGAGTTTGAAATGTCATCCACCCAGAATCTGATGCACATTATTGCGACGTGTTTGTGTAGACTGTCACGTTTTAGATGAAAGTGTTTCATATACCATGCTCCCCATCATGCCATCAAAGCAGGAGGCACTCAGTCTGAATTAGCCGTTTTGGTGTATTATCCTAATAGAGCATTATTTTTAAACTACCGCGATATTTTAATTACATTCTCAGCATGAATCATTAGGCACCTCAGTGAAAAGGCACTTCTGACTCTAATTGCATGCTGAAGACCCGCGACACAGTCCACGAACGTGAGCCCAGAAATGGCCCGACAGGCCGGCGGCTCCAGCTGCTCCCCACGCACAGCACCGGCCGTGTGAGACGGAGCAGGGTGTGGGGGGGTGTTCTCCTTGGAGCTCATCCCACCCGCTGGATTAAGCCCCCAGCACACACCAGTGACTCTTTGGGGCTCCAGGGGAGCCCACCAAACTCCCTGCCCCCTTGGAGCTGGCATTCTAGTACAAGAGGTGCAAACTCGCCCACACGGAAGTGCTGCGAGCAGCCATGGGCGCAGCGTGGGGGCCCAGGGCGCTGGCAGAGGGGACCCTGGGCACGCATCCGCCCCTCTGGGCACCAGCGTGTCCCTCTGCAGCTCCCAGCGCACAGGGCCTCCAGGACTACCCCAGAAGGATGCACTCTTGGTCCGGGACACTCGTGTGGGAGCAGGACGCTCTCCGGCACAATCGCCCCCCATCGGTGGGTGAACCCCAAGCACCTAAGGCCACTGAGCCTGCCCACAAAGTGCCTGTGTGGTTCAGACAGCCAGGAGGCAACAGCCCGCATCCTGTGGTCCCTCCGGCCAATGATCTGCCGCCTCCAGCGGAGGGTCCCCCTGCCAGGCGAGCCCGGCTCTCATGTGCTTTCTCACGCGGGGCCCTCGGAAGACTCAAGGGTGGGCTGCGCTCTGTGATCGCTGCAGACGCACCCACGGAAGCCGGCTACTCTTCTAGGAGGAGACCCCCCATCCCCAGGCCCCTCGGGTGAGGATGCCTGTGTTCTGTCCACAGCGGGTGTGTCCCTCCTCTCGGTGGCCTTAGTCCCGGGCAGGCAGGGGAAGCACCCCGCACCCACACCTGCCCTCCTCCCCACGGGAGGGCTGGCTGGTCCCTGTCCGTCACTGGCAGGACACCGCAGCCTCCCGCACCCTGGCAGCGAGCAGGTGCCTCCCCACCGGGTGGACCGCAGGCCCTTCTCTGAGCCCTGCTCTGGGAGGCCCGCATAGACCGACCACCCTCGGGCTCTCTCGTGCTAGAGCCCCAGCGTGTGCCGTTCTGGCCCAGGAGGGGAAACGCAGGACGCAGGGCCAAGCAGAGCCAGCGCTCCCGCCTGGTTCCTGGGGCGGGGATGATGAGGGTAGACTCTGTGATTCCAGGGCCCGGGGTGGGGTGGGGGTTGTGTGTGGGGGTGGGGTGCAGGGTGTGTGGCGGGGGTGGGGAGGCCCAGGGGGAGAGGGCGGGGGGCCGCTGGCGGCTGGAGCTCCATGGAGACTCCTCCGCCAGGAGGCCCGTATCTGCAAAGCCCGCAGGCCCGCGTGCAGGGGAATGCCCCGGGCCAGGCGGTGGCCGTGAGCAGCGTGGTCCAGCGCCGCCTTAACTGGAATGGAGCCGGCGAGGGCTCCCGAGAACGTCGGCAACCCCGCGGGTGGACACCGGCGGCGGGGTCCTCTCCACTCCCTTTCCTCTTGCTTTTCCATCCAGGAGGCCGCTTCCGGGAGCTTTGCCGCGGCTCTCGGGGTCCACTGTCTGCAGTACCCACCAATCTCCCCCACGCTGGTTCTGGGCAGAGCTGCCCCCACCCCGCGCACCCCTTTCCTCGTCTCTATCTGACTTCCGTTTGTGGGCAAGCATCTGGCTCCCTTGCCTCTGACAGCAGATTACCCTGGGGTCCGTCTCACTGGCGCCCCCTCCAGGAGCCCTGGGGAACTGCGTCTGCCCGTGGAGGAGGGCCCGGGGCAGAGACGCGCCTGCGAATGAAGCCGGCTCGCCCCCGAGGAAGCCACCCCCAAGGTCAGAAGCCGCGGCCCCCCTGCAGCCTCGGCCTCACGCCCCCTGCTTCAAACAGTGATGGTTGGGAGGAGTGTCTGAGGGTGTGAGCCCTGCAGGGGAAGCGCCGGGGTTCAAATCCCGACTCCACCGCCTAGCGGACTTCAGGTCCCCGCCCCCACCCCCGCCCTGCACAGCAGGGAGCAGGCCTGGCTCGCAGAGGTGCTGGGACCCGCTGTGCGGGTGCGGCCTGGCAGGGAGCCTTAGCAGCCGTGGGCGGCTGCTGCTTCATAATAAATAGGATGTCAGGGCTCAGGGGACAGGGCCTGCAGCCGTCGGGCCTGGTGTGAATTTCATCACCCACCAGCCCTGCCGCATGGCTTCAAACAGACACTGTGGACCGGACACCTGGACAGCACAGCACAGCTTCGGGAGGGGGCGGGAGGGGGCCCTGCCCTGGAGGAGGCCGCCAGCTTCCTGGCGCTCCTGTGTCCTGGTGCCCAGCATCGGAAGAGCAACCACTCTCGCCCAGACCCTGGTGGGTGTCTGTACGACCCTGCTAATCTCCAGCAGGCCGCCTGCCAGGGGGAGAGAACTGTGTGAGGTCTGCGCAGTAGCTGAGACTCAGAGGTTGAGTAACCGGCTTGGTGTCCCGGTCAGTAAGCAAAGGATTGGGCCCTAAGACCAAGCCTGATGTGCGATTAAACCAACAACCCACCCAAAAAATAGGCCGAAGACCTGCACAGACATTTCTCCAAAGGAGACATACAGATGGCCAGCAGGTGCATGAAAGGATGCTCAGTATCACTACTTACTAGCGAGATGCAAATCAAAATTAAAACGAGGGATCACCTCCCACCGGTCAGAATGGCCATCATCAAAAGTCCACAGTAGCAAGTGCAGAGATGGCCTGGAGAAAAGGGCTTCTCGACACGGTCGCTGGGGATGCGAGTGGGTGCAGCCACTATGGAGAACAGAAAAAACTTAAAAAACTAAAAATAGAGTCACCATGTGACCCACCAGTTCCACTACTGGTATACGTTTGGAAAAAATGAAGACACGAACTCACAAAGACACACGCACCCCAGCGTTTACAGCCACTCTGTTCACAATAGCCACGTTAGGAAAGCAGCCTGAGTGCCTGTCAGCAGACGAACGGATAAAGAGGACGTGGAACACAAATGTAACGGAACAAACACTCAGCCATGCAAAGCATGCAATGTTGCCATCTGCAGCAACATGGATGGACCTAGAGAACAGTATATGCTCAGCAAAACCAAAGACAAATACCGTATGATCACATATATGTGGAATCCAAAAAATAACACAAACAATTGTATATGCAAAACAGGAAACACTGATATAGAAAACAAACCAGTGGTTGCCAAGTGCAAGAAGGAAGCGAAAGGGACAGTGGCTCAGTCGTGTCTGCCTCTTTGCCACCCCACGGACTGTACCTCGCCAGGATCCTCTGTGCACGAGATTTTCCAGGCAAGAAAACTAGACTGGGTTGCCATTTCCTCCTCTTTAGCCTACTTAAAGTCTCTCAGTCGTGTCCGACTCTTTGTGACCCCATGGACTGTACAGTCCGTGAAATTCTCCAGGCCAGAATACTGGAGTGGGTAGCCTTTCCCTTCTCCAGGGGATCTTCCCCATCCAGGGATCGAACCCAGGTCTCCCGACTTGCAGGCGGATTCTGGAAGAAGGAAGTGGGGAGGGTCCAATCAGGGGTATGGGATTAAGAGATAAAAATGACTATGTACACAATAGGTAAGAAACAAGGTTATATTATATGACACGGGGATCGTAGCCATTATCTTGTAATAACTTTTACTGGAGTATGATTTGTACAAATACTGAATCACCGTGCTGTACACCTGAGAATAATATAATATTGTAAATCAACTATACTGCAACAATTTTAAAAAAAGGTTTGATTATTTTGCTACTTCTCCAATGGAACATCTTATCTTTAGATTTCTTCAAGGTGGCTTAGCTCATAAAATTTATATTTCCTTGGAAAATATAAAGAGGGGTCTCACTGTGGTTTTCTTTGCCTCTCGCCGTGATTAATGGTGCTGCAGTCTCTTCATGTGCTCACTGGCCGTTTGTGTCTCTTCCTTGGTGAAATTTCTATTCACATCTTTCTTTGCCCATTTTTTAAACTGGGTTCGTGTCTTTTTGTTACTGAGTCCTAAAGGTTTCTTCTATATTCTGGATGCAAGTCCTTTATCAGATACATGATTTGTGAACGTTTCCTCCCAGTCGGTGACTTGTCTTTTCATTGTCTTAAAGTATCCTTAGAAGAGCAGATGCTCTTAATTCTGATGATGTTCAATTTATCATTTTTTTCCTTTATAGATCACGCTTTTGGTGTCATGCTTAAGAAATCTTTGCCTCACCTTACATAAAAAAATTTGAAAAAAGTTTTGAATCACAAAAAGGAATAGGAACAAAGAGAAAAGACAAATGACTAAGTGGATCAAAATATTTGAACTCATATCATAAGGTGCTAATTTGTCTAGTAGATAAAGAACTTCTAAAGTCAATAAGCAAAAGACCAGCCATCTAGCAGAATTAATGACAGAAATACAGCAGACAGAAGATAGAGAATGAAATACAAATGCCTCTTGTACATAAGACTCCTAACTTTCCTCATATAAAGAAAGATGTAAATTAAAACTATAGTGAGAACCACTGTTTCCCTCTCAGGTTGTCAAAAATCAAAAGTGAAAGTAAAAGTCACTCAGTCGTGTCTGACTCTTTGCGACCCCATGGTCGCAATTCCATACAGTCCATGCAATTCTCCAGGCCAGAATACTGGAGTGGGTAGCTGTTCCCTTCTCCAGGGGATCTTCCCAACCCAGGGATCAAACTCATATCTCCCGCATTGCAGGCAGATTCTTTTCCAGCTGAGCCACAAGGGAAGCCCAAGGATACTGGAGTGGGTAGCCTATTCCTTCTCTAGCAGATCTTCCTGACCCAGGAATTGAACCAGGGTCTCCTAAATTGCCAAAGTGGGATAAATTCTATGGAGAGAAATTTGGCAATTTCCTATCAAAAATTCATACACTTTTTTACCCACAAATTGCTCTTCAAGAAATTTGCCGTTTATAAGTATTGACTCAGTGCAAAATATGTATGTTCAAAGACAGCATTAGCACCTTCAGTCACTTCCTGCTCCTATAAATACACCAGGAGGTGTTGTAACACAGGTCCCAACATACTAATTCCAAACCGTCTAACTGTAGGATTTGCCAGAATCAATCCCAAAGCCTACTGTATTGAAAAAAGGAGGCAGGGTCCCAAAGAGTGAACGCGGGTCCACCGGTGAGGATGCCCCAGAAATGCAGTCTGCTCCTGCAAGGGGCACGCAGTGTCGGTTTCAGCGTTCATTCCTCTGATGGGATTTGTTGTAGCAAAATCTTCTGAAACCCACTCTCTGCACCCTGGTTCACACGGAGGTTGAAACAAAGCTCCATGCTGTTTATTATTTAAATTAGCAGGTAGTAGACAGTAGACATTGCTAAAGAAAGGCAATGCCAAAGAATGTTCAAACTACCGCACAATTGCACTCATCTCACACGCTAGCTAAGTAATGCTCAAAATTCTCCAAGCCAGGCTTCAACAGTACGTGAACTGTGAACTTCCAGATGTTCAAGCTGGATTTAGAAAAGGCAAAGGAAGCAGAGATCAAATTGCCAACATCCGCTGGATCATCGAAAAAGCAAGAGAGTTCCAGAAAAACATCTACTGCATTATTGACTATGCCAAAGCCTTTGACTTTATGGATCACAACAAACTGTGGAAAATTTTTAAAGAGATGGGAATTCCAGACCACCTTACCTGTCTCCTGAGAAATCTGTATGCAGGTCAAAAAGCAACAGTTAGAACTGGACAAGGAAAAACAGACTGATTCCTAATTGGGAAAGGAGTACTTCAAGGCTGTATATTATCACCCTGCTTATTTAACTTATATGCAGAGAACATCATGAGAAATGTCGGGCTGAACGAAGCACAAGCTGGAATCAAGATTTCCAGGAGAAATATCAGTAACCTCAGATATGCATGTGACACCACCCTTATGGCAGAAAGCCAACAGAAACTAAAGAGCCTCTTGATGAAAGTGAAAGAGGAGAGTGAAAAAGTTGGCTTAAAACTCAACATTCAGAAAACTAAGATCATGGCATCCGGTCCCATCACTTCATGGGAAATAGATGGGGAAACAATGGAAACTGAGAGACTTTATTTTCTTGGGCTCCAAAATCACTGAAGATGGTGACTGCAGCCATGAAATTAAAAGATGCTTGCTCCTTGGAAGAAAAACTATGACCAACCTAGATAGCATATTAAAAAGCAGAGACATTACTTTGCCAACAAAGGTCCATTTAGTCAAAGCTGTGGTTTTTCCAGGAGTCATGTATGGATCTGAGAGTTGGACTATAAAGAAAGCTGAGTGCCAAAGGATTAATGCTTTTGAACTGTGGTGTTGGAGAAGACTCTTGAGAGTCTCTTGGACTGCAAGGAGATCCAACCAGTCCATCCTAAAGGAGATCAGTCCTGAATATTCATTGGAAGGACTGATGCTAAAGCTGAAGCTCCAACATTTTGGCCACCTGATGCGAAGAACTGACTCCTTGGAAAAGACCCTGATGCTGGGAAAGATCGAAAGCAGGAGGAGAAGGGGATGACAGAGGATGAGATGGTTGGATGGCATCACCGACTTGATGGACATGAGTTTGAGCAAGCTCCAAGAGTTGGTGATGGATAGGAAAGCCTGTGGTCACAGAGTCAGACACAACCGAGCAACTGAACTGAACTGAACTGAGACAGCATTATGGGGCTTCCCTGGTAGCTCAGCTGATAAAGAATCTGCTTGCAATGTAAGAGACACTGGTTTGATTCCTGGGTCAGGAAGATCTGCTGGAGAATGGATAGACTACCCACTCCAGTGTTCTTGAGCTTCCCTAGTGACTCAGATGGTAAAGAATCTGCCTGCAATGTGGGACAAATGGGTTCGATCCCTGGGTTGGAAAAAACCCCTGGCAAAGGGAATGGCAACCCACTCCAGTATATTGGCCTGGAGAATTCCACGGACAGAGGAAGCTGGCAGGCTACAGTCCATGGTGTCACAAACAGTCAGACATGACTGAGTGACTTGCAATTTCAGACAGGGTTATGGACTTCCCTGGTAACTCAGAGGTGAAGAATCCACCTGTCAATACGGAGATGTAGGTTCAATCCCTGGGTTGGGAAGATCCTCTGAAGGAGGGAATGGCAACCCACTCCAGTATTCTTGCCTGGAGAATCCCATGGACAGAGGAGCCTGGTGGGCTACAGTCCATGGGGTTGCAAAGAGTCGGACATGACTTAGCAACTAAACAGCAAGATGGTGTTACCTATAAATGAAGAAAAAATGACTGGAAAGAAATAAACAAATTATCATAAATGACTAAAAATCACCATCTCTAGTTTTTCTCTTCTATTTTTCACAAAATATCTAAGATCAGTATGCATGTCTCTTAGCATTTTATATCGGAGAAGGAAATGGCAACCCACTCCAGTATTCTTGCCTGGGAAATCCCATGGACAGAGAAGCCTGGTGGGCTAGTCCTTGGGGTCGCAGAGTTGGACACGACTTAGGGACCGAGCGTGCATGCAGACGGCGTGGAGATTGCCAGCTGTAAGCAGAGGGCTAGCAGAGCGGGTGTGCAGCTTGCTCCCTCGGCCCTGACTCTCCAGCCGGAAGTGGGTCTGAGATCAGAGCGGGGAGACCCCGTGGGGGGTCTGCAGGCTGTCGGGGCGGGCACCCCCTCCTGGCTGCCTTGGTTCTCCCTTCAAGCAGTGAGAGTGGGCGTCAGGAGGCTGTCTGTGCACAGGTCAGACGGCTCAGTTCTCCTTAATTAGCAGCATCCATCGCCCAGGCATGTTTGTTTCACCCAAAACCTAGAGCTGCACCTGCTGCCGCTGCTCCTGACCCTTTCAGACACCAAGGAAGAGCAACTGCGCTCGTCACACCGACCGGGATCCTAACCCGTGGCCCCTGGTCCCACCACCCCTCCTCTCACCTCCCACCCATGTCCCCAAACCTCATCTCCAATAATTACGCTGCGCATGAATCATTTTTTAATGTTTGGTTTAATACATACAGACTCTTTAAACAAAAAATAAAAAAAATCAGCAAACAGCATCACAATCTGGAAATCTCTTTCTTAACATAGAAAACGGTTTCTTAATGGCACAGGGAAAGAACTCAACAGCAAGCTTGACAACATAATTAGAAGATTGTTCCCGGGAAGGGAAGAGCATTCTTTATACAGCTCTTACTTCTCTCAATAAGATTATTCTCCCTGAATAGCTAATCAGCTTCTCCCAGCTTCCCAAATCCGCGTGCTTGAAGCCGCTCTCACAGCTCTCCTTACCCACTAAATGGCAAAACAGTGACACCTCCGAGAGGGAAATTTCAAGCGTTCCCGAATGTGAGCAAACAGCGCGATGCAGGCTGCGATGGCGAGCTCCCAGCAGATTAGCGGCAATTTAGGGAGATGGAACTGTCACACCTGGTTGACAAGGGCGTGACAGCACCTGATCCCTGCTCCATCTCCGCTTTGAGTGTTACGTTTCAACAGAACTAGAGGAGCGGGGAAAAGCCCTTGGGGGAGTCGCTGGAGGTTTCCCAGCAAGCCATTAGGGCACCAGGAACAAAGGGACCCCAGGGCTCCGGCAGCCGCTGCCCCCTGGCCGGGCCGCGGGTGGAGGGGTGAGGACCGAGCAGGGGCGGCCGGCCCTGGGGTTTCTGGGGTGACCCCGCCCTTTCCCTGCTCGGGCGTGGCACCTGGTCCTCTCCAGGGTCCCGTGAGGGCTGCACTTCAGGATGGACGGTGCAGGGGCCCCGGAGGCTGCCTGGCATGCTGACATCGTCCAATCAGCCTGGGGGCAAGAAGGCCCCGAGCGGAGCACCCAGGCCCGGTGGGGGTGCTGAGTGAGGACACGCCGCCCACTCCAGGCCCTGGACTCCACGGGTGGCTGCGGAGGATGCGGGAGAAGACGGCAGCCGCCTCCCCCCGGGGTAAGCCCCGGCATGCCTGCCGAGCTCGGAGCTCTGAGCGCAGGTCCTCCTGCTCGGGGAGACGCAGCCTTCCGCGGGCCCTCGGGAGTGGCAAGCGCACCAATTGGTGGCCGAGGACGCACTCGGGAGGGCCGCCCCGACGTGGTCGCTTTGCCAGGGGGCAGCCCCAGAGCCAGCCTGCGCGGCTGGGGATTCTCACTCCCCAAACCCCACGGAGGGCCCTCAGGGTCTGCGGCTCTCTCTCCCGTGGCTGGCAGACACACTGGCTGGCAGGGGCACAGGGCAGAAGCTTCCGGAACGCTGAGCCAGCTAGCTCGTGGGGCGCAGCCCTGCAGAGGAGCCCGGCAGAAGGGGCGTCAGGGCGGTGAGCCTCCCCTGGGCACGCGGCCGCCTCGCATCAGCCTTCGGTCTCAATGTGTGCTCTGAGTCTCCGCGGAAGCCACCCCACCTGGTGGAGAAGCGCCGCCCTCCTGCGCGTCTGGGGCGTCTACCCCGCGTTTAAGTAGGACGTTTCCGGGGAGCTCGTGGACGGAAGGCCGCGCCTGCGGTCTGGCGCTAACCCGTCCAGCTAACCGGCTCAGGGCAGGCGTGAGGGTCACAAGTGTTCCTGGGGAGAGTTGGGGCTCGGGAGCCCCGAGCTGGTCTCTGCACAGGGAGGGGACCGGGGCTCTGCCCCAGGGCACAGCTGGTGTCGGCCCGCGGACGGCCGTGATCCCACCAGGGGAGCGTGGGCCGACCCCCACCCTAATGAACCGACGTCCCCATCCTGAAGAGAAGCGGCAGCTCAGCAGCAGGGCCTGCGTCAGCCCTGGACAGACGCACGGAAGTGCTGCCTCTCCCGGCTCCTGGGTTGACATGCGCTGTCCTCCCCACGTGGTGCATTTACCTGTGAATTCACGCCTCCCCGTGTCTCCATGTTTGCCCACGTCTTCCCTTTTCCGCTCTAGGCCCCCGCAGAGCCTCCTTTTCATCTTGTCCCCCACGGTTTCCCACCACATTTCTTACCGTTCCCCTGGATGCTTCTTACGTCCAGAAGCTCCTCACATAACAGCTGCACAGGCCATGACATGCTGGGGTGCGGTCCCCCCAGAAGCCTGTCCTCTGGTTGTTCCTGGTGCCACTCAGCCCTCCAGCCACACACGTCCATCCCATAAGCTCCCACTGACCGCGAACAACGCGGCCCAGCCCCACACTCTCATCTCACCTCTGGTTTTCCCTGTAACTCGCTCTCTCCTCGCTCATTGCAGGAGCCTCGGATACAAAGCCCACGATCCTCCTCTGCCTGCATGTTTCCTTCCTGCCCGCAGCACTCTGCTGTATTCCAGCATTTGCTCATGCTGCTTCCAGCGGGTTGAAAGCCTCCAATTTCAGATAGAATAGAATTGCATAATTGATGCAAATTAAAAATCCTCCTCCATGGAAGATTCATTTGGGAAGTCCAAGGAGTAGCCTTCCAATTATTTTTGCCTGTCACCCTCTTCCATCCAGTAAAACCCTTGTTATAATGAGATGATGGTGTTTATTTTCTGTCTCTAGCAAAGGAAGGTATCTAGGTTGAAACCTCTGATGACACCCCAACTCAGGAGAGAAAGTTAGGCAGGACCGCAGCTTCAGTCTGAGAATCCATAACAGTCTGTCCTGGCACAGCCTCCAAATATTCCCATTTCACTTCCTTTTATACCAGCTGAAGTCAGATTTGTCACTGGAGGAAGAACGTACCAGATTATCGGATCATATTTGAAAGCACTCGGAACAATGTGTCTTATTTTATGGGACAAGGTGTACTTCACATCATGGATTAACTAGCCTCCCATTTTGGGGCCAAATGTAAAGGAACACAAGCTTTTCAACTTAGAGAAAATGAGCTGAACCCAAGCTGCTCCTTGAAAAAGTCAGCCATCACTAGCGCGATAACTTTAACTGAGATCCACAGACTAAGGGAAAAGGCAACCGCCCACTCAGGCTGGTGGTGGTGTTGCTGTTCAGTCTCTAAGTCGTGTCCAACCCTTTGCGATTCCATGGAATGCGGCATACCAGGCTTCCCTGTCCATCACCAATTCCTGGAGCTTGCTCAAACTCATGTCCATTGAGTCGGTGATGCCATGCAATCACCTTGTCCTCTGTCAGCCGCTTCTCCTCTTGCCCTCACTCTTTCCTAGCATCAGGGTCTTTTCCAGTGAGTCAGCTATTTGCATCAGGTGGCCAAAGTACTAGCGTGTCAGCTTCAGCATCAGTCCTTCCAGTGAATATTCAGGACTGATCTCCTTTAGGATGGACTGGTTGGATCTCCTTGCAGTCCAAGGGACTCTCAAGACTCTTCTCCAACACCACAGTTCAAAAGCATCAATTCTTTTGCACTCGGCCTTCTTTATGATCCAACTCTCTTATCTGTACATGACTACTGGAAAGACCATAGCTTTGAATGTACGTGTACCTTTGCTGGCTGGTGATAACCTTGAACTTGGATTTTAACTCAGATTCCAAATGGTGACATCATCATTGTTTTTACACACAAGTTGTTGAGAAAATAAACCAGTGGGACAAGTTCTGATTCCCTGTCTATTTTGATTTTTCAGTTTCAGCACTGACCTCAGTAATAAGAGGCATTGCAAGGGCTGGACAGGCCTCTGCCCGCTCCTTCAGACACACAGGCAGTCCATCAGCTGGTGGAAAGTCGTGGTCAGAGCACAGTGGGCATCACCTTGAATGGAGTCTCTGATCCCTGGCTCATCTGTGGGGAAGCTATCCACGCAGATGACCAGCAGCTTGGCTGGTGCCGGCTGCTCACCTCAGTGGCCCCCAAAGACCCAACACAGCAGCCTCCCTTTCACACCTGCCACAAACGCTCTCCTTGATCGAGGATGAAGTCACTAAATGTCGAGCCGACCCCGACTCTGTCCCCAGCACTGGAAGTGGCCGATCATCTAAGAATTCCAACTTCAATGAAGCTAGCACCGCATTCTAAGGAAAACATCGTGTCTAGACTGAGAAGACTGGGCTTCAGTCCTTGGCTCTCATCTGAAGGAAGTGTCCAAGAGAGAAAGTCCAGCGTCACCTCCAGCATGGGGAGGCTGTGGTCAGTTCTCCGAGGACAGCCCACTCGGGGTAAACTTAGAGGATGTCACTCCTCTTGACCTCAGGTAACAGAACCACCCCTGAGGAGGGCATGGAAGGGATTTCTAGGTCTGAAGCTAGACAGTGGGTTATAAAAGCACCATTTCAGCTCAGACATTAGAGACTGCTGCTGGCTGAAAGCAACATGATGAGGAAAGGTGAGACCCCACCGTGCTCTCTATGTAACGGAGACGGACGAACCTGCCACAAGCTCACTGTGTGGGAGGAAATTCTCGGTCTGCGGTGCGAGTGGACGAACCTCCGGCAAGCTCATTGTGGGGAAGGAAACACTTGGTCTGCGGTGTGAGTGGCTCAGTTACCACTAAGGATGGCCTGACTTGGTGTACTTAACACCAGTCACCAGGGAAGAGGCATCTCACCGCTGGCTTCTCCACTTCCATCAGTCTCTTATAATCCCCGCCCCACCCCCTCAATACCAGCCTAGGTCCACGATTTCTGCCAGGACACCGCCCCTGGAGTGGTCCTGCGGGGGGATGGCTCACTGCTGACCTGTGTGGACGTGGGGCGGCGCTGCAGGGCCTGGGACCCTGGAGCCCGGACCAGCACAGAGGCCCGGGTGACCTGTCTGACGTCATCGGAAAGCAGCCTCCAACCGAGGCATCTGAAAATGGTCAGCCGTGTGGAAAGAAGCGAAACTTGCAGGTTCTTAGTCCGTTCACGTGTTTTGAAGCGGAAACGGAACCTCACGCTCCGACACGTGCCCCGACACACACAGGTCTTCGGCACCTGCTGACCCGGCCACTGCTCCTCCTGTTTCTCGGTCACATGTGAGTCCTAGACTCGGGAGACCAGCCGGAGAGCCGCGACCCCCGCCGGGCTGGGCAGACACACCCCTGTGGCTCTGCTCTCAGGAATAGCTTCCTAACCCTCAGGGCCAAAGACCCCCGTTCGGGGAGTTTCCTATTTTAGACTAAAGGGTGGAGAATAGAAGTTGAAAGGCAGAATTTCCTAGGAAGTGTTCTGAAGACAGACTGAGGCGGCGGACGCCGGCCTGTGGAGAGTCTGGCTCCGTCCAGCAGTGTCCACTGCGGGAAGACTGAGACGTCAGGGCCCTTTTCACAATCAGTGACCCCTCCCTCTGCTTCCCGACTACCGAGACCTGGTCCCCAGAGAGCTGCATGGTTGGCTTCAGTTACACAAGGTTCTTGCCCCTGTTAAAAGTCAAATTTACCTCCCCCTGAGAAAAGTCATTAATGCGTTAATTTGAAAGATTTTTTTTCAGAATCTTTCTGGAAGGTAGACTATCTCAGGGAAAAGAAAGAAAAAACAAAGTCTGGGTTCCTAAGCCTGGGGAGTGGAAGTTAGGAGGAGAGACCACAGTCTCCCCCAGAGATGAAACAGAGCAACCGGGAGAGGGGTGCACAGGCCTCAGTGGGAGGCCCCCTCCCGTGGGTGAGCATCGGGGGAGAACCCCCTCCGTGCTTCCGCTGGTTCCCGGGCAGCCTTCAAACCTGCCTCCGGCCTGGCCAAAGCCTCCTCCTCCGCCCAATTCTCTCGGAGGGGACCCCGAGTCTGCCGAGCCCCGCAGGGCACCTCATCTGTGTCTCTCCCGGGTTCACGCATCTCTGGGCGGGAACGTTACCGCTCCCCTCGCACCCCGGCTGGTACTCTCTGCTGCGGAGCAGAGACTGGGTGTCGCTTGAATCCCATCCTGAGTGTGTTGATAAAACCGATGGCTGGAAGTGCTGACAAGTTTCAGCAGTCAAAACAGTAATTATTAACTTTCCTGTTAGGTATTTGGCCGATGTAATTAATGACCTCGTGTATGATCACCTCCACTAAAGGGTAAATGTGGCCTCAGCGTGTGGCGTGTTCTTCGGAAGACAACAATCTGAGTGAACGCGGGAGGCGTCACAGGAGTGGGTTTGGGGAAGAAGAACAGCCCTCATCCCTGGAGTCAGCCCAGGGAGACAGCACAGGCTGGGCCCTCGGGCCCCAGATCCTCTGCATCTCCTGTTCTTGCCGTGTTAGATGACGGGCGGCCACTTCTCCACGGCTCCTGGGAGGCGGGTGCGATCACTCACGCTGGTCCAGCTCGGGGCGTGGACACACGGTGGGGGAGGGTTCCCGGGGGACCAGGACCCGGGCTCCTCTGCATCTCCTGTTCCTGCCGTGTTAAATGACGGGTGGCCACTTCTCCACGGCTCCTGGGAGGCGGGTGCGATCACTCATGCTGGTCCAGCTTGGGGCGCGGACACGAGGTGGCGGAATGTCCCCAGCTGGCCAGGACGCGGCGCCACATGCCTGGCAGCTTCACATGGCAGAAGCTGATGGTCTCACAGCCCCGAGGCCAGAGTCCAGAGTCAAGGGGGGATGTCCTTCCTGTCCCCCTCTGGCTCCGTGATGGCCATGTGGTCATCTTCTCCTGTCCTCGATCATCTTCCTTCTCTGAGTGTCTGTCTCTGTGCCCACACTTCCCCTTTCCATAGCAGCACCAGTCATGGCTAGCTCTGCAGCAGCCCCACCTCCAAACAAGGTCATGGTCACAGGCACCAGGAGTCAGAACGCAGGCGTCTCTTTTGGGGACACAGTTCAGTCCGTGACAGGAGCCCCTCGGCCTGCATCGATGACACGCTCCCTCCCACCCCCTCTGTGTAGATTGCATCAGCTGTTCTCAAACCCTTGACCCCAAAGCCCTTGGTACTAATCGCTGGAAAACACAAAGAGCTCTTGTGTCTGTGGATTGTATCTACTGATGTTTACCATGCTGGAAATTAAAATATGGATGTGTTTGCATTAATTAGGCTTCCCTGGTGGCTCAGGCCGTAAAGCCAGGTAACTGCCAGCAATACAGGAGACCTGGGTTCGATCACTGGGTTGGGAAGATACCCTGGAGAAGGACATGGCAACTCACTCCAGTACTCTTGCCTGGAAAATCCCATGGGTGGAGGAGCCTGGTGGGCTACAGTCTGTGGGGTGGCAAAGAGTCGGACACGACTGAGCAACTTCACTTTTGCATTAATTAATTACTTTAATCCATTTAAAAATAACTACAATAAATCCTTCACTAGTGGTAAAGAACACACCTGCCCATGAAGGAGACATGAGAGATGCAAGTCCGATCCTGGGTCGGGAAGATGCCCTGGGGAAGGAAATGACACCCACTCCAGTATTTTCGTCTGGAGAATCTCACGAACAAAAGAGGCTGGCAGGCTATAGTCCATGGGGTGGCAAAAAGCCGGACACAACTGAAACACACACATACACACAACAAACCCAACGCACATTCATAGAAACAACATTTTTATGAAAATGGTATATTTTCCCAAAAATAATCAGGGGGAAGAGTAGCACGGGTCTACATTTTGCAAATCTCTGAAATTTCGGCTGGAGGGGACAGCTGGGTTCTCGTCTTTCCGTATTCAGGCTGCTGCTGTGTGCTGTTTCATTGAAGGAAATTCAGCCTCGTGCAGATGTGTTGTTGGGGAAGAGGGGAGTGTTTGAATAGCTTTTCAGAGAACTGAGGATGTGCTTCACGGCTCCACCAAGACTCAGCCGCGCTTAGTTATGAAATCTGAAGCCGTATCAATAAACTCTTACTCTATTACTGTAATATCCATTGGTCTGTTTGCCCTCTGAACACAAGACTTTGTATCTCGAGTGCCACTGTTTGGTAATTATTGATGCCCTAGAGGTACGCAGATCTTCCAAAGGCTGGCACATTTTACAAGACAATATTTTTAAAACCCACCACAATTCTCACCGGAAAAGTCTTCAAGTACCGGAACATCTCAGCCTCTCAGTGGCGGGTATCAGTTTTCCAAAGTTCTAATTTTCACTTGAACATTCAATTTTCCTTATTGACAATAAATGCTGTCGGTTATTTTCTTTGAAGTGATGTTTTGAGAAAATGTCTGCCTAATGCCCACATCTGCAGAAGTGTTGTTTTCCCATTAAACACCCCTTCTGGCAAAAATGAGGCTCTACCAAGAAAAGGGGGTGGTTCGGGTTGCAGACTGAGTTTTCCCCTGAGACAAACGTGGCCCTTCAGGGGGGCTTCATGCCCACCCCAGCTTTGTCACGTGGGCACTGAGAAGATGTGGGAGAAGGGTCAAGAGTTAGTAAAACGCACCCTCTTTACTGCTCTGTCCAGGACACTCTTGAGAGGACCTGGCTTTCTTCCCTGCATGGGCGAGGTGCCCAGGGAGGCAAGGTCGCTCTCGAGTGCTGATGCCCCGCAGGTTCACCCGCCGCCAGTGGAACCAGGGACGTGAGGAGGGCACCGGGTGTCATCTGCCTTTCCTGAGGCTTGCAGCGAGTCACCATGCGAGGCACCTTCCTCAGCACACACATGCCGTTTCATGTCCATCACGTCCCTTTTGCCTTGTGATGTGACATAAGCGCATCACATCCCAGGCCGTCCCCGCTCCTTACAAGGTGAGCCCCACAGGGAGGGCGAGGGACCCCCGTCCTGAATGAGAACTCCAGCCCTTGACTGAGTGCAGGCATCAGGACCAGTTAGAGAACCGCGTGCCCCGGGGCAGGGCCCCTTGCGTAAGGGCAGGCCCCTGAGCCAGGTGGACCACTGAGCACCAGCCAGGAGGCGGGCCCTGACTTGTGCAAACGGTTCCGATTTTGTGGACGCTCTGTCAGCTCTGGGAGACCCCAGGCCTCTGCAGACCGCACTTGGAGCCCCGCAGGGTACAGGCCTCTCGACCACTGCCCGTGGGGAAGTTTGTCTGACCCTCGTCATGCAGGCAGTCTGAGAGTTTTCCAGCGGGAGTGTTTCCTTCTTAGTTTTCCCTGTGGTTCAGAACAGTTTCCCCTGAGACCACACACACACACACACACACACACACACACTTCTATCAGTAGAGTCCGGACACCTGTCTCCTGCCAGCATTCCCGCTTTCAGGACCAGTCACCTCCCTGGGACCATGACTGCTGTGCTGAGTGGTGGAGGGGTTTATGTGAGCCGGACCTAGGAAATCCACATGACTCCCAGGGAGGAAGTCATTCCACCTTCAGGACCGGAACCCAGCTCTGCCCCCAGAATCCCTGAGCCCCTCACAGCCCTGCCGCAGTGGACAGTCCCTCTGCCCCTGCCGCCGGGTAACTGTCCTGTCGCAGGCCCCTCGCTGGGCCTCCACCGCCCTTTCTGCAGTGTTAGTGGAGAACCACGCGCTGTCCGGGCCTCTAGGGCGACGTCTGTGAAGAGTCACAGAAATGCCTGCCTCACGGAGATGAACTTCCAAGGGGAAGTCAGACATGAAATGAAAACTGAGAAAGCCAGAGGTCTGTTAGAAAAGTCCTTCAGGAACAGTGGCCCAGGCTGCAGTGATCGGAGCAAGCAGAGTGCCCAGGGTCCCGCTGGGAGGTGTCTGAACAGGGACAGGGGCGGGGAGGGAGTGAGCCCGGGGTGTCTGCAGGGGGCAGGTGCAGAGGGCAGGGGGCGCCCGCTCGGCCTGGAGGAGCAGGAGCGGGCTGGGGGCGCGGTGGTGCAGCAGCTGGGGTCCGTGGGCCTGGGGAGCCCCCTGCATCAGCTTCACACCAGCGTGGGAGGGTCCCGTCACATCCTGCTGACCTTCTCCTTCCTTCCACTGTCCTGGACGCTTCTCGACAGCCTCCACAGGCGGTTCTCCTTCCTGGAATCTTCTAGTTCTCTTGGGGCTCCCGCCCGCGTCACTGCTTCAGGACGAACTTTCCTGTGCTCGCTGCCCACCCTGCGGGACCCCAGCCCACAGTCTGCTCACACTTGCTGGAGGGGTGGGTGGACTGGGGGATGTGATGAATGTGAAGCTTTGGGCCATGTCTGTGTTCCTTGCTAGAGACTCTAAGCTCTGAAGAGGGAAGGTCGCTCCCCGTCCACCCCGGGGCCTCCAGAACATGGGGTTCCGGGGGCTCAGTCTGGAAATGAGGCGGGGCTAACCTGTGCTGACTGAGTCGCCCATGTTGGCTGAGGGTGGGCTCCATACACGAAGAGCCTCGCGTCGGGCGCCGGTCAGCTGGATTGGGAAATGGGGGGTGAAGTTGGGCTTTAAATGTACTTCCCTATTAGGGGTTGAGAGGGCCCTCAGCTCGGAAATGTCCTCCCCCGTCACAGTACCATCAGAGTCAGCGCTTCAATCATAGCACACAGGGCCGGGGGTCCCACCGCAGCCCTGGCGGCCAGACGCCTGATGTTGGACTGAAACGCTTCCCAGAAGGCGCCCAAAGGGGGTCAGGGTGGATCCCCAAGAAGCCAGCCTTTGTCCCCATGAGTTCTGCCGCGGTGGAAACGCAGCCCTGGAATCCACATTCCGACTCCTCAGTGCTTAACCGTGTACGAGTTCAGAGCTTCAGACCTGCTCTCACTGCCTCTTACTCTGAAATACCCTTCTCTGAGGTGAAGCTGCCCATGGTCCCCAAGCTCCCCAGTTGTCCCTCCTACCCTGGGCTGTTGAGGGAGGGGCTGTGATACTCTGTTACAGGTGGTGAGCAGGTCTGTAAATCTCTGCTGCTGCTGCTAAGTCGCTTCAGTCGTGTCCAACTCTGTGCGACCCCAGAGACGGCAGCCCACCAGGCTCCCCCGTCCCTGGGATTCTCCAGGCAAGAACACTGGAGTGGGTTGCCATTTCCTTCTCCAATGCATGAAAGTGAAAAGTGAAAGTGAAGTCGCTCAGTCGTGTCCGACTCTGTGCGACCCCATGGACTGCAGCCTACCAGGCTCCTCCGTCCATGGGATTTGCCAGGCAAGAGTACTGGAGTGGGGTGCCATCGCCTTCTCTGTGTCAATCTCTAAGAGCTGCTAATTACATACAATGGGGCATACCTACAGCATCTGTGCTCTGTTTCAACCCACAGATTACGTGCAAAGACACAGTGGCCGTCATGAGGAGACTACACATTGATGTCTGCCACTGTGGATCCAGAGTGCAGTGGCCTTGGAGAGCACGTGCCGGCCACACCTCAGAAAGTGCCCCGTACTTGCGTCCGCACTGAAGTCCCACCCACAGCACCGTCTTATTACTGTTCTTGGGGGAAATGGCCTTTTCTCCTTCTTTACTCACAGGTGCCTGGTTTCATAGTGGTAAAGAATCCACCTTCCAGTGCAGGAAATGCAGAAGACACGGGTTCAGCCCCTGGGTTGGGAAGATCCCCTGGAGAAGGAAAGGCCACCCACTCCAGTCCTCTTGCCTGGGAAATCCCACGGACGGAGGGGCCTGGTGGGCGACAGTCCGTGGGGCAGCAGAGTCAGACAGGACTGAGCGACCGACACGCGGGCCTGGCTGCCGGCCTGCCTAGACCACGGCGGGGCTCCCAGGGAGACATACCTGTCGGGTGGTTTCCCGCCTCATTCCCAGCACTGAAAACTCATGAAAATAGGTGGACAAATGGACTGCCAAACACACAGAATGGTATCATGTTCTGCAGGTCTGTCTTTAATTCACACATCTGTAAACTCCCAACATGAGTGACTGAACCATATGTCAGAGAGACGGGTAAATATCAAGAAACTATCCCCAAGACTAGTTTTGTGGTGTGTGTGTGAATAAATTAAAGAGCACCATAAAATGACATTATGGAAAGGGATATGTGGCTTTAAATGCACACATTTCTTTCTAGAAGGAACTTACGGAAATGAGTGTGTTAATATATTAAGGATCATTCCCTAGATTCCTGCTTGTTTCTAGCACATGAGAGATCATTTCAGAGCGAGTGGTGTGTGCCTCTTAAGCGTTATTCGTGAGGCAGTTCTTTAAAAAGGATGTGATCGCCGCAGGTGATGTAAATAAATAATTGAATACATTATTAGATGAGGCTGAAGAGACACGTCGCCCATGCAAAGGAATGCGAAACAATTTGTGGAATTTATGCGACTGTTTCACCCTCTTCTCCCTCAGCCTAGGCTGTGCAGGGCGGCTCCTGTCCCAGGCAGACAGACAGCAACATGGAAAGACAAACTTGGAAGAGAACTGACCCGCACCCTCAGCCAATAGGCGAGGGTGACATCCACGGGGAGGTCAGGTGGACAGGCTCCACCTGACGTGACGGAGGCGAATCGGAGGAACCTGGTGAATGGGCTGCAGGGCCCACCCTTGAGGGTAGATGACAGGTGGGCTTGGAGAGGGCTAGGCTGGGAAGACACCCCGTGTGTCCCGGACACACCGCCCAGCTCTGGGGCCGTGGGTGGCCTTCACAGAGTCCAGCCCACATTCCAACCCTGACCACCCATGCTGGTCTTTCAGAAGTTTAAACCTGTTGGTTTTGCAGATGGAAAGATGAGACCTAATCTTTTTAAATGAGAAAAAAAAAATCACGCTTTCTTACATCCTGGACCATTTACCTTCAAAAAATCACAGACCGAGATGATATTAAAAGCAAGAGTTGTTTCACACTCAAAGACGTGCGGAATGACCCGTTATGTATAATTGGTTCCAACCATCCCTCTGTGACAAGTTTTTACAAGCCGTCTGAATGCATTTAGGGTAGAAAGAGAAAAGACTAAACAACAATCATGCTTTATGTGAATGTGAGTGGAGTCCCTTCCAGCGTCTTCATTGAGATGGGCCCAGGACGAGCCTGTGAAGAGATACGGACACACGCGGAGGAATCCCCAGCCTTCACCTCTCCGCCTCAGCTCACCTTGGCTAAGACCTTTCCGGGACTTTAGAATCTCCTCGCTGTGCACAGATCCAACGGCAAGGGGGTTTAAATACCGTTATTTTTCTCCATGTACTGGACCTCACATATTAATATTCAGGCCAGGAGCAGTTTAAAATTGCACAGAACAAGCATGCTCGCCAATAGCTCAGTGGGAGGCTGAGTGTAAGTAGCTGCCAATCAACAGGCCGGGCCATTGTGAGCCCAGACAGCCCTAACAACACCCTCGCGGGGTCCCCGTCACCGCCCTTGTTCAGCAGGGCCTGGAGGAAGCAGGGGGAGGGAGGGGGAGGCCGGGACCCAAACACGGAGCCCGAGCCCGATGTGGGGCCTGAGGCCCGGGCCAGGCGGGGAGGGAGACGCAGGGCTGCAGTGGGAGGTCCTGGAGGCCCCACGGCCCCTGGGCAGGTATCGCGCCCTGCGGCAGCTCCCGGGGGTTCGCAGGCGACGAGGGGCCTGGGGCCCGGCAAGCAGGGCGGCCCAGCATGGGCCGGTGCGCCCTGAGGGGTCGGCCCGGGGATGGGCCTGCTCTTCCGGGGCTGCCTGTCTCCTGCTCCGGTCTGAGCGGGCAGTGGGCCTCAGCCGAGGCCGCAGGAGGCCGGCTGACCACCTCCCACAGTGGGGTCCGGCTGGCCTCTGGTTCCTCACAGGCGCCCTGGGGTCGGGCTTCCCAGGCAGCTTTCCTTCCAAAAGTGCGGTTGCCCGACTTTGCCTGAAAAGAACCGACAGGACGGGGAGGCTGCACCGTGCGGCCCCGTCTGCGGGCGCAGGTCACACGATCCCAGTGATCGCGGCACGGCGCGGCGAGGGGCACGGCGTGTCCTGCCGTCCCCAGGGAGCCGCCGGCGTGTGTGTGCCGGTGTGTGTGTTTCCTCCCGACACACACGCAGCCTCTGACCACAAACAGCGCTGGCCCTGCCGGGGTCAGTTTCTACCACAAGTGACACCCATCGCCCGGCTGCCAGCCCGGGGAGGCGCCCCATTGCCCAAAGAGCCCGAGGGGAGGGGAGGAGCACGGGGACACTGGAGGGGTGGGTGGCGGGGGGACCCCAGCTCTGAGCAGGGCAGCGGTGGGGGGTGTTCAGGACGAGCGGAAGCTGAGACCCGGCGGGCTGGAGGGAGCCGGACGGCAGGACGCTGAGGACGCGATGCGAACCTGTGATGAGGCAGATGATGACGCACGGAGTCCTGCTCCTCCCCGGGGGAACGCGCGGAAGAGCTCGCCTCGCCAGGCGCTGGCGCGGAAGCACGCTTGGCTTTGGGGACCCTCTGAGGGGTGGGTTTGTGACCTGCCCCCCAGACAGCAGAAGCTGAAGCACTGCCTGCTGTGGACGCGGCCTCTTTACTAGGTGGTCAGCGGCCAGCATGGACGTCCAGGCGTGGACGGGGCAGGCGGCGGGTAACAGCTTCCACGGCGGCTCCAGGTGGCCCAGCTGTGTCCTTTGATGGCCTCAGTCCCTGAGTGGACAGACACGTCTGGACAGAAGGAGGCGAGGCAAGCAAAGTCCTGTCCCCACGGGGCTTCTGTCTCAGGGCCAGGCTGGCCAGCCTGGCAGCCATAAGCCAGGACCTGAAACTGGAAATAATCACAGCCCAGTTACATTAACAGTTCATCCCCGTCACCGGCGCTCTTGCCGGCCGGCGGCGCGGCGAGCAGCACAGAGAGAACAGTCCGCAGTCCAGGCCGTCCTCTCAACGGGGCCGTTCTGAGTGTGTGTGAGCACGCAGGTGTAGGTGTGACGTGTGTTGTTACTGTGCATGTCTGTGCGAGTGTATGTGTGGACGAGCAGAAGGGCGGTTGAAAAGCTTGTGTGTGACTTGGGCTGAGCAGGGAGAAGAAAGAACAGCATGCTGTCTTTTGAGGGGCAGAAAGTAGGAATGTAATTTAGCCACAAACGCAGGGGTCTGGACCCCCACTCCCAGCCCAGTCACGCGGGTGCCAGGAAACAAGGATTCAGAAGGTGCAGAGGGGCTCCGTACTTTCCAAACACTCCTGTCAAGTCCGGGTGGGCGGCCCCCACAAGCCAGTGTCACTGTGGACGCTGAGATTCACAGGGAACAGCCGCCCAGCTGGGCGCCGGGCTCGCAGGTTTGGGCTCTCACGCGCCGGAGGCAGGGCCCCCGCCTCGGGGATGCCCTCTAACTTCGCTTGTCCCGACCATGAACAAACCCCGCTGGCCTCGGGGAGGGCCTCGGGCGGGCCCCCTGGTTTCCCAGCTGCTTCCTTCTCCTGGAGGGCTGCACAGCACCAAGGCTGTCCTGCGTCTTACCGCTCATTCTGGGATCCAAAGTAACAACTTCACATAATCGTGACACCCTCCAAAACAAGAACTACGTTGCCTCTGCTTTTATCAGATGCTTGCTAATTAATCCAGCTACAAATGCAGCACAGTCGCTGAGCCCGGACACAGGGACAGAGCTGCCTGTCTCACCTGCCAGCCGGCAGTTTACCAACGCAGCTCAACTTTCCGCAACACGGCAAACAATCGAGAAATCTCCACGCTCTGCAAACGGTTGCCACCCTCAGCCCCCAGGCGAGCCACTTGCTGTGATCACTTTATTGTTAAGTTCCAACCAAACACACACATACAAGCACCCCCAAATTCCACACATGGGCACCCGCACCCAGACACACACGATGCCACAGGAAAAAGTACAGTTTCATTTGCAGAATGTCATCTATTCATCGCTTTTATGCCTCCGATGCAGCTCTGGGAGAACTTATCTGCACAAACAGAACAGATAATGAGTCTAAAATAATAATCCTGGGGAAAGAAGCACACACCCTTCCAAACGCTTCCTGCAGTTTTCAGCTCCCTCTCCGCCCCCAGCGTATGTTGCTGGTCCCTCTTGCTTCGGTGTTAAATTGAGTTTGTTCTTCTGCGTTTGCCTCTAAGGCTGCGCGCGGGTATTGTCCTCCTACGGGGACTGTGCGTGGTGCCGGCTTCGGTTCCCTGCTGGGGCCTCGTGTCTGCTCAGGAGCCAGGGGGCTCGGCTCAGCTCCTGACGGTGTCACTAAGTTGTGTGTGGCCGTCAGAAAACGACTTCGCCTCCTGGAACCTCAGCTTCCTCGTCTGCTGCTCAGGGATGACGGCACAATGCTGATGGAGATCTAGATTTGATGAGGACTGAATCAGCTGACAGATGCAAAGAAAGAGATGGGTCCTTGGCACGTGATTCTGCAATCAGTTCAGTTCAGTTCAGTCGCTCAGTTGTGTCCGACTCTTGGCGACCCCATGAATTGCAGCAAGCCAGGCCTCCCTGTCCATCACCAACTCCCGGAGTTCACCCAAACTCAAATTATGCTTATTTCTATTAGTTAGGATGGAAACTTGATCTTACACTTTTTGTATCGTTAACATTAGCAGTTGCACTTTTATATCAGATTGCTTTAAAATTGTTTCCATTTAGCTTTGAGCATGCTTCCTATTTCTAGCTGATTTGGTAATCATCCTGAACACCAAGCTACCTGCCAGCTCCTGACTCCATGTACACACCATGTTTCAAACACACCAAACCAGAGGTTCAGACATTGACACAGGCTTTTCTCTCCACCTGAAAAGACTTTCCAAGCCTTCCTTGCCTCAACATCCAGTTCGAAGGCACCTTCCTCGGGTAAATGCTCACTGGAGAGCTCATGCAGAAGGGAGAGTTCCTTCCGAAACGTTCTAGAATGTGTTCAAGCTGCTCTGACATCACAAACCACACACGTCACGGGCGCATCAGCCCAATTCACACGTCAGGGCGCATCACCCCAATTTACACGCATTTCCCAGGCGCATCACCCCAATTTACACGCATTTCCCAGGCAGCTCAGCTGGTTAAGAATCCTCCTGCAGTGCAGGAGGCCCCAGTTTGATTCCTGGGTCAGGAAGTTCCCCTGGAGAAGGGATAAGCTACCCATCAAGTATTCTTGGGTTTCCCTGGTGGCTCAGATGGTAAAGAATTTGCCTGCAAAGCAAGAACTAGGGTTCAGTCCCTGGGTCCAGAAGATCCCCTGGGAGGGCATGGCAGCCCACTTCATTATTCTTGCCTGGAGAAGTGCCAGGGACAGAGGAACCTGGTGGGCTACAGTCTACGGGGTTGCAAAGAGTTGGATCCGACTGAATGACTAAGCACAGAACTCCCCTTGATTGGGAACCCCTGAACCAAAAACCATGATGCTGCCACGGAGGACATCTAGGAAATGTTCTGAATGACTGATGTGGAAAAGCAAAGCTCAGTCATCGCTGCCTGCTGAGACTGTGAGTGGTCAGTCAGCCCAGGAAAGGCCAGAAGGCTTCTAGCCACTTCCAGCCCTGCCTCCCAGTACCTAGCCATGCCCTGGGTGGTATCCACAAGCTTTCCAAATACAACATCCCATATAACACAGTCATGACCAAGGTGTCTATAGATGTCCAGGGACGTGCAGAGGGTCTGGGTCTGCAAGCCCCCTGCATGAACAGAACATGCGGCTGGGTCAGAATCTATCAACCGCTGACAATGAAGTTAAGGACAACTGGTTTCGAACAGGAGGAATTAACCACCTGCAGAGGGAACGCACCTCCAGGGACAGGCTGGCATAGGGCTTGTTTGCTGGCTTATTTATCTCAAACCTTTATGAGTATCTTGGCCTCAGACCCACTGCTGAGTACAGGGAAGAGGATGCGGCCAGGACGGGGACAGGAGGTGGCCCAGCTCCTCCCTCCTGGAGACCAGTCTGTGGAGAAGTTGACAAAGATCCCCAACCCCTTCTCTGCATTTCTGGGTCCAAGACATTCTGAAAACTGAAGTCCCTCCCCTGCTGTGGTTCACTGATGGCAGATGAAGGCCACTAGCTCACGGGGCAGCAGGACTTTAGCCATGTGGGGCTGTTTATGCTCCCTACCTACGAAGTGTGAATGCGATGTTTTAATGTAGAAAGATTAATGTGCTTGATTACAAAGTGATATCCAGAGGCTGTGCTATATGAAGGTGTTAGTCGCTCAGTTGTGTCCGGCTCTTTGCAACCCTATGGACTACAGCCTGCAACGCTTCTTTGTCTGTGGGCTTCTCCACATAAGAATACTGGTGTGGGTAGCCATTCCTTTCTCCAGGGGATCTTCCCCACCCAAGGATTGAACCCGGGTCTCCTACATTGCAGGCAGACTCTTTATCATCTGAGCCACCAGGGAATCCCATTGTGCTGTATATGGGCGCATATATGCATATGTGTAGATAATATACAGATGTATTATTTTGAAAGCTAAAAATTCCAAACTCTAAAACACATCTGCCTCCATGGGTTTTGGCACAAAGGTTGGTGGGCCTGGAGTTAAGTCCTGTTTTGGGGACCCCTGTGAGGGACACCAGGGTGTGGCGGGGGGGTGAGGCACCCCCAGGAGAGTCAAGGTGACAGGAGTGTCTGGGTGACTTGTCGGGAGGCGGAGTCACCGAGGGGCTGCATCTGCAAACCCTCTGGCTGGGTGGTGGGAACAAGATGGGGACAGGGGGCCTGGGGGAAGCTTTGCAGAAACCACCCCAGGACAGCCTCTCCCTGAGGCCCCTCTCTTGGCTGGTGATGGGGCAGCTCTTCCCAGCAAGAGGCCGAAACCATCGCCCCCTCCTGGAGGGTGGACTGGCCTCGGCTCTGACCTGCGCAGAAGTGACCCTGAGCCAGTCCCAGGCCCCCAGGGCGCTGTGTGCGTCTCCCCTCATCCTTGACCTTCTGCCCAAATCCTTGTGAACTGCCAGACCAGAGGGCTGGTGGCCGAGAGGCCGGGGAACTGAGTCTACGTCAGCATGTGTCCCGGCCAAGGCTGCAGGTGTCGGGGAGAGCAGGTCCGAGCACAGACGCGGGCGAGGGGACCTTCCCCCACTGCCAGGTAGACCCCAAAGTGCAGAACGCAGGTGAGGGGACCTTCCCCCACCGCCCTGTAGACACCAAAGTGCAGATCGCAGGCAAGGGGACCTCCCCCACTGCCACGTAGACCCCCAAACTGCAGAACGCGGGCGAGGGGACTTTCCCCCATCGCCACGTAGACCCCAAACTGCAGAACGCGGGCGAGGGGACATTCCCCCACCACCACGTAGACCCCAAACTGCAGAACGCGGGCGAGGGGACCTTTCCCCATCGCCACGTAGACCCAAACTGCAGAACCGTGAGTGAACCAGACGATCATCCTCTTAACCCATGAAACACGAGGGCGGCTACTAAGTGTGGGGTGCTAGCCGGTATATATCCAGGAAAGTAGGAGACAAGGAGAAGAGCCCGCAGGCACCAGCAGGCCCATCCCGCCGGGACACCTGCGGCCTCGAGCGATGACCTAACACTGGGTCCTGCCCCACCCACGCCTGAGGGCAGGGAGCCCAGAGCTCGTCAAGTCCCAGGACCTCACTGTTCCTCCGTCTGTGCCTACAGGAGTAGGATTCCTTGCGATTCCTCTGAGAGACAGGAGGCTGGGGTTTTCTCTGTGTATCTGATTACCAGGTTTAACCAGGAAAGAAAAACTGAATGGTCATAAACTGTCCCACGAGAAGACGTTCCCAGGCTATGAGGCCGCCGGTCCCCGGAGAAGGAGACAGCCGTCATCGGAAAGACACATACCGCTTTGTTCCAGTTCTGACTGCTGTCTGGGACCTGAAACGGTTAGCGCCGTGGAAACCTTTGCTTCTTCTCGCATTGCAGGCTGAGTGCACCTTCCCACAGCTCAGTGACGCAGGGAGAGCAAGCTGAGAGCCTGGGCATCTAGTACCATCTAGTACGCTGACAGAGAGGGCAGTGGCACCCCACACCAGTACTCTTGCCTGGAAAATCCCATGGACGGAGGAGCCTGGTGGGCTGCAGTCCATGGGGTCACTGAGGGTCGGACATGACTGAGCGACTTCACTTTCACTTTTCCCTTTCATGCATGGGAGGAGGAAATGGCAACCCACTCCAGTGTTCTTGCCTGGAGAATCCCAGGGACGGTGGAGCCTGGTGGGCTGCCGTCTATGGGGTCACACAGAGTTGGACACGACTGAAGTGACTTAGCAGCAGCAGCAGCAGTACCGCTGATGTGACAAAGGGCTGCTTCCCTCGTCCCTGCAACAGGACCCCAGGGTGTAGCTCTGCACTTCCTGTGTCCCTGCTCTGAGGTCCCCGGTGTCCCCTGCACTTCCTGTGCCCCGGGAAGCACCCAGGTTGTCATGTGCAGTCAGGCAGGACTAGGCCATCCTCGGGAGCTGCCCCTACTTTGTGATCTGGAGAAAGTGAAGCCCAGCCGTCTTTCCACCTTGCGCGGTAGAGGGACTCCCCGTACCGCACCGTGTAGGCAGGGCTGGCTTTGACATTTGCTGGGCGTGTGACTTTGAAAAGCTACCCAAGCTCTCCAGGTCTCTGAAAGCGCCTCTTACAGTGGGGATAATAACAGCGAGTGTTTGCTGGCTCTTGTGAGGATTAAAGGAAACGGAGTAAACTCTGAGAGCAGAGGTTTTGTCTCGTTGTTCACTTAGGTACTTGAGCAGGCCTGGCACATAGTAGGTGGTCAGTAGATAGTTGTTGACTGAGAGCATATTAACCAGCATAGTGTATGCATTATAGCCATTGTACCCAGCCCGCATTAATAAACGCATAGGTACACGCCACCTCACGCGCGCGCGGCCCCGCTGCCGTCAGCGTTCGGTAAACATCAGCTGCTGCTCCTTCCACGATTACTATCATTAGCCACTTTGCCTCACAGGGTTGCTGTGAGGATGTGAAAAACACACGGGCTTCCCTGCTCTACTGAGCAATATTCCAAGGTCAAGGAGGAAAAGCAGTCCACAAATACAAATTATTACTGTCAATCTCAGCTCCATATTTCAGAATCCCACTTCTGGGCACATTATTTACTCTGTCACGTAGCAGGGCTTTGCTTTTGGTCGGAATGCTGTGAATGGGCGCCTGACCCGAGGAAACAGGCAGATCTCACATGCGGAGGAAGTCGTGGCGGCTCCTGGTTCCCCAGACGCACCGGCTGCGTGCTCAGCGGGTGCAGATGTCTCAGTGCCCAGTTCCTCTAGGTCCAGCGCAGGGGAAACCTGCTCAGTATGGTTCCCCAAGTCCTCCTCCAGCCAGGAGGGCGTCGAGAGGCTTGTACCGCCCCGGAGGAAGGCCTTTGCTGCCTGCTGTCTACCTGCTGGTTTCTTCCAGTGGTCAAGCCCCAGGTCCATGGTCGCCTTCCCGCTCACCCCACTGAGATCATGAGGGCCTGCTCCTGCCTGCGACTCTGGGTGGCGTCCCCAGCTGCCCACTGGATTGCCCTTTTGCAATCCTCTTGACCTTCGTCTTGGTCTCTCCTGAGGTTAGACTCTGCAGCATGCTGAGTGTCACCGGGCCTAAAGCAGGACAGATGAGGTGGGCCTGGGAATGGATGTCTATGGACTGCCTGCGGATTGAATACGAAACAGACCTAACACTGTGCAGAACTTGGGTCAGGCCTGAAGCAATCAGGCTAGGAATCAAATGAGAAGCATTGCCCTCCAGGTGACCCTGACAGCAACCACCCCAGGGCTCTGTTGGCCTGTCCCTGGCACATAAAAAGGACAGTATTTAGATGGCAGATTTGGGTGAACAGCCAAGTTCCCGGCCACCCCTGCAGCTGCTCGAGGCCCATCTTTCTGAGCACGTGCAACCATCCGTGGCCCCTGTCACCCAGGCTGGATGGCTTGGTGGTGGGCCAGTCCCTTCCATGCAGAGGCACAGAGAGGGGCGGCTACCTCCCCAGGCAGATGGTGATAAGCCTTGTACAAACTGCTGTACATTCTGATGGGGGAAAGCCACATGGGAGAGTCAGGGGTGACGAGAAATATTTGGCGGTGCTCCGGGAAGACCCTGGGCTCCCTGGAGCACTGCTGATGGTGGAGCTTACAGCGATGCTGGCCTGTGACGGCAGGCGCACGTGCATGGAAAGTCAAGCCACGAAGTCTTGGCCATGGCTGGTCCAGATCAGAAACAGAGATTTTTAGAGGCCCTGGATCTGTTATCATTAGTGGCGTACCCAGGACCACAACAAGCTCCATAAGGAGTATTGAAAACTTACTTTTATTGAATAAAATTTTGACAGGGCCACCTACGACCTCAGGGTCTCAGGGAGTCGCCCGTGAGCAGGCTGGCTTGGTAGGAGGCATTCACTGGGTCCCACATGAGGCTCTCTGTGGTCGTATGAGTTTAATAAGTCATCTCAGGGCTGGAGCAGCAGAGCTGTGCTGAGATGCTGGCATCCATTGACTGGGCTCAGTGTTTCCGGGGGGAAGGGAGAGAAGCAAGCCTACACTTTCCTTTTAAGCAAGTCAAGGACGAGTGAGCTTCTCTATCTCCTGTTGGTCCAGAGGGTCTCAGTGATGATCACCCAGTGAAGTGCCTCCTTTGTACATCTGGGTTCTCAGATTCTAACAACTGAGAACCTGAGTCAGATATGCTTGTGTGTGCTCCGTCCAACTCAGTCGTGTGACCCCAAGGACTGTAGCCTGCCAGGCCCCTCTGTCCATGGGATTCTCCAGGCAAGAATACTGGAGTGGGCTGCCGCTTCCTTCTTCAGGGTGTCTTCCCAACTCAGGGATCAAACCTGCGTCTCCAGTATTGGCCGGTGGGTTCTTTACCACTAGCATTGCCTGGGAAACCCGAGAGCCAGATACCGTGGGCCGAATTGCATCCCTGGAAGACAGGTGGAGTCCAGACCCCAGAACACGGCCTATTTAGAGAGGGGGGTCTTTGCAGAGGGATCTGTTAGGATGAGGTCACCCTGGAGCTGGGCGGACCCTCATCCGATAGGACTGGTGTCCTCATGGAAAGAGACGCAGGGACACAGACACCAGAAGAAGATGGCCCGTGTGGACAGAGACAGTGAAGCCTGGGGAGCAGGGGACTTGGGTCACCACCAGGAGCTTCCAGGGAGACCCTCCTGAGCCCCCAGGGAGCAACCAGCCCTGCCCAGACCTGCATCCAGAGCAGGGAGTAAGGGCATTGCTGCTGTTTCTAAGCTGCTCGGTTTGGTGCTGTGCTGCGGAGGCCAGGAAACACTGACCACGTGGAGAAGGGAAGGCCACCTGGTCGACCCCTGGGCTGCCTCTCCTGAAGCCCCCCACCTGCGCCTTCAGGATGGGGTGTCTGAGTTCAGGGTGCCCTGCTGCCTTGGGCAGAGCAGCTGTGGATTGAAGGCGGCCCTTATCCAGTAGCACGGTGACCCTGTGGAGGGAGGGGACAGAAGCCCTGTCTGTCCCCAGATGGCTCCCCAGATGGGGGCTGGGTGCAGTGGGCAGGACGAGCTCCACTTTCAAAAGGTGCTGTCCGCACAATGTCCCCAGAAATGTCTCAGGACACCAGCTCATCACCTGCAAGACCCCCAGCGACACCAGCATGAGCCTGAGGCCTGGGAGGTGGCCCGCGCTCACGATGCTCCGGGGCCCCTGGAAGCCACGAGCTTTCCCTGCTTCTCTGTCCGGCCTAAAGCACAGGTAGGCCTTTGCCTTTCCCCACACAGCAGCACACCGTGGGCTACGCACGCCTAGGACATTCCTGCCCAGTAGGCAAGCCCTGGGTTGGCGTCCCTCCCTGTGGTGACCTGCACTTGGTCCCCGGGAACCGAGAGTTGGGATGAGGCTGGAGCTGCAGGTCATTTGGGGGCAGAGCTCATGGTTCTGGAGTTAAATCTATAAGGAAAGGTAATCCCAGTCCGGTCAAGATTAGCTGGGGAAGAACACCTCAGCGTCACTCTCGGGTGTCCAACCGGGCGCGGGGTCGCTCAGCACCCTGGGGTAAAGTCTGGGCGCATTCCCGGGGGTGGGGGCGGTTCGTGAGTTCATGGCCTGGCTGGGAAGAATGGTTGGGTCCCATGTAAAGAGTAACAAGGTCAAGACATGATTATTTTCTGGGAAATCATAAACTTTGCAGTGCACGTCTTATAGCCTTTATAGGCAACTAAATCGCAGCGCTATGCCAATGCAGGACACTTAGGAGACGCAGGTTTGATCCCTGAGTCTGAAAGATCCCCTGGAGAAGGGAATGACAACCCACTCTAGTATTCTTGCCTGGAGAATCCCATGGACAGAGGAGCCTGGAGGGCTACAGTCCATGGGGTCACAGAGTCAGACACGACTGAGCCCATAGGACACATTTGTTGATTCATCTGGTTCTTGGGTCTTATAAACTCTAACCATCAGCACTGCAAAACCATTATGACACCCAGACATGAGAAGGTGTCTTGAGAAGGGTTCCCTCCCAAGCTCTGTGTTGCCATTTGCCTCTGCCACTCTGGAACAGCTGCATGCCTTTGAAAATAGACACTCAACCTGGAAAAGCACCATTCTGCCATTTATTTGTTCTTATACATATAGGAACACATGCAGTATGCCCGGCCTACAAGAAATCCAGCTCATAAACTTGTGATATGTGTGCTGTAACAGAAATGCTACTTTCTAAGTTGTTAGAATAAAGACACAATTCACTATAAAATTAATCTAAATATAACTTCATATTTCTTTAATGATTCAGAAGATGCTTCAGAACTTGCCACCCCTCAGAGTTATCAATATCCTCATCAATATATTATACTCTACATAAGAATAAAGAAAGGCAATGCCAAAGAACGTTCAAACTACCGCACAACTGCACTCATCTCACACGCTAGCAAAATAATGCTCAAAATTCTCCAGGCCAGGCTTCAATAGCACATGAACTGTGAACTTCCAGATGTTCAAGCTGGTTTTAGAAAAGGCAGAGGAATCAGAGATCAAATTGCCAACATCTGCTGGATCATCAAAAAAGCAAAAGAGTTCCAGAAAAACATCTATTTCTGCTTTATTGACTATGCTAAAACATTTGACTGTGTGGATCACAACAATTTGTGGGAAATTCTTCAAGAGGTGGGAATGCCAGAGCACCTGATCTGCCTCTTGAGAAATCTGTATGCAGGTCAGGAAGCAACAGTTAGAATTGGACACGGAACAACAGACTGGTTCCAAATAGGAAAAGGAGCACATCAAGGCTGTATATTGTCACCCTGCTTATTTAACTTCTACGCAGAGTACATCGTGAGAAACGCTGGGCTGGATGAAGCACAAGCTGCAGTCAAGATTGCTGGGAGAAATATCAATAACCTCAGATAAGCAGATGACACCACCCTTATGGCAGAAAGTGAAGAGGAACTAAAGAGCCTCTTGATGAAAGTGAAAGAGGAGACTGAAGAAGTTGGCTTAAAACTCAACATTCAGAAAACTAAGATCACGGCATCTGATCCCATCACTTCATGGCAAATAGATGGGGAAACAGTGGAAACAGTGAGAGACTTTATTTTCTTGGGCTCTAAAATCACTGCAGATGGTGATTGCAGCCATGAAATTAAAAGATGCTTGCTCCTTGGAAGAAAAGCTATGACCAACCTAGATAGCATATTAAAAAGCAGAGACATTACTTTGTCAACAAAGGTCTGTCTACTCAAGGCTATGATTTTTCCTGTGGTCATGTATGGATGTGAGAGCTGGACTATAAAGAAAGCTGAGCACTGAAGAATTGATGCTTTTGAACTGTGGTGTTGGAGAAGACTCTTGAGAGTCCCTTGGACTATAAGGAGATCCAATAAGTCCATCCTAAAGGAGATCAGTCCTGAGTGTTCATTGGAAGAATTGATGTTGAAGCTGAAACTCCAATACTTTGGCCACCTGATGTGAAGAGCTGACTCATTGGAAAAGACCCTGATGCTAGGAAAGATTGAAGGCAGGAGGAGAAGGGGATGACAGAGGATGAGATGGTTGGATGGCATCACCGACTCAATGGACATGAGTTTGAATAAGCTCTGGGAGTTGGTGATGGACAGGGAGGCCTGGCGTGCTGCAGTCCATGGGGTCGCAGAGAGTCAGACATGACTGAGCGAATGAACTGAACTGAAGAAAAAAAGCTCCCAATGAATTGGGGGTTTAGCTAGTGGATTACTAGATCCACTGTTTTTTTTTTCTTTCTTAAATAATTAGCTCAAGAAGCGTTATTAAGAGCTGTTGCTGCCGTTCAGTCACTCAGTTGTGTCCGGCCCTTTGCGACCCCACGGACTCAGCACTACAGGCTTCCCTGTCCTTCAGCATCTCCCAGAGTTCACTTAAACTCATGACCATTGGGTCAGTGATTATTAAGAGTAGCCACTAGAAACTGTTTACTCTGCAGTTTGGTTATATATTTACACTTATTTTTGAGGTTTAAAAATGAAATAGAATGAAGACAAAATCTGAAGAGAATATGGTCTCTGGGGGCTGGGTGAGATAGTCTTTGGGTGGAAAACCTCGTAAGATTCTGGTAAAATGACATGCGATTTCTTTCAGTAAGTTTGTCTAGAGAAAGTACAAATGGAAGAGGCCCAGTGACGAGGCTCTTACTTCGCATCTGACTATGATGTCGCCTTGGTGTTTCTTATAAGACAAGTCACTGAGTGCTCTCAGCACGTCTGTATCTGCAGTAACAACTCTAAAAAATCTCAGATGTTTGCCGGCCGGCAGCCCCTTCTGCGGGGCCTTGAAGGCCTCGCTTCGACGGACCATTTGCCGGTCACCACGCACACATTGCCGCCCCGCGTCGTGGCCAGCCTCTCCCAGGAAGCTGGCTTCCTCATGGGCCTGACCGCTGCAGTAACCCAGCCAGCGTGTGAGTGCCGGGCCCCTTCCCCGCCCTCCTTGTGTGCAACGCGCCACGTTCCCCGGGGCGGCTGTGGGCTGCAGGTTTAGAAATCGATTAGAGCTGAGATGGGGTGAGCTGCGAGAGCACGCTCCACAGCCACCTCTGCGGCACGGCTCGCTCGTTCGGCCCAGAGAAGGCCCTGCCTGCAGAATTAATAGGGA
Source organism: Bubalus kerabau (assembly GCF_029407905.1). NCBI lineage: Eukaryota > Metazoa > Chordata > Mammalia > Artiodactyla > Bovidae > Bubalus > Bubalus kerabau. The sequence continues at coordinate 89,880,002 of NC_073635.1, read as the reverse complement.
GCCCACGGCGATGCCTGCGGGGCCCGCGGGCGCCCTGCCTGAGCCTCGGACGCAGCGTCTGGGCCTCCTGTAGGCCATCCAGCAGCGCCCGAGAGGGCAAGACAATTAAACCTCCATAAGTTTGTGCAGCACTTCGAGGAGGAAAGGCACTGTATAAATGCTAAGTGTTGTTATCACAGGGCAGAAGGAAGGACAGAGACGCTGAATGCTAAGAGAGAAGTCCCTGCAGGATAGAGCGCCAGGGCAGAGCGGAACGAGATTATCTCACACTGAAGTTTAAAAAGTTAAAAAAAAAAAAAAATAGGTGAGAAAGCCAGGCTCAGAAATCAAAGGGAGGCCTCAGGAAGTATTAAGATAAATCATGCAATTTAATGCAACTTGACGGAGTCGGAGGTCACCGAGAGACAACGGGGACTCTGGAACACGGTTGTGATAATTAATTCCTAAAAAAAATCAATTAATATTTTCTCTCATCGTTCACGAAGGGGGCTGGAATGGGGAGGGCACGCACATGTCTCCCCCGGGAGGAGCGAGGATGGTGAGGAAACCAGGATCCTGTCAACACGGGAGGTCCAGAAGCGAGTGCCTGCGGAGGGGCGGGCACACCCACCCCTGAGGCTGCAGGAAGACGGCGGAGAGGCTGCAGGCTGCGGCTGCCAGGAGTGACCAGCAAGCACGTGTACATCCCGGGCTTCACGAGGACGATAGGAACAGGGACTTGTTTATCTCCTAGTGGATACAAATGGCTTTGGAGTTTCTGACCCGAAAAGACGGTGCACTCAGAGGAACACACGCACGGAGCAACACATGGGAGCCAAGCTTTGGGGCATCTGCTCGTCGGTATTCTTTTTTAAGATTTTTTTTTTTTAACGAGGATCATTTTCTTCATTGCAAGATCAAGTCTTCATTGCATTTGTTACTATATTGATTCTGTTTTATGTTCTGGTTTTTTGGCCAAGAAGCATGTACTGTCTTAGTTCTCTGACCAGGAATTGAACCCACACACCCCGCTTTGGAAGGAGAAGTCTTAAGTACTGGACCATCAGGAAAGTCCTTCAGTGGTGTTCTTGAGGCAGCTTAAGAGTCACCTTAGGGAAAGATGCTCCTGCTGCTAAGTCACTTCAGTCACGTCCAACTCTGTGCGACCCCATAGATGGCAGCCCACCAGGCTCCCCCGTCCCTGGGATTCTCCAGGCAAGAACACTGGGGTGGGTTGCCATTTCCTTCTCCAATGCGTGAAAGTGAAGTCACTCAGTTGTGTCCGACTTGTAGTGACCCCATGAACTGCAGCCCACCAGGCTCCTCCATCCATGGGATTTTCCAGACAAGGGTCCTGGAGTGGGGTGCCACTGCCTTCTCCAGGGAAAGATGACCTAGTGAGAAGCAATGGACAACTGCGATGCTTCTAGGACATCTTGCTCAGTGCCTCATCACACAGAATGCAGCGTCATAAACTTTTTTGTCGGTTTGTTTTGAAGACACAAAAGAGAAGAAAGTAGAAGAGACTAGACTTGGGAGGCCAAGCTCTTGAATCATAAATCACTCATCTAGAAACTCATGGTGCACTCGAGGTGGATGACGCAGGCAAACACAGGGTCCACCAGGAGCAAAACCAGACACATGGACGATGAAGGTCTGCAGGGACGGTAGCGCGGGCAGGGCCTGTTCAGTCCAGGGGAGAAGACGCTTGGAGCAGGGAGAACACTAGTGATGAAATTCGCTGGTTGGGGCAAGTGGACAAAAGTTGAGGTGAGAGGTCCGTGTCACTCAAAGGATGGTTCTGAGTCGGTATGTGGGGAACACAGATGAGGGAGAAAGGAAAGAGACTGAGATGAGGGATAGAAATTGCGAAAGGGCAGGTGGCCGAAATGGTGACAGGCACACAGTGGCCTTGAATGGTCATGGAGATGGAGACAGAGATCAGAAGTGTTATCAGTGGGTCAAAGACAGCAGATCAGCAGCAGGGGAAAGGGCGCTAAAACACTGGAGCACTCCAGCCGTCTCCACTGCGCTGTGGACAGGACCACGCTGGACACTGTGCGCTCGGCTTAGATCCCTCTGATCTGAGGCGTGTCATGCAAACAGAGGGGTGCAGGCCGAGGCCCAGGGTTGGCAGGGGAGCCCCTGTGCCGAGGAAGGAGGCGGTCGAGAGAGACTCCCGTTGCGAGAGTGACAGACTTCGATTTGTATTTGATTTGCACACAAATCGCGCCCCTTTGGGATACTGACCCTTATCAGCTCAGGGTCTGGCCGCTCATGTTGACAAGGGGGCCGCCATGCCTGCCCACTGGTCTCCAGCAACGTGGTATCTGGGTCCCGGTCCTCCCGTGGGAGCAGAGTGGACAGGGGCTCGGATGCCCAGGGAGCGGGAAGCGAGCGTCCTGTGCGCGGCTCCTTTAGAAAAGAGCGGGCTGGCCGCCTGGTGTCCTTGACGCGTCCCTGCAGCAAAAATCCCAGCGCGATCTCTCTGCCGGCCCGCCAAGAACCTGCAACCCACGACGGTCGACGCCAACCGCACGGCATCCGGGAACTGGTCCCTGCTCAAAGCAAGTGTCCTCCCTGTGCTCACGCGGGTCTAGAGCCCATCCTGTCAGCCGCAGCTGCTCGACCGTGTGTGTCTCTCACACGCCGTCCTTCTGTTTTTGCCACTTCAGCTCACTGTCTCTGGCCTCCCAGGCGCCCCTCTCTTCCTCCCATTCTTCCCTCCTTCGCACTTACCTACCTCTATTTCCTTCTTTTAAGATCTGTATATTGGAAACCGAAGCCCACCATATTCACACTGCCCAGTGCAATTAATCACTGTGGAGCAGACATGCAAACTAATTCATCTCAAGATCCAGTCCTGTGCCTCACATGGTGGTCAGGGGTGTTTCAAGGGTTGAGGGTTGGGGGTGTTTCAGGGGTTGAGGGTTGGGGGTGTTTCAGGGGTTGACGGTTGGGGGTGTTTCAGGGGTTGAGGGTTGGGGGTGTTTCAGGGGTTGAGGGTTAGGGGTGTTTCAGGGGTTGAGGGTTAGGGGTGTTTCAGGGGTTGAGGGTTGGGGGTGTTTCAGGGGTTGAGGGTTAGGGGTGTTTCAGGAGTTGAGGGTTGGGTGTGTTTCAGGGGCGAGGGCTTCCCAGGTGGCACAGTGGTAAAGAATCTGCCTGCCAATGCAGGAGCACTAGAGACCAGGGTTCGATCCCTGGGTGGGGAAGATCCCCTGGAGAAGGGAATGGGAACCCGCTCCAGTGTTCTTGCCTGGAGAATCCCAAGGACGGAGGAGCATGGCGGGCTACAGTCCATGGCGTCGCAGAGTCAGACACGATTGAGCCCACACACATGCTCTATGCAGGGGTGAGCCCAACGGTCCCCACCACAGCCCTCTCTGCCCTGACCTCAGAAACACCTGAAACAGGCAGGCGCAGGGGCTGATCTGGTGCTGGATATTTCTGCTCTGCCAGCCCAGCCCCTGGTCAGGCAGTGGCCGAGGCCTCATCACAGTGGGGTGGGGGTGAGACGTCAGGACCCCTCAGAAGGACCCAGAGCCTGTGCAGCCCCAGTGAGAACCCCCAGGACTGGGGAAGGCTCAGCACACCCATGGGACCAAGACCCAGCACAAGAGTCCTGGTTCAGGCCACAGGTGGTCCAGGACCGGGGAGGGTCAGAGGTCAGAGCCGAGCACTGGAAGTCACGTGCTTGGAGGTTCAGGGTCTACAGAGCCCAGGCACGAGGGCCTGGGTCCCTACCTGTGTGGGAAGCTTTCTGCATAGTCGGGGGAGCACGGCTGGCAGGGTGGGGTAGGGTGCTGGGCAGGCGAGCACCCTTGCTCCCCTGCTAGCAGGGGAATCAGCAAGCTGGGCCGGCCTCGGGTAACTAGTGTGGCTGCAGAATGCCAGGCTGGGCCGGGGGTCCATCCACCCCCACCCCTGCCAGCCCTGCCCAGCTGGCTTGCAGGGCCCTCCCCTCATCTCCACCCTACACGTGCAAGCTGCCCAGGGTCTTCTCCAGGGCCACAGACCAAGGACAACCCAGGCGCTCAGCAGCACAGTGAACAGGGGCTGAGAAAAGGAAAACCAGCGCTGACCTGTGTTTGCCAGGCCAGCAAGTCCCACGGCAGAAAAACTGGCTCCCAACTCACTCAGGAAACGCTGACTTGACTGAATGCTTGCCGAACTTTGAAGGGGAGACGCTGGGCTCACTGAAGCCACGTGGCCGGGTTCTGTGCCGCTGCTCACGCTCCGAACCGTGACTTGTTAAGTCTGGGTGTTGAGCGACTCGGCTTCAGACAAGCTGATACATGGGGGTGGGAAACCCGCTCGGGGGTGGCCGCTCCAGTGGGACCCCCACGGGAGGAGCACTGTCCCTCCCAAGGCTGAGCTCAGGGGGACCTCAGAGGGGATGTGGGGTGCCGCGCCAAGCCTCACGCCCACAGGGCTGCTGGGGAAGGCCCCACACATTGCAGGAACCAGGAGACTTCCAGATGAAGCAGAGCCTTGGGGCTCAAAGACATCCTCTCCAAGGAGTCGTGTGGGTGCAGGCGGAGGGACCGGCCATGCATACACGTGTCCAGTACTGCTGCCTGCGAGCGCTCCAGCGGGCACTAGAGCTCCAGGACGTATCCACCTGCTAGTTGCAAATATGCACCCTTAAGAACATCTCTTCCCGCACCCTGAGGCTCCAGTAACCACCATTTTACTATCATTACGCATTTGGCATTAGAGGCACCAGCTAATGCTTCAGTGGTCATCATACTGCAATATGTAAATGCAGCAAATCACCGTGTAAAAAGGGTATATGTCAAACATACGTCAATAAAAAATCATAAATTTTTAAAAGCGGGGCATGTATATGCCTGCATCAAGTAACACAAACAAAAGACAAAGGAGACATGCCAAAGAGTTATGGAGAAATTCAGATGTTTCCTCAGGATGGAAACAAGCACAGCCGGGTTTCAGAAGCCCTCCTGTGTGGGGAGAAGGTGGAGAGATGTGGCTCCAGGGCCGAGTGACTCTGAGGTCAGGTTGCAGGCCCCGGAACTCAGACGTTCCACGCTGGACCGTGTGTGTGTGCGTGTGTATGTGCACGCATGTGTGTGTGTGTGTGCGTGCATGTGCGTGTGTGTGCATGTGCATGTGTGCGCGTGCGTGTGTTGCACATGTGCGTGCACGTGTGTGCATGCGTGTGTGCACACGTGTGTGTGTGTGTGCATGCGTGCTCACGGGCTGCATCGGCAGAGCTGCTGAACCATGTGTACAGTGTGTGAGGCCACCCAGCGCGACCGTCACCGCGGGTCTCGGTTGCAGGCCCCCGCGTTCCTCTGCGTCGCTCTCCTGTTTGGTTTCCCGAGAGCAGAGCGGAAGGCTGCGTGTTTCGTGTAACCAGCACCACTTGGCTTCTGGCTACCAAATATTTGATCGTTTCTATTCCAGCACGAGTTGGGCAACACTCATTCACAGATGCTATTTTGCAGCAGATAATTAAATCTCAACAGAGACACAGAACGGCCTTTCAGACAATCACAGGGATGCTCGAACATGGAAGCTTGCACTGTTCTATCGTGGGACGCAAAGTGACTTGGGGGCCTCTGAACTAAGAGGCAGAACAGGCAGGTGAGGGCTCGGGTTCTGTAGACTGTGGGCAATGGCTTTCAGCGCCAGGGCTGGTCATCAGCTGGCGCTTTCTTTGACTCATCCCCTCCCTCATCCAAGGGTCCGAGGAGTGGGTGGGCGGTGAGGCGTGCCCTCAGAGGACTCACGCTCATCTCATGGTGACTGCACCCTTGCCAAGTACGGTCAAGGTATGAGACCGTATTCACTGAAGGAACAGAGGGAAAGTCTGCTTAGAAGACATGACAGCACATGCCGTTAGTTTCTGATTTAAAGCGAGAAAAACGTGGCAAGGCCCGGGCCCTGTATTAGCGCAGGTGACTTTCTGAAGTCTCTCCTCGTTCTATAGGGGCTCAGCCACTCTGGTCACAAGGCCGGGACCCCCAAGGGCTGGGCTTCAGGTTTGCTGCCCTGAGGCCCCATTTGCTGAAGGAACCGTGGCTGCGTTAAAGGGGTTCAGTAGACAGCTGATAGTTTCAATAAACCTGCTGTGCTGCTCCCCACACAGAGCCACGTAAGGAAGAAGCAGGAAATGAGGTGATCTGTCCCAGGTCCTGGGATGCGGAAACCCAGCTCGATGCAATCAGAGCCAGACCACTGTGAGGTTCTCTCTGGGTGGGCCCCCCACCGAGGGCGTTGTCTGCAGCAGGACCCAAATCTCTCTCCATTCACTCCTTCCTTCCTTCCCTCCTTCCGTCCACAAGCACATGGAGCCTACACTCTGTTCCAAGCACTTGGGTCCGCCTGGTGCAGACCCAAGACTTTGTCATTCATGGACACCATGCTCTAATCGAAAGGGCTGGAGAACGAGCTGTGGCTTTCCAGGCTGGACACAGAACTAGCATCTGCTAGATTGTATCAGAGATGGAGGAGCCCCAGGTGGGCAGGTGCAGGGGTGAGATTTTTATTGGGAGGTCAAGGCCAGGCCTCACACTTTCGAAGGTGTTGGAATTTCAGCTTCAGTTCCTTGACTTCCCTTCCTTGCGCATCAGGCGTTAGACCTGTTTGTACCCACAGGCCCCTCTGGACGAGGCCGGCCTGGTCTCAGGGCTGGAGAGCTGACCACTGTCCTTCCTTCTCCCTCTGGGGAGGAAAGTGGATCTAGACCTGGAGCTTCCTGGGACCCGTGTCAGCCCGTCCGCCGCTGGCCTCGCATGCCCAAGCCCCTGCCCTCCTGATGGGCCGAGTGTCCTCGTCTTCAGCCCCACACGAGAGGCTCCCTAAAACCCCACCTTCTGACATGAGGCACTGGCAGCTGTGGCTTCAGCCTGGAGCCCCCGCCGCCCCCACGCCGAGGTCCCAGCACCCCCGTCCCTGCCCCGCCGTCCAGCCGCTCCTCCCAGAGACCCTTCCCGGGCCGCAGCGCGGGGCTCCTCCGCGAGGCTGGCAGGTTTCCAGGGTCGGGCCGTGTGGGCAGATGGGCAGCCCGCGAGGACATGCTCGTTTGGCCATCGGTTCCCCGGTGGGGCTGGCGTCTGCTCTCCTAGGAGGAGACTCGGTTCTGTGAGTTCAGCATCTCCCCACACACACGCTCCTCTGCTCCGGGCGAGCAGGAGCCACTGTAACCCAGCGGGTGGTGCTTCTGTGTCCGTTGTCTTTGTCCCCTGAAAGTGGTCCCCTGAGGGCAGGGCCATGCTGAGACCCCAAGATCCCCCGCGGCATATGACGCATGTCTTCCAGGGAGCAGACACCCCCGGGTGCAGAAACAAGGCCTGGCAGCACAAAATGGCTTGGGCACACGGCCAGACATGCCCAGAGGGCATTTGGGAGCAAAGGGTCATCATGAGCCCGCTGCAGGCGCCACACAGCCCCCAGCTCTCCGGCCTGGCGGCTCTGGGCTCCTCTTACATAACCTCCGAGAACGGATAAGCCATTACCCACGTGGCTGAGCGTTGTTCCTGCCGGCGAAGAACCCATTAGGTTGCCTTTGAAATCTCTATCCTGCGTCTATCTGCATTCATTAGCATATTTTATGATTTAAATCTAATTATCGGGGTTTTTCCAAGCGATGAAACTGAAAGTGATCCCAGCCGAGCACTTTAACAGAGCCAGAACAAAAGGCAGAAAAACGGACAAATTTGATGAAAAGCTTTCTTCACGCCGGATGCGACCAAACTGATGAAAGATCAGAAATTTAAAGACGAAGTGAAGGCAACCACTCCGTCATTATTGACGGGAAGCTTCCCCTATCTGCCCCTGGATTTCCTGAAACCATCCCAGAGACGCTAGTGGGACCAGAGAGGCAGCATGTGAAACGCGTTCGTTTCTCCCAGAGACAAACCCCACGTCCTGAACGTGGCGTCTCCAGGAGAGAGTTGTTAGAAGTACACATCCCTGGGGCATCCTGGCGAAGGGGTGTGAGATGTTGTCCGTGACCCAGGGGTCAGCTGGCTTGGTGCCAGCCTGATCTGTGGCACCGACTCTAATAGTCAGTGGATTGTTTCCTAGGGCCGCACTGAAAACGCCAGCTTTAAGTCACAGAAATGCACTTTTCCACAGCCTGGAGGCCGGAAGTCCAAAGCAGGGGTGTCAGCAGGGTGGGCTCCCCGGGGGCTGTGATGGAGACTCTGCTCCTGGCCCCCCTCGGGGGGGGTGGCCCCGGACACCCCTCGGCTCACAGGTGACCACCTTCCGCCCGCATCTTCTCGTCGCCTCTGTCTGTGTCTGTCTGTGTCTCCCTCTTCCTACGGACACCGGTCACGTTGGCTTAGGGCTGCCCCAAGGCCGCGTCTGCACTCGCTGTCCCCCCAGACCTCCTCCAGGCACGCTCACGCTCACAAGCCCCGGGAGACTAGAGCTTCAGCACACCAGGGGTCACGGCTCGAGCCCCAGGGGCCAGGTAAGCGTCCCAGAGCTGGCTCGCATGGTCAGCTCTCACCCTGAAAGTCTACTCAAGGTGGTTTTAACAACCAGACTCAACGCAACTCCTTCTTAGGAAGCTTTGCCCAGAAGGTATGGCTTCCCACAGACTCATGACCTGAGTCACCATCCAGATGGGAAGAGCCACTGGCTGCCCTGGGAGCCCATCCAGGAAAGAAAAGCAACAGCCCCAGGCCCGGAAATCTGGAGGAAACATGATCACTCAATGTCAGGCTCTTCCAGTTAAAAAATCCTCCTATCTTAAAAGTATAAAATATAAATGATCTTAGAGCCCATCACTGATGCTGGGGAAGATTGAGGCGGGGAGGAGAAGGGGACGACAGAGGATGAGATGGTTGGATGGCGTCACTGACTCAATGGACATGGGTTTGAGCAAGCTCTGGGAAATGGTGAAGGACGGGGAAGCCTGGCGTGCTGTGGCCCATGGGGTCTCAAAGACTCGGACACGACGTAGCAAGTGAAGAGCAACAATAAAATCATTACAACTATTAATGTGTGGGCAGCTGAACCACAACAGGCCATCACACCTTCCTCCACAAGCTGGTAAAGACTTTGGCTAAACTCCACCCCGGGAGCGTGGGAGGAGGAAAGGGAGGGGCGAGGACAGACACAGAGTCCGCAGGGTTCCGGACACGCGGCCTCCAGCAGAGCCTGCAGAGTGGGGGACGGGCCGGGGGTCTCCGCCTTGACCTCCCTCAGCTCCACACTAACAACAGTGCTCCTCCAGCAGCTCCCCCGCCAGCGGCGCCCGCGTGCTGCTTCCTGGTCTGCAGTGTCAGACAGCAGCTAGAACACCCCCAGTCCTGTGCCACGGAATCAGAAACCATGGATCGGAAAATACCTTGTATATGATGAAGAAATCTGAAATACAGCTCTGCAGAGAGGCGGTCCTTTTCCCAGGAGAGAACTAAGCTATGAATGTAAATGAGGGCACAGGCTGTGGAAAAGGTATAACCGTGTGGACTGAGAGCTGACCGATGGCTAAAAACCCTTTCACGTCCCAGGAGAGGCCCCGCACGTAAGACACTGAAAGCCTCTGGTCAGTGATGTCTCTGGGCGAAGGCTTCTGGACCCACGCTGCCCTGCTGGCCTGGTGGACGCCTCCAGAATCTCCTTTACTTGCTGTTTGGGGACATGGCCTGAGCCCCTTAAGTGTCCATGGGACAACAAGCCCTGAGTAGGGTTGGGGGGCTGTCCACCCAGGCCCCTCCACAAGGCCACAGGAGCCCACCTGGTTCTCTGGTCACTTCATCCCCCCAGCATCTGCCGGTCAGCCTGGCTCACGCTGCTCTCTCCTTTCAGCCTCCAGGATGCCTGGGGTCCCACAGCACTCCTGCAGGGACTCCACCACTCCACCCGCCCAGCCCTGGTTTCCGGTAGCCCTGCACGCAGATGAGCCTGCTCTCCCCCGGAGGACAGGGCCGTGCGTGTCCCCTGCCCCCTGCCGCCACCCCAGCCCCGGTACCACATCTGGCTCCTGGCTGACCTCCCCGACCCCCCGCCACGCGTGTGCACAGGCGGGACCCCTGGGCACCAGCTGCAGTCCCCTGGACCAGCATGCCCTCCTGGAGGCTGAGACACCGCTCAGAACCAGCCCAGCCCGAGGTCTGGAGTCCGGGCCTCCTCCGGCACCTGGAAGGAGGGAGTCACTCTTCTGCTTCTATTTTGTTCCCAGAAGAACAGAACTCCTGGTGATCAAGTCAGGAAGGGCACTCCCCCCACCCCCGACTTCTGTTTTTAGCCCGCGCCTGCCGGGATCTGAGATTCCATGGTGATGGGAGTCATAGAAATAGAGACGGAAGATCAATCGCCTAAAAGGTTCTGCATTCTGTGCTCCCTGCGTAAGCGGCCGCGAGCTGGAGGCTGCACACTTACTACCCGCTAATTCACCCTCTGCTTTCTCAGATGTTCCTGCAAACAGAGAGCTCACGGGGACCGCAGCGTTTTACCTACCTGAGCATCGATGGAGGCAGCGGCAGCTCGCAGGACCCCGGGGCAAAGGAAGAGGCGGGGGGATGATTAGGCCCATCCATCACCTCCTGAAAAGCCCCAGGAACCCCCAGCCCCAACACTCAAGGGTGGTCTAAAGCAGACAGTGGCGTCTATAGACACAGGGTCACCCCACCACCCACAAGGTCAAGGGCAGAGAACTAAGCCCAGCTCTTTACACATAACCCACTTTAATCACACGGTTCTGCTGTGTTTTACCTTGAAAACTGGACTTCCAAGATTCAAAGCCTAAGGAAGAAAGGTATGAAGTTAAGTGAAAGCCGCTCAGTCACGTCTGACTCCTTGTGACCCCATGGCCTATACAGTTCATGGGGTTCTCCAGGCCAAAATAGAGTGGGTGGCCTTTCCCTTCTCCAGGGGATCTCCCCAACCCAGGGGCTGAACCCAGGTCTCCCGCATTGCGGGTGGATTCTTTACCAGCTGAGCCACAGGGGAAGAAAGATGTAATAAACACTACAAATGTGAGAACTGCTCATGACATTGATGTGGCTGTTTTGAGAGGCAATGGCTTTGCGGGACCCCTTTCAGGAGCTCACAGTAAACCCACATGGTGCGTAATACTAGCATCTTTTCACAGATGGAGGCCCTCTCAGGTGGCCCAGCCCTAAAGAACCCACCTGCAATGCAGGAGACGTAGAAGCGGGTTTGGTCCTATGTTGGGAAGATCTCCTGGAGAAGGGAACGGCTACCCACTCCTTCGTTCTTGACTGGAGAGGCCCACAGACAGAGGAGCCTAGCGGGCTATAGTCCAGGGGTCTCAGAGAGTCGGACATGACTGAGCGCGCACGCACCACAGATGGAAACATCAGAGGACATGAGGAGGAAGGAGACTGAAGGGTTTTCTAATTTTCAGAAGCAACAGAAGCAGAGCCGTACCCATGTCTGCCCCCCACGTTCCACCCCAAGGCCAGTCCCAAGTCCCAAAGCCTCTGCTCCAGTGAGAGTTTGAGTCCCACGGAAGGAGGGCAAGGCGCCCTGAGCTGCGAAGATGTCCCTGGAGCTGGTCAGATGCAGGACAGTGGGACTTTGCCCCGCCAGGACCCAGGTCTCCCCTGGGGGTTCTCCCATGGTGTGTCTCCCCCTGGATAGTGGATCTCCCCCTAGAGTGTGGGGTTCCCCCTAGATAGGCCTCATCCTGGTGGGTCTCCCCTGGATGGGTCTCCCTGTGGAGGGTGGGTCTCACCCTGGTGGGTCTCCCCCTCATGGGTCTCCCCTGGACGGGTCTCCCCCGGTTGGTCTCAGTGGCTGCCCAGCTGAGAACGGGACAAGCTCGCATGCAGACCTTAGGAGCCCAGCCTGGAAAGGACTTTCTCTGGGATTTGAAGGAGCTCCCACCTCCCATGCTCAAACTCCAGCACTGATGCAGGAAGGGAAGGAAACGCAGGGAGCAAAATGTTCTCCTTGTGTGACTTGTCATGTAGAACTTTCTTTCGGAACAAACAATTCCAGTGGGCACAGTGGACGCCGTCTCGCACAACAAGCACAGCGTTCTGGGGACAGAGGCCCTGGGTTTTCCGCGGCTACAGGCGCCCAGCAGGTTGGGCCACCAGGCCACTCGTGGGAGGCACTTTGTTGTACAGCCAAACGTGATTATCGCATTTGTGAGCACAATCAAATGCCGTACTTGGACACAACCCATTTCTACCTTCTTTTTAAAAACCCGTGAATAGAAATACCAACGCGGTCAATTATCACCCAGGGAGCAGCCCCGCTTCCGGATCGGCAGTGCGGCTGCTTCAGTCGTCCGGCAACGTGACAGACAACAATGACAGATTAAACAGCTCGACCAGGGGCTGTATATCATAATAGCATTTAAGTTAATCTTTACATCAATACCCACTCCTCTGGGTTTCCTGCCAGCACTCAGCACCATCCAATTGGCCCGGGTGAGTCACGGGGAAACACCAGCACCACACTCAGGAGCCCCCGGAGGGACGGGGCCCTGGTGGGTCTTCCCTGTCGGTCCAGGCTTCACGTCACTCCCCCAATGCCTTAGAAACAAGCAGCGCTTTCTGGAAAGCCATCCCGTGTCCGTGGCCTATTTGACGCCTTGCGCACACTGGCTGTCATGATGTCATGCATTTGGAGACCAAAGACAAGGATTTGAGCTTGACTTGTTTAGGAGAACGACCCCCTAAGCTCCAGTTTCCTCATCCAGAGGAATCTGTCTCAAATAACACGCGTGGGAATCTTCTAAGCAAAGTGACAGACGGATCAGAGGGAACAGGCATCAGTGCAGCAACGAACACAATGACGAGATGACTTGATAAACCACTGTTCAATGTGTGGGTCAGTTCTTGTCCCAGATAAACGTTTTTTGCTCAGTGACCAGATAATAAAATAATGTAAACAGATGTTGGGCTTCCCAGGTGGCTCAGTGGGTAAAGAGCCCATCTGCAATGCAGGAGGTACAGGAGAGGCGGGTTCAATCCCTGGGTCGGGAGGATCCCCCAGAGGGGGAAATGGCAACCCACTCCAGCGTTCTTGCCTGGAAATCCATGGATAGAGGAGCCTGGCGAGCTATAGTCCACATGGTGGCAAAGAGTCAAACTTGCCTGAAGTGACTGAGCGCGTGTGCACACACATACACACATCAACTCTGAAAATGGAAAACCAGAATTTGCCAGAAACCTGAGTTGCTAAGGTCTATACATTAGAGGTGTATTTGCAACACCTCGTATCGGAGGAGGCTTCCCAAATGGAGACTGACCGTGTCCTAACACTGACCTCTGAGCTGTCCTGCATATGAGGGGCCTTCGGGAATGGAAGATGAATTTGTCCACCCAGCAAAGTCTGCAAGTGTTCTGAGTTACTGAAAAGAAAACAGTGTACCTGCATTTTAATGACTGTGCGACATAGGCCTTTATCCCATTGCTTTTAAACTCCATGGAGTCTTTCCAGAAAACCATGCTTGTTTCTAAGGTATGGGCAACAGGCGCCTGTGGAAATGCTTAGGGCTCATGGAAGAGGGTTCAGAGAGGACTGAACGGTCGGAAAACGATGCCTGGATGGAGTGAGAGAGGAAATGGGATGCCATGCCTGGGGAGGAGGCGACCGGGAGGTGATTCTTGGTCTTCACATCTCATCCATGCTCTGTACTGGAGAAAGGTTGCCTGGAGGCCTCCCCGTCCGCAGGGTCAGAGTAGGGCCTCAGACGATGCTCGGGATGAACCAGCCCCTCCCCGGGACCGTGAGGCGTGAGGACGTGACCTCATTTGCTGGTTACCGTCCGCTTCTGGGCCCCACGGTGCCCAAGTCAGGGCGTTGTCACGAGGGCGTTCTGAATCTCTTCTGGTCAGGGTGACTGTTTGAGGTTATCTATGAAGAGTAGTCTCATGTCAGTGAAATGCTTAAAATTGAAATGGAATATGAAGAGATCTTTTTCATAAGAAGATAGATTGTCATCCACCTTGGGTAATTTAAGTGAGACAGTATCTGCAGGCAAGGGCAAGATGGTGGCCTCTGCAGGCGGGGACGAGGTGGTGACCTCCTGAGTCCCTTCCAACCCAAGATTCCATCATCATTTATATATTTTCCAAACCAAAAGCAATATTCCACATCTGAGACAACTCTTAGAGTATCTTAGGACAAAATCTGAGCAAAACACCCTCAGAATCCTCTTTATCCTATGTCTTCCTTTTTTTATTTTTAACAACCGAGGAATTACAGTCACCCCAGAGAAAGGCCTGCAAGGCAGGAGATGACATCTTGGTAGACACAGTGTTCTTGACACCCAGCACCAGCTCTCCTGACATGTTGCTTTTTTGTTGTAGCAAAAGATACATAAGATAAAAGATACGTAAGATAAAAGATAGAGTCACAGCCATTTCTAAGGGCGCAGCTCAGAGGCAGTGAGCACATTGACTCGTGCAGCCACCACCGCCGGTACCTCCAGGGCCTCCCCAGCTTCCCACACTGAAGGTCTGCCCCATTAAACACTCCCTACCCCTGGTCACCACGACCCTACTTTCTGTCTCCATGAATTTGACTGTTCCGGGTGCTTCCCGTCAGTGGAATCACATGATATTCATCTTTCTGTGCCTGGCTTGTCTCTCTGAGCATCATATCTTCAAGGATCATCCATGTGTTAGCATGTGTTAGAATTTTATTCCTTTGCACGGCTGAATACTGTTCCATTGTCTCCACTTCTTGTTTATTTGTTCCTCTATTCATGGACATTTGGGTTTTTTCCTATCTTTCAGCCTCTGTGAACAATGCCCCCAGGGACACTGGTGTATCAACATTTGCTTGCATCTGTAATTTATTTTGGGTACAGGCACACGTTGGAGATAATTTGGGTTCAGTTCCAGATGACTAAATAAACCAAATACCACTGGAAAACAAGTTACATGAGTTTTTTTTTGTTTGTTTTCCCCTGAAAACAAAAGTGATGTTTATACTGCACCATAGTCTATTAAGTGTACAATAGCATTATGTCTAAAAAAGCAGTGCCCATACCTTAATTTAAAATACTTTATCGCTAAAGAATGCTAACCATCACCTGACAATGCAGGGTTGCCACAAACCTTCAATTTGTAAAAACACAGTGTGTGCAAACGGGAATCAAAGGAAGACAACAGAACGCTGTGTTCTGATCATTAACCCCTTATCCGGTATATGATCCGCAAGCCTTTTCTCCCATCCTGTGGGCCACCTTTTCACTCTGTGAAAGTGAGTCCTTTGATGCACACAAGCTTTTCACTTTGATGAAGGCTAGCATATGTGTTTTCCCTTTGTTGACTGCAAATAATGATATTTTACAAGTAGGATGTGGCTGAGTCTCCTGCGGGGTTCCCTGAGTGGTTTCAAGTGATGGGCAGTAGAGAATCGTGAGAGACACAGGGTGAGCGCTCTGCCAGCCAGAGGCCCGCCCGCTTCCTTGCTGGTCCAGTAGGGCCCCACAGAGTGTCCATGCAGAGGGCTGTGGCAGGGGCAGGGGCGGGATGCCGGCGGGCACTGGAGCCGTGCCCCTGTGCTGTGCCTGCTCACCTGCTGCAATCCGCAGCCCCTCCAGCAGTGGGCATCCCCGTGAGTGTGCATTCAGAACCCTTCCCCCTCTCCTGCCCGCTCGCCACCCTGGGCCATGGCAGGGCTGCCCTAACCGCCCAGCTCACAGGGCTGAATCCCAGAGAGTCTTTCTGTGAATGCATTCGGCAAACAAACCACAAGGCACCGTCTTTACATCAGGGTTTTGACCAGTGGAGGAAAGAGCCCAGGAGAGCAATCCCAGAAAGGATCCCCTTCCTAAACCTTCCCCCACAGGGATTGTGTCCTCCTCTCCCCGTATCTTCAACCGGGAGGATTTCCGAGCTGATGGAGGAAAGGGGCTTGCAGTGTTGATTTCAGAATGTGCCACCTGTCCATTTGGTCATTATCAGCTTTTTCCATAGCATTTAGTGTAAAACCCAAGGAAAATGCCATGTTATATAAAGCAGAGCATATTCTGTGGTTGCCCCTGTAAGAACAACAGAAATAAACCAGTAACAAAAGTGGTAGGAGAATCCCTGTTCACTGGGACCATCCAGGGCTTCCCAGGTGGCTCAGTGGCAAAGAATCTGCCTGTCAACGCAGGAGACCTGGGTTTGATGCCTGGGTCAGGAAGATCCTCTGGAGAAGGAAATGGCAACCCTCTTCGGTACTCTTGCCTGGGGAATCCCATGGACAGAGGAGCCTGGCGGGCTCCAGTCCATGGGGTCACATAGAGTCAGACACAACTGAGTGACTCTGGATGCATGCATGGGGCCATCCTATCAAAGCCAGATAAATTCACCCCACGTGCGCCCGGAGGAAACAGATGCAGACACAGCAGACATACAACAGCGGGAGACGAGGAAGCTGGCATCGGCACGTGCTGGGCACAGGGGCCAGTGTCCTTTGGGGACAAGAGAACAGGGCTTTCCCGAGCCTGCATGTTAGACGGAACTGACCATCAACCCGCACGGAAACCTAATGAAAACACAACAGCAAGAGGGCCCTAGGTTGGGGGCACCATGGACATAGGTCAGCCGTGAGTACAGTTACAGTGAGGGCGGGGACTCTAGGGCCGCGAGGGTAAGAGCCGAGTGGCCACGGGGACCGGGCACCGAGACACAGGTCAGCCACGAACAGTCACACCGGGGGCAGGGACTCTAGCCCCGCGAAGGTATGCCATGGGGGTCGGGGGGCCATGGGGAGGCGCTGTCCAGCGCACACAGCCCACGAGAAACTAGAGGAGCAGGACCATCTCACAGAGGCACCATCCCCTTCTCCAGATGACCAGTGCGCAGCGCCCCTTCCCGGTGAAGACACCTTCTCGCCAGAGGGCTGGGATGCCTCGGCGCCCGTCGACACCTCGCCCTGCCCTGGTACCTTCACCCACCACCTCCGCTGAGGCCGGGCCACCTCGTTCAGACCCTTGGCACAGCTCCTCAGGCACACGCACCGGCGGTGTGGGTCCCATCGGTCATACGTTCCTGGAAGGGATCACGTCGGGAGCTTCCTCGAGGGCGCTCACCCCGACCGCAGGCCTCAGTGCTCACGGGGGCTCAGCGGGCGCTGGTGGAAGAGTAAGTGAAGGTCGAGGGGGTCGGCGTGCGCGGCGTCCATCCCACACTGTGGTCTGGGTCTCTGAACCCTTGGGGGATGATGTCATGCTCACGGCCATGAAGCCAAGTAAAGGACAAATGGCTCTGGAAAAGTTCAAGGGCAGTTACTCGTGAATGGAAGTCAGTTTTCTCTAGACCATTCTATTGCAGAGGACAAGAGGACAGGGTGATCTATTTTCTCGTTTTAGCGAATATCCAGAAATACTGCACTTAGAGGGAGCCAGACAGAGACAGTGAGTCTCACACTCACACACACACACACACACACAGCTTTCTGGTTGCTGAGGGTCACGAGGACAGCTGCAGGGGATGCAGTGTGGGGTCTTGTGGGGCATCACTGTCAGGGTGCAGATGGTCTTTAAACTTAGCTCAAGGTGGGAAATGTTGCCTGGTCCTCCTGAAAAGATGTACCTGGAAAGTCCCCAGCCCTGGCCCGGAAGGACAGTCGGAGCCAGGCTCCTACAAGGACGGTCGGCTCCCTTTGCCAGGGGCACCACCCCTGGACGTGTCTCCAGGCCGTGCCTGGGCTCTGACAAAGGTCAGGCTGACTAGCAAGGTCTCAGGTAGTGTCCTGGCTCCTGGGGGGTGGATATAGTAGGGGCGGGGCAGGAACAGAGGGAGGGGCTACCAGCTGTCCTTCTCCCCCAACACATGGGGGCCACTGGGGGCTGCTGGGTTGGCTGTGCAGAGGGTGTCCACCCAGAGACGGTGCTGCACTGCAGAAGAGTTGGAAGGACTGGGAAGTTCTGCTGGGGGCTGACCCCACCTGCCTCTTCACGTCCTCTGCCCTCTTCCAACCCCAGAAGGTCACTGATTTCTTAGCTGATGAATGCTGAGTGTCCACTTGGCCTGTCCTCAAAGAACTTCAGGAAAACCTTCAGGATACCATCAGGAAAAAAAATCACACAAAACTAATTTGAACCTCAGGGGCTTCCCTGTTAGCGCAGTGGTAAAGAAGCCACCTGCCAATGCATAAGATGCAGGAGACAGGGAGCTTTGATCCTTGGGTCAGAAAGATCCCCTGAAGAAGGAAATGGAAACCCACTCCAGTACTTTTGCCTAGGAAACCTCATGGACACAGGAGCCTGGTGGGCTACAGTCCACGGGGGTTGCAAAGAGCTGGACACGACTGAGCGACTGAGCAAGCGATCACAAGCACAGATTTGGGTCTAACAACCTGTGCTGGGAATTTTGGAAAATTGAGAGGATAAAAAGTTCTAGAAACTCTAGAATCTAGCTTTGTAGATGTTATTTCATTTTTCTAGTACCGGGATGCTTGGAGTATGTCCAGCCCCTTTTGGGGCTGCTGAGAGAAGCAGGGTGGCCCTCTCGATCTGATCCCTTTTCAATCTGAAGACCCTCAGGGAACTGGGCGTGAGCACACGTCTGAGAAGCACCGCTCCAGGACTTGCATGAGGTGTGACACGTTTCGCCAGAGTCTGTGAGGCCAGGATGACAGTCTGAGGAAACACAAGATGTTCCTGCTCCTCACCTGGTGCCCACAGAGGAGAAAACAAGAGACGCCTGGAAACAACAGCCTGCTGGCCTCTGGAATGTCCGCGCGCTTAGAGAGGACTGTAGGTTGGAACAGAGAGAGAGCACTTGGAGTGGCATCGTCTGAAATGTGAAGACGCCTAATGGAGTACATTCCTTTCAGAGATGAGAGCTAATTCAAGCCGTTCCAACGAACGTCACTATTTCTGGGGGCAATAATGAAATTAAAGCTGTTGGCTCTTCAGGGAGGAATGAGAGGATGAAATGCAAAAACACGATGCTTTTGTGAGGGGGCAGAGGTCAATGCCAGACAGCAGCCGTGTGAAAGAAAGGGAGCACTGTAATGGGAGACTGGGCTGGGAAATAAGACAGGAAAGAACAAACATGTGCCACCAAACTGGGAAGACTATATGAGACTGATTTTATTTCTGCTTCTAGAGACCCCAATAATACCAGGTTCCAATTAGCAGTCCCTTTGGCAGGCTTAAGTAAGTACTAGCAGCCAAATAGAGAAATCAAGACCATTTTTCATCTCATCAGAGTCATTTTTGAGGCACATTTTTGGGAAGAGTGACAAGGAGGCTGCTGGTGTTTCTGTTCCATGGATGGATAAAAACAAATAACAGCCATCGGTTTAGAAGAGGGTTCCTTACATGGTGACCAGCACAGATTACAAACAACAGATTCTTGCAGGATTCAATTACAGGTTCCCAGCTTTTGCTTCACCTTGGATCCACCTGTTAAGCTTTCCAAAACCCTGAAGCCTGAGTCTCAGGCCTATAAATCCAGATGAAACTGATCTGCAGCCAAGGTTCCCAGCCACTGGAATGTGGACATCCCCAAATTCAGTGTGCCTGGACCCACCTGCAGGCGCTATTCAAAGGAAGATCCTGGAAATTCGGGTTTCTAACCCCAGGTCTGTAGAGTTGGAGGAAATGTCTCCCCTTCCCTGACAAAGAGTCAGCCTAACTTCAAAGTCACCTCTTTGCGTGAACCTGCCAGGAAACTGATGTCTCAGAGCAAGCCACTGTCCCAAGGCTGAAGGAGACCCAGCACCCAGGGAGAGAAGAGATGTCTGTATGGGGCCACCTTGGGGAGACAGGACAAGACGCAGTCAGGAGGAATTCAGCCAGGAGGGCCAAGGGGCCAGTGGAGGTCAGCGTGAGCTGGGGCTGCAGGCGTCAGGGAGGCCACACCACCTCACAGGTTCTTTCTCTCCTCAGTCAACCAGACACATGTGGAAAAGGTTAGAGAGAGTCCCAGAATTAGCCCTTCTAGTGAAGACCCAGGGAAGAAAGTGGCAGGCACTAGGGAGCAAGGGCCAGAAGTCCACCCGAGTCTCCCCTCCATGTCCATCGCAGACACAGTAATACTGGTTAAGAAGTCTCAAGGGCGAATGACAGACACCAAACCACATATCCGATAAGCACAGAAAAACACTAAATAGATGAACGTGGAGCAAAACAAAGACAGTCACTTAGGACATCATGCTAAACCACTGAAAGCAGGAGACAGACGTCCCGAGGGAGTCGGAGGCTGGGGTTTTGTGCACAGAAAGCAAGGAAGCCAGGAGACGATGGGGTCACACCTCAAAACTGCAGAAGGAGGAAAAACGGCCAACCCTGAACTCTACACCCAAAGAGAACATATTTCAAAATGAAAGAAGATGTAAGACATTCTCAGGAAAGAACTAAAACTGATGGAACTCAGCGTCAGCAGACGTGTTCCAACAGCAAAAACCATAAAGCAGGATCAGCCAAAACCTGGATCTGTGCAAAGAAGTGGAAAAGCTCTGGAGCAAAATGCACGAAGGCAAACTGAAATGGAATCAACCCAGTGGACACGAGCTTGATCAAACCGCGAGAGATGGTGAAGGACAGGGAAGCCTGGCGTGCTGCGGTCCATGGGGTCTCAAAGAGTCAGACACGACTTGGTGACTGAGCAACAGCAACAAAAAAATTCATTTTTAACGTCCTCTGAAATGTAAACTTTGGAGTCTGGAGTGAAGGCGGGAAAGGTGCCTCGAGCTGGTCACATCTGACCCGCTCCTGTTTTTGTTTTACTAGAAAGCAGCTAAACCCATTCATCTGCACATCATCCCGGCAGGCTTTCATGCTGTGGTTGGAGAACTGAGCAGTTTCAGTAGATGTGATGGAGCTGGTAAAGCCTAAAATACTTACTATCTGGGCCTTTAAAGAAAACCTTTGCTGACCCAGGTGTAAGAAAAACTAGGAGCATTGTACCTTGTGTGGAGCACCTGTGAAAGTGGAGCTTATGACAAAAGGCGCATAGGAAGAGAGAGAGGAATTGGTGACACACTGTTGTAAGGGCCTTACATGCCACAAAAATGGGTATAAAGTTATTTTAGCAGAGACTCCATCCTTAAATACATATTTGATATTTACATACATATTTTAGACTGTGGGGCAACTAGTAAAATTTTTCTCAAGAGATATAAACTATTGGGGTCTTCTCTGGTGGCTCAGCTGGTAAAGAATCCACCTGCAATGCAGGAGACCCCAGTTCAATTTCTAGATTGGGAAGATCCCCTGGAGAAGGGATAGGCTATCCACTCCAGTATTCTTTGGCTTCCCTTGTGGCTCAGATGGTAAAGAATCTGCCTGCATTGTGGGAGACCTGGGTTCCATCCCTGCATTGGGAAGATCCCCTGGAGAAGGGAGCGGCTCCCCACTCCAGTTTTCTGGCCTGGAGAATTCCATGGACTGTATAGTTCATGGTGTCGCAGAGAGTCGGACACAACTGAGCGACTTTCACTTTCACTTTATAAACTATTGGTCAAGACAGGAGATTAAATGGACTCATACAAAATGCCCAAATAACCCAAGAGAATGAAGGAAGGGAAGAAAAAGAAGGACATACAGATATAAAAACATAGAAAGCAGCGAATGGAACCCAGTGGCATGCAGGCACAATACCACACAGCTGCTCAGGGTCCATCCCAGGAATTCAAGGAGAGTGCAACATTCAAAAGTAAACTCACACAGTTTCCCATATTAAGGCACCAAAACTGAGAAATTATGTGATTGTCTTTCAGTTCAGATCAGTCGCTCAGTCGTGTCCGACTCTTTGCGACCCCATGAATCGCAGCACGCCAGGCCTCCCTGTCCATCACCATCTCCCAGAGTTCTCTCAAACTCACGTCCATCAAGTCGGTGATGCCATCCGGCCATCTCATCCTGTCGTCCCCTTTTCCTTCTTTCCCCATTCCCTCCCAGCATCAGAGTCTTTTCCAATGAGTCAACTCTTCGCATAAAGTGGCCAAAGTACTGGTGTTTCAGCTTTAGCATCATTCCTTCCAAAGAACACCCAGGGCTGATCTCCTTTAGAATGGACTGGTTGGATCTCCTTGCAGTCCAAGGGACTCTCAAGAGTCTTCTCCAACAACACAGTTCAAAAGCATCAATTTTTCAGCGCTCAGCCTTCTTCACAGTCCAACTCTCACATCCATACATGACCACTGGAAAAACCATAGCCTTGACTAGACGGACCTTTATTGGCAAAGTAATGTCTCTGCTTTTGAATATGCTATGTAGGTTGGTCATAACTTTCCTTCCAAGGAGTAAGCGTCTTTTAATTTCATGGCTGCAGTCACCATCTGCAGTGATTTCAGAGCCCCCAAAAATAAAGTCTGACACTGTTTCCACTGTTTCCCCATCTATTTCCCATGAAGTGATGGGACCAGATGCCATGATCTTCGTTTTCTGAATGTTGAGCTTTAAGCCAACTTTTTCACTCTCCTCTTTCACTTTCATCAAGAGGCTCTTTAGTTCCTCTAAACTTTCTGCCATAAGGGTGGTGTCATCTGCATATCTGAGGTTATTGATATTTCTCCCGGCAAACTTTATTCCACCTTGTGCTTCATCCAGCCCAGGGTTTCTCATGATGTACTCTGCACAGAAGTTAAATAAGTAGGGTGACAATATACAGCCTTGACATACTCCTTTTCCTACTTGGAACCAGTCTGTTGTTCCATGTCCAGTTCTGTTGCTTCCTGACCTGCATATAGGTTTCTCAAGAGGCAGGTCAGGTGGTCTGGTATTCCCATCTCTTTCAGAATTTTCCAGTTTATTGTGATCCATACAGTCAAAGGCTTTGGCATAGTCAATAAAGCAGAAATAGATGTTTTTCTGGA
Source organism: Bubalus kerabau (assembly GCF_029407905.1). NCBI lineage: Eukaryota > Metazoa > Chordata > Mammalia > Artiodactyla > Bovidae > Bubalus > Bubalus kerabau. The sequence continues at coordinate 89,857,298 of NC_073635.1, read as the reverse complement.
ACTCTCTTGCTTTTTCGATGATCCTCGTCTTAATAGATGCCAAAAAAGCATCTCCACAAAAACTCCTAAAATTAGTAAGTGAATAGAGCAAGGTCCCAGGATGCAGTGCGTTCCCGTATACCAGCTGAGGAGTATGGACCCAGGCCCAACACCTACGTGTAATCTCTGTGTGATCTCGCAGGCCCGACCACAGAAATCACAAAGATGCTACTGGGCAGACTTTTCAGGGGCCGTGCCCTCCACCCCACACCTGGGACACAGCCAGGCACCACCGCCTCTAAGGGGAGTTGCACCAAGGCCTCAGGCCCCTGCTTGTCCACGTTCCCAGGATGGACATCCCTGTTTGGGGGCCTGTCTATCTGGGGCCTTCCTCAGGTGCTGCTGTTGAGATCTCCTTGCTGGGAGGAGGGGAGACTCTCTAAGACACTTTGCTCTGACTCAATACCCAGTGCTTTAAAATTCCTAGGCCTTCCTCCTCTGCCTCCCGCAAGCCCTGGGTCCAAAAACACACAGGAGCTTTCATCTGGGGCTGCCTCAGTAGTAAGATGACCTGATGCCCGCTCTGGTCCACCAGACCCAGCTGGTGTCAACCTACGGGCAGGATGGAGTGTGGGCACCGGGGCCTCATCTGGCCCAGCCTCCTGCTCCCCCTTCATGGTAGGTGACAGGAGGTTGGCTGTAGCTTATTTTCTTAATCAGCTGTTCTGACATCTGGCAGCTCAGCCTTCAGCCCAGCTGAGCTCTTGAATATGAACAATTAGAATTTGAAATTGAAAAAATAATACCAAACCATAACATACTTAAGTACAAAGCTAACAATGTGCAGGATCTGTATACTATAAACAACAAAATGCCAGCAGAAGAGATCAAGGAAGGTTTAAATAAAGGGAGAGACGTCCTGTGTGCACGAAATAGAAGGCTCACTGCTGCCGAGATGTCCGTCCTCTAGAATCTGATCTATAACAATCTCAATCAAAATCTCACCAGGGCTTTTTGCAGATGTTTACAAGCCAATTCTAAATTTATACAGAAGGCAAAGGGGTTTCAAGACAGTGCCGACTGGAAGCCCTCATGTTACTCACACTCACGTACATAATCCTGATAGTGGTGAAAAAGAATGCAGACAGAGATCAACAGGCCAGGATAAAGTTCAGAAATCGACCCACAAAAATAGAGTCAACTGACTTGGGGCAAAACGGCAACATCAATTCAATGGAGAAAGGATTTTTTTAAAAACTAGAAATATCATATGCTGCTGCTGCTGCTGCTGCTGCTAAGTCGCTTCAGTCGTGTCCGACTCTGTGCAACCCCATAGATGGCAGCCCACCAGGCTCCCCCATCCCTGGGATCCTCCAGACAAGAACACTGGAGTAGGTTGCCATGTCCTTCTCCAATGCATGAAAGTGAAAAGTGAAAGTGAAGTCGCTCAGTCGTGTCCAACTCTTTGCGACCCCATAGACTGTAGCCTACCAGGCTCCTCTGTCCATGGGATTCTCCAGGCAAGAGTATTGGAGTGGGATGCCATTGCCTTCTCCGAGACGTAAGTAAATAAATGAATAAATAAATAAGCCTTGACACATACTTCACCCTTTATCCAAAAATTCAACTCAACGCAGCTCATATGCTTAAATATAAAATATAAAGTTATAAAACTTTTATGAAAAAGAAAACCTGCTTGACCCTGGGTTTTGGTGATGTGATTCAACTTGTTGAGTTGCTCAGTCATGTCTGACTCCAACTCCATGCACTGCAGCGTGCCAGGCTTGCTTGTATTTCACCATCCTCTGGTGTTTGCTCAGACTCATATCCATTGAGTGTGATTCTAGACATGACACCAAATGCATGGTTCACAAATTTTGATAGATTTTACTTTATCAAAGTAAAAACTTGTCTTCTGTGAAAAGTACTGTTAGAAGGATGAAAGGCCACAGACCTGGTAGAAAATACTTGTAAATCAATATCTGACCAAAAAAACCTTCTATCTAGACTATATAAAGAACATTTAAAACTCAACAACAAAAAGGAACAACAACCCAATAAAAAAGTGGCAGAATATCTGATCAGAGATATACTGAAGAAGATGTATTGATGGCTCGTAGGCTTTGGCTTACGAAAAGGTGCTCAACATCATGCGCCATTAAGGAAATGAACATTCAAACCATGACAAGATACCAATCATCACACACCAAGTAGAATGGTTAAGATTAAAAACAAATGAATAACATTTTTAAAAGGAGCAATACCAAATGTTGGCAAAGATGCAGAGAAGCAGATCCTCTTGTTTATTACTGGTGGGAACACGTCCAGACACTTTCTAAAAACAGTGGGAATTTCTTATGAAGTTAAATGTAATTGCACCATCAGATCAGATCAGATCAGATCAGTTGCTCAGTCATGTCCGACTCTTTGCGACCCCATGAATCGCAGCACGCCAGGCCTCCCTGTCCATCACCAACTCCCGCAGTTCACTCAAACTCACCTCCATCGAGTCAGTGATGCCATCCAGCCATCTCATCCTCTGTCGTCCCCTTCTCCTCCTGCCCCCAATCCCTCCCAGCATCAGGGTCTTTTCCAATGAATCAACTCTTCGCATGAGGTGGCCAAAGTACTGGAGCTTCAGCTTTAGCATCATTCCTTCCAAAGAAATCCCAGGGCTGATCTCCTTCAGAATGGACTGGTTGGATCTCCTTGCAGTCCAAGGGACTCTCAAGAGTCTTCTCCAACACCACAGTTCAAAAGCATCAATTCTTCGGCGCTCAACTTTCTTCACAGTCCAACTCTCACATCCATACATGACCACTGGAAAAACCATAGCCTTGACTAGACGGACCTTTATTGGCAAAGTAATGTCTCTGCTTTTGAATATGCTATCTAGGTTGGTCATAACCATAAAACCCACCAATCCCGTGCGTGCATGCTAAGTCGCTTCAGCCATGTCTGACTCTTTGCAATCAGATGTATTATAATGTACATACACTAAATTTAGTACTAATGAACTAAATGCACTATAGCCCACCTGGCTCCTCTGTCCATGGGATTCTCCAGACAAGAATACTGGACTGGATTGCTGTTTGCTTCCCGACCCAGGGATCGGACCCACGCTCTTAGGTTTCCTGCATCGGCAGGCAGCTTCCTCGCCACTGGTGCAAGCTGGGAAGCCCTGTGTTCTCACAATCAGTAAGAAAATAAACAAAAAACCCCAACCCCCCACAGCTGTGTGTGAGTTTATAGCAGCTTTGCAGGAATGCTCAGAGCAGTAATAGTAAGGATCAAACAGCTATTGATTCATGCTGCAGATGGACAGACCCTGAATCAATTTTTACCAACTAAAGACGTTCGTCTCAAAAGGCTACTGTGCTGTGAGACTCTGCTACCAGACATTCCAAACAAGGCAAAACAGAAGTACGCACAACTGGCTGGGTTGCCAAGACCGCCCTGGCCAGGAGGGAGGCTGGGGCAGGTTCCCTTAGCGCTCTCCCTGGGCGCGTGGCACACTCCTGCTCCCGCCCCGGGCTAGCGTGCTCCTGGATGCTCTGGCATCTGGGCAAGGCTGCCGTCACGGTTCTTGGCAAAGCACCTATCAAAAGGCTCCTGTCTTATTTTTTATCAGAACTGATCTAGGAACCCACACCCACTCTGGGGTAATCTTGCCAGCAAAACTATGACCTCAGATTGTTGAAAGCTTATATTTTACCAACGTTGTCTTCACACAGGCTTATTATTCGCCTCTGCACGCTAAATCTTTAATTATTCACCAGGCTTGTTCTTCTTCAATAAAATGGCACCATTTCAAGAAGAGAAGAGATGTGCCATGGCGCTCTGCATTACGGGTGTTGGAAGCTAAGTGAGGGAAACAACTGTTCTTCCTGAAAACTTTTCACTTTTCTTTCAAGATTCAATCAAATTGTCACTTTTTCACTTTTATGTTTGTAAATACACTCTATTTTATTATAGAATTTTACTCATTATTACAGGGCCTGAGTGTTATGATACAAACGTACCCACTGCTACAAAGGTGATTTGATTAATTTTTTTTTAATCCAGCTTTTGGAGGCTAAATTAATGAGGGAAATAACTATTCTTCCTGACTAATTCTCACTTACCTTTCAGTTTTCAAATTCCCACTTCTTCCAGGCTGAGGTTTCTGACTGCCCAGGTCAATCCAGGGGTCTTAGCTCCAGGGGTCCACAGCCCCTCTCCCTGCCCCAGGAATACTGGCCATGTTTGTGTGTGACTGTTCAGTGACCACCTTTCCTCCTGCGGGGTAAGCTCCACAGAGGTAGGGACCACCCCTCCCAAGGCCTGGACCACGGTGAGCCAGTCAGAGTGCGGTCAGGTCAAGAGAGTCCAAAGTCTGGGCCTGCATCTCATCCACAAGGTGCCCATGCTGCCTGGCAGAGGGCCTGGCATGCAGCAGGTCCTTGAGTGCCTGTCAGCTGAAAGAATCCCTGAGTGGTGAGGATGGAGAGGCGAATGGACGCATAACTAAATGTCAGCGTGCAGACCATGCACCTCTGAGAAAACTCTAACCCTAATCTGTCTAAACTCTAATCTGTCTGATTCTGCCATCCTCTCCCACCTGCTGCCTGTCTGATGGCCCCACCTGGAGTTACACGGGGATGTGCCCAGATAGACCAAAGCATTCACCTTGCGATTGAGAGAAGGAAATGGCAACCCACCCCAGAATTCTTGTCTGGAAAATTCCAAGGACAGAGGAGCCTGGCGGGCTACAGTCCTTGGGGTTGCAAAGAATTGGACACGACTGAGCCACTGGGCACACACCATGCAATTACGGAATTGTCCAGCAGAAAAAAACCTACCCCGAGCTCCTAAGAAGAGAAGTAACAAAATAGATCTCATTAAACAAAGAACAACTGCTTATAGAGTCATTAAATAGACAGGTAAGAGTTCTGGAGCTTTAGTTCTACAGAGATGTAGCCAAGCTGAACCAGGAAGGACAGGTGGGTTTTCGCAACGTGCTTCTCAGACACTTTCCGTGGAAGGGAGGTGCGGAATTCCAGGTGCCCTTGGTCTCAGGGCACAAGCTGCTCACTCCGAGCTCCAGGTGAGACACTGGCTTCGAAGGATGCCCGCATGGTTACCGGGGTTTAACTGTGGGATTATGTGATCATTCAGATTCCAATCCAATTCCAGTGCATGTGAATATTCTTACAAACCCGACCATCAAGCTAGGCCTTTCCAATGCATCGAGTGATGCGATTTTGCTGAGATGTCCCAGGACTGTGCCTGCCTGGCGCTGGGAGCCCACCCCTCCCTCCTCACTCAACTGCACCAGCGTCAGCAGGAATGCATGGCCGCAGTCACCCAGCAGCTGGATGATGTGATGAATAACATAGATGCGGGTTATTGTCATCCTCGAGGAAATCTTGTGTTGCCCCATTCAAAAGGGAGAAAAATACGTGAAAAGTATGAAAGTGAGACGCAGCAGATGTTACCCCGGAGTTGTCAATCTCGTCTACGCAGGTGCTAATGTGTTATAATTATCCCTTCTGGCAGTTGATGTTTAGGAGCCTGGTTCCCACCTAGTCAATCACGGCTGCGATTGTTAAGCTACTCACATCACTAATATGCTGGGTAATAACCAGATAGGGTTTAATATTTGACATTTGCCATCAATTTCCTTTCTTCTGACGTGCATCTCCTCTACACCAGGGTCTGTACATTGGGCTCTCTCCTGACTTCTGCATAAAATGCACAGAAGTGCAGGGATGAAAAGGGAGATGAATTGAAACAAACAGATCTGTGTATCTCTGACTCGATTTGCCATCATGAATCTCCTGGCAAGGAGCGGGCCCCTGCTCCACCGGAAGGGACACAGGGGCGTCCACAGCACATGCTACGAGGATTATTTTAAAAGATTTTCTCGAGTTCCCTCATCGTGGGGGAGGGATCGCCTTTATTTTTGCCCCACAGACAGAGTGGCCGGGGTGCAGAAGGTGCACAATGGCCCGTCAGGCGAGAGGGCTGGCTGGGGTGCAGAAGGTGCACAATGGCCCGTCAGGCGAGAGGGCTGGCTGGGGTGCAGAAGGTGCACAATGGCCCGCCAGGCGAGAGGGCCAGCCAGGCGACGGTTTGCAGGCGGCACCCGCCAGGTTTCCTCCGCAGCATCTCCCTTCTCCACACGGGCTTCACGTGTCAGTCCAGAACGTTTACATGCGACTGAGGGTGCCCTGGTAAGGTCGGCATCACCTCTCAGCTCCCTACCAACCTTTCCCCAACACATTTTGTCTTGAGGCCCTGCTCTTCTCCACTGCTTGGAACTCCGCTTGCAGGTAAGCCAACATTTCGTGGCACTTTTTCCTGAGGATGAGTGATGCTAATGGTAAAGCATCTGCCTGCTAGGGTGGCAGACACAGAGATGCGGCTTCCATCCCCGGGTCAGGAAGGTCCCCTGGACAAGGAAATGGCAGCCCACTCCAGTGTTCTTGCCTGGGGAGTCCCATGGACAGAGGAGGCTGATGGGCTACCGTCCATGGGGTTGCAGAGAGTCGGACATGACTGAAGTGACCTAGCACACACGCATCTTGCCTTATAGTTTACACATTGATTCAAGCCCTGAGTCTGGAAGATCCCCTGGAGAAGGGAATGGCAACTCACTCCAATGTTCTTGCCTGGGGAATCCCCTGGACAGAGGAGCCTGATGGGCTACAGCCCACGTGGTCGCAGAGAGTTGGACACAGCTGAGCGTCTGAGCACAGCCTCTTTCCTGAGGATGAATTTACTGATTCCTCCAAGGACTGTATGACTTTCCAATGTGTTTACTGTATATATACATATGTGGGGTGGGTATTGAAGATTTTCTTTCAAATTAATTCAATGGAAAGTAAATATCCACAACCCTTCAGTCAGGTATGCTCCCCTAATAAGTAAGATTTACATTGTCATCTTTTTCAGACATTTTGGCAATAAACCAACGATAAGATGTACCACACGAGTGACAACCACACACACTCCTGAAAACTATACTTTTACGAGCTATTAAATGCCCCTGATTCCCTGCAGAAGAAAGAGGCTCGTTTCAAGAGGATTCTGCTCCGAGTTTAAATTGGAAAGGACGTGGGGATCTGACAGCCAAGGAGCATTACGACTTCAAAGCAGACGAAGCTGGACCCGGTCATTTTGCAATAAAATGTGAAGTCATGTAATAGCGCCCTTTTAAGCCACTTGGGACTTTTTAAGACTTCAAATAAAACGCTATTAGCACAGACAGATAAACAATCTAAGCCGCTATTTGCCTGGGGTGATACCCTTGTGATTTACAATGGGCAAAGAAAATACAGCAGGCCCCACGTTGAGAAAGACTGACACGCTGTGGAGACCCCTCCTCTAGGCGCTCGGCACCGCTCATGCCTGGCCCTTCACACCTGCTCAGCCCCTCAGCCCAGCCCTCGCCCTGTGCTCCCAAAGCAGCTCCTGGTTTCACGTGCGGGGCATAAACGGACCTGAGGAAACACTGAGCCTGAGCGTGAGAAGTCACTCTTTTATTTCAACCGAGCAAACGAATACTAAACACCTCGTCTTTGTTTTTGCTTATAAGTAGCAAGTGAGGTCACCCATGAGTGTCCACTTGGAGTCCCAGAAGCCTGCTTTTCAGGTGCCCGTTGGATCTGGCTGCAATCAGGAAGGCCCACCGCCCCAAGAAACGCCCTCTCATTTCTGAGCGGCCTGGCCCCACCCGCATCTGAGCACAGCCCCAAAGATGCTCCAAGTGAGGCCGTCAGGGGGACTGGACCCGGTGGGACAGTGGATCCCTGGGCCTCACGGCCTTGCTGCCCTTCGGGACATCCGCTCCAGGACACCCCAGGGCGGCGGGGGCACCTGGCTCTCGAGAGAGGCCCTGAAACCGCATCTTTCCCCGCTTTTCTCTGCTCCTCCCTCCGGCTCTCACCATCCTGGTGACTTAGTGCGAGGCCCCGAGGGGAAAGCTCCCCACCCCCCGCCCCCAATCAGCCCCCGTGGCCACCAGAGGCCGGGTGAGACCACCCCGGGACCTGAAGGCGGCTCCCGGGTCACGGCAGGCGCGCATCCACTCCGCTGGATGCAGGTCTCCGGATCCAGCGGGCGAGGCCGGGCGCGCTGCGTCCCCGCCGAGCCCGGGGACCGCCCGTCTTCTCTTCTGCGCGGGCCTCCGCTGCGTTGCCGGAAGCCAGCGTAACAGACGCCAGGCGCTTCTAGCAGAGACTCCGCAAGCCGATGCGGTGAGGGTCCCTGCGCAGCCGTTACCCGAGAGGTGGAGGCACCTCACACGGACACGTGGGTCGCCCGCGGCGGACAAGATGCCGCTCAATTTCTGCGTCTCCTGGACTCGCTTCCCGAGTCGGAAAAGTCGAATCCGGCCCACGGCGACCGCCCCAATCACCAGCAGACAAGTAGAAATAAAATAAACAAACAGCAGCAGCAACTATTTAGGATTAAGCCAGTAAGGCTATTGTCCCTTTAAATTGAAAAAGAAAAACAGAAAGAAAGCAAAATATTCTGTGAGTTCCACGGGAAAAAAAAAAGTCATATTTGTATAGATCCCAAATCCCCTCTGTTTAAACAGGGTGATTAATATCAGCTCCTGTAGGAAATTAAATTCGGGGAAGAACGGTAATATGCAGATATGCAGATTTCTGGGCAGGATGGCCATCTCTGGGTAGGGAGCTGGCTGATTAATCTGCGTTCTCGGAATACAAAATGAAGCACGGGGCTCCCTTGGGCAAGCGCGGGAAATGACTTTGCCCCCCACGGAAGCGGGGTCGGGGGAGGACTCCGTGCCAAAGGCAGTGGTCTGAGCCGCGTGTGGAGGGCGCGGCTGTGCGACCACACGTCGCGGAGCCTCACGCTTCCTCCCAGGCCTCCCTCCGCGTGCTCTCTGGAAAGTTTTTCCTCCACGGTTTCTGAGGACGTGGTTATTGATCTTGGTCCTCACCCACGGCCCTCCTCCGCGGCTTCTGAGAAGGGTGCCCGGCCCTCCCAATTCAGCGGGAACACACGCGCCCAGCTACATGCAACCAGGACACCCCTACCCACCAGAGTTTTTTTTTTTTTTTCTTTCTTTCTCAAAGACTGAGTGGGGTAGACAATTTTTTTAATTTAACGTATAACACCAGAAACCTAATTTGAAAATGTAAATGACTCTCCCTCACAACCCAACCCTCTCATCATTTCAAAATGTCAACGTGGTCATCACATCAGGTCTGGCCTGAGGATGAGATTTTTGATCACTGAATAATGATGCTATTTATTTTTGGGGGAAAAAATATTTACAGCAAGATGCAAAATGTCATTTTCAGTGGGATTTCTTTTTGTCGTTCCTGGAAACTCAAGCCTGTTATTCTGAACCATTCAGGGTCTCTCCGATAATTGTATACAAGTAGGCATTATGCTATATTATTAAAGCTGTAATTTCCTGCCGAATCTGTCTGGATGTTTCTTTTTATCACTTGGCAATTTCTATCTAGTTATAGCATAATTAAGTTTCCTGACCCTTGCTCACTCTCTTAACAGGACGCTTAGAAATACACTAGAATTGCAGACCTGCGGGCCCGTGTCCCCGCTCCCCGCACGGTAATGGAATAAAATTATTAATCCAGTAATTGTACGGAACGCATTACTTTGCATTGAATGTCCCTGCTTCTCATTTTCCGTCGGGGACAATCAGCCCAGGGGTGCGAATCATTTCAGCGGGATCGTGGCCCTGGAAGAAAGCCTCTCGTTCCCGCTCCTGGAGCTCCGGGCAGCTGTGATTATCCGAGGCCTAATGCAGGGCTCGGCTCCAGCCAGCAGAACAAAGTTAATAAAGTGGACGAAAGAGCAAGGTATTTCCAGCTGCGGTTCATGCGCCAGAGCCAGAACCGACGGGCAGGCGGTAAAGGACATGCGCGCACCCTGGTCTCAGAGGGTCCGTGCCCGCCGGCTCATCTAGGAGTCCTTCTGCCAGAAACCAGGGGCCGTTTGGGCTTTCATCCTGTGAGGCCCCGCGCGGGAAGGTCCGTAAGTCGTGGCCCACAGGCAGGTGGGCCCAGGGCTGCCAGATTGGGGCAGAGGCTGAGGAGGGCTGCCTTCAGATGCGGGGCTCATGCCCCGGCACCCCAAAATGCCCCCAGGCGGGCAGAACCCACGCTCCTGGAGCCCGAAGCCGCTGCTTGGCCTGTGCACTGAGGGGGTCATGCAGGACCGACCCCGGGGGGGATGGCCAGTGCATCCCCATCCTCACGGAGACAGTGAGCTTCAACTCTGAAGCAGTAACAGCATCCCAGGCACAGCCGTGAAATGACCTGGGCTTGTTCGTGTATAGAATGTGTCACTGCGGTGACAGTTTAGTACACACGCTGTCAGGCTTACACTCTACGTGGGCTGCGTGTCACAGCCAAGGTACACACTGCGTGTGCTCAGTCACTCAGCCGTGTCTGACTCTGCGACCCCATGCACTGGAGCCCGCCAGGCTCCTCTGTCTGTGGGATTCTCCAGGCAAGAGTACTGGAGTGGGCTGCCATTTGCCTCTCCAGGGGAACCTTCCCCACCCAGGGATTGGACCCACATCTCCTGTGTCTCCTGCGTCGGCAGGCGCAGGAGAGTCTAGCACCACTGCAAAGACCCCTTGTTTCAAACCACGCCAGTGTCCTTCCTGGCATCCTGGGCACTGCCTTTTCAGTCCCCTCTGGGGTAAACACCAACGCCAGAGCGTGGAGCTCACCTGAGCTTTTCCAAAACAGACCAACGGGATTATAGACTCAGCCTCGTAATTTCCTTTTGCATCTCGATGGAGGATGCATGTGATTTCCACTCGACTGAAGTTGAGTGTAGACACTGTGTGTGTGCTGAGTTGCTTCAGTCCTATCCCACTACGTGCGACCCCATGGACTGCAGCCTGCCAGACTCCTCTGTCCATGGGATTCTCCAGGCAAGAACACTGGAGTGGGTTGTCATTTCCTCCTCCAGGGAGTGTACATGCTAGAAGTCAGTTAATATGTGTGCAGTTTAAAAGTTAACTGACCAGAGGTCAGCTTGCACCCACATCCTGAAGCGGTTGTTCCAACATGTGGACTGCATGCTACAAAAATACCTCCACTCATCTCCTCTGAACCACCAGGCACAGGAGGAAATGCCAAAATCCTAGGGAAGGCTTCTCAGAGCTAGAGGTGTTGGTTTCTGGTCAGTGCTGTGCTAACTGTACGGGTTTAAATCAACTGTTCTCAACTGGGGGTGACTTTACCCCTGAGGGACACTTGGCAATGTCTGGGGACAAGGTGGGTTGTCACACGGGGTGGTGGGGGGCTGCTGTTGGTGGGTGGCAGAAGCTGGCATCCTGCAATGTACGGGACAGCCTGCCCTCAGCTAGAGCTATTCGTTACAAATGTCCAAGGAACTGAGCTCTGCAAACCCTGGTTTAAATGGACAAATATTCGTTGCAAGAAAAAAAAAATCACAGCCTGAAAGCCTTGTGCTCAATCAACACCAGATACAGCTGAAGCGTTAAACTTTTCCTCCCTGAACTTCCCAGCTCCTGAAATGTAAACACGAGAAAAGAGCAGAGTGGGATTTTTTTTCAACTATACGTTTTTTATTTCTCAGCTGAAAGATAAACTGTCACAGGAGACAAGGAGGATCCAGGGATTTCTTTTTCCTCCATCGCTGATTCTACTAGAAACAGGACGACAAGAGCAGAACGCCCGTTTTCCTTCTGTGGATGTAACTGCACTGTGGAGTTCGCACCTCATGTTACCTGCCAGCCTGCCCGTGTGCAGAGATGGGCGAGACTGCGCTGCTGTGTGAGTGGCGTGGAACACAGACACGGGGTGATGGTGGCAGCTGCCCACGTGCGTGGGAAGCTCACAGGTCAGACACCACGGCGGGCATCGTGCGGGTGTGTGGAGAGACACAGCGCCTCCTTTAAGCAATTTTTCCCACGGAGATGGCAAGATTTCTTTTAGGTTTCGAATTAGAGCCTCTGTCCCCAAAGAAATGCGTCAGTAAAGGCGGCTTAATAACTGGCCCTCCACATCAGATGTCCTGCTTCTTAATTTCTGAGAGCAAATTGTGCGGCACTTTTGTTTCACGGCAGCCCGTGAACGCCTCCTCTGAAAAGCCACACACGGGACCTCTTTGGCTGATCCGAGCTGCTTTATTCCAGAATTCAGCCGGGAGTGAGTCGTTCCCAGACCTCCCTCGCACGGCCTCTGAATCGGCGCCTAATAAACATGCATTTGGGGGAGAAGGCTGATGGGAGGGCCATCGCTTAAGTTCCTATTGTTTCATTGATAAAAATGATCCGGGAAGCGGCAGAATATGTTAACCATTTCCTTTGGTTTTCCATCGAGAGGGCTGAAAGACATTTCTAAAATAGATCTATTTCCTTTTCATTCCGCAGAATAATGCATGAATGATTATAACATACGCTCTATCTCCCTTTTTTCCCTCCCCTCAACCAGTGGAAAAGTGCCTGACACCGTAATCACAACTTGTTGGGTTTTCAATCTGATGCTGTCCCGTTTTATCATGGTAGTTAAACGTCCATTCTTGTTCGGTGTGATAAATGTTATGGCCGTGTAACAGTAACGAAAAAGAGAGACATGTTAAACCAAATATTGCTTCAGATTGTGTCTTTTATTCTCCTTTATCATCATATCTTAATTTATAGTATAATCATCATTATCGCAACTGTCAGCCTCATTTAACCCCGCTGATCTCCCATGATTCTCCGCCGTCAGGTCTGATTGCCTACCTTCTGCCGACGGGCTGATAATGCCTGACAGATTAACCCTCCCCAAGAGGAAGACAATGATACATAGGACAGCGCCGAGCGCGCTATATATTAATGAGGAGCTGGCAAGGCTTTGATAAGGCTGCAGAATAATCCATCAGTGGGGAAGGAGCTTGTAAAACGGGAGGAACGTTTCATGGGAAAACACCTGGGAAGGGTGTAACGACCCGGCAGCTAAACGCTGTCAGCTGCCTCTCCCCGCGTGTAATTAGCATCAGACGGGGCTAAGCGCGGCCGACCCGCGAAGTCCATCAGCCCCCGGACCCAGCCTCGCTCGCTCCACGCCGGCCCACCGCGCTCCCGCCTTTACAGCGTATTTAGCAAGCCGGCAATTAATAGCTCGCGTTCTTGGGCATCAGAAACTGTTTATCTTCTTCTGAACGTGCTCTCGCCGGAGGCTGTTACCTGGGAAAGGCAGGAGTCGCTGGCGTTTTCTGCCGCACTTACTCCGCGGAGGCCGCTCCGCCATTAGATGCAATGCCTCAGATGGCTACTTGAGCTTGAATGCACCGTTATTACAGGTATTATATGAAATTGCCTGTGTTATGTGAAGGGGATTATAGAGGTTCTGGATCAATAACTCCAGTGGATGTTGGGAGTGATTACAGCGCCCTGTCAATTTTCCCCATTTGGCTGTCAGTGTCCATTACCACACACCACCTCTTGCATTCACATCAAATCACTCATTTCATTGGTAAATTCTATATATCTCAATTTACTTTAAGTAGCTGATTTGTGTAAAATAAAATGACTTCCTCTTCTGTGTGCGCAACAGACCTAATCCTATATAGTAATAAAAAGCATAAACACAGGGAGACCCTCTGTCCCTTGGGAAGCCTCGTGCAGAGCGCGGCGACTGCCCGCTCCCTGAAATAGCTATAATTGAAACATCTCCATCACCCGGGCTTTGTTGAGACCACACCTAGCCTCTTCATCTCCCCTTATTTTTCCATCGCGGGGAGGAATCTTGGAGCGGCCGGATCTCGAGCACCCAGACTCCGGAAGCAGCTGTGTCTCCCTGCACCCACGCGCACGGCTGTGCTCACCCTCTGTGCGAGGGGGCCAGGCCCCCACGCCCCCGTGCAGACTCGGCCCCCACCTTAACTCCTGGACCGCAAATGCTGTCCCTAGAGATTCGTCTTCCACCAGTCGGCAGGCTCCTGCTAGGTGCAGACTGCCTGAGCCTCCCTTTTCTGCAGCTTCTTCCTCCTTCTCCGTGTGTGTATGCACACGCGCCCGGGCGTGTTTGACGAAGCGGAACATCAAAACTTAGGAGAGAGAAGTCCAGAGGCATTCAGTGACGGGAAACGTCAAAGAGACCCAGGAAACGTTTGGGGAGGAGGTCTAGACGTCCTGTATCAATAGAAACTAACTACAAGTGTTCAGACCACTGGAGAGATGGGGGACGTATTATTCCACACACCTCAGCGTGCACGGGTAACATTTCACTCAGGAGTTGTCTTTTGGAACTTAGCTCGATGTCTTATCAGTGTTTCCTACTATTTCTGACCTAGAAGAGGCCCTTAAAGAACTGTGTACTGGCCACAAATAAATAAGGAACACAGAAACAAAGTAGTTACAAAATCCTCAAAGCACCCCCCCCCCAAAGAAAGCCTCCCCACCAACTAAGCTTCCCACAGACAAATGGATCAACCACTAGATTTGCCACCTGTGAATGGGCACAGCTTCTGGTCCTGAAGCAATTCAAAGAACAGAGCAGAGAGAAGGAAAGGCTTGTTTATTGTCTGTCCTGGCATACAAGATCCTTTGCATAAAAATACAGACTAACCCTGCATCTCTTCATTTACTGCTGTATATTTTTATATATTCTGCACCAATAACAAAGCGAGGAGAAAATACAAGACTCTATTAAAAATATGAGTAAAAAGAAAACCTCCATAAACCGTGTCCATATTTTCTGAAAATCCTTATTGTCACAGAGAGCATAATATTATTTAAGAGGCAACTGAAATCAAAGATCTTCAAAATCTGCCATCTCTTGGCTTCTTCCAAGTCAGAACCTTCCCACTGGGTGCCCGGTTCCCCACGTTATGCGTGTCTCCATGGTACAAGCATAGTGATACAGCGGGGTAGTGTGGAAGAGCAGGTCAACTGATGTAGGAGAACATTCCCCTCAATGCCAGTGTTAGCAAAGCAGGATGGGGACAGATAAAGGGGAGAGAGGCAGATAAGACCCCCAAAGGGACGCCCACGCCTTGGCCCCCCAGCCACGGCATCCCCCCGGCCCACTGGCCTTCCTGCCTCCTCCATCCCAAGGTCTTGGGGCCACTGTGTTTCCCTGTCCCTTCTCGCTGGCGCTAGCGAGCCTGCCCATCTACCAGGCTCTTCGTTAGTCACCTCCTGTGCTCAGACCACACAGAAGAGAATCACCACCTCAGGTTCATAGGGAACAAGACCCTGGTCCAAGTGACTTGCTCTGATGCTTCCATGGAGAAAGGGTTGGGCTGGAATCCCAACCCCTCATCCCCACAAATCAGAAATGGTTTCCATTCAGACAAGCACGCTGGTAGCTAGTGATGATTCAATTCAAGCCACAGGCAGCACTTTGAGCAGGGCAGGATGTCAGGAACTGGGAATGGGGAACCTGGCTAGGAGTGGAAGGATGCCACAGGCATTTAAAAATATAACCCTTGCCCTCGAGGAGTTAATGGTGTACCGGGTGGGATGAGACATAAACTAGCAGAAAATGAAATTACAGTGAGATTCGGAGAACACCGTGGTACTACTGTAGTAAAAACTAGCACAGGACTCAATCGTCAAATTAGCTTTACAGCAATGAGTGCTATGAATCAAGGAGAAAAAGCTCACTTTTAGCTGAAGTGATCAAGGAAAGAGCCAGTGAGATCTGAATAGAATTTGGCTCGCAAGGAAAACCACAGTAGTCTCGGTATTCCTGAGCGTGTATAAACCCATGCAATCACTCTTAAACGAGCTCAGGATTCGACGGAAAATTCTAGCGTGAATCTGGCATTCAGGCTGATAAACGACAAGCTACTGTTTGGAAAACTCTAGTTTCAAAGGAGCAATAACTCAGTTTTAAATAGCAATTTATAAAAGACGGCAGCCTTTAATATATAAACCCCTAGAGTTATGTCTGACATTACACAAAGGACATACATACTGCATAACCATTTTCGAACAATAACAGAAAATTCAAATTAAGAATTTATATGCATCTCCGAAGCAGCCACCCAAATTCACTTAGGAAAACAATGCACTTTGACAAAGTTACAGAAAATACTAATTTACTAATAGTCAACCAAAATCCAATTACAATTTTAATAACAAGTGCAAAACAAAGGGGGTATCCAGAAGGCTGGTGTCTGGTGAAATACCAAGGTGAAATGTGCAGAATGAGCCATCAGTCCACAGTTACCCTCCAGCCACTAGTCCACACTAAATAAAGCAGAGACATCAGGAAAAGAAACTAAGCTACCCAAATATTACAGCGTAGCCAGTGGCTGAAAAGAGGCAGCCCTCACCATTCTCTGGATTTTCCTATCCTGATTGGTCAGAGAGAGCTGGAAGAGAAAAGGACTATGGAACGAGCCCAGTCTTCCCCGGGTCGGAATCCTCTCCACTCCATTATTGTGAGTGGTGTGTGAATCAGGGAAGGCACACACACCCCCCGCCTCTCCCTTTAGGATGGGTGGAGGAGGCCTCTTGGTTACCAGACAGCACCTTAGAGAGGCGATCCCAAGGGACGTGCTGGCCTTTGCTCTGGACACTCTTCCTTAGAGCAGGAGTGGGTCTGAGCACACAGTAGGCGCTAAATGCACATCCCTGGAAAACTGAATGAATGAGGGAAGAATGATGTCATCCAGAGGATAAAGGACAGTGTAGATCGGTGGGGTGGAGCTCTAGGAACCCCTGATACTTGTGTTTTTTCAAAACCAAAGCTAATTTCATGATCATAAGTAAATTACCCACCCTATATCTTTGGGCTCTGAATTCTCTTTAAATAGAAGTTGAATCTTGACTGGGAAGCCTCTATCCATTTGCATGTAATTTTTGTTCGGTGAGAAATCAGTGTGACTTAGATTGAAAATATGGCAGGATCATTAAGGATATTGCCTTCTGTGGCGTGTTGTTGATGCCACTTGAATCCTGAGTTTCAGATGACTGAAAATCCTAGCCATGTCAGGGTGGAGTCGGGCAGAAGCCATGCTGACTGTGAGAATCACTGGCCTGGGTGGGGGCCCCAGGGACGACTCTGCCGCACTCCCTTGGGTGCGAACTTTCTTTGTGTTGTTGCTGTTTTTGATTTGCCAGAACAGAGAGTGCAGAAGGGCTTCCGTGTGTGTGTGTGTGTGTGTGTGTGTGTGTGTGTGTGCTCACAAGGTCCTCACCCCCTCCTGGGTCTAAGAGGACAGACATCACATATCAGGGAGAGTGGGCAGGCAAACCCAGCCTGCAGGCATTTGGATGCAAAATACATAAAACCACTGAACAGCAGTCAGGGGGTAGAGTGAAAAAGAAAGTGTTTCTTTTTTTCCTTCTTAATGCTGCTTCTTGTTAACAAATATCCATTGTTATTAATTTGGTTGCTACTTTTAAAAGCAAGTGTTTCAGTTTTAACTCTGCTGCCAGGACAGGACCCTTAGTAATGTGCAGATAGAGAGAAACAGCACAGGGGATTTGGGGTGGCTTGCCGCATGGTCCAAACGTCCAAATGGAAAACAACTGAATAGTCAGCCCACTGCGTGTAGTTTCTCCCCACGGGGCCGGCAGTGTTCAGTCCCACTTAGCGTGGCCACGTTCAGGCTGGAATCGAGCTCCGTCCTGTCCAGCAGCGTGTTATGTGATGTCTCTTTAGGTTGTTGCTGCTTCTGTGGAGGATTCCTTTTTGGTGAAAGCACTTTCACCAAAAAGTGAGGAGAAGGTAAAAGCTGGCAACAATAAACTCTTATGGAAGGTGAGAAAGCATTCCTAGCTGGAGAAAAAAAAAAAAAGAGAGAGAGAGAGAAGGAAAAGAAAAAACGACGGGACCCATGGAGCTGGCCAGTAATTTAACTCAAGATTCCAGATCGCCTCCTTGCTCTGTGAAATATTTGCTAACACAGGGTGCTGCGTCTTCTTAGGTTGGTACTTGATCTATTAGTAGGATGGAGAGAAATATGACTGATTGTGGGGTCCAATTTCTTAACAAAAACAAAAAATGCATCCGGTCTCCAAACGTGCATTTGCATGAAAAAGAAGCCCCATTGTGCTCAGAGATTCTGAACTGCTAGGTCCTGAGTCCACTAACCCCTGTCCACGTGAAAACGTGTGCCCCTGCCCAGAGGAGCCTGGATGCTCGAGGCGATAAGTTCCGGTCCCCAAGGCGGGGCAGGATCCATCTTTGGGGAAGGAGCAGGGTGCGGGGTAGGGGGGGCGTGCTGCAGACATCTGATGACAAACCCGAACATTCAGAGGTGGCGTCCCCGGGCGAGGGTGCATTCATCAGGCCCCTCCTCGGTAAAGACGTGGCATCAACACACACCTCCTGTTCCCATCCTGGGCACTGCCCCTCGCGGGCCCAAGGTTTTCTTTCCGAGGAAGTGTCTGCATACCTCCCTCCTTTTGTCTCAACCGGAGGGTTTAATAGCTCAAGTAACTGAAAAGGACTAACAACAGCAAGGCTCCGGTTTCCAGAGTAACCGTAAAAACAGAGCCCAGTCTCCATGGCAAAGAGAAAAGCCATTTGCTGCAGCCTTTTCAGACCTTGAGCCGACACTGACAGTTTTCCTATAATCACCCCGATTATTTGTAGCAACTAAACTATATTATAATGTTAACTATAGGAGGCCTTTGAAAATATGCGGGCTAAAAAAAAAAGGGAATAAAACCATACTGGCTTTTCTTCCGCTTTAGCTACGAATAGACGAACCATTTAAAATGTATAAAATAGTTTGTTCTTGATAATTCAACCCAAACAGGGTAGTGCCCATCTTCCAGGTTTCTGTCCTTAATTCTTTCAGGGTGTCGACACCTTTTTCAGAAGCCTACACACCATCTTGGCGTCTGGAATGCATGCATTTCTACCAGAGAGAGAAGTGAGAATGGATATGTGATCTTTATACGTTTTATTTAATCTGCCCCAGATTGAGGAGCCTTTATCCTGCACTTGGTAGCTGCTGTTTCTTTCAGTCATTTGCAGGATATGCCCAGATTATGCTGTACACGTGTGTGTCCCCTTCCTCCGTGAGGCTACATGACCAGCCTGTCCAGGACCTGGTGTGCCCATCCATGCGGCTGGGCCGGCTGGTGCTGACCTAGGAAAACCAACTGGTTTGACAACAGTTTGCTTCCCAAGCGCAGAGGTACAGCCTGCCTGGTTGAACTGCCTGCATTTTTTTTTTTAACTCTTCATTTGAACCTGGAATGAACTGAATTTCAGTCTCCGTCTTTTATTTAAACACCAAAACCATTCTTTCTTTAGTCTTAGTTAAAGACTAAGCTCATTATATGTTCAACTATTAATAATATAGTTCCAATATTAAATCTATGCAAGGTAACTTTCAGATGAAACCAAAGCATAACTCACCGTTCATTCATACACACACACACACACACAAACACAGGTCTGTTACATGGTGTATTTCAAATTTCCTATGGGCACCTAAAAAGATTACAATCAAAATGTGAAGTAACATTACGTTAATAGAAAACTGACAATCGCAGTTTCAGTTTCCTGGGAGAGTGTAACTATCTTTCCCTTAAGGGATATAGCTGAAAAAACAGTCCAAATAAAACTCACTTCATTTTTATTCCATATATAAGAGCTTTCATCAGATGTTCTCAACTTGTCTTTGTTAGTTAATTTTTGGAGAATAAAACTTGGGAAATCAATATTATGTCATGTCACTGAAAAATTGCCTCATTTTAAAATGGCACAATTTAAGAAAAAAAAAACCTCGCCCAATAATTTAGATGTTTACATAATTAGCTATTAATCAAGTTCTGATTTTAATTTTCTCCTCTATTTACTAAAAACAAACCTACATACACTTTGTCTTAAAATTCAGGTGGCATGCATGCAAATCTCCACTTTGCTGCTGTTTCTCCTCCCTGGAAAGCATCCCAAATGACCGAGGCAGAAACGGCTCCTCCAAACACGCCGAGCCACGACTGGAACACTTGTTTCAAGCGCCAGATTCCCAAGCAGAGTCCCTCCACCCAAAAAGACAGCAGCTCGATAGGTAATAATGCCTCTCTTTTTCTGATTTTGTGTTTCTTCTCCAAATCTGTTTGAAAAACGCCAATGTTCTTCCCAGAAGGGCCCGTTACCAGCGAGCTGGTGCCCAGAGTTCACAGGGGCACTCAGGTGTCCAGGGAGAAGACGGGCTGGGGCAACTGGAGGGGATGGCATGGCACAGGCAGCCACGCGGGCAGCGGGGAGAAGGCGGCGGGCTGGACCTCCACCGGATCACGCGGGAAGGCGCCCAGAGGGAAAAGCGGTGGCCCTGGCGCCCGGCAAGGTTCAGCTTCCACCCTGACCCAGGTCCCTGTTTGCCTATCAGGCTGATCTATGCTGTGAGCCACAGGCCTGGTCCATGCTGGGCTTTATAAATTGCTTAAAGAGAAAAGCTTACCCTGCTGTAAAAAGTAGTAAGATATAATACTGAATTTTCACTGAAATGCAAAGTTTCCTGCTGCCCCTTATATATTTAAAATTGCTGTTTTCTTGCAATGAATATAATTCGCTGTCTTTTGCAAAGTATAATCCGCAAGGGTTTGACCAAACAGAGATGCTCTAATGATTGCAAATGGCTCAAATATTCTGTCCAGTGAGTTAAGTGATAAAAGTTTCTATGTTAAAAGAAATAATAAGTGGAATTTCACACATATTATAGTAATTGTGAAGCATCCAATTTACATAGAAATAACGTGGAAGAATTCTGACCATGGTGTTTTAAGTGAATCATTACATGCGTTGCTGATACATTTAGAAGGTGCAATGTGCCAGGTATGTTTCTCTCAGCATAATAAGTCCTGTAATGGAGCCTTTAAAAGCTTAAAATGTATAGTTAGATTAACCTTTCTGTTTTAAGGGGTTTTTCCCCCCTCTCAAAAAAAAAAAAAAAAAAAAAGGCCAGAAGAGAGAAATACAGAATCATTAAAAAGCCAATTAAAGCAACACCCTTTTCTTTTTTCCATCCAATGGCTCCATTGAGGATTTTTCTCCACTACTCATCATTTTACTTAGTATTTTAGATTTTTGGTAAATTTTGGTTATTTTTTTTCTCCTAAACAAAGATCCAAGATTTCACTCAAATTCTTGGATGGAGTACTGTAGTGATTCTGAAAGGAGACTGTATCTTAGATGTTAAGGCAGATTTCTTAAACTAGAGAGGAAGGTGTACTCAGAAAAATCCTAGACTAAAACAAATGTGATCTCCAAAGCCAAACAATCTGGCTTCTCTTGTCCTTAGAAGAGATTATTAGAAATGTTGTTCCTCCTTTTTCCTTCCAAAATTAGCTTTTTTGGACTTAATATTTTATTCTAGCAGGAAGGCATTTCTGCTTTGCCTTATGAGGTAGATAATTTAGTAGATAAATCAATTATTACAAAAACTGAACAAAAAATTCTAGACCAGTTTTTTTTTTTTTTTTTCATTGACTTGGAGGAGGGAGGGTATGTAAGTCTTCAGGTGTCTTTGAGAGAGAGGTGTTCTGTGTGCAACCGTCTCATAAAATCTTCCTTCCTTTTCCAGGATTCACAGGCCTGTGAGTCTTTTGCTGTTTCCACTGCATCTAGACCCGGGCTTCTCGCTGTTGGTATTTGGGGCCAGGTCACTCTTTGCTGTATCGGGCCATCCTGTGCCTTCAGCAGCATCCCTGGTCCCTACCCACCAGATGCCAGGGTGGCCCCTTTCCCGCTCCCAGTGCGGACGATCAAAAAATTCTCCAAATAGTGCCAAATTGCCCCTGGCAAGTGAAAACCACTGAGAATGACTGTTCCAGATCTTGACGACAGGAAAATCAAGAAAGTCCTTCACTTTTTTCCCCCCACACACCCCCCACCCCAGCACTAAATATGGTTAATTCAAGCCCGTAGTCTAAACAGTGAAAATTGCCTAAGGTTTCTCACCATTTCTTTTCTTCTTTTACTTCTTTAAAAAGAGGAATCTTGAAGCTAAACTAAACCAAAAACATCAGACATAAAATTAATAATAGGATACAAATGGTTAATAAATAAAATTCTGACTTTCTGAAGCACTTTCTTCTTGATTAACTCCAGCACTTTAAGATACAAAGGGCATTTGTCCCTTTCCTCATTTCCTGTCCTTAGGTCCAGAAGAAAGAGAAGAGCACCAATGGCATAGACGGGTCACTGGGCCATCTGTCTGCTTCAGCAAGCAGATGGACACCAATCAGCAGCCATCGGTCCCAAGGTCTTATGGGCACTTCATAATGTTCTTGAGAAGAGCTACAATATAAACAATGTAAGCCCAACAGTAATGCATTTATCTTATTAGTAGTAATTCATGCATTTAATTTTGGGGTTTTCCAAGTGTTTTCTGGCATGTCATGTCACTTAATTTTTGTAAAACTGTCCATACTTTGAGATCACTAGTAAAAAGTAAAGACTATCTGTCCATTTGTACATCATTCACCCAGTCCATCCATCCACTCATCTACCCTGCACGACATCCACCTGCACGACAACACATAATGACACACCAAACCCATGCTTACCACATAGTAAATTCAAGCCATCCATCTATCCATTTATTAAATATTTATTAAGTCTTTTCCATATACTGCACACTCTGAGCAAACTGCTTACTGGGCACTGGGGGGCGGGGCGGGGACATGAACCAGAGGTGATTCCTGCATGTAGCTCACAGTTTAGAAATAGAGAAATAACCTTAAATAGACAAATTTACCTCCCTATTGCTTCCATCTGCCAGCAAGGTATGGCCAATGAATTAATGAGCAAATGCATATGTATTTCACACACACACACATTTCAGATTCAGAAAAAGTCCCTCACATTTAATAGGATGATGTCACACTTATAAACACGACAGTGGAGCAAAGGTTTCACATATCAGCTCTGTGTGCTTTTGGACATATTTTGAAAGAAAATATCATTTGTTATACAAATTATATTGAGTGTTATACATTTTTAATGGAGGTTTCCCAGGTGGCGCAGTTGGTAAAGAATCTGCCTGCAAATGCAGAAGACCTGGCTTCAATCCCTGCGTTGGGAAGACCCCCTGGAGAAGGAAACAGCTACTCACTCCAGTATTCTTGCCTGGGAAATCCCATGGACAGGGGAGCCTGGTGAGCTACAGCCCATGGGGTCACAAAGAGTTGGACATGACTGAGTGACTGAGCATGCACACGTGCATGCATTTTTAATATGCAGATGTGTAGACGAAGCATACAACAGGGTCACACACGAATTCAAAGGCTATCTGAATTAGCTGTCTCACATGGTCTTCACCCACACCCTGCAAGGATGCGGTCTGCCTCCCAACGCCAGGAGCCCTGTCCTGCGTCTCTCTGCACTCTCAGCATTTATGAGCAGAACACCCTTCTACAAACGTTTGATAATCAGTGCGTGACTAAATGCCAGGCCCCGTGGCAGGGTGGAGGTGGATGACCCGAGACGCCGTGCTTGCCGGCCCCATTTCGTTCAGTTGGAGACGCAGCCTGGACGGTGTGATTGAGGTTGAGGAGTGAGCCAAACAAGCAGGGTGTGGCCGGCCGTGCAGGCGGTTGGACAGAGATGGGGGAGTTACTGTGCCCAGGCGGGTGAGCTTGTGCTTCCCTCCCCCTGAATCATGCTCCGAATCCCTTCCAGAGACACAGTTCAGGGTTTCTTCCAAAGGTACAAACCCACAGGGGAGGGAGGAGAGGGATGGCAAGAGCAGTGACACCATCCCGGGAGCAGGGAGGTGACGAATGCTTGGAACTGCCTGCGAGATTGGGGAAGGCTGCGGCTCGGCCCACGGTGGAGGCGTTGAGAGTGACCGACGTTACAGAACTGCCTAGGGGCCTCTGAAAGCTGTGAACCCAGTGGGGCTGAAAAAAGTGGGCTGGTTCAATGTCTCCTGTAGAAGTGGGCAGTCTGGGGAAGACCAGATCCTCTGGGCAAGCAAAGCAGGAAGCCTCAGTCTAGTCACGATAGGCGAGCCATGCTTAAGTCCGGGAACTAGGCAAACATTTGCACCCTCGGGGCCCTCCCACCCAGGGTCTCAGAATGCAAGCGGCCAGGCCTTCCATGATCCAGACAGGAGGTTGAGCCACCTGACTGGGTGATGAAAAAAGACCCAAAGATACCAGTAGTAACGTTTCCCAACTTAAAGGCCTAGTCCCCTCCCTTCACTGAATCCCATAATCATCAATTCCCCACCCGCCCCCCACCTTCAGCTTCAGATGAGCCTTTAGGGCCTTCTCCTGAGTATGAGCCAGGACCAAGGGTCATCAGACATACGTGTGAGCAGAGGCTCTAACATGAAATAAACAGGTTACATGATTGAGCGAGTGGGAAAACATTCATCTCCATAAACCAAAGACCATACAAGAAGAAGCAAACTTTGCAGGAACTTTAATGTCTTTAAATAGAGAAGGGATAATATTCCGTTAGAGAAATAAGGACAAAAGGCTATACAAAGGGCATTGTTCAGAGCCCCAAACTGAAATTAAGTATATGGCGTTGGAAATGAAAAGCTCATAAGTGACACTGGATTCTAACAAGCGAAAAGCCTCCCAGAAAGTAGAGTAAAAACTTTTGGGAGATGACTGTGCAGGAAGCCACACCACAATCCAATTTCCTGTTTACCAGAGTCACCTGAATGGTGATCTGATGCAGGAGGGGAGGACAGTCCACACAGGGGCAGGGGCAGGTCAGATGCAGGTGATACCAAGCAAGAATATATTGAGTCGAACATCTGTCTTGATTGAGATTTGGGCTGGGTATAGAAATCCTAGCTGGAAACCAAATTGAAAAGAAGTGGACTGATTTATGGAACTTTGGCTGATAGGGTGAGTGGTGACGCGAACCCAGGAAGACCAGACGTTCCATGAAGCAGGGCTCCATTTGTCCCGTCCAGCTCTGTGTCTCCTGCTGGGCCTCACAAGCAGCAGGTACAGCAGAACACGAAGGAAAGTGACTCGCATCTTCCAAGCTCTCTGTCTCCTTTCTAGTTTGCTGTGACGGAGACCATCCCAAGCCTTGCTGCTGCTGCTGCTAAGTCGCTTCAGTCGTGTCCGACTCTGTGCGACCCCATGGACTGCAGCCCACCAGGTTTCTCTGTCCATGGGATTCTCCAGGCAAGAACACTGGAGTGGGTTGCCATTTCCTCCCCAAGACTTAGGGGCAACATAATGAGCCTAAGACAGAGTGGACCTGGATCCTTGACCCCAAGCTCCAGAGCTGCCCCACCAGGAGTAAACTGTTGCTATGTTAATCCTAACATCCAGGGGTTTCTCTGGTTGAGTAACTGAGCTGCCTTAAACTACTGTTGTTCCAAATTGGGGGCAAGCTGTCACTGTGTGGGATGCAGACCTTTCTCCCCAGGTAGGTCCTCCCTGCCTAAACGGGTTGGTTCATCTCAGTAGAAAATACTGCTTCCACTGGACATTTGAGTTGGGTGACACCGTATCTCTCTGTGGTCTGCAGCAGGAGAACTCACCGTGAGTTAGTAGAGGAGCCGGCAGGTTCAGAACCAGAAGCTGTATGGAGGGGCGCTGGCGACGGCTGTGACCAGGGTGCCGGAAGCACCGGGAGGAAGCAGGATAGGGTGAGTGTGTGCAACACGTTCGTCATCTGCCTCCCCCTCCTCACACACACTGGCCCAGCCTGAGTCCTGCAGCAGGCGCCAGGCCTGGGGAGAGCCCTGGAGCAGGGCCTGGCTTGGCGAGCCTCCCTCCCAGTGCCGGTGAGCCTGACCTTATTTGGAAACTGGGTCACTGAAGACGTGACTAGGTTGGAGGAGGTCACCCGGGAGCGGGCTGGGCTCCTCACCCAGGGTGCCTGGCACCCTGATGAGAAGGCGGCGAGGCACAGACACGGACCACGTGCAGGCAGAGGCAGGGGCCGGGCCAAGGGCCCTGAAGACTGCCGCAGCACCAGAAGCTGCAAGGAGCCTCCCTGAGGGCTCGGGGGGGCAGGGCCCTGCTGAGCGCGGTTCTCAACTCCGGGCTCCAGGGTGCGGGAGAGCAGCCTCCCGCCTGGGACCCCCGAGCGGTCGCTGTCACTGCATCCCCGGGAGATGGAGACCGTGAGGATGAGGAACAGGCTGGCGGGAATCAGCCAACAGCAGAGGCCCAGCCCCACTGCCCCTGAGGCGCAGAGAGCGGGCAGCCAGGCCCAGCTGCTCGTGGCCAGGGGAGAGGCCACACGCCCGCCCAGCAAGGCCACGGCCACCGCAGCCGGCACCCTCCGCAGAGGAGGGGAGAGGTTTTCCAAAGTCGGCCATCCTGCCTTGCCTGCAGGATTTCCACCCGCGTCCGGCATAACTCAGCCGAGGGTGCTGCTCCCTGATGCCCGGGGCCCTCGTCCTAGTCTATAAGCCTGTGTCCTGCCATCAGACATGGACACAGCGGTGCCCGTCTGACGAAACACAGCCAGGCGTGCTGGTTTATTCCAGAACCACCTCACTCCGGGACACATCAGCTCTAGCCAGACCCAGCCACACAGGACAGAGAAGACTGCTTGTTTTCAGCCCTCGGTTCCCTGGCCAGTAGCTGAGGAAAGTCAGCCTCTCTGGCCATAAAGATGCCCCCCCCCCCCGCCACAACCCCCAGCAGCCTCAACCTGGCTTTCCCTCAGCCCTGAGTCTCAAGTTCATGTAATTTCCCGTGACCTCCAACCTTTGACCCGTTCTTCTAGCTCCTGCAGGGCCACAACCGTCCTTCGCCTCTGAGTGAGCACCGCCTCATGTGTTTCTAAGTGTCTGCTGGATGGAAGGAACTGTCAGGTCCCTCCCAGCCTCTGCTGATCTCATCAGCTCCTTAACTGGCTTTAAAGGCGTGGATTCCTTCTGAGAGAGGAGAACCTGCTTTCTCTCCAGGGACCCGCCTGAACCTGTGCTGCAGGGCCAGTGGGAAGGAGCAGGGACCACAGACCCTCCACGCCGCCCGTCCTCCGCCCACACCGCCTGCAGAGCAAGTCAGCCCGCAAGCCCGGCATCCGGGCCTTGAGCCTGGAGGGAACGACGCTCTGGGCTGGGGGTGCTGCCCCTCGAGCCCCCAGGCCCCGCCCAGAGCTCCCTCGCCTCCACCCGGCTCAGTGTCTCACCTCAGCCCGCATCATCCCACGAGACACGTGCCCGCAAACCACCTGCATCCAGTCCACCTGTGCTTCCAGCAGAGCTGTGAGCCCGGCTTGGGCAGAGAGGCCTCTAGGACATCAGCAATGCGGTCTTCCCAACATCCTCTGGGAGCTCAGGTGGTCAAGTCCATTGGCTCATTGGGTCACCCTCCTCCTCAGGGTCAGGACGACTGCGCATCCCTTCAGTTTCACTACATAACAACCTGCCCCCGAAACTTAGTGGCTGACAAGGAGGTGCTGTCCTCCGTCGTGTGGGTGGTCTGGGTGGGCAGGGCTGGCCTTGCCTACTAGGCTCCCTCCGTAGCCATGTCCAGCTAGAGGGCTGGCTGGACCAATCTCATCTGGAGGTTGGCAGTGGCTGTTGGCTGGGCCACCCAGCTCTCCTCCACATGGTGACTCATGCAGGTTAGGCCACTGCCTTACCAGGGGTCTTGGGGTATGTCAGGAGGGCGAAGGCAGGCACTGCAGTTTGTCATGTCCACTACAGCTTACTGGTCAAGGGATGTCACAAGCCAGCCAAGAATCCAAGGTGGGGAAATAGACCCTATCTACCAATGGGGTGATGACCCCACCCCCTGATGGGGAGATGACCCCACCCCCACCATGGAGAGATGACCCCACCCCCTGATAGGGAGATGACCCCACCCTCTGATGGGGAGATGACCCCACCCCCTGATAGGGAGATGACCCTACCCCCACCATGGAGAGATGACCCCACCCCCTGATAGGGAGATGACCCCACCCTCTGATGGGGAGATGACCCCACCCCCTGACAGGGAGATGACCCTACCCCCACCATGGAGAGATGACCCCACCCCTGATGGGGAGATGACCCCACCCCCACCATGGGGAGAGGACCCCACCCCCTGATAGGGAGAGGACCCCAACCCATGATGGGGAGATGACCCCACTTCCTGATGGGAGATGAGCCCACTCCCTGATGGGAGATAAAGCATGAACTTGTGATTACATTTAAAGCATAGAGAAAATAATCCTACAGTTAGGTGTTACTGGTAAAAATACCAATAAATAAGTCAAGCTGACGCCCTCCCAGCTCCATCACTGTGCCCCCAGAGGACAGGGATGCACAGGCCCATGTTCTGGGGTACACAGTGCTAAGCTGAGAAGCCCCAGCCCATGCAAGTAGACTTCACGTGCAAACAGCAGCAAGACCACTTCTCAGAGATGAAGAATTCAGGAAAAAAAAAAAACCACCTTCCCAATCTCTCTGAATGAAGAGTGTGTGACTCAGGGAACCCAATGGGGACACGAACACAGAACTCAGTATGGGCCCCTCCCAATACAACCATAGAATTACATCTATACAATTGTAAATGTGATTCTAAATTTAAAGTAAAATGAAAAATATTCTTGGAAAACAAAGTATTATAAATTATCTTCATTATTGTATGGCTTTAAAATATCCCAGGTTACATTAAAAATGTTTAGAAATTATTTCGGGGTGAGGAGGAGAGAGAAGTTCCCAGTCTTTCAGAGCAGAGTTACTTTCCCATGTTGATAATTAGAGGACAACAGATTGAACTCAGGTCTTAGAAACACAAGAGTAACCACTAAATAAAGAAAAAACACCTAAGTTTCTATTCTCCCCTGGTAGCTCAGCTGGTAAAGAATCCGCCTGCAATGCAGGAGACCTCAGTTCGATTCCTGGGTTGGAAAGATCCCCTGGAGAAGGGATAGACTACCAATTTTAGTATTCTTGGGCTTTCCTGATGGCTCAGATGGTAAAGAATCCTCCTGCAATGCGGGAGATCTGGGTTCAATCCCTGGGTTGGGAAGATGCACTAGAGGAGGGCATGGCAACCCATGCCAGTATTCTTGCCTGGAGAATATCCATAGACAGAGGAGCCTGGCTGGCTGTAGTTCATATGGTTGCAAAGAGTTGGACATGACTGAGTGACTAAGCACAACACATATTCTTCAAACCAATAGAGGTAAAGCTATATAATTTCTTTAGATAGAAAAATGTAAAGGAAATGTTGAGAATAAGAAAAATTTTATTTAGAGATCAGTTGGTGAACATCAGAAGCATTTATGTATTATTTTAACAGCTCACAAGAGACGTGAATTCCAAGTGGGGGGCTCTGAAGTCTGCATCATCATGGTGATGATGCTTTGACAGGAGAAAGCTAGGGCGCCCCTGCAGCCCTGTGTTCACCAGCACCTGGAAACTGGAGGAACTGGGAAGAGGCAAAATCGCCACTGTTTTCCTGCAGTAAGATTTTCTCTTCCACTACTCACTCAAAAAATAATAAATTTCAAAGTAATGTCTAAATAGAAACTTCAGGATCTATTTAGACAACCAGTAGAAAAACACACACACACAAAATAATATAGTTCCCAAATGTTGGCAATGATGAAAAATCCATTCAGAAAAACCACACAACATAAAAGACGCTAAAATATGATGAAACGCGTCTTCATCAAGCAAATATTTCCTGAGGGAACAGATATGAGTAAAATAAGGAGTATTTAATATTCGTAGATAGGAAAGCCACAGTATGTATTCCAGAAATGTTAATTCATCCCCAGATTATTTCATAAACTGAAAGAAATTCCAGTAAAAAGACCAACAACACAGTTTTGCAAATTTTAACCAAGTTATATCAAACTTTATAAGAAAGTATAGTGGGCAAGGAAAATAAAGATCATTTTACGAGAAGGACCACAGCTCCCTATTAAAGCAAATACCTGGGGTAACACTAATCAAGCCGCAGGCAACGGCCAGAGGGGAGGTAGAGCGTCCAACAGCAAGGACAAAGACGCAGAAACAGAACGAACTACATCTTTAACGTGATGTAAAAATGCCTTTTAAATCAGTGGAGGAAAAATTATTAAGTGAATTCTTCCAATATAATTGCTTTGCTATTAGTAATAAGTAAATTTTGACACGTACTCACATCACGCACCTAAATAAACTACAAGATAACCGCCAACGAATAAACCAGGAAAAACCAGAGGAAGAAACTTTATATGCTTTCTTCTAAGAGTGTGAAGACCGACTTTGTAAACTCAGAATTGAAATAGAAACACTTAGAAAAATTTTGATAGATTTGACAACGTGAAGTGTTCCTATCTTTTTACAGTCAAAAATGACCATGGGGAAATATTTAAAATATATACAGTACCCAAAAAGCCATTAAACACCCTAATATGTAAAAAGAGCTTGCAAATCAATAGGAGAATAAAGTAACTCCGTAGAAGAACAGACTATGGCTACAAATCGGCAATTCAGAAAGGCAGACCAATGAACAGCCAGTCACCGCAGGAAAACTCTCCATCCTCACTAATGACCAAAAGCAAACCACCTAAAACCCGATACCACTGTTCGTGGTCAAAACGGCAGACGTTTAAACAATAACGACGCTCAGATTGCCAAGTGTAGCTAGGAGTCAGAAACTGCTCCCTACCTTGTTGATGGGTGTGTTCATTTGTGCAAATTTCTGCTGGAGTCCGGATCTTCAAAGTATCTCAGGTGCCTCATAAATGTTTCCCTCCTGTTGAACCAGCAACTGTAGTTTGTCCCCTGAGGAAATAATTAGAAAGAAACACTAAGATTATGACCAAGGACTTAAATTGTCATTTTCTATATCAAACTTGGGGAATAAAAGCCTAAATATTCATCAAGAGGAAAATTCTTCAAAATAAATTGACTTAACTGTGCATTTATAAGGGACCATTGCATAATATTCAAAAATCACTTTAGAAAAGCGTTTCCTGGGGAAGTTTTCATGATGTGATGTCAAGTGTAAGCACAAAATATAAACTTTCTCATATGTTATGATCTCTACTTTAAAACATTCACTTTTCCTACAATAAGCATGTATTTCTTTTTTTTCAGTTAGAGCAATCATACTCAATATAATTTTTTTAAAAAGCAAACAATGAGGTGCCCAGTTGCTTTAGTCGTGTCTGACTCTTTGCAACCCCAGGGACTGTAGCCCTCCTGGCTCCTCCGTCCACGGGATTCTCCAGGCAAGAGTACGGGGGTGGTTGCCGTGCCCTCCTCCAGGGGATCTTCGCCACCCAGGGACCGAACAGCATCTCTCTCTCCTATGTCTCCTGCATTGCAGGTGGATTTACTACTGACCCACCGGGCAGCCCCAGTGATGAGGAAGCATGGCCAAGTGAGGCCTCTGGGGCTCAGGACCTGGTCCGTCAAGTCATTCCTTAGGCTGAGAATTCAAACACAGAGAATCAGATGGGAAGCCTAAGCCTAACCTCCGGGCCTGGCGGTGGGCGCCACGGGCCCCGCCTGTCTGGTTCCCTCCGTCTGAAGTATCCCGTTCGCCCAGGTTCTCTCTTGATCCAGAGGCGGTGTCGGGTCCTACTTGGCAAAGCGGCCCGGAGCTCGCGGTCGGTAGGTCTTACTCCTAGCAGCGAGCGCGCGACCAGCGACCACCGAGCTGCGAACCAAAGGCTCAGCGGGGGAAGCCGGCGGCGGTGGCTCGTGAGGCGGGCACCGCCCTGGCGCT
Organism: Bubalus kerabau; assembly: GCF_029407905.1. Lineage (NCBI taxonomy): Eukaryota > Metazoa > Chordata > Mammalia > Artiodactyla > Bovidae > Bubalus > Bubalus kerabau. The sequence goes on along the minus strand of NC_073635.1, from coordinate 89,825,749 downwards.
GGAGCCGCCGCCGGGCGGGCCTGGCCTTCCTCCCGCGCCTCTGGGCCGAGGGGCGGCGACGGCGGGGCCGCCCTCGCGTCCAGCGGCGCCCTGCAGCCCTGGCCTGCTTTCCCGGCCCCACAGCCGGGCTCCCGAGGACGCGCTGAGCGCCCTCGCAGGGAAGACGCGCCTCCTCTACTCTGCCGCCAGCAGCGGCGCCGCTGGGCTTGTCGAACGCAGCCCTGAGGCCTGTGCTTCTTTCCACGCTGGCTAGCTTAATGGTTTGAAGGGAATCCCTCTCTCCTGGTCTCCCATCCCGTCTTTCGGTGTTCTTATTTCCCGGTAAACATGTTGGGTAAACATCGCTTCAACTCCTTCACCGAGTGTCCAGTGGAAACGCGATCTCACACCCCAGGTTTGAGTTCTTCCAGTTCAGATGCTTCCCACCTCTTAAGATATTTTTAACACGTTGGTCGTGTTGCTGAATACTAGATTATATTTTAGGCATCTATAATTTAACATGCAAAGTGGTTTTTCCTCTTGCTTTAAAACGGCTACAGACTCTCAAAGGCTTGGCGCGTAGAAATCCCACATTTGAGGGTGTCACCCGTGGTAGCTGCGGGGGCTGCTCTGCCCCGGGAAGTAATTTGATGCTGTTGTTTCGTTTGTTGCTGTCCAGCTCTCACAGTGTGAGGTCTGTCCTCCGAGTCTCGGCGCTGGGTCACCGGAGCACATCCCGGCTGCCGTTAACATCAGTTCAGACATTCCCAGGCCGCTGAGTCCGCTCCCGTCGTGGAGGGAGAGGCGGCGGGTTGGGGAGGGAAAGGCCCCGGGAGGCGGTGTTCAGAAGCAAGCAGGCGACTTCGGGACCGCGTATTTGGCCCTTGCCAGGCGCCAGAGTCGGCTCCCTGAGACCTGCTTTCTCCCCGGAGCCCTCGCGTAACGACTTCCCCATCTTTCTCCAACCAGCGGCTTGGGATCTGTCTCCGCACTTCTTGGCAGGACTCGTTTTCTTTCAGAGAGGAGGACTCACCTCTGTTTTGTCTCCGACTCCCTCTGGCGTCGACCCTGCCCCTCAGAGTCCTGTTTGCCTTCCTGCCCCGCTTAGAGTCCTGCTCTGTGAATCCGTCACTGGACCACGGGCAGGGGGCTGGGGGTCAGCAGTGAGCAGGTCAGGAGACCTCTTGCCCGCCTTAGATTCCAGATTATTCTGGGTGCACGGGGTCGTGAACTTGGACCCCCACTTCCTGCACACAAACTGGCCTTGATCAGCGAGGAGCCCCTCTGGGCTTGGCCCCTCCCTCCTCACTCCAAGGGTGCTGCCCTTTATCTGGTCTTCCTAATTAGCAGCCGTGAGTGGACCACGGCTGTGCTCGGAAAGCAGCAGGGGTCACGGAGCTGGATCTGTTTCTGGAAGGCTCAGCCTCAAGCCCGTCAGACTCTGCCTGGAAGACACAACCATTCCTTCTAGACTGAGCGGAGATGAAGAGGGCTGAGGGCTCAGGGCTGTGCAAACCTTCTGTGGTGAACTTGGGTGTGAAGGAAGGGCAGGGCCACCAGCCAACGGCAAACCCAGAGGGATGCTCCGAAAGCGCAGTTTGCACGGGAGCTCAGACTGCATCCAGAGTCAGGGCTCGTGTCCAGTGAGAAGCCAATGAAGCTGAGACTTTGGCCTCCCTCTTGCATGGCCCCTTCTAAGGACCCGGGGAGGGTCTTACAATTTTGTGTTCGTTCATTTGATTTCTCAAGCACGTCGTTCCACATTCCCATGAGTCATTTAGATTTAAGTTCTCAGTCTGGCTGGCTCCAACCACATCAGTGCCTAGTGAATTTCCAAAAGCTCATGTCGCTGCCACACTGGCGTGTAAAATGCAAGACCTCACATAAGCACCAAGGGGCCAAGTTCCACGTTTCCTGTCCCTTGTCCCCAAGACCACTTTAGGAAGTACGACAATCAGAGGGCTCTGAAGTGGTCTGATAACAACCACCAGAGCACTTGGGTTCATCGAGGGTTTACGCTAAACCAAGCAGCGTGTAAAGTCTACACTTTGTGGTCTATCATTCTTGCTAGAACACAATGGTATAAGTACTAAGGGGCCACGATCCCTTATCTAAAACCCCCAAGGCCAGTTGTTCTTCAGAATCAATAACTTTTTGTATTTTAGAAAGGAAATGCTACAAAATACTAATCTGATTTAACGAGGGGATCTCAGGCAGCAGACCGTAATCAAACAGATTCTGCAGTTAAGTGTATGAATATTCACACCCAATGGTATAAAGATCATAAATAGCTTCACAGCAGCAGGAGTCAGGGTTTGCCACAAAACGTTACTTTATGAGAACCCACAGGAGAACATTTATGTTACTATCCTGTCTGTCAAGGAGGTGGTACCTAGCTTGTCTAAACTAGTATTCAGTCGTTAAGTAATCATCTAAATGAGAATGGATCTCTAGCAGGGTTTTGTTTTTCCCCGCTGGGATTCCTCCCTATTTGGACAAACTGGCCACAGCCTAAAGGAGTATTGGTGCAAAAGTTTGGTTTAAACATCAGTAAATACGGCTTTCTCTTGAGCTGCTATGACAAATGCCCTAACCAATTTCTGGTCTCAGAGTCAAGACTTCAGGGAAGGTCAGTGAGATCAGACAACCATTTTATTCTTCCTAATGTGCTTTCCACAGGTGATGGTGAATATACAATGAGTGGCGTGCACTAACACAAGCTAAAGTCTTTCTTGACTGTATATAGAATGCTGGACTGAGAGTTAAACTTTTAAAAGAATGAAAATTTTGATAATTAAAAATAGAAACTGTAATAGAAAAGTTACAAAGCAGACTAGATAGAGCTAAAGAGAGAGTTATATGATTGGAAGATAGACCTCATTGGCAAAAACATTCTCAGAATGGAGCACAGAAAGAAAGGAAAGAGAAAGAAAACACACACTAGCCTCTTACAGGTGTAGCATAATATGAGAAAATAGAATATGTTTCTCGTCAGAATTCTAGAGGGAAAATAGAATAGAAGAGACACAGTATTTGAAAAAAGAATAGTTGAAATTTTCCCAGTATTTTTAAAAGACATGACTGTTCATATTCAGGGTGTCCATAAACCCCAAGAAGGGTAGTTAAAAATAATTCACATTTAGATACATTCTAATGACACTGATGGATACAAACGACAAAGAGAAACTTCTTAATGGGAGGAAAGAAGTAGATTTTCTAAAACAAAACAGGATTTAGAAATATGGCTGATTTCTCAACAGTAATAGGGAAAACCAAAAGACCATGGCATGATATCTAAACTGCTGAGAAAAAAATAGATGTTTACTTTAAATTATAGGTCAGTTCAATGTATTTTTAAAAAATGATGATGAAGTATATTTCAAAAATCTCACGATTGACCCTCATTAGAGACATTTCTGTAGGGAAAACTCTAGGAAGAGAGAAAGGACCCCAGAAAAAAGATCTGAGATACAAAGAATGTTTATCAAAGAAAATAGTAAATATGTGGATAAGTCTAAACAAACATTAGCTGTGGAAAATAATAACATATAATTTGTGTGGTTAAAAATAACAAAATAGAACTAAGAAACAGAACAACCGCAACATGTAATTTATAATAAAAGAACTCCGAGTTTCTTGTATCATTTGTAAAGAGGGTAAACATTAGCTGTACACTTTGTCAAGTCAAATGACTTATGGATTATTAATATTTTATGGTAATCAACAATATCCTAGAAATAGAATCTATTCCAAATTAAGTTGGAAAATAAGATGGGAAGGAATTAAAAATCAATTAATTTAGAAGGATGTAAGACAGAGAGAAGCCTAAGAAAGGGAGGGCAGATATTCAATAGAAAGCATTAAGTAAAATAGTGGAAGGAAATTTCAGTTATCACTAATCACAATAAGTACGAATGAATAAAACTTTCTAATTAAAAGGTAAAGATTATCATGCTGAATTTTTAAAATCCCAGTTATATGTTGTTTATAAGAGATAGATAAAAAAAATAAGAGCTTAGACAGGCAAAACTCAAAAACAAAAAGGAAAAATATGTTCTAAAAAAAGTAACCAAGGGACACTGATATTAATAGATTGGTATAAGTTGAAAACAAAAAAATTAAGGCCAAAGGTATTAATGGTTATGTTTTTAAAGGGTTATTACATATTGATAAAAGACATAAACAGCTCAATTCAACAGGAAAGTATAACAATTTTAAGTACTTCTGTTCCTGATAACTTGATCAAAATACATAAAACAAAAATAGGTGAAATTGTAAGGAAAATTTGAGAAATCCAGCATCAGAGAAGCAGATTTTAAAATACATTCTGTGAATAATCAGTAGACCAAATAGACAAAATTCGGTAAGGATATAAAATATATGAACAATACTCTGAAAGAGGTTGATAAAATGAGATAAGAATCAAATTTTTTCAAACACTCCAGAAACATTTACAAATACTGACCACATACAAGGAAATAAAGTTAAATGCACTGTATTTTAATACATTGATATAATATAGCCACATCGTTTCTGACTTCAACACAATTTTACAGATTCTAAAACACAGTCTTCTTTTCCAGTTTTTAGTATCTCTAAACTGGGATGTGTCTTACAATCAGGGGGTCTTACTGTTGCCATTTTCCCACATCTTAACCTTTCTGAAATCTTAATACATCTTGTGTAGCATTTTAGGTCCAATAAATATGTTAAGTTCAAAATCAATAATGAAATGATTTTAACACAAATTCATGTGAAGCAAAACATACACTTTCAAAAACCTTATGATCATTTCATGATGTTAAATCATTATGCTGTACATTTAAAGCTTATACAGTGCTCTATGTCAGTTATAGCTCAATACAAGTAGAAGAAGAAAAAGCCTCCTGGGTCAAAATAGTAATCGTTATGGAAGTTAGAAAATACTAAAAATTTCAGGTGTCAGTAACTGTGAGATGCAGCCAAGGTCATGATAAAAGGCAAATTTATAGTCTTAATTTATATTAGAAGCTTCCCAGGTGGTGCTAGTGGTAAAGAACCCGCCTGCCAATTCAGGAGATGTAAGAGATGCGAGTTCAATCCCTGGGTTGGGGAGATCCCCTGAAGAAGGGAATGGCAACCCACTCCAATATTCTTGCCTAGAGAATTACATGGACAGAGGAGCCTGGTAGGTTACGCTCCATCGGGTCGCTAACAGTCAGACATACCTGAAGTGACTTAGTACACGCACAAATTATATTAGACAATTTTAAAAGGCTGGAAGAACAGACTAGCCTGCAAGAAGAGCAGAGTAAAGTCAGCAAAGCAAAAGAAGGGAGACAGTGATGAACAAGAGGCCATGCAGCTGAAGATAAAGGGAGAAAGGACAAGCAAAGCCTAGGTTTGATTCTTCAAAAAGATTAATCAAATTAACAAATCTTAGAAGAATATAAACATAAAGTCAAGATAAAATATGCATAGTATAAATGAAAAATTAGGTAACTATGTATAAATAACAAAATTTAAATATCAAAGATTATTAGAATACATCTAGGACAAATAATTTGCAAAAAATGTGAAAATAACAAATTCCTACATAAAAACAAGTTATCTAAACTGACCCCTACAGGACTGAATGATTGAAACCGTTGAATGCCTTGAATCAATATTTTAAAATCTATCTGCAAAGAAAATACAGACGGTCTTACAGACGAGTTCTACCAATCATTGCATAACTCCATCAGTCAACTATTCCAGAGAACGTAGAAAGAATAAACGTTCCTTCAGCTTATCCTTTTGGGCTAGTTACCAAAATCACGGATAATATAAAAGAGACGACAAGCCAACCGTTCACGTGAGCAAAAACCTGCATGCACACAAGTGCAAAAATACTGACAAAATCATTAGCAGATAAAAGCCGCGTGCACACAGGACTTCGAGGTTACTTTTGCACAAAAAACATTAAAACCCACATTACTGTAAATACCACACAAGCAGCTCAAAGCAGGAAAACCATGAACCAGACTCAGAGACTTGCCATGCAGTTTCAGTAATCAGGGGGCGTGGTGGTGCCTGATGAACAAGTGAAGTCCAGTATAGGGGCCAGAAATGGGTCCATGCACAGGAAGGCTGATTTCCAACAGGCCTTGTGGATGAGCGAGGCGAGAACAGGACCCCTGGTCGTCCAGAGAAACCCAGAAGCCGGCTGCCCACCTCACCTCATGCACAAAACCCCAGCATTAGTAGCCTGCGTGTGACAGCGTTTTTCTTTTCATTTAGAAGAAAGTACAGGATAACATCTTTACGAATTTCACACGGAGATACTTTGTGTTTGAACTGTCTGATCCAGAGTGCTTGCATGTGGGAATGCTCCTATAAAAGTGAAGTAATATTGAAAATAAGATACGATTGATGAGATTTAAATAAAAGCTAAATCCAAAATCCATGGAGATAAAAAGCTCAAAAGATGAGGGAGAGGGAAGATTAAGATACAAGTTTAAAACCCACTAGAGGTGAAGTGGAAAAACTCTAGAAGAGATGAGATGGAGATCGAGGAACATCAAGTTTAAACAAACAGAAGATGACGAGGATAAAGAGTCTTGAGAAGAGTCCTTTCACAAGAAAAGGCTGCACGTGGTGAAGAGCAGCAGGGCGGTCAGCTGCTGGCGCTTCAGCTGCCCCGTGTGGACCACTGTGAGGGGGACACAGGAGGCCAGAGTGATGGGCAGGCTTGTTCAGGCTCTTTACCGAAGCCCCTCCCGACACGGGAGCCCTGTGATGGGAGAGCACACGTCCCACCAACAAACGTTTATTAGTTTATTCAGCATCCTTCTACCTTTCCTGACCAACCGCCTAGCTGCCTGCCCGCTGCCTGGTAAGAAATGCTTCCACATGTGGTCCTCCCCAGCGTTATGCCAGGCAGCTGGGTAAGCCCTGCAGTGTCAGGGTTAGGGTCCCACAGTAAGGGGAGATTCCTAGACCCGGGGTGATGGGTGTGAAGTGAGGTTGGAGGAGGTGGGGGCCGACGACACAGCCTCTGCAGCCTCACCAAAGACTTTAGAGCCCCTCCCGAGGACAAGGAGGAGCTGCCAGGCACCTCTGCAGGAAAGCGCAGGAAATCCGAGATTTCTGGAGAGACCCGTGGACTGGGACCAGACAGAGAGCAGAGTGCAGGCCAGCTGGGCGTCCACGCCCGGAGCAGGCGGCCATGATGAAGGTTCAGAGAAGGGGCTTCCGGATACTTAGGAGACAGGATGGAGGCTGGATGGGAAAAGGCTTAGGGGAAGAAAGCGCGTTTTCTGACATAGACGACTGGGAGGCATCTCTTCTGCAGAGACCTAAGCAGAGCAAGGGGCTCAGTATCAGCCCCTCAGTTCAGTTAGTTCAGTCGCTCAGTCATGTCTGACTCTGCGACCCCATGGACTACAGCACGCCAGGCCTCTCTGTCTATCACCAACTCCCGGAGCTTTGCTCAGACTCATATCCATTGAGTTGGTGATGGCATCCAACCATCTCATCCTCGGTCATCCTCTTCTCCTCCAGCCTTCAATCTTTCCCAACATCAGGGTCTTTTCCAATGAGTCAGCTCTTTGCATCAGGTGGCCAAAGGACTGGAGTTTCAACTTCAGCATCAGTCCTTCCAGTGAACACTGAGGACTGATCTCTAGAATGGACTGGTTGGATCTCCTTGCAATCCAAGAGACTCTCAAGAGTCTTCTCCAGCACCACAGTTCAAAACATCCATTCTTCAGCACTCAGCTTTCTTCCCTCCCAAATAACCAGCGTGACTTGAACTGGTGCCCCAGCGTCTCCTTCTGGGAACTTCAAGGTAGGCGAGCTGGCTCAGGCACCCCAGGTCTAGGATGGGGCAGAGCCAGGGAGGGACCCCTTGCAGGGGGAGCCCCGCTGAGCCAGGACACATGTTCTATCCTGCAGCCAGGGTCCTCCCTCCCAGGGGTTCCAACCTGGCAGGTGCAGGGCTCAGGGACCGACGGTCCTCAGACTCCACTCAGAGGGGCCCAGAGCCTTGCTGCGCAGACAGAGCATGGTCCCCAAGGCTCCAGCATCTCCTGGGAGCTGCTGGAAACACAGGCTCCCGTCCCTCCCCTCCGGGTCCCATATGCATTTTTCAGAGTCTGCAGGAAGCTGGAGACACTGACTCCAAATCACAGCAAAATCACGGACGACTCACTGTCAGAGGGCCTGTGTCAGACGGATGGCCGCCCGTGTGCACATAAGCAATGCATCCCCCGGGCTGACCGCCCTGACCAGGAGCACTGAGGCCACTCTGCCCACCCCTCCCCGCCGGCTCTGCTCTGCTCCACTTTCCTTAGATAGATTTTCACATCTGAACTGACGGAAACCAGGGCTTCTGCTAATTATACACGCCACAAGCCAGGCACTGGGTAAGCATCACTAATAACGAAACAGCCAGAGAAGCCACAGAGAAACATCGCCTCAAACAGGAAGCGGACTTCCCACCAGCCCTGCTCTGTCCCCACGTGGGCGAGTCCGGCCCAGGAGAGCAGGCTGGGCGGCGAACCCAGGACCCAGCGAGGGGCCCAGAACACTCACCCCTGCTTCCCTGCCCGCCCACCCCAGGCCCCGGTTTGCAGCGCTTTGCTGCCCCAAGCCTGTCACTCAGCCTTACTCAAAAGGCCAATCCAAGTTCTGCATCCTCTAGGAAGCTTTCCCATTTGGTTAAAAGCTGTATTTTTGGAACCAAAATTCTAGGCATACGCTAACAGGTTTAACTAGATCGTTATATGTACAGCCCAGTCTTCCAAATAAAAACGTACCCAGCTTCACGCTGTGGTCACCTTTTTGGGTATAACATTGCACGATGCGTCACCCCGGTAATTCCCAGCGGTTCATAGGCACTTGTGCAGCGGTTCTTGTGGATCAGCCACTCACGTTCCACGGAGTAGGCGGCAGTGGGCAGTTACAGGATGGGCACAGGACAGACGGCCGCAGGAGAAGCAGGGTGCTCCCCACAGCACCGCGGGGACTGAGGGCTCAGGGGCAGAGCAGCAGCCCCGCACCCCAGCCCCGCCCGGCCGGGCTTCCTCAACAGCTGGATTAGAGCTGCCGTTTCTGGCAGGGTTACAAAAGCAGATTAATCCTCTCAGGGCACCTTAATGGTGGGAGAGGGTTCCTTCCCCCAAATCCACGGAAGACCAGTGACAGGTATGTATCAGAGCAGGGCCACCACGGTCCCGTCTAAGCCCCCAGACGGCGGTCCCCGGGGTGCATGCCCACGCCTGGGGAAGCACCCTCTGAAAGGTGGACATCGATTTTAAACAACCAGGACTCACGTTTTCTCAACAAAAGTTCCCGAATTTAAAAGCACTGATAATTTTAGTTTCTTACCATGCTTTTTTAAATTATGGGGGAAAAAATGTGTAGAAAACCTAAGAAGAAAATGATAACATGGAGGTTATTTTTAGATAGTTTAATATTTTAGACACTTAATATTTTTAGATATTTTAAACTGGAAAGCATTGTTCTTATTCCTGAAACATGACTGACAAAGCCCTACTAAACTCACGAGGCTGGACCAGATTCCTGGCAGCATTGGGTCTGAGCATTGCTGCTCGACACTGGGCCACCACCCGGGGACAAGAGCCCTGTATGCAGGGCAAGGCTGGGGAAGGCTGCTGCCATGGACTGAACTGTGTCCCCCTAGAACCACATGCTGAAACCCTAGCCCCCCAGGACACAGAGTGTGACTGCCCGTGGAGTTGGGCTTTTAAAAAGGCGATTAAATTACAGTGAGGCCACGTGGGCGGGCCCTGATCTTGTCCAACCGGTTTCCTTAGAGGAGGAGATCCGGACATAGACACACACGTGGGATAACCAGCTGAGGACTCCCCTGTTTTGCTCAAGTTAGTTTTGGTGGGGTTTCTAGCATTTGGAATGGAAGTCTAAGGCGTGTACAAGCCAGAGAAGCGCACACGCTTTGTTCACACTCAAGGCCAACCAGACAGGTGTGCTCAGAGCCGCCCGCCCACCGTATGTATTTCAATCATGTGCACAGGACCTCGCAGTGTATTTGTTTTGACCTCATCGCATGACAGTCTATAAGACACACGAGCCAAGCTTACTTCCTGATGTGAATTAAAGGCACACGGTGACTGACTCCTTATCTCCTTCTGTTGGAGGAAAACCTGTATTTGGATAGGGATGTGTAGATTTCAGAGCCGCCCCTTTTTAACAGTCGTTTTTGAGGCTGAAGTACAGTTACTTACAATATTACATTAATTTCAGGGGTGCGACACGCTGATTGTGTCAGTATTTCTATAGATTGTGTACCGTGGAAAACTGGTATAATATTGACTACTTTGCCCGTGCTGGGCATTACACCCCCACGACTGACGGACTCTCTAACTGGTAATTTCCACCACTTAATGCGCCTCACCTATCGTGCCCACCCCCTCACTCTCCACCCTTCTGGTAACCACTAAATTGTTCTCTGTGAGTCTACTTCCGCCTTGTTCCACCTGTTCATTTGTTTTGTTGAGTCCACACGTAAGTGAAAACATGCCGGGTTTGTCTTTCTCCTTCTGACATTTCATTTAGCATAATAACTCATATAACTCATATCAAGAAAACAAAAAAAAAAAGATTAAAAAATGCACAGAAGACCTGAATAGACATTTTTCCAAAGAAGACATGAAGATGGTCAAAGGGTACCTGGAAACATCACTAATCACCGGAAAAAGCAAGTCAAAACCCCAGGGAGCCATCACCTCGTACCTGTCAGAGGGGCTGTTATCCAAAAGAGCACAGATAACAAGCGCTGGAGAGGGTGTGGAGCAAAGGGAAGCCTTGTGTACCTCTGTGGGGACTACGTGGCTGCAGCCACTATGGAGACAGTACGGAGGGTCCTCGGGAGTCAGAAATGGAGCGACCCCCTGACCCCGCCACTCCGCTCCTTCATCGCTCCTTCCCCGCCCGGGGCAGCTGGTGGCTACGGAGAGGACAGTGCAGCCGACTCCGGGGAGCATCCCCACCCCACCCAGATCGTGGGCCCCACTGACCCTTACATGCACCGTTTAGTCTGAGCAGGGGCGGAAGACAGCCACCCCAGCAGGACGCTTGGGAGCTCCTAATACTCAGCTCGGGTTCCCTGGTGACTCAGGAGTAAAGAATCTACCTACAATGCAGGAGACACAGGAGCCATGGGTTCAATCCCTGGGTTGAGAAGATCCCCTGGAGGACAGCATGGCAACCCACTCGAGTATTCTTGCCTGGAGAATCCTATGGACAGAGGAGCCTGGTGGGCTACAGCCCACAGGGTCACAAAGGGTCAGACAGGACTGAAGCCACCGAGCGCACATGCATGTGACTCAGTCACACCCTCCTGACCTCTGAGACAGGTTAGGACAGTGAAGCTCCTAGTTTGCCCCCGAGAAGGGGAGTTTCTGAGGAACTCTAGGCATCTGGAGGTCTCATCTGCATGGTCTCCCCAGGAATCCATCGGGGCGGCTGACCAGCCAAGCCCCACTCCATCCAGAGACCCTCTGGTCTTCCCACCTGGGACACAGGCGGCCACCCCATGAGGATCACTGAGGTTGGGGAGCAAGGGGACCCGGAGCTGCAGAGCCCCGGGGAGGGTCTGTCCCAGGCCCAGGAACGGACGACAGAGAAGGTGGGGACAAAGCAGGTCTCTGGGAGCCTCTTCTCTATGGGAGACCCCCATCCATGTGTGGGACCCAGGGGGGAGACCCCCATCCATGTGCGGGACCCAGGGGGGAGACCCCCATCCATGTGCGGGACCCAGGGGGGAGACCCCATCCGTGTGTGGGACCCAGGGGGGAGACCCCCATCCATGTGCGGGACCCAGGGGGGAGACCCCCATCCATGTGCGGGACCCAGGGGGGAGACCCCCATCCATGTGCGGGACCCAGGGGGGAGACCCCATCCGTGTGTGGGACCCAGGGGGGAGACCCCCATCCATGTGCGGGACCCAGGGGGGAGACCCCCATCCATGTGCGGGACCCAGGCGGGGAGACCCCCATCCGTGTGCAGGACCCAGGCAGGGAGACCCCCATCCGTGTGCAGGACCCAGGCAGGGAGACCCCCATCCATGTGCAGGACCCAGGCAGGGAGACCCCCACCTGTGTGCAGGACCCAGGAGCCTGGAGCACAGAGGGTGGGCCTGGGTCACCTCTGAACACGGGTCTTGGCTGCCGCACGGATTCAGATTTCATATCAGACAAAACCGTTTGGTGAGGATGTCCCCGCGGTCTACCAGCCTGTCCTCCTGGGCTAGAGGGGTTGACCTGCAATGCACAACCCAGCACCAGCTACGAGACCCCAGAAGGGGTTGGGCCCCTTTATTAGATGTGGAAGTGTTGGAATTCCGTTTGCTCCTTGATGAAGCATTTGAAACGTTCCCCCTGTCACAGAACAAAGGAGCCGTGCCTTCTGTTTCACCATCTGCACGGCTGGCTTCATGCACTTTTGACAGTTGCTCTCACGCTTCTGACAGTGACAACCTCCCCCCCAAGGGGAGCTGGGAGAGTGGGGGGTCGTCTGAGCCTAACCCATGTCAGCTCATCCCAAATGCGAGCTTCGTGTAACCCAGGGAATGAGCTTAGCAGACGCTCTGCCTTCCACTTGGAAAACAGCCCCACAATCCCAATCCAGATGATTCAAGATCAAACAAAAACATCCTGGGCAGTCACCTGCTTCAACCTGTAGAGCGTTCAGGGTGGGACACTCGAAGGGCCTTCTGGCTGTGGCCTTGGTCCCTAAGCAGCGTAGCTGGGGGCACCTGGGCCCAACCACACTGACCATGAGCTGTCCATCCTTCCCCGAGGGGTCCTGTGTTCTCAGGGGACCCCAGCAAGGACAGCACAGTCCCCTACACGAAGCTTGCTATCCATGGAGACGCTCCACCACGGACATAATCCCAGACGTCGTGCTGAAGACAAGGAGCCGGGGAGGGCCTTCCCGAAGCAGCGATGTGTGCCTGACTCAAGACCCCCACCCGACGCCCGCAGACCCAGGAGGTCCTCGCTCTTGCTCTGCAGCCCTGGCCCTCCTCTCCCAGCTCGAGGCCCCTCCACACGGAAGACCCAGGATTCGCCAGGAAGGCCCACGCTTCTGGCTCAGCATCGCCCTCCGGAGCCTTGCTGCTGCTCAGAGAGCCTCCGTACCCAGCCCAGCCCCCGTGAGGACCCTATCAGGCGAGCTTGGCTGGGCTGCGTCCCGTGGGGAGAGAAACAGGAAGAGGAAGATTCTAACGCAGCTTTCCCCCGACCCCTCTGAGTGGCAGAAGATTCTGCTCAGCATGTCAGAAGGCATCTGTCACCAACACGCCATCAGGGCGGGCAGTCTGCGGACAAAGAGCATGGAGCTGCGGACGCAGGCTGGGGGCACAGCGCGCCCTCCCCCAGGAAGGTCTGGTGCGGCAGGAGAGCTGCCCCCGGAGCCAGGCCAGAGCAGGACTCACTCCCACTCCACTCAGTTTAAGAAGGAGAGGGGAGACTCATGTCACCGCTATGAAAGCAGCATGTCCCTCCCAGGAAATTTCAGCAGGAACACAGCCCTTCCCCGGCCTCTAGGTGCAGACTGTCTGATTCCTTTTTCTAAATATCAGGAGGATAACAAGCGTGCGTGCGTGCTAAGTCACTTCAGTGGTGTCTGACTCTTTATGACCCCATGGGCTGCACCCACCAGTCTCCTCTGTCCATGGGATTCTCCAGACAAGAATACTGGAGTGGGTTGCCATTTCCTCCCCCAGGGGATTTTCCTGATGCAGGGATTGAACCTGCATCTCCTGCATTGGCAGGCGGATTCTTTACCACGAGTGCCACCTGGGAAGCCCCCAGGAGGGTTACCCCGGCTCATAGTAACGGTCTTGCCATGACGTCGATGATACGGCAGAGCCAGCAGCTGGCTGCCTTGTACTGGTTGCTGAGTGTTTGCTCAGGATTTTACAAGCAGACAGGAACTGCGCCCAGGTGGCCATGTATGCCGGCACATGCCAGGGTCTCCGATTCCCAGTGAGACGCTTCAGCAGGTACACTCATGTCTTCATCGATGATCGATAGTCCCCTGGGAGGTTGGGGGGTGGAATGCACGAGTCCAGCTCATGACCTGCTGCCCAGATTAACAAATGCATAAGGCATTCCTTCGAGTAGGAGTGCAGACAGCCTTCTGGGGAAATTATCAGGTCATTGAGCTTCAAGACGGCCCTCCGAAGCACCTTCCTGGGCATTTTATTGTCACGAGAGTGAAAAAGCAGCACTTTTTGGAGAAAAATTATAGCTGTCCCTTTCCAGATATTCTGTGGCCATTAACCTAGAAACACGGTGACTCCAGGCCTCACTAATGACTCCACGGCTCAGAAAGCGAGCTTTCCCTCCGTCTCCCCAGATGTGTCATCAGGGTAAATAGTGCTCTTATCTGGTATCAAGTCACCTGATTAACCTGAGAAACAGAAGACAGTGTGTCCTTGCCCGGGGTGCAAATGCCACTGAAAGCCTGGGGGACGGAGGCTGCAGATGCAGCTCTGAGGGCACCTGGGGCCACTCGGCACTCCTCAGCCTGCAGGGGGCCGGCTCCATCCTCTGCTGGCCTCCCGGGCCAGCAGGAAAGCCCCCGCCTCCTCCGTGAAGCCCCCGCCCACCGCTCCAGGGCCGGTCACAGCTCTGCGTGCCAGGCCGCCTCCTCCACATCAGGGGAAGGTCCCAGATGTGACGGAGGAGCAGGTTGGGGCTCCGAGCTGGTGGTTCCCTCCTTCAGCCCAGCCTGTCTGGACTCCCAGACCTGAACAAATAACCTAAAACAAAACAGGACGTGAAAGGGAGAAACTGAGAGCTGCGCCCACAGGAAACCGAGGCCTGAGAGGGGAGAGATGGAGTTCCCGCAGACGCCTGATGTACAGAACACGGACACCCAGCTCCTGACCAGGACCACCCGCCAAGTCTCCCCCATCCTCACGCCAACAGACGCCGCTTGGACCTGGCCCCAAACCCTCGAGTCCTCGCCGCAGTGGCTGTGGGTGCGCTTCGCTAGGCGCAATCCCTGTGCTGGCTCCCGGCGCACTCTCTTCCCAGCCGTCCTCCTTATTGAGATGGACGAGGGGGCGTCCTCCTGGAGGGGAAGCCTGGCCCCCACTGGGGTCGGCCGAGGTGCTTGTGATAAAGGACTCGCAGTGACAACACCACCAGCTGACGGACAGTCCTCAGGGCTGGACTGAGGCCCCACGTGCCTCACGACAACCCTCAGCTCCAGCACGGCCTCTCGGGGGTGTCCCTCAGAGGACAGGAAACGCCAGGCTCCACTAAGGTCTGGAAATGTTGCTTTTCAGGAATTCCCAAGGATGCGTTCCTTCCACTACAGTGCAGGGAAGTGATGTCTGTATGGGCACCTAAGTGTGTGTGTGTATGAGCATGTGTGTGTGTGTGCATATGTGTGTGCATGTGTGTGAGCGTGTGTATACATGTGTGCACGTGTGTGCATGTGTGTGCACGTGTGTATGTGCGTGTGTGCATGTGTGCACACATGTGTGTGTGCATGTGTGTGTGTTCATGTGTGTGCACATGAGTCCTTTCTTTGGTTTCCCAGCTGGCTCTGTGTGGGTGTTGGAGGGCCAATGCCACCAGCCCGGCTCTCAGGAGACAGAAGTGCCCACCTCAGGGCTGCCCTGCCCTGTGGAAATGAGCTCCATGCACCTGCAAGGCACATGCCCCGGGTGAAAAGGTTTGGGTCTGCAGCTGGACATCAAATCCGTTTGTCCCCCAGCCTCCCGCGGGGGCACTTTCGGCCCAGATCACAGAGCAGGAGTGTGGCCCCGGCCCCTCCCGAGAGCAGGGGGGGTGCGGACTCTGACAGGCACATGTTCCTCTGAAGCTGCAGCTCATTATTCCCTAGAACAGTGGCGATATAATGCATTTTCATTTACTTAGCCTGAAATATATGTAAATTAAAGGGTTTTCTTTTATTAAAACTAACCCTGAAACTCACCACTGATGTGTTTTTGTTATTCTAAAGAGAAGCAGCCCTGGAGGACGGGGGCTCTGACAGCGTTTCACATGCAGGCGTGGGTCTTGCTGCAGAAAGAAGGGCCCTCGCGCCCCAGGCCTGAGCCCCCGAATAAAGGCTGCGCTGTGGCAAGGCTCGCCCTGCGCACGCGCCCGTGGCTCCAGTCGGGATGGAGGGGACGGCCCGCCCTGCTTGGAAGCCTAATTGCAGCTGAGAAGGAAAATAAATTGCCGTTCTGCCACTGGAGCCCAGGGCTGGAGCCCAGGGCGGCGAGGGGGGTGGAGGAGAAGGTGCTGGAAGGCCACTGATGTCCTTGGAGGGAAGGACTCAACCCCCTCGGTCCCGTCTCCTGGGCCAGCCTGGACCTCAGACCCCAGCCAAGACCCTGGCCTGGATCCCAGAGCCTGGCCCAGACCACAGACCCCAGACCATGACCTGGACTCCAGACCCCAGACCTCCGGACCCTGGCCCAGACCACGGACCCCAGACCGCAGACCCCGGCCCAAACCACGACCTGGACCACAGACCCCAGACCCCAGACCCTGGCCCAGACTATGGACCCAGACCATGACCCAGACCACAGACCCCAGACCCTGGCCCAGACCACAGACCCCAGACCCCCAGACCACAGATTCCAAACCCCAGATCCCAGACCCCAGACCCTGGCCCAGACCCCAGGCCCAAGACCCCAGACAATGACCCGGACCACAGACCCCAGACCCCAGACCCTGGACCAGACCATGGACCCCAGACCCCAGACTCCGGCCCAGACCCCAGCCCAGACCGCGACCCTGCATGATCACAAAGCCCTCAGCGGCCCCCACCTGCCTGGAATCCTTACCGATTCCCCAAAGCCCCACTCCTGACCCCGAGCGTCCCTCCAGGACCACCTACTTCTGCGCCCGTTAGAAGTGGCTGGACCCTCTGTGTCTGTGTCCCAGGCTGTCTCAGTCACAGGAATGGACTCTCGCAGTTTGTAGGCCAAGGGTCCGGCGGAGCTGCGTCCTCCGCTCCCTGGTGCGCAGTGCCCTCGGCGCTCCATCCCTGGCTCCAGGCCTGCCCTCTTCCCACAGCACCTCTCTCCCCCCGAGAAGGACCGGGGTCATATTGATGAAGGGCCCTCCTTCTCCACTGTGACCACTGCGGGCCTCACCTAGGACGTCTGCGGGGCTAAAGGAGGAGAAACAGGCGTGGAGAGGAGGCAGCGGGCGGGCGCGCGTCTGGCACTCGGGCAAGTCCAGGGTGCCAAGGAAATGGCTGGCAGAGGCGGCGGGGTCAGCAGGCCAGCGGACAGGCAGGGGTTCCGCGCCCCCCAGGACCAAGCGTGAGGTTGAGACTTGGCATCTTCACTTGGGTGAAGACACGGGCAGAAGATGCTGTGTGGCATCTTGGAGAGACGCTCCTACATGCCTCGGGGCGGCAGAGCTGGAAGATGCAGGGAAGATCCCCCCACAGCTGACACCCAAGCCCCAGATTTCTGGTCTCCAGAGCCATCAGACAGCACATTCCTGCGGTTTTCCCAGGGTGCCGTGATTTGTGTCCCAGCTAAACCTCTGCACCGTTGGGCCTTTCGAAAGCAGGCCTGAGTTTGAGGACTCTCCGAAGGGCTGAGCTTCCCGCAGGACTGCTGAGGTCTCTCTTGACCCGCACCTCAGCCCAGCCCTGCGCGGGGATCTCCACCAGAGACAGCCGTGCGGGCTGCACGTGCAGGGGGTCACGGGGAACCCGCCACCCCTGCTCCGGTCCAACGGCGCCGTAACGTCCCAGAAGCCTTTTACCCTGGCGACAGCAGGCACGTGCATGCAGGCTCACACACACATGCACACTCACATGTGTGCACATACGTGTGCACACACGCATGCTCGCACAGTTCTGAGAAGGGAGCCAGGCCCTACACCTGCCTGGGTGGCAGGCTGGCCCATTAAGGGATGAAGACCAGGCAGACCAGGCAAGGGTTGGCTTCTGAAATAAAATTCACCCAGCTGCCAGCACCCCAGCACCCTCCATGCCTCTGCTCCGCTAACCACCGAGGGCAGCTGAGTTGGGTCATCGGGCTCAGGACTGCATTCTCTCTGCGTGCTTCCAGCCAATGGTCAGAACCCTGGAGGCTGGGAGGGGCCAGCGCCCCACAGCCTGAAGAGTCAGCGGGGCCCTCCCCTCACAAGAAGACGGCCACGAGCCGTGCCAGGAGGACCCCCAGGCCTGCCGGCCGTCCTGACTGGCCACAACAGTCGGGTAGGTCACAGGGGTGGGCAGAGCTGAGTGGTTTAATCGGACCCACTGTAGCCAGCACACTCTCACAGGCGGGTGGACAGCCAGCCTCAAGCTCAGCAGAGCTGCGACTGCCCCCAGGCAGGAGAAGCCGTCCGTAATTAAGGGTGGCCTTGAGCACTGAACAAGGATTAACACCCCTTGGACCCCAGCAGGGCTCCTCAGGTGAGTTCTTTTATTCGCCTCCAAGGGGCACAAGCAGGGCCTTATATGTTCTCTCTGAATTCACCCCACGATGACACAGATGCCTGCAGAAGCTTCCACCGGCTGAACACAGACTGGTATCCAGCGCACGGCAAAAGCAAGCCCCTTGGTCACTGGAAGCCGAGGCCTGAAATCAGCAAAGACACTTTCCTCATCCACCTGCAGAGCACTTCCAGGAGGGGTGGGTCACCCTGGACTCGGGAGGGCTGCACACGGGGGAGGGTGTGGACGAACCCCGGAGAGGAGAAGTCACGGGCAGACCCTGATGGACAGACGGATGTCAAGACACAGCTGAGAAGCTCCAGGGCGGGCAGGGGTGTGCATTTTACAGCGAGCACAGTGGGTGCTTTGCAAGAACAACGTCTACAGCACAGCCCAGCAAAGGCTGTCAGCAAAGGTGTCTGGCCCAACAGTCCGGGATGGGGACAGTCATGTCGTCTGAATGATTCTCCATACTTCTGGTCCCTGAGAGGCAGGGAGTGGCCACCATGACTGAGTACATCAGTCGGTGTGTATTTTATGCACAAATAAGGTGTCGGGTTGGATGTGCCACAGACCTGAGAAACTGGCTACTCTTAGCTTAGACTCTAAGAAGTGAAGCAACTGTCTTCCCGAGCCTTTGTCTCTGTAAGAGCACAAGTTGGTGAAATGAGTAAAGCAGA
This sequence comes from Bubalus kerabau, assembly GCF_029407905.1. Classification (NCBI taxonomy): domain Eukaryota; kingdom Metazoa; phylum Chordata; class Mammalia; order Artiodactyla; family Bovidae; genus Bubalus; species Bubalus kerabau. The sequence goes on along the minus strand of NC_073635.1, from coordinate 89,806,658 downwards.
GTGGCACAAATGCAAATCTCTGATTTTCACAATTCTTTACAGGGACCTATGACGTGACCGCTTAGTCCTCCCCTCGAATAGCGTCCATTTGTATCCATGACCTCTGATCCTCCCCAGAAGTGTTGAACTGCAAGAGAAATGGCCGTTTGCTTTTAAAACATCTTATTCAGGTTGAGAGGGAACAACTGGCCCGATTTGAAAGCCAACAAGATCCATCCCCAAAGATGGCACCTGTGATGGGAAGGGAGACCATGGTCACAGGGTCCTGCAACCTCAGACTGCTTCCACTTCAGCTGCCCTGTTAGGTGGCAGGAACGTAGTGAGCACCCCCAGGTCTGGGCTTGGGAATTAGAAAGAATGTGGGAAAAGGCGGAGCCAGCACTGAAAACAGCCGTTTGTCTCCAAAGCACAAAATGTTCACCGAGCTGACAACCTTGTGTTCATTAGACCATCAACAACCCCACAGGGCATGAGCATGGTCTCGAAGGCTGGTGTTCATGTGGCCATTAGCCCCATTCACAAACACAGTCGACCCTTGAACACGTGGGGATTAGGGGTGCTGACCCCCCACACAGTCAAACCTCAGCACATAAATTTTGACTGCCCCCAAAGTGAAAGTTTTAGTCGCTCCAGTCATGTCTGACTCTTTGTGACCGCATGGACTGCAGCCTGCCAGGCTCCTCTGTCCATGGGACTCTCCAGGCAAGAGTACTGGCTGCCATTTCCTTCTCCAGGGGATCTTCCTGACCCGGGGATACAACCCAGGTCTCCTGCATTGCAGGCAGATTCTTTACCAGAGAGCCACCAGGGAAGCCCCCCAAACCTAGGTGCTGCTGCTGCTGCTGAGTCGCTTCAGTCATGTCCAACTCTGTGCGACCCCATAGACGGCAGCCCACCAGGCTCCCCCGTCCCTGGGATTCTCCAGGCAAGAACACTGGAGTGGGTTGCCATTTCCTTCTCCGATGCATGAAAGTGAAAAGTGAAAGTGAAGTTGCTCAGTCGTGTCCGACTCTTAGCGACCCCATGGACTGCAGCCCACCAGGCTCCTCTGCCGATGGGATTCTCCAGGCAAGAGTACTGGAGTGGGGTGCCATTGCCTTCTCTGCAAACTTAGCTACTAATTGCCTATTATTGACCAGAAATCTTATCAATAATACAATCACTCAGTTAACACATATTTTTATAAAATTTTATGCATTCAAGACACACCTAAATTTTCTTATTTTTTTTCAATATTTCTAGGTCACACAGTCCACTTGTGAGTTTTTTCAAATTGTCACAGTTCTCAAAAAAATTTTCCAATATCTTTATTGAAAAAAATTTTCGAGTAGGCAGACTTATACAGTTCAAACTCGTGTTGTTTAAGGGTCAACTATACTTTTTTTTTTAATAAGAGAAGCACAGTCATAAAAGGGATTCTTAGAAATAGTTCTGAGCAGTGTAGGAACCGTCACTCTGGGGCAGCTCTTCCGAGCCAACCTGCCTTCGAGGATGACTTCTTGAGTCTCCAAGTGGCTTCCATGGAGTCTGAAATTCCAGATCAAGACGCCCACGGACTATACATTCAGCCAGGCTGCACCATGGAGAAACTAATTCAGGCTCTTGAAGTTCCAAGTATTCTAAAATGACTCACCGGCACGGGCCGTTCAGGGCCTTCAAGTTTAATTGTTGCTGTTCAGTGCTCAGTCATGTCTGACTCAGCGACCCCTTGGACTGCAGCCTGTCAGGCCTCCCTGAGAGTTATTATCACATCGTGTTTCTCCAGAGGCTGCATGCTGGCTTTCGGATAGTTCTCCCAAATCTCAGAGGGGAACACGCATGTTCTGGCGGCAGCATCTAAGCTGGAGCAGACACTTCCAAGCTCTTTTCATGATTAGTGGTTTAGATGAAACTGCGTTCATCCACAGGGCTTCCCTCATAGCTCATGAACACCGATCTCCCCTCACGCCTGACACAGGGCTGCGTCTTCACCAGCTAGAGGGGCCGGATGTGGCCACAGCTCTGTCTGGGGCACAGGGCAGGGGTCGGGGGCTCGAGCCCAGCCCCACGGGGGGCCGGAAGGATGTGGCTGCCCCTGCCTCTGCGCTCAGCTGCGTGGCTCATGCGAGACCCAGCCCAGGGAGGCTGGCAGCGCCTCCTGGCTTCAGGTGAGACCAACATTCCTTCCCCGCCTTTTATCCAGTCTGACCCTCTCCAGGCCGCTCTTGCCTTCCGGATGCCCAGCAGGGCTGCTTGGAAGGGACAGGCCAGCTCGGAGCGACACTGACCCGGCCGCCACCTGGGGCACCTTGCTCCCGAAGGGGCTGTTCGCAAGGACATTTGGTAAAAGTCAGGGAACCGGCATCCTGAGACGCCTTTAGCGCTGTGCTCTGCAGTCCAGGGCACAAACGCCGAGGGGTTCTGGAAGGGTCCCGGCGGGGCAGGGAGAGGCGGACACACGGGGGAGGAGAGAGACAGTGGTGAGACCACCTCCAGGGAGGCGGGGCCTCGGTGCTGCGAACACAGGCTGCCAGCTGCAGTCTGCGGGTCCCCCGGGGGACACCCCACCAGGGCAGCGGAGGCCGGCCCCGGGGGGTGGATACCCCCACCAGGGCAGTGGAGGCCGGCCCCGGGGGGACACCCCACCAGGGCAGCGGAGGCCGGCCCCGGGGGGACACCCCAACCAGGGCAGCGGAGGCCGGCCCCGGGGGCACACCTCAACCAGGGCAGCGGAGGCCGGCCCCGGGGGGACACCCCAACCAGGGCAGCGGAGGCAGGCCTCGGGGGCACACCTCAACCTGGGCAGCGGAGGCCGGCCCCGGGGGGCACCCCAACCAGGGCAGCAGAGGCCGGCCCCGGGGGGGCACCCCAACCAGGGCAGCGGAGGCCGGCCCCGGGGGGCACACCCCAACCAGGGCAGCGGAGGCCAGCCCTGGGGGGATACCCCACCAGGGCAGCGGAGGCCGGCTCCGGGGGCACACCTCAACCAGGGAAGTGGAGGCCAGTCCCGGGGGGACACCCCAACCGGGACAGCGGAGGCCGGCCCCGGGGGGCACCCCAACCAGGGCAGTGGAGGCCGGCCCCAGGGGCACACCTCAACCAGGGCAGCGGAGGCCGGCCCCGGGGGGAACATCCCAACCAGGGCAGCGGAGGCCGGCCCCGGGGGGCACCCCAACCAGGACAGCGGAGGCTGGCCCTGGCCAAGCTCCTGGCCAGCTTCCGCCAGAGACAGACTGCACCTGGCCAGGTCTGCAGGCCTCACCCCCGGGGAGTAACCACAGGGGACGCACGAGGCCACGTCCCGCCCACCCCGGTCCTTCCCGGCTCCACGGCCAGCCTCAGGCAGGGACCCTGCCACGAGCTAGGCTCTGTGATGAGTTCCTGAACCTGCCGCCAAACAGCTGTGGCTGCTCTGGAGCCCAGGAGCTGAGGCCACAGTCGGGGTGACCGCCAGCACCTCGAGTGACCAGGAGACCCTGGAGCCGGGGAAGGCCCCCACCCGAGAAACAAGCCCACACCCTCCCGAGGGCCAGAGGGGCCAAAGGGGCCTTTGCAAACTCCACGTCCTTTTTCTCTGTGAACGTGAGTAAGACTCCCCGAGGCCGCACACCTGTCTCCGTTGGTAAATTGAAAACATATTTATCCTGTTGGTGCCAGGTTTGTGTTTTTTTTTTAAATAGATGGGAATGCTTCCACTTCACCCTGAGGAATGCCTAAGAAATGCATAATTAAAAATGAAAGGAGAAAGTCTTCTAAAAAGGCTGTTTGCTTGGGTGACGCGGGTGGCACAGTCTCCCTTTGTCCTCCCTGGGCCTACTGCTGGGAGGACAGAACAGCGGTGCGGGGGGCCCTGCATGTATGGCCCAAGAGGCCCCGTGAGGCCCCGGCCGGCCCAGACCGTTCAGCCCCGGCCTCCCCGCTACTCGCGGCCGCCAGCTCGTTACATGCCAGCCTCCCCCAGCCACGGCCGCAGCCCCGGCTCTCCAGCAGCGCCCGGGTTTACAGCTTGACAAGCATCTCTGAATTGTCCGAAAACATGGGAAATAACCAACATTTAAGAAAAAAAAAAAGAGCAGGCTGGCTAGGGAGAGAGGATTCACCCTGCACACATACCAGTTTACAGCAAAAAGCCCCACGTTCCGTTCTCACACACCCTGGCCTTGGACAAACTTGGACGAACCACCCTCTGTGAACCCTCAGGGCACAACCTAAAGCCTCTTTCAACCCGCGGATTGATGGATGCGTGTCAGCCCCGGGCGGCCCCGGTGACAGAGGGTTGAAGTTATCCGAGCACGCGGATAACAAAAGTTACATCATTTTTCATCAACATTCATCATTCTAATTGCCTGAACCTCCACCAGAACAAAGTCGCGCTATAGTTTTATGGTATTTGATTAATGAGGGCAGGGAAATTGAAGTTTTTGCAATAAAACTGGGGGGAAAAAACCCCACAGACTTTTATCGTTTTCTCCCTTATGATTTTAATTTAATGGCTCGTGTTTTCATTACGGCTGGGGCTGTACACTTTAGCTTGCAATTATGTCCCATCTGTGAGGCGCTGTGTTATTACGGCTTATTCTAGTAGCTTTTCAATCACTTTTGAGTTGGGCTTTGCAAGTATTCTTGCAGCAGGTGGGCTCCCTGGCACGAGCCCAGGAGCACACAAAGCGCAAAGCTGGAGTTTAATGGCAGCATATGCACGCGGCACAGAGCAGCCGCCTTCCCCCATATGCCGCGCAGCCTCTTCCGCCTGCCAGTCACCCTCCTTGCCGACTGCAGTCTCCGAGTCGTCTGCTGCCAGGGAAAATGTACCACGGCAGCACATTTCTCCAGTGCCCCATCCCTATTACCGAGACAACCCTGTCATTAGCACAAACACAATGAACCTGGACGGGGAGCGAATACCAATGAGGCAGCAGGAGCAGCGCTTCTCATCGCTATGGAGACGCCCCCCTCCCGGCGGCAGTGGACAGGCAGGAGTGCCCCCACCCGCGTGGCACCAGTTAGCGCTCTGCACTGCGTGTGAGCCAGAGTCGGCCCCGGGCCCTCGCGGCGCCCAGGGACAGCCGCGGGGACGCCCGGAGTCCCGCGGGCCCCGGGGGCATCCGCCTTCAGACTCTGCCTCCCGGGGCGGCTCCCAGCCACGAGCAGGAGGTGATGCTGAAGTCTATAAACATTCCCGTTAAATCTCACAGGGGGTCGAGCAATCAAGAAGAAATTGCTTTATCCCACTAAAAAAAACATGGAGACCAAACATTGTTTTTCTCTAATTAACACAAAGAGGGCTTCACTTCTAAGAGGCTGGGACAACTCCCGGACCACGGGCCTCCCGGGCCCTTCCACAGACTCTTCCTGCCCCGCAGGATGGAAGGAACCTCAAGAAACAAAGGCTCAAATGCTTGTGTGCAGGGGCTCTGCCCACCTGAGAGCTGCGAACTTTGCGGAGACCCACAAATAAAGTGCGGTTTTCAGTCTGCGCGTGTGAGTGAGTGTGTCAGTGTGTGTGTGTGCACTTGCAAAAGGGAAAGAGCCAAAATCGAGGTGGGGTGGGGGCACACTAGGATTTTATTTCACAGCCCAATCTGTACACAACTGAGTCAGTTTTAAGTCTCCTCCCTGCGCTTGGGGTCTTGTAACTCCCAGCGGATGACACACTTGCTTTATTCTCCTCCCGATCCCACAGTCAGTTCCAAATTAGAGCCGACCCCGAGTGCAGGCGCCTGGGCCGTGGCCGCCGTCCTGGGCCGGCCGCCCCTGCTCTCTCACCAGCAGCCCAGCAGCGTCCCCAGTCCCGTCGTTCCTCCCACTGGTCATGCTGGGTGTGCTCGTGAGCCGGGTCTTACGCTCCTCGTGTGTGGGTGCCTGTTTCCATCATCTCTCAGCTGACACCTCGCGGTGCGTGTGAGACCCCGGCTGCCTGCGTCCACCCCCCTCTGCCCGCGCCCCGGGCCCCCGACCCCGGACCTATCGAAACGAAGCCATGTTAAAGGCACAAATAGTGTTATTTCCGAGAACACCCATCGGGTATTAGGTGCCGTGAAATGAAGCTGCACTGTAAGGGGTGGAGACTCAGGGAGATGACAAATAAAGAGGAGACAGAAAAACGGACTTCTGAGCCCAAATCAGCCAGGCGTGTCAGAACTGGCGAAATTCCCCCGGTGCCGTCACTTATAGAGCATTTATTTTTTATTATAAAAGCACTTCTGGATACATGTGAAATTCACCAGGTTCTAATGGGAATAATTTCCTCCTGCATAACCGTCCCGGTGGGAATCCCGCAACTCTTTGATTTTTGTTTTTAAGTTAAAGACATCAAGGGAGAAAGAAAACTTCTTCACAAGGAGAGAGGTTCTCAGCTCAGGCAGAGCAGAGAGAGCTGGAGCTGGTGGGGTCCAGGGGGGCGTGCCCTGAGGTCATTGGAGGCGCTGGAGGCTGTCGGCCCTTCCCCGACACAAGAGAGTCAGCATTGAGGACCCGCCTTCTTCCATTTAAGGGGTTTCCGGTGGGAGATCTGAATGATCACGAAGAACAGAGTTTCCCTGGTGGAGATGCTACAGCTTAAGAACCCAGAGAACCTCAGAAACTTGGGTCTGCTTTTATTTTGAGTTCTTCCTCCTCAATGCCAGATCCTGAAACCCCTGGTTCCAGGACACAGGGGAGCAGGATGGGGGCAGGGCTGGGCCCCCCTGCCCCCCAGGACTCTCTCCATCTCTGAGGGCAGCTGGTGTCTGCCCGGCCTTTACAGGTTCAGCTGGAGAGACAGGAGCGCCTGAAAGGCCACGAGCAGGAGTCAGAAGGGCAGCTGGCCTTGTTCACCCCCACGGTTGCAGGGCCTCCCACCCTCGAGCAGGTGGGCCTGCCCTGTCTCCAAGCTGGCCTCGGATGCTCCTCCCCACGTGAGGGGCTGGTGCACCAGCCTGGCTGCTGCTCCCTTGATCTACACTGGGTGTGTCCAGTCTCTGCTTCAGTACTGTCCGGCTCCAAGGCACTGGCAGAGCCACCCAGGGTCACCCTCAGGCCCACTCAGCCTGTCCAGGGGCCAAGGACGCTGCCCCGCCGGGCTGGGAGGGGCCTGATCAGGAGCCCACAGATGGTGCCCACTCCTTCTGGCTGGCGCCCTGTCTGGTCCACCCGGCATCTGCACGGAGTGGTCAGAGCATGGATCTCGTGTTGTTAGATGCTCGTCTGAGGCCGGGCTTTCCCTCCACGGGTGTGCTATGGGTTGAACGGCATCCCCACAGGACAGGAGAAGGCCCTACCCCAAGGCCGCTGACTGTGACCTTATTTAGAAACAGCGCTGTTGTGGACGTAGTTAGGAAGGATGAGCTCGCCCTGGAGCAGTGTGAAAGTGCGTGTCAGTCCCTCAGTCGTGTCTGACTCTTTTTGCAACCCCAGGGACTGTAGCCCGCCAGCTCCTCTGCCCATGGAATTCTCCAGGCAAGAGTAATGGAGTGGGTAGCCTTTCCCTTCTCCAGGGGATCTTCTCGACCCAGGGATCAAACCCAGGTCTCCCGCATTGCAGGCGGATTTTTTTCTGTCTGAGCCTCCCAGGAAGCCCCAGCCATCCCAAACCCAGTATGACCCCAGGGTCCTCGTAGGAAGACGTGTCAGCAGGCGTCAGCTCTCAGCAGGACCACCTCAGTGAGGCCCCTCCTGGACGAGCAAGGAGGCGCTGTTGGTAACTACATTGGGACAAGGGCTGGAAACCAGAGTGGTAAGCTCCCGAGGAGGGTGACGTCTGTACTGCGTGTGGGACCCTGGGGTCTCCCATGATGCTCTTCCCCCTGAAGCTGAATCTGAACTGAGCGTACCTCAGGGGGATGGTTACGACCTCCTCAGAGCAGCCTGGCGACCTGCACCCCAGGGCCGGAGGCTGGGATGCTGGCAGCGGCAGAGACCTGAGGTGAGGTAAGCTTCCAAACCCCTCACAGCAAAGCGACGGAGACACCTTGGTTATTTTTAAATGTCAGTTTATCACCGTGCCCCTCCCCAAACAGAGGAAAATAAAGACCCAATGCTCGTTTCATAAAATCACCATTAAACCTCTGATTTCATAAAATCTACACACCATTCATACAATTTTTGTTGCTGTTGTTCAATCGCTGTCTTGTCCTACTCTTCATGACCCTGTGAACTGCAGCACGCCAGGCTTCCTTGTCCTTTATTAATATTTGTCGTCAAAATAGAGATACAATAACTGGACGATGACAGTATGTAGGAACCAGCAGGTCTAAGGACCCGTCGCGCTGGAATCTACCGATGCGTGTAGATGCTTCCGGGCAGGTGGAAGGATGCTCGTCTCAGAGTCAGCGAGCCCCAGGTTCAAGTCCCAGCTCCAGCTCCTCCTGCCAGGACAGGTTGCCTGCATGGCCATCCTCCTGAGGTGGAAACGGGGCCCCCGCTGACCTTGCTCACCAGGGCAGGGTGGGGGAGAGCCCTGGGGAGCCGTTCACACACACTGTCTCAGGGCCTCACCGCCTGCTGTGTGCCTACTGTGTGCCTCGTCTGAGCTGAGGACACAGGGCAGTGGGGAGACAGAGAGAGGCTGGACGGGAACAGCGCCGCGCTGTGCTGTGAGTGATGGCAGAAATACACCCGGAGCTGGCGGATCGTCCAGCGCGGTCTTCGCGCAGATGGAGCTAGTCCTTCGGATGCCTTCCTGGCCGCCTGTCCTTATCAGAAATGTCCATGCACAGAACTGTTTCTTAGGTGGTAAGCCCAGGTCTTTGCTCAGATGGCACCGTATTAATGGCACAAATGCATGGCAAGCTGCCAACGAGGCCAGTTCTCACCATCGCCTCCAGGTGCTGAAATGCACATTTGTGAATGGCAGATTCTCTCTCTGTCCCACTTGCTGAACCGTCTCCCCTGGTAACATTCAAGGTCTCCAGCAACAGCCATGGTCATTTTCCATGCCTGTAAACACCCATTTATTCCCTTTCGGTTTTCAAAGTACAAATCACAGCCCAGTTACTTCCAGTCCTGGCTCCTGTGTGTCCACATCACGTACATGACATTTCAACTTCTGTCCTGTGTAATTAGGCCAGCTGAGAGCACGAAAGCTGAGTCGTCAGAACACTTCCCTAACTTGCTCTGTTTCATCCACACAGACGGGGAAGGTAAACAAATAAAGCACACAGAAAGGATAGCTTTGCCGAACTGTCCGGGTCGAAAGCCGCAAGAAACGTTCCTTTTGTGAGAGCTGGTAGGTGTGACCTTGACCTCACAGCAGAGCTGCGGCTCCCTGGCTGCCCTTCTATAACCTCCCTCATGACCTTCCTCCCATTCCAGGCTTTTCTGGAACTTTCACGGCTTCCTCCTTGTCCCTTTGGGTTTGTAACCGTTCGCACACATGGCAGAGACCAGTCTGAGTCTCACCAAGCCCTCCCCCCTCCAAACGAGCAGCTGCGCTGGGACGCGGGACCCAGGGACCAGGAGGTCTCCGGGAGCCCCCAAGATTGCCTTCTACCCGCGTTGTGGCCGACCCAGGTGAGAGTGGAGGGGTCACCCGCCCAGCACGCAAGACCCCAGGCTGCTCTTGGCTGCAGAGTCCTGTCTCCCCACTGACAAGGCGATCGAGTCCCTGCTGTGCTCCCGCGCGCAGTGGGAAGTGGCAGCATTTCACAGTCCGATGCGAGCACTCGCACGGGTCGTCGCAACCATCTTCGATGCCAAGGACATTACATGGGGTGGACAGCGGTCGACACCCAGCCCAGACACATCCTGGTGAGAACTGTGTCTGGGAAGGTTTAAGCCGCCTCGGCCTCAGACGCAGCCTCTCCGCTGGACCTGAGTGGGGACAGCACTCCACGGGGAGACGAGTCGGGGAGAAGCCCCGTGGCGTCCAGGGACTCGCTGACCACGCCCCAGCCTCCCCACGCAGCACCCCGCCCGGCCCGGTGCGTCCCCAGGGAGCTGAGGACACGTCTCCTGCCACCTCGCCCTTGGGGCTGCGACGGGTGAAAATGCAGGTTTATGGTTAAAAGCCAGGTCCCACTGGGGCTTCCAAACCGGTAACACTTACAGACAGGTTCAACATTTAGGAGACAAGACGCTGGTCCAGCCACAGGCCGAGGAATGAGGCCAGACGGTGACCGCGTCTCCTCTTGGGCTGAGGTCCCTAGGCCGCCCTGTGTGACCCTGAGCCATGCCGTCCCCCGGGCAGCCCTCCCACCGTGCTCCATGCCGAGGCCCCTGGGAAAGGGCCTTCGGGGGCCTCGGAGCCTGCCCCACAGGGAGGGTCACTGCTCATGTCAGCCAACACGCATGTCACCGTCACGCACTCACACGATGTACCCCAGGCTCTGAGCCCAGCTATGGCACAGCCATGATGGCACGGGGCCCTGCTTCAAGGCCTGCTCCGTTTTACATACGTGGAGATTTTCTATATTTGCCCCCAGAAAAGCCCAGGGCCTCATTGCAAGTATTTTTCAAGGTTAAAACTGGCACATTTTCTTAGAATTTTAAAACATGAGAACAAATGAAAAAGTATCCTCTTCCTTGGGAGGAAGTTTCAGATTCTTTAAGCTTAAACTAACATGTTTGCTTAGTCGCTCAATTGTGTCCAACTCTCTGCGACCCTGTGGACTGCAGCCCACCAGGGTCCCCTGTCCATGGGATTCTCCGGGCAAGAATACTGGAGTGGGATGCTGTGCCTGTCTCCAGGGGATCTTCCCAATCCAGGGATTGAACCTGCATCTCTTGCATTGGCAGGTAGATTCTTTACCACCAGCGCCACCTGGGAAGCCCCTAAACTATTAAAAACATCTTTAGTCCAGTTGCTCAGTCGTGTCCGACTGCTTGCAACCCAATAGACTGAACTTGGCCCAGCGGCGTTTCCCTTAAATGGAGGGCAGAGAGAGCGGTATGGAGGAGGTGGAGGGTGGCGGGGCAGGAGGGGGCAGTGAATGGAGACCTGGCCCCAGGCCGGCCGCAGGCTCCACCCCGAGTGCAGCCATGGGGCCACCCAGAGGCCATGCGGAGGCCAGAGTGGCTCCTGGGAAGAAAGTGGGAGATACCGCCCTCATTTCCACAGGCTCTGAGTCTCCTCTCCAAGGCAGGCGTGTTTCTGGAGCTTGAATGTTCCTGAGAAGCTCACTGCCCCCCACCACTCCATCCCACACTCCCGTCCTCATTCAGTTCTATACTGCAGAGGAGTCAAGGAAGCAAGACGCGATTGGGCCTAAGAAAATGAAGGTAATTTTCTGTAATTTGGTTTTATGTAACCAAATGTATGCATTTTAAATAGACTCATGCTAATATCCACAGGTGGAAATGAATAAGAATTACGCTTTTTAGTTCCCTCCAGGACCTCAGAACAGCCATGGGGGACCTGGGGCCCAACCTCAAGGCAGGGCCACCAAAGCCCTCCAGATAAAGAGGCTGCTGCTTGTTTGTGGAAGAAAACTCGCAGTCCCAAAGCCTCAGGTGTGCTGCCAAGAATTGGGCCTTCACCGGGAGGAAGCTCTGCTGCAGGTAAAATGCTCCCTGCCTCTGTGTGTGTGTGTGTCTCTGTCTCTCTCCATCTCTCTGGGTCTCTGTCTGTCTCTCTCTCTGCAGGTGGACGCAGGTGGCTCTGTTGCAGTCCTCACTGGCAGACGCTCCTCTAAATGAAAGAATGGAGCCCCTCAACCCTGCCGCAGCCTCTGCAAGTCTGCAGGGGCGTAGTCCTGGGTTGGATCCCACAGCTGACAGGCAGCGACGTCCAACAGCACTGTGCTGCCGCTCTCCGCACCCACACAGCGGGGGCTCCGGAGCTGGGCAGGGCGGCTGTGAACACAGTGAGGGCACACACGACCCGCCACGCCCGCCCAGCCCCCGGCACACAGTAGGCGCTCCATAAATGCCCGTGCAGCCTCGGGAGAGGCAGAGCGCCCGTACCTGGAGACGACTCTGCTCCTCGGGGCTCCCGAGTGCCCTGGGCTTCCGAGGGGGACAAACCTTGGCAGATTTTAAGTTGTTATTATATTTATACCTTTCTTTCAAAAGTAAAGTGAAAATTTATTTGAAATACATATCTTTTCAGATTTTGCTCGCAAGATGAGGTGCTGCTAAGAGATTTTCCCTTGAGGGTAAATAATAGCTTTTTCCATCACTAATAAGCTAATATCCAGAAATTCAGAGGAAACCCACCCCACTGACACAGCAGCATATATGGACGGTATTAATACATTGTTATAAGATGCTAAGAGAATGCTCTATTCCTATAACAGGTTTTTGTGTCTTTCATAAGAAGAAACAATAAACATTTTACAAGATCATATATTTTATAAATAGTAAAATTCTTAATATAAATTTTACTGCTCCGCTATTGTAGTGCAACCTTAGTAGAACTCACTGAGGTTCTTTATTTAATTGCGCTACCAGGTAAAATGACAGATGTTTTCTCTTCTCTTCCATAACACTAATAAATGTCCTTCTTTGCTGTTGAGTTTTCAAAATAGCAAGCTTGATTTCACTTCACGACTAATAAAAAATCAAGCTAGTATATACATGCTAATTTTCTTTGTGGCCCTTACAATAAGATTTTGAAGTTGCCAAAGCTACCCCTTTAGAACTGCTCCAAGATTCTAAAATTAGGAGACAGTGCAATGTTAGACTGCGCACATGGAGGCTGAGGAGCGATTACACGCAATTCCAAGTTTCTGAATTTGAAAATGCCAGAAAGTTCCATCAAACTCAGCACTGCATTGTTCTGTCGGTTCTTCTCTATAACCAGCAAGGGCGTCTTGACGTAAAATAAGGACACGACTCACTCACACACTTCTTCTCCCCGAGTCAGGCTCATCCCCCACCTCACTGATTTACAGCACACGCACGCCCGCGGCACGCACGCCCGCGGCACGCACGCCCGCGGCACGCACGCACGCCCGCGGCACGCACGCCCGCGGCACGCACGCACGCCCGCGGCACGCACGCCCGCGGCACGCACGCCCGCGGCACGCACGCCCGCGGCACGCACGCACGCCCGCGGCACGCACGCCCGCGGCACGCACGCCCGCGGCACGCACGCACGCCCGCGGCACGCACGCCCGCGGCACGCACGCCCGCGGCACGCACGCCCGCGGCACGCACGCCCCTTTCCTGTTGGCTGAGCATCTGTGTGCATCCGGGGTCACATTAACCAGAGCCACGCTCCTGCAGGACCGCGGGGCCTTCGTCGGGGCGTGTTGCGATGGGCCCCTCACAGCCCGAGGTCCCCTCTGCCTGGCGATAGTGTCCTCGGATGCACACGAAACAGAAACACGAGCCTGCTCACCCTCTTAGAACAAATGGTGCCCTCGGAATGCACACCTCGCGGGGTTGCCCTTTGCAGACACTGCGTTTCCCACAGATGGAAGGCTCGGGGCAACTCTGCACCAACAAGCCTGGCAGCACTGTTTTTCCAGCGGCGTCTGCTCACTTCCTGTCTCTGTGGCACATTTTGGTAATTCTCCCAACATTCCAGACTTTTTATTATCATTATACTTCTAAGGTGATCCGAGAGCAATGATCTTTGATGCTACTGCCGAAGGTTCAGATGATGGTTAGCACTTTTCAGCAATAAAGCGTTTTTTAATTCAGGCAGGTACATGGGGGTTTTTGGACATAATGCACACTTAATGGACTGCAGGGTAACATAGTGACTCTAATTGTGATATTCGCTTTATAAGCGGTAATCTGGAACAACCTACGATGTCTCCAAGGGGCCTGCTGACACAGGTCTTACTTCTAACTAATATTCTTGCCGTGAGAAGTGGAGGTCTTGCTGGGGCCCAGGCACGGGTGCGGTGACAGGAAGGTGTGTGTTTGTCTCGTCTCAGCTGCCGGCCCCCACGTTCAGGCTCTGCCGGGCTGCCCAGCCCCCCGCACCGGGCCCATGGGGGTGGAGTGTCCACTTTGGGGACTGCGGGGCCCTTTTTGCTTCTCCCTCAGTAACGACCGTGACGTGGACTCAGTCGGACCGTGTGTGCAGAGGTGCGTGCGGTCCCTCGGAGACCTGCAACTCTGCAGGTGTGGACGCTGTCGGGACCACCTGCTGCTTGCCCTCGGGCGCGGTCTCGGGCACAGAAGTCAGGGGTCCCTCTGCGGGGCGAGGAGAAGAGCCCTTTCCCCAATGGTGGGGGCCTCTGGGTCAGCTGCCCCCTTCCCAGCTAGGGTTTGTGACCATGCACAGTTCAGCAGTGGTTGCCCAGAGCAGAGGGGCCTGCCCCGGGCACCCAGCCTTCCTGGCATGGGGAGAGACCACAGCCTTGTGCAGCCAGGCCTCTGCAGGGTAGAAGCAGTTAATCAACTTGATATCACTCGCTGATTAAACAATGAAGCGCCCTGGGGCTCTGCTGTCTGTCCCTACAAGCTCAGAGCTCACATCGCGCTAATGTGAAAACCCCACTTGGCTCCCTCGGGGGCAAACTCCCTTTTAATTTTCCCTCTAAAGATTAATTCCATTGTTATGGAACTTGCATCAGAAGTACCGTAAACTAATCATCAGTCATTTGCACACAATCTGACCCTCTCTGCCCCCAACGAGGCGTGTTTGCCAAGGTCTCCTCTGGGTTCTGAGGATTCGCATCCTGCAAGTGCAGAAATAAGCGTGAAGAAACAATGACCTGTTTGCCTTGCAACTTCGCAGAAGTGGGAAAAAAAGTGAAATGACTTAATTTTACTTGTGTGGCTTTTCCTTTTGTTAACAGCCGAGAAGGCAAAACAGAACATGTTTGTCAGCCCCACCGCCCCCGAAGGGGACAGGGGAGGACAGGGGACAGGCTACAGGGACTATGGCCTTCGGCAGGCACACGTGGTCCCTCAGCCCTCATCCTCCGAGGCCAGTGTCCTCCAGGGCCCGTGACAAGGTGGGACCACGGCTGGCAGTGCTGAGGCAGAAGCCAGGGGTGGGGGGTTGTGGGCAGGGCCGGGCCCGCTGCAGGGGGCGTGCAGGGTCCGTCCTAGCCTCTCCAAGGCATCTGCTGGTTCCCGGCTTGTGGAGGCACAGGTCCAGTCTGCCCACAGCGTGTCCTGGGGTCCTATCCGTGTCCAGAGTTGCACAGCTTCTTAATGGAATAATTCACAGTCATTGAAAATGATGCTATAGAAATAAATGTGTTTACGTGGGGCAGTCAGCTGTTAGGAGAAAAAAGACTAAAAGGTCATGAACGTCAGGATTCTATCTCTAAGTATATGTATAAATATACATCCTGAGTAGAGAGCGGGATACACCCTGAGGAGCTCGTGTGTAGACAGCGTGCAGGACTGAGCCAGTGTGGCCAGCTGGGAGGAGGGTTCTGGAAAGGTGCCTGCCCCCGGGACACCAGTTTTGTCTTGGTTGTTATCTTTGTTCAGCCACTAAGTCCTGTCTGACTCTGCAACCCCAGGGACTGCAGCACATCAGGCTTCCCTGTCCTCCACCATCTCCCAGAGTTTGCTCAGACTCATGTCCATTGAGTCAAAGATGTCATCTCATCCTCTGTCACCCTCCTCTCCTCCTGCCTTCAATCTTCCCCAGGATCAGGGTCTTTTCCAGTGAGTCCGCTCTTTGCAGCAGGCAGACAAAGTATTGGAGCTTCAGCTGTGGATTTGTCCTTGTTGCACATGTCTTAGAAGCGGAACAGTGGACTACCTGGATTCCCGTGTCTGGCTTTCTCCTGAAGCAAAGTGTCCTCAAGGTCCACCCATGTGGTGGTGGGTGTCAGTGCTTGCTCCTCTTCAAGTCTGAGTACCGCCCCTTCAGATGGGAGAACAGATGGACCACGTGCTGCTTGCCTACCATCCGTCAACGGGCCAGGGCCCCTGTGCAGAACGCTCTGTGAATGTGCGTGGACAAGTATCTGAGCATTAATCTCCGTTTCCTGGGGTGCGTGGTAGGAGCAGGGCTGCTGGATGAGTGTAACTGGGCGCCTTTTACTTGTTACATAAGTTCCTCCCTCCACAGGATGCCTTCCTGCTTGAAAGGAAGCTTCTTTACTGTCTTCTCTGCTTTCTCTGAAGGTTTGGGTAAGAATGCCAAAGTCCAGTTGAAGCTTTCTCATCATCAAAGGCCGACTCACAGTGGAAACGAGAGCTGTGGCGGGGACGGGGGATGTGAGAAGTTTCTAGGCCGTGTCTCTGTCTGGGCACAGCCTCCAGCTGCCGAGTCTCAGGAGAACCATCCTCAAGTGCCCAGACTTGTTTCAGGAGATGCTGCCGTGTCTGACAGGGGCAGGCAGGACAGCCTGGACCCTGGGAAGTTTGGGCTGGAATCAAACATCCATTCCAGCATCCAAAGCCCCTCGGGGGACTCCCCCAAGAACGGTGGCCCTTGGCCTGTGCACCCACCTGCGTTTGGAGCCTCAGCCAAGTGGCTTGGAGCTCTGGCTCTTGGGGAGCATCACATTACAAGTCTAGACCCACAGAGACTGAGCTTCCAACAGGAGGGAAACCAATCGGGATGCAGAGAGCTAGTCCTGCTCTCTCTGAACCAAGATGCTCGCAGCTTTGATGGGCTTCTAGCCATTCATTCTACTCCCAGGCATGGTGCAGCAAGGGCTGTGCAGTGGAGAAATGCCGTACATAAGCCTCTGCGGGTGAGAAGCACGGAGAAGGGGCGGCCCCGGGGTGGGGTTTCGGAGATTTAAGGTGGTCCGGCAGCAGCCCTGCCCACGCACCGCCTCGCCAGGTGCTCCTGGAGAACCTGGGGGCCGGGCAGGCCTCCTACATGCGCTCGTTTTGTGGCCGCTCTGTGGCCCGCACCGCCCTTCCCCATCTGCCTGGGGAGGCACAGGCAGGGGACAGGCTGCAGGCGGTGCCAGGACAGACCGAGCAGGCGACATGCCTGGAGCTGCCCGGGGCCAAGGCAGCCAGGTGGGAGGGCGGGTCACCTGGGGACCTGGGCAGTGGCTACATAAGCGTTGTACCGAAGTGCTGGAAAACATTAAAAAAAGGTGTGGGCAGATGGTGCAGGGGCTTCCCAGGTGGCACCAGGGGAAAAGAACCAGCCTGCCAAAGAGGAGACACAGGAGATGCGGGTTCGATCCCTTGGTTGGGAAGATCCCCTTCAGGAGGGCATGGCAAGCCACTCCAGTGTTCTTGCCTGGAGAATCCCATGGACAGAGGAGCCCGGTGGGCCACAGTCCTTAGGGTCACACAAAATCAGACACAATTGAAGGGAATTATCACACACACAACGCATTCAGTGCAGACCAGACTAATCTTAGCTGTGGGTAAGACAAAACAAAATAACCATGCACGCTGATAAGAGATTATCACACAAGAGGTCTTAAAAAGGTGAAAAGCAGTGCTTATAATTTACCTTTAAAATACAGACATAGGTATAGTCTTCTGGAACTGAGTATAGAAACTGCAGCCTTGTGACACTGTGCGCATATCGCATGGGCACCACTGTGATGAGTTTGCACATGACACATGCTTATGGATGCGAAGTTCATCCTGAGGAAGATTTGCGAGAAGTTGGTTACGGCAGTCGCCTTCAGAGCGCTGAACTGCTCTCCAGGGAACTGTTTCCCATTGGTCCATTGGTTTCTTATTTTTTAACTGCAAGGACACACTCCTTTTTTCCAACTTTCTTTTTTTCGTTGCCCAAAATGAAATAAAATATATCGCATCTTCACCATGACGAAGATAAGATGTACCTTTTGTTCTTTCCACCAAATGCCATAGGCCTTATTGATTGACATGACATTTTAGAGCATCTCTGTAGCCGTCAAAGCCCTCTCGTAACGAAGGAAACACACCCATGAGCAGTTATCTCAAGGCAGGGCGTTCACAAGGCAAGACCCCTCGCCGTTTTGCGAGGAAGCTTCAAGAAACTGAAGTTCGGGTGGCTCTGGGGCGGGGAGCCCTTGGCCTCCCCTGACCTTGCTGGTCAAGGCCTCTGGCTGTGGCGGGACAGGCCAAAGCAGCCAGTCAAGGTCATCAAACAGAAGGCCCTGCCCAAGACGACCGCCCCTTTGAGAAAGGAAAAACGGCCACCTCATTGGTTCCCTCACTTATTTCCACCACAAATCGCTTATCACTTCATAAATTCTTGCAATTTTTTTTCCTGCTAGGGAAAAGCATTGCCCTTAATTACATGCATCATCTCATCAGGGCCAGCTGCTCACACAGGCAGGAAAAATCAGACTGAACCTTATTAAGAGCTCTCTGCAGTTTCTTTTAGAAACTAAATGCTGTTTTCTGCCCCATTATAAACACAGATCTTCCCCAGTGGGTCTCCTCTCCAATCTGCTACACTCCCCTGTTTTCTTACAGCTTCAGCAAGGAAGGCTTTAGACAACTCAGCAACGAAGTCCTCATAGGAGCCAGAACACACGGATCCGGATGCGTCTGATGGGAAGACTGGGCCCATGGAAGACGGGACTCTGCTCTGCTAGCGCAGCCCTGGGACAGGCTCCTCCCTGAACTCACGAGCAGGCGGGGGCAGGGGGACACCAGCCTCTCCTCCACCCTCAGCCCCACAGCCAAAGACCTGCCCTTGTCCCCCAGTAAACAAAGCCACCTGGCGAGGGCAACATGCAGGTGCTGAGTGTTCCTGCCCCGAGCCTCCTAGACAGTCCTCTCCTGAGCTGCCTCACTGCTGGAATGACTAACAGATACTTACAAAGGAGGAAAAGCCCTCCATCACCGTTTAACGTCCCGGCTAAGAGCTTGGGTGGTAACAGTCAGGCAGACCTGAAATCCCACCCAGGTTCCAACCTCTGTGGCTTTAAGAAGACAACAAAGGTCTCTGAGCACAGCTTCTTCACTGGTACTGGGGATGGTTAAAGCCCTGACTTCAAAGAGGCGTTAGGGATAAAGGAGGTGGTAGATCCACATCTTAAGCTCGGTCTCTGCGTGCTCAGTTGCTTTAGTCATGTCCAACTCTTTGCGACCCCATGGGCTGTAGCCCGCCAGGCTCCTCTGTCCAATGGATTCTCCAGACAAGAGTACTGGAGTGGATTGTCCTTTCCTCCTCCAGGGCATCTCTCCAACCCAGGGGTTGAACCCAAGCCTCCTGCACTGGCAGGCAGGTTCTTTACTGCTGAGCCATGGGGAAAGCCCCAAGCTCCATCTCTAGGGCTCCAGAAATGCTCCCAACAAGAGCCGAGGCGAATGTCGTCGCTGTTAGGGGAGGACAGTCTGTGAATGAGTCTCTGTCTCCCCCTAAATGTTACCTACAAGCGCTGCTTACCACCTGTCACCTGCTCAGTTACTCTGTTATCTGCGAACACTGCAGAAAATGACTCTTGTCTAAGCTTCTTTCCACCAAATTAATTCACATTAATTAAGAACAACGGGCTTCTCCTGTGGCTCAGCTGGTAAAGAATTCGCCTGCAATGTGAGACCTGGGTTTGATCCCTGGGTTGGAAAGATCCCCAGGAGAAGGGAAGAGGCTACCCACTCCCATATTCTGGTCTGGAGAATTCCATGGACTGTATAGTCTATGGGGTCACCAAGAGTCGGACACGACTAAGCGACTTTCACTTCCAAGAACAACAATAAGTCAGAGGGCAGAAAAGGCAACACTCCAATGGTTTCAAGCACTTTGTGCTTAACTTCCTTCTTCCTGGAAGTGACCTGGGGAGCGGGGCAGGCGGGGTAGGGGACACATGGTGGGAGGAACTGTGTGCCCCTGAGTTATCTGTTGCTGTCCCTGCTGCTCTCTGACGCTGAGAGTAATAGAACGTCACACGTCACAAGGGAAGCTTGCAATGCCAGGTTCCCCCGCCGGCCGTCACGGCTCCACGGCTGTCGGCCGTGGGAGTCCAGTGGGAGGCCCAGGCTCACCTGGCGCGCCGGCAAGGCGCCTGGCATCCCGGTGCAGCCGCGTCGGGATCAGCTCCTGCCCCGTGACGTTTATACCTGCACTGCTGCAGCGACGGCTGATCCCATTTCACGTCAACAACCCGGCCCCAAGGCTCCGAGGCGGCTTCCCCGGCGGCCCTAGTGGCGAAGAGCCCGATGCCAACGCGCGAGACAGAAGACACACAGTTCGATCCCCAGCTCGGGAAGATCCCCTGGAGGAGGGCAAGGCAACCCACGTTAATATTCTTGCCTGGAGAATCCCAGGGACAGAGGAGCCTGGCGGGCTACAGTCCATGGGGTTGCAAAGAGCCAGACACGACTGAAGTGACTGAGCACACACGAGTCTCTGAGGACCTGCAGAGGGCAGCAGCCCCCACGGGCGGTTCTGGGGACACGGACCCAGACTTGGGATTTGGTCGCTGCGGGACATGGGAGACCGCCCAGCTTTTACAACTCGACATGTGCTCATCCTCTTTTAAAAAATGACACTTTCTGCCTTTCAAGAGTTTGTCATCACAGAGCTGAGTGGCTCCTGGTGAAAAACTGAAATAGTAGATTTCAGAAACTTTGGGCAGGATGGTAGAAGAACCAACGGGCGTCTGGCTCCAGGTTAGCCCTGGCCTGACCCACACTCACCCGCTGTCTCCACCCCAGGAGCTGGGAGCACGCCGGACCATGGAAGGTGATCCCAGAGAGCTCAGGTTCCCCCAGCACGGAGGCCCGAGGAGGGAAGGAAGCAGAGGGCATTATCTGTCTGGGCCCTGAACCTGGGCCCTGAGGGTCCCGAATCTTTGATGAAATGCCCTGTGTTTACAGAGAAACACCTGTGATTTGAAATCAGAACTGGTCTGGTTTGCCCCACTGGGTCTGAGTCTTTAACATCGAGCATCTTGGAATGCAAATATAACAGCAGTATTGTGATTACCAGAGAGACACCTGGGTGTTTATCCCAGGCTTAAGATTTTTCCCGAAAATTACTAGTACTGTGTGTTTTTATTCATCCATCGGTGTTCACGTCTCTGTTGCATTTTGAACTTCCCCACAGTGTGGGTTGAGAGCCGACTGGAAACGTTTCAAAACCGCAGCACCAGGTGCGTAGTGTGAAGCAGAACTCAGTAAACGTCCAGATGATGTGAACCAGAGAAGGCGAGCGGAGCGCAGGCGTGACCTCCGTGACCTCCATGCCGGCGTCAGAAACTTTTCCTCTAAAGGGACCCACAGTAAGCATTTCGGGCTTTGCGGGCTGCACAGCCGGGGCTGCAATGGCTCTGCCCTGGTGCCTGCGAAGCAGCCACATGCAAACGAAGGCTATGGCTCTGTGCTCGTCAGACGCTAACATCAGAGCAACTTGAATTTCATATACTTTTTACATGGCGTGAAATTTTAATTTTAATTTATTAATTTAATTTAACTTTATTTTATTTTAATTGGCTTTCTATCCACTTACAAATGTAAAAACCATTCTTAGATCACCACCAATCCCACACAGGTGTGGGCCAGGCTGTAACTGGCCAACCCCTGCTTCCATCCTGAGAAGGGCTGAACACGCCGTGGCTTCATTGTTACAATGCAGGATGCCGGGTCTGATGACCTCAAATGGGTGCCCTGTGCTGAGAAAAGCCGACGAAGGCTTTCTTCTCCCCCAAAACTCACTTACCCCAAAGGATTTTCATCAGTGATGGACATCGGAACGTGTATCTTCTAGGGTGTCTGGCTTCCGGGTTGACTGTTTCAAAACAATGTTTTCTAGTGCTCACACAGACCACCACGATTTCAGGCAGACCCAGGCAAACCATGAAAGCAGAAATGAGAATAGACGGGTTGCTAATTTTCGGGAAAGATCTTAAGCCCGGGATAAGCACCCAGGTGTCTCTGCTAATTACAACACCGCTGTTATATTTGCATTCGAAAAGGACCCCCCAGCATTTGGGGTTAAACACACCCACGTCTGAGGGTCCCCCAGAGTTCACGAAAGCTCTCTCGTGGGCATCACATGGCTTAGAAATGAGCCAGACAGCCCCAAAGCTCTCTGACGACACTATCATCCTACAACTCAAGAGAAATACTTAAACGGGAAATAAGAGTTTTTCCCAGTATGTCAGCTGGGCAGAGGTGAAATAATTAGGAGGCAAGAGGCTCAAAGAGACCCTTTAATTGGGACAAGAAGACGCTTTTCTTGGCATGGCTAATGGCCAGAGGTGAGGCAAGCTGTTGATGAAGCCGAAGAGGAAAGACAAAGCAAATGGAGGTAATGTTTCTGGAGTGCCCTTTGCTGGGCACACAGCGAGACAAGCCTGTCTCCCTCCAGGCGCATCAACAGCTGCGTCCTTGGATTGTTTTCTTGTTGAATGAGGGGCAGCGTTTTCTGTATTTTTCTCTGAACTGTTAAAGCAGATCAGTGCTCCGCAACAGAAAGTTCGAGTTTGCTCTAATACAC
Organism: Bubalus kerabau; assembly: GCF_029407905.1. Classification (NCBI taxonomy): domain Eukaryota; kingdom Metazoa; phylum Chordata; class Mammalia; order Artiodactyla; family Bovidae; genus Bubalus; species Bubalus kerabau. The sequence goes on along the minus strand of NC_073635.1, from coordinate 89,784,487 downwards.
CGCCTCTGTGTGTTCACGCCGAGGCATTTCACCGTCAACAAAAGTGAATTATAATAAAACGGTCTACTTGTAGGAAAGCACTTTCAACAAACAGAAAACACACGTACGAATTACTAAATAAAGGTGACTTTCACTAGCTGAAAAGCCATCCGTGCCTGCATTTGGTATTTTTTGTAGGAAACATAAAGACATTGAGCCATTCTCTTGACACCCCTCCGAAAGAGCTCGGCACTCAGCAAAGGACTGAGACTGGACGTGCGGGGCCCGGTAGACTCGGCTCCTCAGACCGCCTCTCACGTGGGGTCCAGCGCCTCTTGGAGCCCACCCAAGCGCGTTCGCAAGAAGGGAGGTCACCAATAAGAACGCACAGGGCACTGGCACTTAGGAAAGAAAAGCCTTCACTCGAAGACACTGATGCGTTTCATTTATGGTTTTAAAGCATAAATAGGAACATTTTTTAGAAGCAGAAACAACTGCACGATTAAACTGCGGTCCCTCCCCAGTACGCTCCGGCCTCTCATGCACGCCCCCGTCCGGCCCCCTCTCGGCACTTATGAGCCTTCCCGTCACGGGACCCGCCCACTTGTACGTAAATTGGGCCTCTGCAAACTGGGCTCCTAAGACAAAACTGGCCACTGTCTGTTTGAAATAAAGTTTTATTGGTACCGTGCCGTGGCCATTCGTGTACATCTGGTCTGTGGCTCCCCTCAGCTGCAAGGGTAGTCATGACAGAGACTGTAGGGCCCACAGAGCTAAAGGCATTTACTCTGGGGCTCTTCACAGGAAAGGTTTGCCCACCCTGATGTAGACAAAGCCAGTGCCATGAAGTCCAGGGCTGCCCAGAAAGGTCCTTCTAGTTTTTTCCACAACATCTTATGGAAAAAAAAACCCAACAAACTTTTTGGCCTACCCAGTAGCAAATGGGCAGAGCGGACCCACCTGCTGCAGCTCCTGTCTGCGTCCCCCCTGGCGTCTGGACAAACTGCTTGTGCACAGGCTCTGGGGAGGGTGCTGAGACCTGCAGGCTGGCAGCTTGGCGTAGCATCTGATACCTAACACGCTCTCAGCAAGGGGCGCCGTGACCAACCACGCATTTCCAGCCCCCTCCCATGTTTCGCTGACTCTGCTGCTGTCTGCCTCTCCCCAGTGCAGCCTCCCGAGCACACACCTCCTACTCCTCACCTCTGGTCTCTGGGAGCTTCTCCCCACTTCTCCCGCCCCATTTTCTTTAACTGTCCGGCTCGTCTATCGAGAGGACCTGCTCTGTGCAGGCGGGGTCTGGCTGCTGGGGCCAGAGTAGCTTCTGCTCTGAAGTCTACTCTCCTTCCTGTCAGTCTTCCCTTTAGACGCTTCCATTCCTGAAAGGGGTAGACCCAGAGAGCCCCGGACGTGAAGGAGCAGGAAGCCTGCCCCGGCTCCCAGCAGGCCCCCGTCTTCTGCAGGCGGCGAGGGAAGGGCCTGGCCTCTGGGGCCGGTCTCCTAAGGAGCCGGCAGCCGCTCCCTGCCACTGACTGTCTCCCAACCACTGCGCTCAGGAGTGCCTCACCGGAGGGAAGGCAGCCCAAAGAAGACAAAACGAAGGTCACAAGCAACTCGCAACGTGAAATTTTCTAGAAACTCTGGTGACCCTAGGTCAGGACCGTGCGCGCTGCAAGTCCTGTAGATCTCTCAGAGTCCAGTGTGGGTCAGAACCTCAGGCGAACGTCCAACAGGCTAGGAGAGGAGCCAGGACTGACTGAGCGCCCACGCGGCTGCTCCGTCCGCTGTGCTCAGGGGAGCATTTTAATGCGGTTAAGCCAAGTGTGAGGACGGAGCTGAGGAGCCGTACCCATCCTCTGATTAAGACCCGGGTTTCCTGGAGAAGACGCATCGCTTATTTTGAAGACTACACAAACAGACAGAAGGCAGAGGATTCTCAGCCTGGGCTTTCAGGGTCCACAAGGGAGAACCGCTCCCTTCAGGGACAAGACGGTTGTTTCTGATTTAAATCCATCACCCAACTGGAGAAAAGGGACTGACTTCATCATCGAGTCTCTGAAGTCGTATAATTGCCTAATATTCGGCTCCCTGGTTACAGTATTTATCTTTTAAAGACCTGGATAAACACACACAGGTGTAACGGCGTCATCATCCACAGCTTTCTTATCTTCGTCCTTTAGGAAATGCTATCAAAGGGCCCCACTGAATCTCATCGAGGTGTTATGTAGCTGATAAACATTTGTTGATCTTTTTACCCAGAGGGGGTCGTGCTCCAGGAGTGGATTAGTGGCCTCCGTGGAGCACCGTGGGTTATCTCCGTTTACTAGGCTTGTAACACATAGGCGTTCTGAAGATGAAAGATGCCTTGGAGCATGTTTGTACCGAACTGCAAAACTCAAAGTCAGAAATATGTTAAAAGAAAGCTTAATAAGCTGAACGTGTTTGCTTCTTCCCATTATCATAGGACCGGAAGGGAGCCGCTCTTAGACTCCCACACTGTGTGGAGACTGGAGCCACGTGATTTTTGAGTAGGAGCCATGTGATTTTTGAATATTTACATACGTTGTTTCATTTGATTCTTGAAACCTGAGGTGGGGGTGGCGTGAGCCCATTTTACAGATAGGGAGCCTTAAGATTTGAAAGATTAGATCACAGGTTGTGCTGCCCTGGGTTGCACAGCCAGAAAGCGGTGGACTCGGGCTATCTCCTCTGCAGCTTCCTTTACACTGTTCCTCGGTTGGACTTGTGGCTTCTGAGATATGAACACCTTTGGGGAAAAGTGGAAGGCATTTGTGCAAGACACACTTTTCCCCTAACACACATTGAATAATGCTTCCTAGAGGGTAAACCATCAGATAAACTTTCTGAGACATGGGTATTTGAAGTGATGGCCTTCCTTAAAGACACTGATTTTTTTTTTAGGTTACTTTTAGTTTGCAAGAGGTCTTTGGTTATGTTGGGATTCACTGAATCCATGCGCTTCCTGTAGTGCTCAGCGCTATAGGAGATTGATTGCAGCAAAGCGGCAATTAATTAGGAAGGGTTTGGGTCACCGCTGACACCCAGGTCCTGATCAGATCCCACCGAATCATCAGAGATACAGTGTCCTAGAAGTGGTCGCTATTGAACACTTTGGACACAAGGTCAGAGATGGGAAGTCCCGGCTTTAATGAAAGTTCCAGAGGGAAAATGCTGGCTGTGTCTGGAAGGACCACAGACTCATCTAGAACCACTGACACGTCAGGGGTGGGAGCCCCGTGTTCCCAGGTGAGCAGGGAAGGGCTCTGGCAGTACCGTGTCTCCTAGGGGTGCTGGGAAGACAGCATCACGTGGCAAACTCCTCCACACTCCAGGCAGGGGTTAGGCTTCTACCTGCTGGCCTGCTTGTTACAGAAAACATGGAGAATTCCTAAGATAACCCTCAAGGTGGAACTTTTATCCCTGTTTCACAAATAAAAACCCTGAGGTGCAAGGACCAGCCCCAGATGATGGAGCGGTGAGCATTGGATTCAGGACTCTAATCCACCCGCCTCCAGACACGTCCGGGGCTGCTGTCTGTAGCCACTCAGTTACAGGGGCATGACATCTGCTAGGTCATTAGCGCCGTGAATAAGTCAGCAAGCTGGGAGTTACACATATTCTCACGTTGCTGTCCACGTTGTATTTTTCATGGTTTCCTTTTCACATTCCTTTCCTGGTGGCTCAGACAGTAAAGAATCCACCTGCACTTCAGGAAACCTGGGTTCGATCCCCAGGTTAGGAAGATCCCCTGGAGAAGGAAATGGCAACCCACTCCAGTATTCTTGCCTGGAGAATCCCATGGACAGAGGAGCCTGGTGGGCTATAACCCAAGGGGTCACAAAGAGTCAGACACGACTGAGCGACTAAGCACACTTCAGAATTTCTCATCACATTTAAACCACAAGACAGTCTGTGTGAACGGAAGAGTCAGAGAATTCAGAGTGAGAGGAGAACGTCACGGGTTACTTCATATTTAGTCTATCTTCAATTGTGTGGGGAAAAAAATGTTTCCTAGCCAGAAAAGAGTCTGCCTACCTTGCAGGAGACCCAGATTTAATCCCTGGGTTGGGAAGATCCCCTGGAGAAGGGAATGGCCGCTCCAGTATTCTTGCCTGGAGAATCCCATGGACAGAGGAGCCTGGCGGGCCACAGTCCATGGGGTCGCAAGAGTCAGACATGACTGACCAACTAGCACAATTACAGACAGAAAAGGCATAAAATTACCTGAACAAAACTAATATTTCCCACATTTTAAAGCCGAGGACACGGACTCAGAAGTGACAGGCAATCACTGGAAGAAGCAGGAGAACCAGGTCTGAATCTCACGCTGGTGTATCTGCAAGTCAGTCCTTTTGAGCTGTCTTTAATCTCATGTAAAGACAGCCTAGACTCAGCCAGCGGACAGGATGTGTGTCTGCGGCGCCCCCACAACAGGCCTTCCTCTCCACCATCTTCAGGACGGACCCGGTGGTTCAGCCCCAGCCTCATCTCCTCAAGGCTGCTCTGAGCCTCAGTCCTGTGGACCCTTTGGGTGGACGGCTCTAAGGACAGGCCCCACCAGAGCCTGAGGACCAGTCACTCAAACATTCCTCCTGCTGGCCTGAAGGCTCAGGACGCCATGGCGTCTAGCTTCCTAAAGAGGTGTGAGTATGAAAAAGTTACGTGGAAATGATCATCATCGATTGGCTCATGCTGACCACTGTGTTGGGGCTTCCCGGGTGGCGCTAGTGGTAAAGAGCCTGCCTGCCAATGCAGGAGATACAAGAGACGTAGCTTTGATCCCTGGGTCGGGAAGATCCCCTGGAGAAGGGAATGGCTGCCCACTCCAGTATTCTTGCCTGGAGAATCCCATGGACAGAGGAGCTACAGTCCGTGGGGTCGCAAAGAGTCAGACACAGCTGAGCAGTTTAGCAGACACACACGCACGACTACTCTGTTGAGTGGGTTTCACCGTGACTGTTAATCCCAAGGTGTGTTTGAAATGAGTGGAGAGGTTTGTGGTTGGCCTTCCTTCTCTTGGTGCTGATAAGCTAATTTGAACAGATGATGACCATGTACATACCACAGCTTGAGTTAGTTTGCAATAGACGTTTAAATCAGAAACTCAAGAGTACAAAGTCATAAATCTAATTATTTCCCCCTTCAACCTTCGTACTTTAATAAGAGATGTGCTAACATGGAAACAGTACAAAACAGCAGTGGAGATGACGTCTAATGGGGATGGAGAGCGCAGCAAATAAAAGAAGGCTACTAAACAGGTTAATATCACACACCGAGCTAAAAACAGAAGCCTGATCTGAAGTCTGCGTGGAACACATCCATCTGTCTCATTCTCTTGCTTTAAAAACTATGCATTATTTAAACGTCTCTTGATGCTGCAATTGTTCATCCTCAAAGAAATAAAAAGATCAAGAGTGATCCACACATTTTGGAGGTAAAATAAATAGCAGTCTGAAGGAATGTTATTGGTAGAATGTGAGTTTGGTATTTATACAGAGCCTGCTTTTGGGCAAATACGACCTGCTCTGGGATGCAGGTGATTAATGCGAAATCCCTTCCATTTAACATCAGAAACCCCGAGATGACAGCATTTATTTACTGACAACAACGCACATCTAGGTAATAGGAATGTTTTCCTGGGACAACTTCAGACTGGAGACCAGCAATTTCAGCCTTGGCTGTGTGGGGCGGGCTACAGGGATGAAGTGGGTTACTCTCCTATTCCTATGGACAAAAATCCAGCCAACACGGCCCCTCACTCTGCAATCTTCTGTGCTTGCCTCACACGCCCCGAGCAAAAAACCACTCCCTCGATTTCGTCATCGTGGCGATCAGACAAGCGGTCTTTGGGGCGTTTTTCATTTAAAAAAATACATTTGGAATATTTATAAGACAGAGTTCATAAAGACAAATGCTTATTTCAATTTTGGCATTACTGACATAACGTACATCTCCTTTCCAGCTTAATGAAAAAAGTTTGTATTTTTGAAATAATGCATTTGACAGCCCCTTGTAAATTTACCTGGTAGGAAGCGTTCTAGGCGCCAAAGGCCACCTCTGCAGTAGCCGGCAGGTCAGGCTCAGGAAGCATGTGTATATCCTCGTATTTCCCGCAGATGTGTTAAAACAGCAACACAAGTTATTTTCCCAGAGCGTCTACTCTGTCTAACTAGCCCTGTCTGCACACTGACGCTCCACACTGACAGAGGATCCCATGGTTGATTTCCTGGCTGTGACTGCACTTTGCAAAGCAAGGGCTGTCCTAAGGAATAGATTTTCTGCTTCCATTAAGTATCTGGGCAGATGCTTGCTTCTTTTGTAACAAACTCAAGAAAATAAATTGACTTTGGAAACACATTCTAAATATAATAGAGAAAAAAAGAGAGACAGTGAAAACTAGGTTAAGACCAGAAGTATTTCTATATTGAAAAGGTCTTAAATTTTAAAAAGAGAAAAGGAAATAGGAAATGATAAAGTTTATCAAAATCATGCCAGAAATGTCTCGGGAATATTAGGTGTAAAAATAAAGATGAACTTCTGCATTACGTGCCGTTGCCTACAAATAGACCATTTTATAAAAATCTCAGGATCATGATGGTACTGACCTGAATTCTCTCCCCTGCTCATTCCTCTCCCTCCTCCCAAACCCTGCATTTCCTAACCAAGAAGCTATCATAGTACCTGCCTCCTGCTTTTCGAAACTGAAAAAAGATGTAGTCTTGCAACCTGTAAGAAGTCGAATTTGTAATTTAAAAGGGCCAGAAAAAGAAATATCATGTCCAGATGCTTTCACTGGAGAATTCACAAACTTTAAAGAATTAACATTGATTTTACAAATCTATTCAGGAAAATAGCAGACAACAGAGTACTTTCCAACTCATTTTATAAAGTCGGTATTATTCTGATACCAAACCAGCCAAAGACAAAAGAAAACGACAAGCCAGTATTTTCCATGGACTTAAATGTAAAATACTGAAAAAATATTAGCAAACTGAATCTACCAATGTCCAAAAAGAACAATACACCACATCCAAGCAGAACTTACTCCAAGGATGCAAAGATGACTCTCTATGGAGAGATAAGTCAGCGTAGTCCATACATCAATGACTAAGGAAGAAAAACCATCTGCTTACAATAAGTGGCATAGCAAAAGTACTTTATACGCATTAATAATAATGATTCTTAGCAAACTAGGAGTGCACACATACAAACACACACACACAAACACACACACAAACACACACACACACACACACAAAGACCCCATAGTTAAAACCACACTTAATGATGAAAGACTGAACATCTTCTCCCTAAGTTTGGGGAAAAGGCAAGTACGTCTGCTCTCACCACTCTAATTAAGCCCAGTGCTATAAATTCCAGCCAGTGCAATAAGGCAAGAAAGAGAAATTACAAGAATATAGATTCAAAAGAGAGAGAAATTAGCCTGTATTCACAGATAATATGATTGTCCATGTAGAAACCCTAAGAAATCTACAGAAACTTCCACAATTAATAAGTACATTCACCAAAGTCACAAGAGGCTAGATAAATACATAAAAACCAACCATGTTTCTATGAATGAGCAGCACACGGGGGAAAGCAGGGCGTTTTATCACAACCTTTGCTTCAGCCACTTTGGGACAAGGTCAAAGTCCTAAATTCTAGTACCAAAAAGAGAGAGAAAGAGAAAGAGAGAGTCGGGTTGGTGGGGGCTGGGGGGGATTCTCTAGGGAGGGGTCTGTCCCAGGTGTCCCTGTGGCTTTTCCCTCACATGCTCCTGACCGTCATCCTTTTTGTCTTCTTTAGCAGCTACTTCATCTCTTGCTGCCAACACCAAAACTAACAGATGAGCCCCATGAAGTTGCTAAGGCTGGGGTCCACCCAGGGGCCAGTGCCCAAAGGAGCCACAGGGTGCTGCCACCCCAGTCTGCCTGCATCTCCCACCTCCTCCATCAGGATGGGCACTGGTCAGCCCATGCTCCGCCCGCAGACCCTGCCCCATCCTAGGCTAACACCACGGGGAGAGCAGCCCTCCACCCCCAGACCAGCACTCTCTCTAGAGGGCAAACAAGGGTTCCCGTGTCCCCAGCTCGATCCTATTTATTTGCTACCTCCTTTCTGAAAAGATTTGTTTCAATTGTACGGGGCTTGATGTGGTCCATCCAACAGTCGCCATACCTGCTTGGAAGTTCCCACCTCTGCGGGCTGCCTTCTCTTGGACCCCCTGCCACTCTCGACCACATCTCTCTTGGGGTGGGTCTGTGGTCAGGATGGTGGTGAGTGCCTGGAGCCAACTGTGCCCGGTCAGAATGACCACCAGTCCCGCTCATGTCCAGTGGGTCTCTTCACAAGAATGAACACAGCTGGCTTGCCAAGGGGACCCCTGGACCAGAAGTCCCATCGTCACCATTCATAGAATGTACACTCAAGATAAGCTGCAGAAGTCAACCTCATTAGAGTCAGTCAGGAGATGCACATTGCATGGAATCTCCTACTGCTCAGAATTCAGCACGAACAAACGGCAGCCCTCCAGCTCGCTGCGAGATGCTCCAGCTCGCTGCGAGACGCCCCAGCTCGCTGCGAGACGCTCCAGCTCGCTGCCTGCCATTTTGTCCAGCTCATAAAACATTTCTCCAGAGGCCTGTCCAGGGCCCTGTCTGCACGGGGTGTGGAAGGTGTGATCAGCTCTGAGCACAAGTGAGCAGGATGAAACGGGCAGGAAGGAGAAAGCTACACAGAAGTGGCCGGGCAGGAAGGGGCCCCACCGGGCACATCCAAGGAGCGGCCTCCTAAGCTTCAAAGGTGCCGTAAGCGGGCCGGACTCCAGGGGTCTGGCGGAGATGAGAGTCAGGCCGCGGCGGGGGGGCCCGACACATCAAGGAGGGACTGACCTGTGACCACCCCTCCCCGTGCACACTCGGGGGCTAAGGGGCCCCCTCCCTGCCCCCGGCAGGACAGCCCAGCGTCTGCCCTGGAGTGTCGGGTGTCTGCCGCTGTGATGGCCATGCCCAGGGGGCCACAGAGCAGAACGCAGGATGGAGATCAGGAGAAACCAGTGCCCCGGCGAGGGAGGGGCACACCGGGCCGTGCCAGGCGACCCAGCCTCCCCTGCCCCTGGGCGGGGGGTGTATTTCAGCAGGATGGAGGAGGGAGCTGTGTCCAAACCGGGGCGGGGCGACAGGGGCCTGATGGGATCAGGCAGGAGGGGGAGGATGCTCGACCTCACTGGCCTCTCCCCGGGGGGTGGTCGACGTGCAGCCCTGCAGGGGAGGCCTCCGCGTCGGCGCCTCGCGTCGCGATTGGTTTACATGCCTCTTGTCCTGCGTCGTCTGCGCTACAGCTGTATATCTTTCTTATGGTTCAATATTTACCAAAGAACTGCAAAATTAAAAGAGATCCCATAGCTGGAGAAGACAACATAATTATAAGGGTCAACTTGATAAGACATATAATCTTCAGAAACCTGCAGGTTCGCCTAATAAAATATTTATATCAGTCACTGTTGGACACCCAGAGCAGCGAGAGAACTGATGCTTCCGCCTCGCATTTCAGGGTGTGCGAAAATGTCACGGGGGCGCCAGAGGCTGGGGTGCGGGTGGGGCTTCCCGTTTAACCAGTTCACGTCCTTCTCATAGCATGGCGGCCGTCGCGCTAGAGGCTCAGTACTGTCCGACTCTTTTCTCATAGTATATTGAGACTAAAATTACCAAGGAACAGTGACTTTCATATCAGGTTTGAATCCCGTTTCTTTTATAAATCTGAAGGAAGCCATTTTTTCCTTTAGTTGCATTTCATTAAAAAAATAATAAAAAAAAAAAAACACCAGCAAAACCTGATCCTTGGTCCCCCATTCCATTGAGGAGAATTATGCAAGGTGTATGTTACACCATAGCTTTTACCCCCATATGTTTGAATATTTTTAAAATAGCATAAGACTTTTCTTTTGAATCGTTAAAATCAAGCCTCTTATAACAATATAACAACAAAAAGCCACAGTCCTATTACTTTGCTGTGTTGACTTTACCATGTGAGTTTTCGGCAGTGATTTGATTACAGACCTCTCTTTGGCTCTGGGGACATTGTCCTGCAAATTGCCCTGCCCACACAAACCCAGCACTTAGCAAGGAAGAATGTCTGAGTGCACTGCGGTTCCGGGCTGGAGAGCGCGGAGGTCTCGGAAGTGGAGGGGTCTCGCCCACGTCCGGGGTGTCCAGCTCCTGTGTCAGGGGCTGTGGGCCTGGGACCAGCTCGAACTTAAGCTCTCAGCACCTCGTGTCCTTCCTCTGTTGGCTGGGTTCAAGGTGACTGCTTATAAAATCCCGTAAGGATCTGAAGTTCCCCGTCTGCGGTACAGAGTCACCGATGACCTCACCAACAGCGCTCCTGCCAGGGGCTCTAACACCAGCTACAGACAAGGACCGAACCTGGGCGTCCTCATCTCTAAGACCCAAAGGGAAGCTGGCAGCACAGCCAACCAGCTCTCCAGATCACTCAGAAACACAGTCACCCAGGGCTGACACGCCTTCTCACTGACGTTCCGGAAGTTTCCTCTGGTGGGCTGTTTCCTTTCTTTTATGCTATTTGTCATTTTATGAAGACCACTTCGACACTTAGGGGGCTAGTTAAAAGGTATCGTTAAATTTGATTTATGAAATTATGGAAACATTTCCACACGTTGAAATCATAAGAGGCTCACTAAAAATACAGCCTCGAGCAATGGCAATAAAGGGAGGGGGGATGGGGCGGGCGTTGCGCACTGGCAGATGAGACCAGGGTGCACGGGTGGACCCCCAGCCAGGTCCTACCGCAGCGCACGGGCTGACAGGGGCAGCATCCGGGGAGAAACCATCAGGGAGAAGAGCGCACGCCTCAGTCACCTTGCTGCACAGCAGAAGTGTACACATCGTAAGTCAGCTCCAGCAAAACTTTTTAAAAATGGACAGTCAGAATGTTCCTGTAAAGGGGAGGGTAGTAGGAAGCCTGTGTGGTCTTCAGTCACGGGTCCCATCCAGCCTGCTTGTCCCGGGTCCCTCTGAGCCCACCCGCACCCACCCGAGCCCCAAGGTTGCTCCTTTACTCTCTCCTAGGTAACATCCCCTAACATCACGCTGAATGTGCCCCTGCTTCACAGAGTTGGAAAACCAGAGACAGAGGTGGCAAGCACAGACCCAGCCAGGAAGTGTACAACTGGACTGGATCAAACACCATCACCTGGTTTGAGGGTTTTGCTTTTTGTTGGAGAGAAATAGTTGATTCAGACAAAGGCAGAGGCTGTGTCTCTGTGTGGGCTCTGAATGGCGGTGTCCAGGCCTGAGGCTCGGCAGAAGGATGCTCTGTCTGTGCTGGACGTTCGATAAAGTGTCCCTCAAGAAATGACCATAGTAAAGACGGCCACGGCCAGAGGAGACGAGGCCATGAGCTGTGTCCGTGTCCGCGGGCCTTCTCCACCGCGGGCCGGGTCACACGGCCTGGGTCGGGGTCCATGGCAGCCCAGGGGTCAGACGGAGGTCTGTGGTCCCCAGCACCAGGCTTGTCCTCTGGTTTCCGCACCCCAGGTCAGGATGGGGCTGGCTTAGGGGAGCCAGGGGCTGGCTGGGGGCCTAGAGGGTCGCCCAGGAACAGAAAATTACTGAGCAGTTCCTGTTCGCTCTTCCCCTTAGGTCACCGGCCATCACCAAACTGTGCCAGGACCGTCAGAGCAGGACCCCCGAGGCTGCTAATCATCATAATTCAGGCCCCCTGCTGCCTGTTGGCCTGTGACCACCTCTGAGAGGGGAGGCGGGGACAGCTCTGTGCAGTTGACCACACTGAGGCCTGGAGGGCATGCAGGGCGTACGTGGACACCGCAGAGGGCATTTGTGGCTGGCAGAGTCAGGGAGAGAGCCCAGCCTCCCACCCAGGCAGGCGGCCAGCCAGGGAATGCCGGAGCAGCGGGCAGATGAAGCGCATGGCAACCTGCGGCTGTTCCTGAACTGTTCCTGATCTCCAGAACTTGGCCCTGTTTTCTCAAGAAGCTGCCCTAACAGCAGGAGCCGGTCGTTGTCCCAGGCTGTGCACAGTGCTTTTGCTTTGTTCTGTTTTCGTTTTTTTCATTTCTATGTCTTTTAATCATTATTATTATTTACTTGGAGGATTATTGCTCTGCAGTGTCATGGTGGCCTCCGCTGCACTTCAGCATGAATCAGTCATAATTATACACGTACCCCCTCCCTCTTGGGCACCACCCCCCCTTTCACCCCTCTAGGTCCTCACGGAGCGCCAGGCTGGGCTCCCTGCGTCATACAGCAGGGTGAAGTAAGTCGGAAGGAGAGAAACAAACCCCACATACTAACGCACGCGTGTGCACAGCCTTTGGGGCACGCGCCAGGCAGCAGGAGTCTCACTGGGCCTCTCCCCCCTGCCCCCCCTCCCCCCGTCTGATGCTCCTTCTCAGCCTCGGGGTATGGAGAAGGGCCCGGGTGCGTTTGTAACGGGCGCTGCTGATTGAGTTACTATGAGTGATCACGGACAGCAACAAGTGCGTTAGGGGCTGGGATTTCATCTGATCTCAGATCCTGAAACAGGCGCTCACCTAAAGGCTGACGACCGAGCAGGAGGGCCCCCCTGCCGGGGACCGCCACCTCACCCGGCACCCCCCAGACTCGGCCCCTTGCTGCCCAGGGGGTACATCACGCCCACCTTCGCAGCCAGTCTAAGTTTTGGTGGAAACATGGGGGAGAAGGACAGAGTGACGTGGGGAGTCTTTGGGTGCAGAGTGGAAGGGAGACCAAGTGTTGCGAACACGTGCAGCGGGGAAGGGACACGGCAGGGCGTGCTCTGAGCGCAAAGGACTTTCATCCTCGCTCTCCACACGCGTGAGAAATGCCAGTTTTGTTCACACTGTGCAGTTATACACATGACAGGAAAAAGACGTTTTTAAGCTGAAAATTTGGTAACGTGGCCTCAAGAGTCATCTGAGAGTGGATGAGTCTACAGTCATACAAATTGCTTTTGTATTGCCGGGTGCACTTGGAGATGTGATCAGATAAGCATGTTGCTAAAATAAAATGTGTTAAACTTAACATTGTGGCTATTCTGTCATTTCATTCAAGCCCCCCCCCCCAAATTGCTGCAGTATAAACCATTAGGGTTTCTCTTAAGTTCCTTCTCTCTTCTCTTTTTAATCCCAAAGAAATGGCTATAATGATTTGCTAATAAAGTGACAAAGAGGAACAACCTCAATTCATTCAAATGCGGTATGCAGAGAAGACACAATTCTAACCCCACACAGAGCTAGAGAAGTTCGGCCTGCCCAAGAGGACCCCTTGTCTGTGGGTTCCCTGGCGGGCCATGGCCACCCCCCGGCCGGGACTCCTGGGCAGCAGAGCCCTGGGCCCAAGGAACCACGGCACCCTCCTCCCCAGCTGCCGTTAAACCCAGAGACGTGTCCGGCTGCTCTGGGTACCCCCACTGTTAAAGGCCTCACCCCACACAATCTCAAAGGCACACACGCCCAAACACCCCACATGTAACTTAACGTTCTGCTGCGAAGTTTTAGAAGCGTTTTGTAATTGTCCCTCTAAGAGATGGCGTGGAGCGGCGGTTACCGGCTGAGCTTGCACCGCAGTTCTGCATGACCTGAAGGCTTGACATCTCTGTGCCTTGCTCACGAAACAGGAGTAACTCGAGTGCTTTTATTACGGGTTATCATGACAAGCAAATGAACTAACAGGCACTCGGAGGTAGAAACGTCCAGCAGGAAACCAGCCTGAGGCGAGCCCTTGTTAGCCTGTGGTTGCGTCAGCGAGCGAAGATAAGTCACCTGATCAGCAACTGGCTGTGCCATCTCGGCAATTACTGTGCGCACTCGGGGGTTCTTGTGTAAGAAAAGCCAGCTTCTAAATTGTTTCAAATGTGCCCACCAGGCTCCACTGTCCCTGGGATTCTCCAGGCAAAAATACTGGAGTGAGTTGCCATGCCCTTCTCCAGGGGATCTTCCCTACCCAAGGATTGAAGCTGGGTCCCCTGCAATGCAGGCAGATTCTTTACCTTCTGACCCACCAGAAATACAAAACATAAATCCACCTGTTAAAAAGCCCTCTTATAAAAGTCTCTCCTCCAGAGCGATGCTGCCTGTCCTCGTGGCCACGAGACCACTGCACGCCTCTCTCCCCGACATCCTCCCATCAGTACCGCATGCAGAGGTCAAAGGGGCGTTAACATCACGGTGCATTGGACGGCCAGCCACCCGCGATCACTGCGAAGAAGGAGTGAGCTGCCTTAATTGGCTGCAGCAGGCTGACGCTGCTCAGCACCCGCTGCCTTGACGTGGACAGTATGCCTCACACAGCACGGCAGCTAATGGGCCTCGCCCTCTGACCGATTGCAGAGCAGATTGAGCCAAGCCAGTGGGGGGACACCAATGGCCTTGATGGCGGCTCTTCAGGTACACCTGCATCCCATAGGCACGGTTTCTACTTTCCTTCCCACCCGACTGGAGAGAGGGGACATGTTTCTCACAGAAGAAAACAGTAGCCCGAGAAAGTGGAAGACTACTCCGAGGACCCGAGCAGCCAGTCGGGACCAGCTGTCTCAGGCCTGCGCGACTCTGAGCAGGCGACTCTGCCACGGCCTCATGCTGTGCAGCCGGCGGCTCAGGAACCGGGGCTGTGCTCCACGGCCCCGGGGCTGACATCTGCATACCTCACCTGCAGTCCTTCTGCCTGGGAGACCTGCTTCTCCTCCCCACCTGTTTATTGACGCAACTAGTCACTCACCTATACCCACATGGACTCGCGAATGTTTATTTTACACTTGCAGTTGCGATCTAACACTGCGTTACTTGTCTTGTTGCTCAGACTGGTCCAGCTTTCACCGCGTCAGCATCCCTGGGTCCTGTGACGTCCCCACGTTCCTGGGTGGATTTTCTCAGCAGGACTTACTTGCTGACCCGACACGATGCCCCAGGCTCATCTTGTATAACATGCTTCCTACACAAGTTCCCAGTCCTGGAATCAGCGCTTTCTCTTAGGAGACTGGAATTAGAAACCACGATCCAGGTGCCAGCGTGCTTGATGGCATTGCTTCTGGGCCTAGCTCCACAGCTCCGAGCGCTTCTGTATGCAACACCCCGTATCTACGAGGGTCAGAGATGAGCCTGCACTGATGTCTCAAACACTAACCCATCCCCACATGGACCGTTCCAGCACCTCAGCTGCTTATCTGCAACCTCCAACGCCAACACCGAGGGACTTGGAGGCGGGATTTTAATCCGGATCTTTCTAATTCTAGCAGCCACACCTGTAACCACTATACCGCACTGCCTCTCAGTTACAGTGGTTTAATGGATATGATTATTGTATATAAAATGCAGCTTCTAGAACATACTAGGCGCTTGGCACCAGCCCAGCCTCAGGCTAAGCCCACTCCTGGCACCCCAGCGCCCATGGGCCAGCCTGGCATGTAGAGTCACAGTCATGCCTCCAGGGCCATCGCGGGGGGGTCTGCCCGCTGTCTCCTCCGTCCTCTGCCACGGTCTCCCTGGGGCTGCCCTCCTTTGGGCTCTGGGCAGTGGGCCACAGAGCACTCACCGGGGCTCCTCTGGGAAGCTCTCAGAAGCAGCCTGGTTGTCACATCCTTGCGTGAGCTTCTGTTCTCGCCTGCAATGCAGAGTCGGCGCTGACAGAGGACCTGCCCGCCAGAGACCATGAGGCAGCAAGGCTGTGCTAAGGACACACACAGATTCAGGGATCCGGGCCCCTCAGCGCCACGGGCCCAGACTCCGGTGGTGGCGAGCCTCCCGGCCTGGCCCCTCGCTGTCCTTCTCTGTGGGTCTCAGCGCAGATCGCAAGCCCTAGACTCATACGCCGAACAGGGTCCACCTCTCGCTTTGCGCTCCCCAACCAGGCAGGGACCCTTCACTCAGGTTCCGTCTCGTTGAGTCTAAGCTGTCCTCAAATGATATTTTGAGGCCAAATAAACGACTTCCCCTTCTTTCAGTTCTTTGAAGAGCCACTTAAGACTTTTCTTCTCAGAAACACAGAATAGTGTCGTCAGTCAGTGCTCAATAAACTGTGGTTGAAAGAATAAATACAGTCGGAAGATGGTTATTTCCTCAAAGGGGCTCAGTGGTGTCTCACGATTTACAAGGCGTGCTGAGCAGCTGCTCTGTTTAGACTTGCAGGGTCCTGAGTCCTCCCATGCCCAAGTCCACCCTGCATCTGCCCAGGGGGCCCCGGGAGGCGGCAGGCACAGACCCAGGACCCAGCCCCTTCCTTCTGCTCCAGAGCATCAGGGTCTCAACAGGACGAGGGGACCCCTGGGAGGACCCTCCAGGCGAGGGGCTGAGGAAAGGGGAAGCCTCCGTGGTGTTGGGGTGGGGGCCAGACACACGGGAAGCCCAACGTCTGCCTTTCTGTGGGGGGCGTGGGCGAGGAGAGGGGGAAGGGCAAAGGGGGCGCCAAGTCTGAGAGGAGGGAGGTGCAGGGAGTTAGCAGAGCCGGGCGCATTGGTGCCGGGTGTGAGTCAAGAGAAGACGAGGTGAGGAGCGCGGGAAGCGGCTTGGCTCGGGGGCAGTAAACTTGTCGCTGCCGTCCGTGGGCACTGCGAGCCATCCCCACCAGGTCCCCGCTGCAGAACGGTCAAAGTGCTCAGGGCACTTGTGTATGGAGGGCAAGTTTTATTTGATTGCAGCACAAATTCCCATCAACTCTGTGTGGTCCGGGGTCAGGGGTATGGGAGGAGCAGTCACTGGCATGGTCTCACCAGCAGATGAACAGCGGCCAGACGGGAGAGGTGCTCTTTGGGGGACCGCTCCTCACTTAGAGGCTCGTGAGGGCCCCGCCTCTCCGTCCAAGGGAAGAGACGCAGGGGCAAGAAGGACATCATCTGAGACACAGAGCCTGGAGTCAGAAACGGCCGAGCAGAGTGCGGGCTGCACTTCTCTTACAGCTTCTCATCTCCGTCAAGGGCAAACGTCTACCCTTGGTAGGCTCATTGCCTCACCTTTTAAAATATAAACAATAATTCCCTGGCAGTGGTTTTTCCTGAGGATTATTTAAGATACTGACAAAGAATCTCACAGCTTCTGGAACCTGCCAGGTAGTTTTAACAGATGAGGTGTTGTATCTTCACACGTCACCCATCGAAGTGTAGCACGCCTTATATGTTTCATGTCACACATACAGCATTCAAAGTGTTACTGATTAAACATTAGAAGGGCTCCCCTGGTGGCTCAGACAGTAAAGAATCTGCCTGCAACACTATAGCCCTGGGTTTGATCCCTGGGTTGGGAAGATCCCCTGGAGGAGGGCATGGCTACCCACTCCAGTATTCTTGCCTGGAGAATCCCATGGACAGAGGAGCTGGGCGGGCTATAGTCCATGGGGTCTCAAAGAGTCAAACACGCCTGAGTGACTAACAACAGCCATTAGAAGGAAGAGATGCTCTTGTGGGAAATGTTCACAAAAGCAGGGCTGCTAATCTGGACAGGACTGGTTTAGTGATCTGAGTAGCTTCTAGGAGGTCTGTCCACGTAGAGACTAGATTTGAAGCTTCCCTGTCCTGCCGGGCCCTTTCAGGGAATCCCGTTTTCTGGAACTCCGGTTACTTAGGACATGGAGGGATGCTCTCAGTAGTTTCCAGAGTTTCGGCCAGCCCTACCATTCCAAGACGGCTCACCTGGACTGAGGTTGGACTGGGGGCTGGGCACTGACCACCAGGATGAACGCTTATGGCTGCTGCAGGGTCTCTGCTCTGACAGGTGCGCCGAGAACGCAGAGGCCGTCCTGCCTACCTTCAGCAGCAGCGCCTGCATGAGGGACATGAGGCGGTCCTCACCACGTGGTCCAGCTGCTCCTGCACTCTTGCCTATTTGCTGAGGAGAGGGAGGAGGGGAGGAGCAGCACCTCCTCTGGGTGACCAGGGCAGCGGGCTGAATGCCCCATCAGGCATCTCAGGGCGGGGCGCCCTGCACCAAGTTCCCCACACTCACAGGACCTTCAGGGTGAGTCTGACCCTTCAGGGTGGGTTTGAACGCCCAGCCCACCCAGCACCCTGCCAGGGTAGATGGGAAACGTGCTGGATGAGACCAAGGGCGGCAGCCCGAGTGAGGAGCCCCGCAGCACAGGTCCCGGGACCTTGTTCTGACGGGCCCTGCACGCCTGAAGCCACTTGTCACACCTCGAGTCACTGAGACGGGGCTCAAGCCTGCCCTGCGGATGCTCCCCCTTGGCCAAGCTTTGCATTCTTCCGGCTCCTTCCCTTTCTCAGCCCCAGCCTTTGGCTCGGGAAGGAACAATGTGGGTGCTTAGGCATGCTTGGTAATTAACCAGTTAAACCCAGCTCCTGGATCCTGTCTGCAGATCCTTCTTGAGTTCTCAAGGGTCACAAGGTACTTTATATGGTCCCCACCAGGAACCACAGGAGGTCAGACTCTCCACAGTAGAGGAATTATCTTCAGTGTGGACACAGCACCGCCTGCCCCTCCCCTGCCCCGCGCGGTAAATCCATTTTAAGGAACCCCTTACCCCCAGCGTGGCCCAAAGTCATCTCTCTTTGTTATGCTTATTGTGGATCCTCAAAGTTATACACAGGGTTTAAATATTAATTTGCCTTTCTGGGGATTCTGATTCCAGAACACCAAGGAAAAACTTGGTGATTGTTATCGTATTATTTAAATATAGCATGTATTTACCTAATAATACACCGTCACTTTTCTCAGCTGTATATGTAATAAATATACCCCCATCCATAATTCCCTATGATATTTATCTGAGGGATATAAACATTCCTTTGAATAATAATGCTTGTGTAACCTCCCCTGACAGTTTGTCTATTAAAGAGGAAATTAAATATACAAAGGTATGGGGAAAATCTCCGTGAGGCAATAATGAACTTAGCAAATTCGAGAAAGGAAATGAAAGGTGGCTGTCTGAAGCCTACACTTCCCTCCGGCTTCTCACGAGCCATCACTTGTCACGGAAGCACGGCTGGAGGGCCTCTGTGTCCACACGCATCCACGTGCAGATCCCGGCGGGTCACGTGCGGGACACGGAAGGAGCTGCAGAGACCCCGGCTGGTCATGTGCTGGACACGGAAGGAGATGCAGAGACCTGGGCGGACTCGCAGGCCAGGGAAGAGAGGAGCTCCCGGAGGAGGGACTCTGCTTCTGCAGGAGGCAGCTTCTCTGCTTTCTCCTGCTCGCCGGTGATTTATCCTAAATTACTCCCCAAATTCGTTTTCAGCTCACCATCCAGTTTCCAATTTGGAAGCAGCCATCCAGCCTAGAGTCTGACGATTATCTTTCCTTAAATCTCCCCTGGACTTTCTCTTTTTGAAAATACACAACCCAGTGTGGTATGGAATTGTCAGGTGTGGGTGCCATCAGAGGTGTGCTTAGTAACACATTCCTGTGTTAAAACCAGCTACACGTTGGCATTCAAACTTTAAAAAAAAAAATTGGAGGAGAATTGGGGAGTGCAATAAAAATGTAATGAGTGTCAGTGATTTCCTCATAGATATTATCCAGAATATAAGCTTATTTTTCTTTTATTATTGAACTATTTCTGGCAGAAAATCTGCCAAAAATTGCCATTTCATTGAGGTCTAGTTAAATTAATAATTAGCCAATTAATTAAGTATGGCCACAGTGATTTATTAATTCTTTTAAAAGGAAGGAGAAAAGTTTTAAATTGGGGGGAAAAGCCCAAAGTAACATTTTACCATTATTTTCTGAATGATAAAGAAAAGCTATACCCCAGTAGTGAAAAATATCCCTAGTCAAATAAAACGTCCCCCCTCAATTGAAAAGCAGCGTTCATGACTTTTCACCGGTGAGTTTGCTTGAACGGTGCTTAGGTCAGCTTCCTGTCTGGTCCAGAGCGTGAGAAGACACTGCATATTGCAGCTATAAAGTAAAAGTCATCCTTTTAAAAGCCCTCCTGGTAATGCCTTTAAAATCAGCAGTCAGACGACCATTAGAGTAATCACCAGTCCCCGGAACCGGGAGCTGAATCACGTGGGAGGGAACCCCCTGCAGGGCCTGGAGGCTGCTGGCCGTGAAGCCCCCGGCTCCATCCCCGCGTCCGTCCCCCTCCCCCGCTGGCCCTCAGCTAGCGCCACAGCTGACAGTGACCACTGAGACCCTTTCCCCAGACACATCTCACATTCTAGAGCAGTGTCGTGAGTACCGCCCGGAATGTCAGAATTTCACTCCAGCAGATAGCTCTGCTCACTTGCTCACTCTCCACACGAGGCTTTGTTGCTTGTTTTTGTTTTTCTATAGGTTTGTTGTTGTTCAGTTGCTCAGTCATGTCCGACTCTCTGCGGCCCCATGGACCGCAGCACGCCAGGCCTCCCTGTCCATCGCCATCTACCAGAGTTTGCTCAGACTCTTGTCCATTGAGTCGGTGATGCCATCCAACCACCTCATCCTCTGTCGTCCCCTTCTCTTCCTGCCTTCAGTCTTTCCCAGCATCAAGGTCTTATCCAATGAGTCAGTTCTTCGAATCAGGTGGCCAAAGTATTAGATCATCAGCTTCAGCATCAGTCCTTCCAGTGAATATTCAGCACTGATTTCCTTTAGGATGGACTGGTTGGATCTCCTTGCTGTCCAAGGGACTCTCAAGAGTCTTCTCCAACACCACAGTTCAAAAGCATCCATTCTTCAGAACTCAGCTTTCTTTATGGTCCAACTCTCACATCCATACATGACTACTGGAAAAAACCATAGCTTTGACTAGACAGACCTTTGTCAATATCGGTATAAATGTTGATAACTGGATTAAATTCCCAATTCTTGATCATACTATATGCAAGGGAGTAAAGAAAGGAAAAGATAAAATTTGCTCATGTGTGGGTAAACTGGTCTTATTCAGAGACAGGAAGTGAAAGCATTTCGACCTCACCTCTTGCTAACTTCTGGTCTGCCTTCCTCTTCCCCACAAAGCCTGAGGCTTCCCAGCACTGCGGGCGCCCCAGGCACCCCCCTGGCCGCCTCCTGACCCTCTGTCTGCTGGGCACGCACCTGCCTGGAACATCCCCGCCGCAGAGCCTGGACTGGCTCCTGGCCCAGTGACCACAATCTTGAAAGCCACTTCCAGGCAGCGATGTCGAATGTAGGGACGAGAATTACATGAAAAGGGAATTCATGGAAGGTGGCAGGGTTCTTGCTAGTGCCTCTGTGTCAGCGCCTCTTCAGCTGACACCTGCCCGTTAACCCTGTTTCTGCAGCTGGTGGTGATTCTAAAGCGTGGAGCCTGCAAACGTACGCTCCTACACCTCCCTGTAGATGCCTGTATTCGCATTCCTAGCTTCTGAATCTAATCCGTAGTTGCGAGTGGAATGTTCTTCAGAGGCAGAGTGTGAAGTAGGCCTGGGCCTCGGCTTCCTCACAGACACGGACGAGAAAAGCCCCCGTTCTCACGCGCCCTCGCCGAGCCCCAGACCTTTCATTTTGAGGGAAATCATCAGGATCCCCGGGTGGAGATTTGCTAAAGTGGAAGAGTCCTGAGAAGCAGGCGAACTGGAGAAGCAGGGGCGGCCCTGGGCCACCTAGATCATCACGACCTGGACGGACACTAATTCCCGCTTCCAGGCGAGGCGGACCGTGTGGGCAGGTCCACGCTGCCGCCTGCCTAGACGCACGGGCGGGACAGCGCATGCAGTGATGAGGCTCCTTCGCCCGGCACCCGGATCTGACGGCTTGCAGAGATCCTCAGATCCAGAGCCGGCCAAGAAGAGAGCAGAAACAGATGAAGTTTAAAAATAAAAATTTTATTGCCGGTGTTTCAGGCCAACACAAGCAGAGCTGCTCCCCGCCCCTGCAAGTCAACACGCCACAGTGCACGGCGAGTGTCTTCCATTCCACTCTTTCACGCTAGATTTACCTGAGAGATGAGTGTACTTAAGCAAATAGCACAGACAACCTCAATAGGACAGGTGCTTTGAATGGACATGGAAGGTCATTCCTATTATTTCAATTAACAACGCGAGCTCCAGAAACACACGCGAGTGAATTAATTTCAAGCTCCCATTTGATGCTCCCGGCGAGGACATCTTTGGGCCCCCTGGTTGTCTTGGCAACTCCAGGATCCTAGCCTGCAGAAGCAGCCTCCGCCAGCCCCCTTCCCGGCGCACGCACAGTTCAGATAGTACATTAGCCGAAGAATATGATGTCCATGTAAATGCTGAGATATTTTCGTTGCCATAGAGATAAGAAGAATGGCGAAAATACAGGAGTACTTGACATACTCCGAGGCAGACTTTTAATTAAAAACACAATCTCAGATGACAGCACCAAGATGGCCGGCCACACTCGGGGCTTTCAAGCTCCCTCGTTTTGCGAAGTGTCCGTCCGGGCACCGCGGGCAGAGTCGGAGCCACCCAGCCGCTCGGCCACCGAGGAGGCAGAGGTGCTGTGTTCAGGCCCATCCCAGTGCACGGCGCCCGGGCAGGGCGGGGACTGGAGACAGCAGGGACAGTTCATCATGCTGGTCCTGTGTTTCTGCAGAGACGGGAAGCCATATCGGGGACCACTTTCTTGTACGTCCTCGGCTGTGGAGCCCGGGGCTCCGGCAGGAATAACCTTGCCTGTGCCGTGATCTCCTCCTCGTCAGCCCTCCCCCTCTGAGGGACAGACTCACAGTTTCTCCAGGGAGGCAGCTTCTTAGACCCTGGGGGCACAGCAAAGCTGGCCAGGAACTGTTCTCCTAAAACCATGTTCTGAAGAGCTGGGGGAGGGGGGAGGTTCTCCAAAGTTAATATTTAATTTTTACAAAAACTGCAGACATTTCCACAAGCTTCCATCAAAGATATCTGCTGCTAAATTACTCCTCAATTGGTTATAACCTGAAAGATGCCAGTGCATGTAGGCATGCTAAGGCACATCAGTTGTATCCGGCTCTTTGCAACCCCATGGACCATAGAGCCCACCAGGCTCCTCTGTCCACGGGATTCTCCAGGCAGGTATACTGGAGTGGGTTGCCATACCCTCCTTCAGGGGATCTTCCCAACCCAGGGTTTGTAACTGCGTCTCTTACATCTCTTACGTCTCCTGCATTGGCAGGCAGGTTCTTTACCCCTGGCGCCACCGGGGACGCCTGAGAGATGCTGTAAACGTTCTCAACACAGCGCCCCTCCGGGGGAAAGGCGCTGGGGATGAAGGGTCCACGGAGGGCGGAGGCGTGACTTCCTGCCTCGCTTGGTCAGTGGCCCCCACGCCTCCCTCCCGCCGGGAACTGCCCTGCTCCACCCGCTCAAAGCATTTCTCCTCTGCCCAGCGCCGGGTCAGAGCTCTCCCAGATCCCTGCCCATCCTGCCTCCTTTCTCATCCAGTCCTGCCCATTTTCCCAAGGCCAGCCACCCTCTGACGTGCTGCCTACCTGCCCAGAACTGCTCCCGGTCTCCAGGCAAACGGTGCCTGGTTTTCCGCACCTGGCTGTCCGGCCCCAGCTCCACCCCTGTTGGCGTCCCCCCACTCCCGCCAACCATCGGACTGGCTCTTCTCTCTGTGTCCACCATCCGCACATGCGCAGTGACCTAGGGCTGAGACCCAAGGCTTTTCCAGATGCTCCGCCGGCCACAGGCTCAGAAAGTCTGCCCTGAGCGTCACTGATTGTCAAGGTGAAGCCACTCCCCCGGCCAGGAGTGGACCACTACTGAGGACGGGTCATCCCGACCTCTCCCCGGGACGCTGGGCGGGGCGGGCCCGCCGCGGTCACTCTGCACTCAGGGCCTCCCAGGCTGGTTTGCCTCAAGGAGCCTGCTGTGTGTACCTCCGTGGGATCTCTGCTGTTCGGGGAGGGGGGATTCTCACCACCCACAGCCCCTCCACGTCACCCCTGAACCCCTTCTCTCTGCTTTAAGTGCCGTCTGAGGAGCAAACTGCGTCCTAAGTCGCAGCTGTGAGAGATCACTTCTGGTCAGTAACTTGGTTCGTGTGTTTCTCATGAGATAGATGTCCCGTGTGAGCTGTCAGCCACGTGATGGGAGCCACACATGAAGTGTGACAGGAGAGCCGCTTGACCCGGGGGGATGGTCCAGGGTCCGAGGTCCTCGAGCCATCGTGGTGCCTGGCCCTGCCCTCTGGCCCCAGCGTTTGTGGGGTGGGCCACCCCTGCTCTGAACCCCTGCAGCCAGCCCTCAGCTGATTCAGGCGGTGTTCACTGACCACCGGGCCCTGCAGAGGAGCACGTGCCACGGTCCCGGGTCCCCAAGCACGTGCAGGCGGGGCGGGAGCCAGGTGGGGACAACCAGCCCTGCGGGGGTTGGGCACCGTGGCGTCAGGATCCACGAGGAGGGCCTGGGGGAGACCGGCTGTCCACTGTGGTCAGAGAGGGGGGACTGAAGATGTGACTGGATCCAGGGGTGCAGGATGGAGCAGACCAAGGGCTGGTGTCCAGGAGGGGTGAGGCGGGAGCCCCAGACCTGGAGTGGAGCAGCCCCCCCGTGCACGGCTCAGGCTCCTCCGGGAAGGCAGGGACACAGTGGGTGTGGGAGGCGGATGCGGGCGGTGGGTGTGAGCTCTCCTCTGGGGCCAAAGAGGTGTGCCAGGACTGGAGTCTGCTAACAGGGAGCAAGGCAGCACGTGGGATGGAGACCCCCGCCACGGGACGCGCTCTCCCCTCCCAGGCCCCTTGAGCTCTCCCAGCACCAGAGTCTGTTAACGGGGGGTAAGGCAGCATGTGGGATGGAGACCCCCGCCACGGGACGCGCTCTCCCCTCCCAGGCCCCTCGAGCACACCCCCACTGACACGGCCCTCCCGTCCACTCCAGGCCTCACCCCGGGGGGCCAAGCGGCCCCCTCCATGGGGCTGGGCCATGAGTGACAGCTTCTCGCGAGCTACTCGCCCTTGAAGGCTCCTGCCTGGAGGTGGCGTGGCTGGCCTGTCCTTCCTATGACGGGATGGGACCCGGGCCCCCCGGAACGCCTGGGTTTAGGACAAGCCTGGAGTGAGAGTGGCTGCCCAATCCCACCCACAGGCCAAAGGTCCTGAAAGGGGACCACCCAGGCGCAGACAGGAGAGGGCAGCTTGGCGGGGCCCAGGGGCTGGTGGCTGGCCAGGAAGCTGACCCGCCGCAGGAGGGGCTGGGTGCGGTCCCCCCAGCTCTGTGAGGCTGCCCTCCTCGCTCCTGGAGGGAGTGGCTGGACGGTGGGGAGTGTGGTCAGCGTGCTCAGTGGCTCTGGAGATGCCTGCTCCACAGGAGAGGCCCCAAGGACCCTCATCTCCCCACGGGGTCCGGGCCCTGCCAACTCCCTCGGCCAGAAAAGAGAACTCGCCTTCCAGCGGGCACGCCTGCCAAGTCCATCTGCACCTCTCCCGGGGCTCCCCCGGGAAGCACGGCCTCCTGCCAGGACTGACATGGGAGGAAAGGAGGGTCGTGCAGACAGAGCAGCGGCCAAGCTGCAGACAGCCCGGCCCGGGGGCCCACTGGCCCAGGCCCAGGCTTCCCCACGTCTGAAGGGGATGCACGGGCACGCAGCCTCGAGACGGAGCTGAGGAGCGCCCGAGGAGGGGCCTGGTGCAGAGGCACCGGCCAGCCCAGAGCTGCAGACAGTGCCCGCTGTGCCCGCAGGAAGGCATCAGCCCCGCACGGGCCCAAGGCCCACCCTGCCCCACCAGGGGCTTCAGGAGAGGAGCGGGGGCACCCTGACCCCAGCTCTCTACCTGGCCCCAGAACTGGGCCATGACCGCCTCATAGCCATTTTGAGAATTAAATAGCGTATGGAAATCCTTAGCACTAACTGCTAATACACGCTCATTGGAAGCATGGGGCTGCTTATTAGGGCTCTTCAGAGAGAGAGCACCAGTAACGGGGGGCTGTGGCCCTGTGCGCATGTGTGCACATGTGAGGGGGGCATGGATTCAGCTTAGGGGCTCAGCCCGTGTGATTACCAAGACCAGTGCTTCTGAAGCTGCAGGGCGGGCTGGAGGCCTTGGGGAGAGCTGGAGACAGAATCCCCTCTTTCAAGGGGAACCTCGCTTTCTTTCTCTTAAAACTTTCTGCTGATTAGGTGTGGGAGGGCAACCCACTTTACTCAAAATCTACTGATTTAATCACATCTAAAAAATTCCTTCCACAGCAACCTCCATACCGGTATCTAACTGAATTTCTGGGGACCACGGCCTGGCCAAGTTGGCACAGGAGATTAACCATCGCAGACCATACCCCGCATTTCCTTCCTGCCAGCAGGCCGTCCTTCCCCAGATGCAAGAACTTTGACCCCAAACCTCAGGGTCAGGATTTGGAGCCGCCCAGATTCGCAGAACTCCTCCCGTGTGGGTGAGCTGAGGGGTCCTTCCAGAGAAAGCCCGCATGATGAAGACACATTCTGAGCATTTCAGAGACTCTGATGACCGCTTTGGATTTTTTCCCCAGAAAAGACGCAACATATCAAAATGGTGCATCGTCCCAGGAGTTCTCTGGCCTTCCCGAGAGCAGCATTTCCCAAGGGCGGCTGGACTTGAACTTGACACCTTACATCTGAAAGTACTGGGGCTCCTTCCTGTGGGAACTATGCAGACAGAAAAGGGCTGGGGGGTCCGGAGGCCCCTCCACCACCAGGAACGCCTGGGCAGGAGTCATGGGTGCTGTGCGGGGCTTGGGAGGGAGAGGGGCTCTTGCTGGGGCCTTGCTGTCTCCTGGCCTCACCAGGGCCTGCGGGTTGGTGTGCAAACAGGGCAACTGGAAGGCAGGCTGCCAGCCCAGGTCCCGCAACTAAACGGCAGAGCAGACGGCCCATCCCCTCTGCTTCCCACTCCAGGCAGAGGGTTGACAAGGGCCCTTGTCCCAGGGCAAGCTTGGTCCTATGGTTCTACACTGGAAAGTACCAGATAGCGTGTGTGTACAGCGGGCAGTCAGCTAACAGTGGGGCTTCCCTGGTGGCTCTGATGCTGCTGCTGCTACTAAGTCGCTTCAGTCGTGTCCGACTCTGTGCGACCCCATAGACGGCAGCCCATAGACAGGCTCCCCCGTCCCTGGGATTCTCCAGGCAAGAACACTGGAGTGGGTTGCCATTGCCTTCTCCAATGCATGAAAGTGAAAAGCAAAAGTGAAGTTGCTCAGTCGTGTCCGACTCCTGGATGGACTGCAGCCCACCAGGCTCCTCTATCCATGGGATTTTCCAGGCGAGAGTACTGGAGTGGGGTGCCATGGCCTTCTCCGCCCTGGTGGCTCAGGGTAAAGAATCCACTTGCCAAAGCAGGAGACACTGTTTCCATCCCTGGGTCAGGAAAATCCTCTGGTGAAGGGAACGGAACCCACTCCAGTATTCTCGCCTGGAGAATTCCGTGGACAGAAGAGCCTGGAGGGCTACAGTCCACTTGGTTGTGAAGAGCAGACACGATGGAGCGACTAAAACAAGCGACAACTGCGTGTTCTGCACAGCAGTAAACACTGCTCTGAAAATGGCAGCGTTTCCACAGAAGCTGTTTTACTCATTAATTAAAATGCAGGTGTCTGGAGCTCCCTCCAGAAGGGAGTCTGCGTTGCCCTCTGTGGCCCCCTTCACCCCGCGTTGCTCCATCTTTGCAGGGCAGACGCTTGTTGTGATCGGTTTTGCAGGAAGTCCGAAAACAGGCTTCCTTGCAGCTTCTCTTGGCTCTCTGGAGTCAGTTTCACGGCTTCCGGAGTGAAGCTCCGGGTCAGTGGCATTTCTTTCATGGACCCGTGTGAGCGGCGAGCTCCTGGGGTGAGGGCGCTGTGCACAGAGGAGGATCAGGGTCAAGGCCAGCCCGGAGACTTCAGAGTGGCGGGGCGTGGACGGGGGGAGGGTGTGCTCTCAGGGGCCCCGGGAAGACGGTGCGAGCAGGGAACATGCCGGGGGTCCACACCGACTGAGCTAGCGCGTCTCTGAAGCAGCGCACAGAGTGCTTGACTCCCCACACCCCCAGAAGAGGGGTTTCGGGTTGCGGACAGCAGCACACGTGGGTCTGGACAGAAGAGAGCCGTGGCCCCAGGGAGTGTTTACGGGAATCCCGCTGCCGTGGAGAACCCAAGTGACCCGCTGCCCGGGGACCCGCGGAGACACAGAGTCACACGGGGAGGTGGGCCTGGGGGGTTCGGACAGATCGACGCGCTGGTGAACACACGCTGTGGGTGCAGACCACGGGTGGGCCCCCCAAACCCTCCCGACGGGTCCACACACAGCCTACCTCCTACTCATCCCCCCGTGGATCCGGACAGACAATCTGGTGAAGGAGCGGGCACGTTTGTGTTGCTATTCGGTCACTAAGTCATGTCCGATTCTTCGGCCCCATAGACGGCAACACGCCAGGCTCCTCTGTCCTTCATTATCTCCCAGAGTTTACCAAACTCATATGAGTCCATCGAGTCAAGAATGCCATCCAACCGTCTCATCCTCTGTCACCCCTTCTCCTCCTGCCCTCAGTCTTTCCCACCATCAGGGTCTTCTCCAGTGAGCGCACCGCAAGTTCAAAGTCAGGGATCTGGAGTGAAAACTTCCCAGAGCCGTGGCTACACGAGTCGGCACTGGACAGACGCCAGCTCTGACTCAAGATGCGCTTTTTTGGTGGCTCAGAGGCGAGCGTCCTGGCCATCCTGACGCGGGGCCTCTCCCTGCGACCTTCAGAGCTGGCCCTGGGCCAGCAGGGTCATAGCCTCCAGGGCCTGCGGACTCATTTCTCCAGTACCCGTGGCACCAAGAGCCATTCAGACTCCAGGACGAGCACGGTCTGATGCCCATCCTCCTGGAATCTCAACCGTCAGAGCCGCGCTGCCCGTTGAGGCGGGACAGGATGGTGCCCCGGGGGTCAGTCCCTCGAGCGCCCAGGGAGGTGGGCGAGCACCGTGGGAGCAGGGCCACTGCGCCTCAGGGGTCCGGTCGTTTTTGGACCTGCTTGCCAAGTGTTGTTTCAAATAAAGGTTTTAATGAGCCCCAAGCGACATCACCACCCACCTGACGTACGACAGCATTGGGGTTGAGGCCAGTCAAGATGATGTCTCAGTTATGCCCAAAGCCAGAGCAGCACCAAATGTTTCCCAGAAAGAACGAGGAAGCACGAAGCCTGCGTCACTTCCGCGGCCTCCTTAGCTGCCCTGCAGCCGAGGTGTGTGTCTACAGGTGAGCCGAGCGTCACTCTCAGGCTTGTGAAAGCTCGTGGCACGTGCAGGCAGAGGGCCAGGGCACGGGGTGGGGGGTGGTGAGAGTTTCCAGTTCCACAGGCAGGTGGGCAGGGGGGCAACACACGTCTGGAACTCAGCAGCTGGACCACGCTCTGAGCCCTGGGGCTGGGCGGGTCCCGCAGCGAGTCCATGAGCCTCGGGGGCGGGCCTGGGCGGCAGGGGCGGAGCCCCTCCTCACGGGCAGCCTCTTCAAGGACTCCCAGCAGCTCTGGTCTCACTCTCCCTTACTCCAAACTCCCGCATACCTTTCCTCTTTAATCCTCCTATAAATCCTATTAACATTTTAATTAACCACTCCAGCCCCCCTCGACGAAGAGTTACCCCCAGTAGCTGCAGAAAGTAGGGCAGCCCTGAATCACTTTAATAATCCTCCGAACGCGCCTGCTCCCAAATGTTGACCAGTGCGGCCAGGCCGACCCAGAGGGGAAAGCATCACAGCGGCAGACGGCACCTGGGCGCCTCGGGTCTCAGGGCTCCTCCTTCCAAGAGACTGTTTATACTGCCTATACCGCCTACACTTCCAAGAAGCTGCCCACACGCGCTGTGCTCAGCGCCAGGCCGCTCAGTCGCGCTGTGCTCAGCGCCAGGCCGCTCAGTCGCGCTGTGCTCAGTGCCAGGCCGCTCAGTCGGGTCCGACTCTCTGCGACCCCATGGGCCATAGCCCGCCAGGCTGCTCTGTCCCTGGGACTCTCTCCAGGCAAGGGCACTGGAGTGGATTGCCATGCCCTCCTTCAGGGGATCTTCTAGACCCAGGAATCAAACCTACGTCTCCTGCAACTCCTGGCTTGCAGGCAAATTCTTTCCCACTGTGACTCTAGGGAAACCCCACTGTCTGCCGTATTAGGCAGTGAAGCAAAGTCAGGAAAAAATTTCAAAACTGTGGACATCAAGCCAAGACAAAGCTACACAGGCCCCTCTGGCCTTCCTGGGTTGCCATGGGACGCCACTGGAAAGCTTAGTGGGGCATGGGAAGACTGAGGATGATCCTGGGTCTGTGCTGGGCACACATGCAGCCTTCAGAGGAGCCAGTCTGGAAGCCCAAGACCCCTTCCCCTCTCTCACAGGGGCCACAGGAGAGAGAGAAGCGCAGACAGGCCTGCTCTGCAGCTTCACCTTCCCGCGGCTCCTGGGCTGATGCAGAGACACAGTCGTCCCTGAACAGGAGCTGGAAAGCGCCGAACACGGTGACACTGACCAGAAACTGCCTGAGAATCCACGTCCCGAAGCCAGTGACCTCAGGAACCAGGGCTGGGTTCCTTCTCCCCAGGGCAGGAGACAAAGACTCAGTGAAGCTTATTTCTCAAAAAGCTTTAACCAGGTTTCTTAAAGAAAGCAAAGGTGGAAAAGCTGAGACTCACCCGTGAGCATGGTAAGCACTTTCTGGTTTATGCCAATAAGCACGTCCTGTTAAGAGAAGTGTGTGAAGGAAGTGAAAATGCACACAAGCAAAGCAAAGAGACTTGTTGACTTATTGGGGGATTGTCAACTAGTGCGGATCCTTGGATCTTCTCTGTAGCTCAGACAGTAAAGAATCTGCCTGCAATGCAGGAGACCTGGGTTCGATCCCTAGGTCAGGAAGATCCCCTGGAGGAGGATATGGCAATCCACTCCAGCATTCTTGCCTGGAGAATCCCACAGACAGAGCAGCCTGGCGGGCTACAGTCATGCGGTTGCAAAGAGTCGGACACGTCTGAGTGACTGACACTGCCCCACACATACCTGTGTGACCAAGTAGGTTCTGTGCAGTCACGTCCTGGGACTTCGCAGCAAAGCCCCACAGACCCGACTCCACACACCAGAACTGCACTCTCACGCCCTGGGGACGGTGTGGTGGGCAGGGCTGCGCCCTCTGCAGGGGCTGGGGCTCTGTCCCCACCCCAAGGTCTCTGCTGGTTCCTAGCTGTCTCAGCACAGGTCCAGTCTGCCCACGGCATCCCCTGGGGTCTCCTCTGTGTCCAGACGCCCCTTTCATTAAGGACGCCGGTCAGTGGATGAGGGCCTCCCTCCCACTGGAGGACCTCAGCTGATTCCACCCGCACCTGTTCTGTTTCCAAATCAGGTCCCTTCTGAGGTTCTGGGGTGAGGCCCCAACGTGGGAGTTTGGGTGGGACGTGGTCGAGCCACACGGTCTAAGGGGGACGTGACAGGTGAGGTGACAAGAGGCAGAGAGCCGCAGGCGGAGAGGAAGCCGGTGTCCCTCGGGAACGTCCTGAGCAGCAGTGAACCCCAGGGCTCTGGGGGAAGCCCAGGGCTGCCTGCCGCACCCGGTGTGCAGAGTGTCTGGAGAACAGCCGGCATTGCCTGCTCACTGGCCACTCTTTCCTGGGGAGAACCACCCCCAGACCAACAGTGGCCCCTCAGGCTTGGTTACTCAGCAGACGTCTGGGAAATGCACGAAGAAGTAGAGACCCTGTGGCTTTCACTCACATCCCCTCGTCTCGGAGCACACTGGCAGTTTATGAGTTTGCAGTTGTAAGGCTGGTTTCATTCTTGTCCTCAGTGATGCTTTGCTTAGCTTTTGATCAAAACAAAACAAATGGCAGGGCTTTCAGGAGCTTTCTCTAGGTGATGCCCCAACATTTTCAAGAACTTTCATTCTTCCTGCCTCCCAGCCAAACACATCCAGGAGGTCTGAAGCTTCAGGAGGGGTCTTTCCAGGGAGCTCATGGTGTCCCACAATTACCATCCAAAGGTCCAGAAGAAAGCGGTCTCATCTCTTCCCAAACCCGTCACTCTTGGTTCGACATAAATCTGCTGTTGTTTCCAGTTGCTCAGTCATGTCTGACTCTGTGACCCACGGACTGCAGTGCACCAGGCTCCTCTGTTCCCCACTCTCTCCTGGAATTTGCTCAGATTCGTATCCATTGAGTCAGTGATGCTCTCTAACCATCAACATAAGCTGTATTTACATTAATACAGGGACAATGGCTGGAGCAGAAAAGCAAGAAAAGAGGAACCATTTGCACAATGCTTTGCTTCCCTGGTGGCTCAGAGGGTAAAGCATCTGACTGCAGTGCAGGAGACCCGGGTTCGATCCCTGGGTCAGGAAGATCCCCTGGAGGAGGAAATGGCAACCCACTCTAGTACTCTTGCCTGGAAAATCGCATGGATGGAGGAGCCTGGTGCAGGCTACAGTTCATTGAGTTTCAGAGTCAGACATGACTGAGCAACTTCACTTTCACTTTGAATTTGATATCTACAGCTTTTGCTTTAACCAAAGGTGTTCCTGCATAAAGACATGGACAAGTTACAGAATAAATGAGGAAGAAGACATAAGACAAAGTGTAGCAGCGTTCCTACATAACACCTGGAATGAGATCATCTCTTGTGAAACAAAATGCTTAAAAAAACATGAAACGGGAAGGTCAACAACCTTCACGTGCTCGGGAACTTAACCACAGGACAACCTCTCACTTTCGGTGAAAAGAAGTATAAATAGAAACTTAATTCTTGAACTAATTTTTTTTTTTTCTGGGGAAGAAATTATCTGGTTTTAGGTTTTGTCTTTCCAATGATTCAGCAGAGGACATGTAATAGGACTATCTAATTTGACAGCCTTTCTATGTATCAAAACATGCAGCATTTTTAAGTTAACTATCTTTGTGTTCGTGATTAAGCTAAGACACAGTGATTGCAAATTCAGTATCAGACTTGGGGAGAGATTAGCCCAGGAGAGATTTGCTGGTGTTGGCCTTATATACATTCGTTGCATACGCTGAGATGGTAAGTGGTGCCGCCTCTGTTGTTTTAATGCTTTCCTTTGAAAAGTCTGGTTTGATTGGCATGAACATTATTAGGTAAAACAGATTGAAGCTGCAATGCCAATATTTTTGTGACTATTTTGCAACCGGCATTAATCAATGAGATGGGATTGTAATTGCTGCAATTTCCCATCTCCCTCTTCCTGGCTCCAGAATCACGGATATAATAGCACTCCTAAGAGTTCCTGACAATTTGCTATTCACGGTATGTTGAAAATGCTGTGTTAAACACACTACATAAAATTGTGTCCCAACGCTTTTTCCCCCCAAACGCTTTCTGGGAATCCATGACATCCTACGGCAACAGTGTGCAGAGCGTTACCCACTCCAGACCCCTCCACCGAGGCCCCCGGCTGAATCGCTCCTTGAAGCCACTTTGGAGCTTTGGTCTCACAGCTTCATAACGTTTCATGAATTCGACTTCATTTTGGAAATTTTTCAATCACTTTGGTGACATTGACAATTTCCCATTTCATTAGAATGGCATAAAATTCGAGCACCTGCTTGGCTTTTCAAAATGTAAATCTACTGAAAAATCAGAGAGAAAGCAGGTGCTCTATCTTAATTGGCAGAATTGAAACTCCTACCTGAAAACGAGCGTCCGATTCAAAACAGGCTCCCCCACAGCCCTGGCCAACATGGGAGAAGTGGGGTCCTTGCCCCAGTGCTCAGCTCACGGGGTTGGGGCAGAGCGGGGAGGGAGTGACCGGACAGACGCCTCTCTGAGACTTTTTTAAACCTGAGTCACAACCGGATGTCGGATAGGTCAGAAGCAAAACTCAAATAATCGTTCTATACCTAAAAAAATAAAAAAGAATTCAGTTTAAAAAAAAAGTCTCTAATGAGAACAGATGTATGGACAAGGGTGGGGGGCAGGGGTAGAAAGGAGAAGGGACCACACATAGCAGAGATAACCAATGGGAATCTGGTGTATGACTTGGGGAACTCAAACCGGGGCTCTGTGACAGCCTAGAGGGGTGGGGTGGGGTGGGAGGCGGGAGGGTGGCTCATGAGGGAGGGGACTTATGTACACCGACGGCTGATTCATGTTGATCCAGGGCAGAAATCAAGCCAATACTGTAAAGCAATCATCCTTCAATTAACAATAAATAATTTTTTTTAAATGTCTAGCGAAAGACTTCCAAACTGCTCCCTCTCTTCACGCCCGTCTGAGACGCTCGGTGAGCTATGGTATTGCAATATACTAATTTGGGGATCAGAGGCAGAAATTCTAGTCCATGGAGAAAAATACTCCTAGGAAAAGTTAATTGTGCTTTTAAGTTTTTTCTCCCTTTAAATTCACAGAAGAGTCTGTTCAGTGTGAAGAGCATCTTCCCTAATTCACCACAATCTCTTCTTGCAAATGTCATAGCCATTCAGCCTGATTAACTCCAGCACTTCCATCTTTCTGCAATGCTCTCCTCTCAGCTGCCAAACAAAGATCCTTCTATTTCATTATTCAAAATATTAAGTGAAGCTCAAAAGCCACAATGATAGACTTTGGCGTAAAGAAATATTGCTCTATCAGAAAAGCTGCAAGTTATTTTATTACATAAAATAGTACTTAGGGCATCTAAACCGTCAGTTCTGTAAGAACAGGAAGGGCATGGCTGAACAAAATCCCAGTCACCCATTTTTATCAAATGCATGCTTTATCACCCATCAACCATTTTACCAGGACTTTTAAAAAATAATGGCATTAACTACTCTAATTTTATTTCTCCAGCCGCTGTTCCTATTTGGGTAAAGTTGCTAATGAATAAACTTGGGAGAATGCTGGTAAGTCAGGAAGGACTGGAAATCTATGTCTGATCCACAAACTGTATAATTTATACCTGAACAGTTTGAAATTAAGTGAAACTTTTTCTGACATAAAAGCATCTGTGCTTCTTAGCTCTGTCAGAGCAGAACGTGTCTCTCCTTGTTAAGCACAAAAAAAGGAGTGAGAAAATTCTGCAACGTGTGGAAATGGCATGGCAGCCAGACACAGGTATCGTCTCAGATACTTAGAAATGGGCAGCCTTGAATTGGTAAATATTTAACTTCCGTGTCTCAGTTTCAACTGGAAGAAGGAGACGCTAGTCACACTCCAACCTGTTGTGACGATCAGAAAACACAGAGATGGGGGGAGTCCCACCGGGGGACTCATCGTGTGGACAGGCTGACTCCTCTGTTCAATGTGGCCACTCCCCAGCCTCCTACCCAGCCTGCAACTGGAGCAAAATGGGAAAAAATCTAGACTCTCCTCTCCAAACTGGACATTGCAAGAAACCATTGGAAGCTCAGGCAGTCACCTGATGCTACACCTGCCCAGGTCCCACGAGGGCATCTTGGGAGCCCCGTCCTCGGGGCAGAGAGAGGTGCACCCCTCTCGTGGGCCTGACCCTCCCCGGCCTGACCACAACTGACAAGGCAGGAACACAAACATGAGCACAGGCCTGTTTCCTCGGGTAGCGTGCGGGCTGCACCGCAGATGTGCAGAAGCGCCATGGGCAGCTCGGCACCAGGCTCATGGTGCTGCGTCCCATCGGGTCCCCAGCCAGCATCCGACCCACGAGCTGGGCCGCCCTGGACACTGCATAACCAGGGCCTGAGAGGGCCTCACCTGGGGCTGAACAGGCAGCCGTGACCCCGAGTGAGGGAGCAATGCTGCAGATCCCCAGCACACGGCCCCGTGGGGGCCCAGTAGGAACGCTGAAGTCGGGTCACGGTCGCGGTCATCAGCCCTGGCCAGGGGTGGGGGTGCAGAGCCTCCCGGGACTGACCTGAGCCCATAGGGGACAGACGGGCATCCTGAGCGCCAGCCGGTCCCACACGTCTCCGTGTTGAAGGACACCTGCTGTGAAACTGAGTGCATCCTCCGTCCAGAGTCATGACACGCTTGGAAAACCAACGACACTATAAACTTTTGTTTTTATGCAAAAAAAAAAAAAAAAGTCACCTTTGGAAAAACCAAGTAGCAGAGCTGAACGTGATTTGATTTGATCGCATGAAGTCCTCTGTGTTGAGGACGTCGGATTGTTTTCACTGTGATGATTCTGCCGTGTGTTTGGAAGCCAGTGTGTAGAGAGAGCTCTGCTACAGGCGATCATATGAACCTCCCTTTACCACCGCTCACCCCCAACCCCACCTAGACGCACCCAGCCCAAGATGGACAGGCGCTCCTCTACCCCGGGGCAGAAGGACTGTGGCTGCTTTCCACCAACCCCCGAAAGAGGAAGGCCAACGTGCATAAACGTCCTGTGAATTCCACCCAGATGCGCTTCATTATATCAAGCGATATGACAATTCAATCCGTGGATTAAAGTGTGCTGGCTGCTTGTGAGGATCATTTTAAGCTCTTTCTGTTTATCATTGTATTTCCCAGTCTGACACCGTGAACCATAAATAATCCTATCATTTATTAATTACATTTCCTAACCCAGTCAAGAAGAGCCCTGCAGTGTGGAGCAGCAGATCATGAGTAAATGGTTCATTGAAAAGTGACTCTTATTGCCAAGTAGTCGTAAATTAGGGTGTGATAATTACCCACTTTAACCTTTTTAAGCAGGTTCCTCTAAAAAGCTCCAAGATGGATGTTTCATTACAACAACTTTGACCCCCAACACACAACAACACGATTAGTTTTGCACCCTGACAAAGGGAGGCTTTGATTAAAAATCTGGTACATCGCGTTATTAGTAGCGCATTGTCTGTGTAGGCATTGAATCTGGGTGGACACACACACAATGCATGATGCAAACGCAATATCCCCATATCACGTCCCACACCAACTTGGAGTATAGGTCTAGCGAAGTAGAAAACAATCAATTAGCGTGGACTGTAGTTACATAAAAAGTGCCAGCTCTGTCGTCATGAACTATGAGTGACGTGCCCGTGGAGTACTCCATCCCCAGTGTCCTGACCCTGCTCAACATGCTAACTAACGCCATAGAAACCGTGGGAAGGCACAGGATGGGGCAGCCCACCCAGTCCCCACGCCCAGCCAGGGTCCAGCAGTCTCCCCTTCCATCCTCCGGGAGGCTGGGGCCGCTGTCCTTCAGCCCCATGGTGCTGAAGAGGGTCAGGAGGGTGCCAGGAGCCCTGGTTAAAATGCAGAGTGCAGGGCCTGCCCCCGGGGCCTGAGACAGTGCATTTCTCACGTTCCCTGTGAGAACCCCGTTTTAACCCACAGCCGACAGCAGCGGAGGCAACCCCAGGACACCCCACCTCGTGTCTCCGCACCGGTGGGCTCCTCACCACTCTGTGTTATTCCCATCGTTTTGCAGCTTCCGTCCAGACCCTTGATCGTCAGGTGTGACCCTCACGGCAAACCAAGGTCTGGGAGAGCTTCCTCCGTCCCCACCCCACGTGCAGAACCTTTATTTATACTTTGAGCTTATTTATGCAGCAGGCACTTGCCTGAGAGATTTAAGCTCTACACAGATCAGGATGGAAGGAGAAACAGACGTTCAGTGACCAGTGCCCAGCACCACCCTCCATCTGTAATCATCTGAAAGTCATTTCTTTCAGGTTAGAAGGGGCACGATCCCATTCATCTCGAGTTATGGTCACCAGGGGGACATGCTGTGGTCACGACTCCCTTCTGAAGAGGGTGAAGCTTGTGCGGGAGAAGAGCCTTCATCTGGGACAGCTCCTAGACTGTGAGGAGAAAGGCCTGACCTTGAGTCCACCGATGGGTGAGAGGAGAAGGAGGTGCGCGAGAGGGAGGGGAACTGCAGGAGCAGGAGAGGCAGGGCAGCGGGCCTGACCGATGCAGGGATGTGTCCACACCCAAGGGCGCACTTTCCAGCCGCTTCCTCTTCCCAAGAAGGGACTCTGGCCATATAGGACAGAACAGGGGCAGAATGATGAAAAGTCCCCAGACGGAACAAGTTCAGCAGAAGCGTGCGTGAGCCGTGGGCACCTACATCAACCTTGGGCGTGCAGATTCAGACCTTTTGGGAGAAGCATCATGGTGACTTAGCAGGAGCCAGAGATGTCTCGTATCTCTTGTTGGAGTAACTTCACTTCTGAAGAAGTGAAGAGAAAACCACCCGCAATTCAAAGAGGTTCACCATGAGATACTCCCCACATCTCAAAACAGGGAACACAAATAAGTGCCGGATAGAAGAACCAGGGGAGAGTGAGTCAGCCAGCCATCAAACCCAGAAAGTTTCACAGTTGTTGGAAACTGTCAGAAAAGGGTTTTAATGACACGGGAAAATGCTCACACTTCAGCGTGGCTAGGAGAAAGCCAGCATACAACACCGTATCCCACGAGGACCTCAGCACTGAGGACAGCGTTTGTGGGAAGAGACGCACACCGTGATTCCAGGTGAATGCTACACGGCAGTAACTTTTTATAGCTGAACACCTCCTGCTCATCCGTACTCTGCCATGTCTCCCACACTTTTATAATAAAATGAAAAATGAAAGTGAGAATGTGAACGTGTCAGTCACTCACTCGTGTCCGACTCTGTGCAACACTATGGACTGTAGCCCGCAGGCTCCTGTCCTGGGGATTCTCCAGGCAAGGATACTAGAGTGGGTAGCTGTTTTCTTCCCCAGGAGATCTTCCAACCCAGGGATCAAACCTGGGTCTCCTGAATTGCAGGCAGATTCTTTACCATCTGAACAACCAGGGAAAATAAAAGAAAATAAACTGTATTTTAAAAAGGATGATGTAATTTTATAAATGAAAGCTCCAGAATGAGCCATCAGGTACATTTTCACCCTTAATCTTCTGAAGTCAACAAAGAGCAGAACACAGACGTAGAGAAATTTACCAACAGGTCCACTGACGAATCAAAGTGGGTACAGGTGCCAGGCTGTATCCGCGAGTCATGACTATAATCTAACACTACCTTTAAAGCAAAAAACCCACAAATCTGAAAAGTTGCTTCAGTGGCATTTGACTTCTTCAAACACATTATAACTTGAAGCCTATGGCACATGTCATAAAACACACCAACTTGTCCATCCAACCATCATATATGTACATGGGTATGTCCATGAATGTGCACATGTTTATGAATAGATACGCATTGATGGATAGGTCTGTTTGGATATGCCTGTGTTTATCAGTTCAGTTCAGTCCACTTCAGTCGCTCAGTCGTGTCTGACACTTTGCAACCCCATGAACCACAGCACGCCAGGCTTCCCTGTTCATCACCAACTCCCAGAGTTTACCAAACTCATGTCCATTGAGATGGTGATGCCATCCAACCATCTCATCCTCTGTCATCCCCTTCTCCTCCTGCCCTCAATCTTTCCCAGCATCAGGGTCTTTTCAAATGAGTCAGTTCTTCGCATCGGGTGGCCAAAGTATTGGAGCTTCAGCTTCAGCATCAGTTCTTCCAATGAATATTCAGGACTGATTTCCATTTGGATGGACTGGTTGGATCTCCTTGCAGTCCAAGGGACTCTCAAGAGTCTTCTCCAACACCACAGTTCAAAGGCATCAATTCTTTGGCACTCAGCTTTCTTTATAGTCCAACTCTCACATCCATATATGACCACTGGAAAAACCATAGCCTTGACTAGACGGACCTTTGTTGGCAAAGTAATGTCTCTGCTTTTTAATACGCTATCTAGGTTGGTCATAACTTTCCTTCCAAGGAGTAAACGTCTTTTAATTTCATGGCTGCAGTCACCATCTGCAGTGATTTTGGAGCCCAAAAAAATAAAGTCTGCCACTGTTTCCACTGTTTCCCCATCTATTTCCCATGAAGTGATGGGACCAGGTGCCACGATCTTCGTTTTCTGAATGTTGAGTTTTAAGCCAATTTTTTCACTCTCCTCTTTCACTTTCATCAAGAGGCTCTTTAGTTTTTCTTCACTTTCTGCCATAAGGGTGGTGTCATCTGCATATCTGAGGTTATTGATATTTCTCCTGGCAATCTTGATTCCAGCTTGTGCTTTATCCAGCCCAGCATTTCTCATGATGTACTCTACATATAAGTTAAATAAGCAGGGTGACAATATACAGCCTTGACATACTCCTTTTCCTATTTGGAACCAGTCTGTTGTTCCATGTCCAGTTCTAACTTGCTTCCTGACCTGCATACAGATTTCTCAAGAGGCAGGTTAGGTGGTCTGGTATTCCCATCTCTTTCAGAATTTTCCAGAGTTTATTGTGATCCACACAGTCAAAGGCTTTGGCATAGTCTATAAAGCAGAAGTAGATGTTTTTCTGGAACTCTCTTAGTTTTTCAATGATCCAGCAGATGTTGGCAATTTGATCTCTGGTTCCTCTGCCTTTTCTAAAAACAGCTTGAACATCTGGAAGTTCACGACTCACGTATTGTTGAAGCCTGAGTTGGAGAATTTTGAGCATTACTTTACTAGCATGTGAGATGAGTGCAATTGTGTGGTAGTTTGAGCATTCTTTGGCATTGCCTTTCTTTGGGATTAGTGTAAAAACTGACCTTTCCCAGTCCTGTGGCCACTGCTGAGTTTTCCAAATTTGCTGGCATATTGAGTGCAGCACTTTCACAGCATCATCTTTCAGGATTTGAAATAGCTCAACTGGAATTCCATCACCTCCACTAGCTTTATTCATAGTGATGCTTCCTAAGGCCCACTTGACTTCCTGTGTTTATATGAATATTTAAGCATGTATTTGCATATGTGGTGCACATATGTGTGTATATGTGAATGATTATGTTTATACATGTGTATGCATGCACATGAATACATGTGCTTTTGCTTTTGATTATGTATCTGTAGGCATGTTTCCTGAGTAGGTGTACACCTCTGTATGTGTGGATGAATGTGTATACGTTTGTATTTGTGAGTTTATGTACGTGAATGTGGATGTGTATTTGAATGTGTATGTTTTCTATGTACACATAACAAACTCGCTCCTCTGCTTCCAGCCACATAACTCCAGAAATCAAGCCTTCCTTTTGAAGTGATGACTTTGATCGGATTCTGATGATCATCTGAATGAAATGTATGTATTAAATTTAAGTAAGACAAAAAAGAATTTTAAACCCTAAGACCAGGATAATTATATTAGTCCTATACAAACTGATACAATGTATTTAAACTGTTTTCAACTTTTAAATAAATTTTATGCCAAAGAGCTTAGAAAATGAGTTCCTGGCATCCTTGAAGTTGACACTGTTGATATTGTGAAACGATGGCCAAAGTAATTACTATGGGGGGATTGTGTGTTTCCACGTCAGTCAGTCGAACAGTTAAGGGAACAGCATTCTAATGTAGAAATCCACTGGGACTTTGATTAAACTTTTTCAATATTATTATTTTTGACTCAGTTGAGGCACATAAATCCCCCGTCTAAAGGAACATTTGAGAAAGTTTAAGGCATCAAAATGGAAGAATCTGCAGTGAAATAAATATCTTTTTAGACTAAACAGCAGTAGACATTACAGAAACCACCATTATATCATCAGTAGCTTCTTCTTTACCCATCGGGGGGTCTGTAATTATGTCATAATTCATATTTAATTGTTTCATCTGACGCCTATTATCTCATTTCTTCATGATTGTCTTATTCTGGCTGTTTATATATTTTCCTATTCACAGTGTCATGATTTTCAGACTAAAATATTGAGCTTAGAGAATATTAGTTTTGTTATAAATGATATATGTATATGATTTAATTTTTATTTTAACTTTTTAAGAAAATCAAACTGCAATCCCAGGATGTGTTGTGTTAACTACAGGACTCTCCACTCCGCATGTTTTAAAGCGTCACAGCGCCGTGTGCCTTCACAGCTATGGCTCCCTTTATAGAAAATATTAAACACTTTTTTTGGAAGGATACAGTGTTAATTACTATTATAAATATTTTCAAATAAAATAATAAAATGTGCATACCCCACAAAAACGACAGTTTCTTAAACACACAAAAGAACTGAAACCCGCAGTCCTACCGAGAAGTAAAAGCTGCATTGGAACAGCCTTGTTCTCTGGAACACAGTCATTTCAAAACCGCAGTATGAACATTTTTACAAAACGGTTTAGTGACATTCAGAAAGACTATGAGCCAAAACGTCGGTCATTGTTTAGACCTAACACTGGAGGAAACTGAGTTTTGACCGAGGAGAAAAAGTCTCTGCCTGCTGGGGAGGGAAGCCTCTGAGTGCTGGCGCCCTGAGGCCACTCACACCGATCCTCAGTGTGAACCCCTGTGCACCCCGGGAAGCTGAGTCTTCTGGGTGGGTGAGCACCGGCTCTGCACTTGGACCAGGGCTCCTGGCTGGTGAGCTGGCAGATGGGGAAGGCCAGGCTCTCGGGGAGGGGCGGTCAGGAGAGCCCTGCGCCGTGGTGTCGGCCAGCCTCCAAGGGGTGGACACCCCCAGGGCGGC
Organism: Bubalus kerabau; assembly: GCF_029407905.1. NCBI lineage: Eukaryota > Metazoa > Chordata > Mammalia > Artiodactyla > Bovidae > Bubalus > Bubalus kerabau. The sequence continues at coordinate 89,742,285 of NC_073635.1, read as the reverse complement.
TGGTTCAAGCTGCCACTGAGGGGTCGCCGAGTGCAGAGCTGGCCGAGCAGCACCCTGCATGCTACCGTGTGCTGTGTCCACAGGCGTAAGTGGCCTCGAGGGTGCGGACCCCGGGAAAGCACACTGAATGGAGATGGAGCCCTTGGAGTAGTTATTACTCCTGGTTTGCATGATTTATAATTGTGAGTTTATATAATTTTTAATTATGGCTGTGTGTACCAATAGGCTCACAAAATTCTTGAAAGTTAACTGCTAGTTCTCTTGAGCCATTCGTTTTTTTTAATTAATTTTTACTGGAGTATGCATGCATGTGTGCTAAGTTGCCTTGAAAGTGAAAGTGAAGTCGCTCAGTCGTGTCCGACTCTTTGGGACTCCATGGACTGTATGTAGCCCGCCAGGCTCCTCCATCCATGGAATTCTCCAGGCAAGAGTACTGGAGTGGGTTGCCATTTCCTTCTCCAGGGGACCTTCCTGACCCAGGGATCGAAGCTGGGTCTCCCGCACTGCAGGCAGACACTTTACCGTCTGAGCCACAGGACTTCCCTAAGGTGCCTTAGTTGTGTCCAGCTCCTTGTGACCCCATGGACTGTATCCCACCGGGCTTCTCGGTCCCTGGGATTCTCCAGGCAAGAACACTGGAGTCAGTCGCCATGCCCTCCTCCAGGGGATCTGCCTGACTCAGGGACTGAACCCGCATCTCCTGCTTTGGCAAGCAGGTTCTTTCCACTAGTGCCGCCTGGGAAGCCCCGTATAGGAGTATAGTTGCTTTATCTTTCCCACCACCAGACATCGGATGCAGAACCCGGAGCGGGAAGGTCCCTGTTGATTTCACGACAGCTGCTAACGGTGATAAAAAACTAATCACAAAACACTCTTAGTAGTCGGGTCTCTTGTGCCGAGTTTAAAAGTAGTGGCTTTACAATCTCATTTCTCCTGAGACGGTCAGAGCGAGCACGGTGGCAGGGGTGACCCTGGCCCGGCCACTGCGGTGAAATCGCTAATTAACTCTCGAGCAGTGCTGCCTCCAGATGGGTCTCCGCCGACCCGAGCTTCCAGCCCCAGACTCGAGGAGAACCAGCAGAGAGCAGGGTGTCGGGAAGAGGCCGGGCCACGCGGCCCGGAGGACTGAGGCTGGAGAGCGGCCAGGCTGGGGGCACGCCGCCTCTGAGCCCTGCATCATCACAGGGCGAAGTATCTGCGATGCTGCCCCCAAGGGAGTGAGACAGCAGCTCCGACTAAATTACAGCTGAAAAGACAAGGGGGGGTCCCCAGAGGCCGCCACAGACGGCATTGGCCGACCAGGCCCAGGTGAAATTGCATTGGAAACCGGCCCTGCCTGATTAGCATAACAAAAGTTTCAGTGTTTAAAGAAAAAAGTCATTCTGTGTAAATGAAGCGGATGGGGGGATGGGCTCGGGGGAGAGGTCCAGCTTCTGTCCAGCCTGGACTGATCTGGACCGAGGGGTAAACGCCCTCTGTAGACACAGGCTCCCCACAGCCCCTCACACCCCTCTACTCCTCTTCTATTAGGATGGGGACTGACCAGCTATTTAAAACCGCATAATGGGCACACGCGGACACACACATACACACACACACACACACACACACATGTATTTTCCCTACCTTATAGCAGACCAAAGGCAAACTTCCAGTAGTCATGTACGGATATGAGAGTTGGACTAGAAAGAAAGCTGAGCGCCGAAGAACTGATGCTTTTGAACTACAATGTTGGAGAAGACTCTTGAGAGTCCCTTGGACTGCAAGGAGATCCAACCAGTCCATCCTAAAGGAAATCAGTCCTGGATATTCGTTGGAAGGATTGATGTTGAAGCTGAAACTCCAATACTTTGGCCACCTGATGCAAAGAACTGACTCCTTGGAAAAGACCCTGATGCTGGGCAAGATTGAGGGTGGGAAGAGAGGGGGCGACAGAGGATGAGATGGTTACGTGCCATCACCCACTCAATGGACATGAGTTTGAGTAAGCTCCAGGAGTTGGTGATGGACAGGGAGGCATGGCGTGCTGCAGTCCATGGGGTCACAAAGAGTTGGATATGACTGAGCGACTGAACTGAACTGAAAGGGAAGCCTAGCATGGTTTACTAACCAAAATTTAAAAGTCCAGTAATTCAAATAAAGACAATACTGAACATATTTGGGAATTTACTTTATACCAGGGATTTAGAGATTAGCCCCATTTATCAAAAAACATTGATTATTTTTGTTATTATTTAAATCTATTAAAAGCTACTAGAATGAGCAGCCATAAAAAAACCAAAGGAAAATAGGAGTTAGATCTTTGTCAGGAAAGCCAAATATCCTGTTCCTCATCCCATTTTAATTCTAACATATACTTGAAGTTGGGTTTCCCTGGTGGCTCAGCGGTAAAGAATCCACTTGCAGAGCAGGAGATGCAGGAGACTGGGTTCAATCCCTGAGTGGGGAAGATCCCCTGGAGAAGGAAATGGCAGCCCACTCCAGCATTCTTGCCTGGAGAATCCCATGGACAGAGGAGCCTGGCAGGCTACTGTCCATGAGGTCATAGAGAGTCGGACAGGACTGAAGCAGCTGAGCAGGCCCGTGCTTGAAGCTTGGTCATGACGCTGCTATTCACAAGCACTGCACTGAGTCCAGCCCGTGGGCCAGGCGCTCTGCCAGGCTAGTCTCATGACCAGCTCTCAAAGCAGTGTTATTATTTCCATTCCACAGACAGGGAAACTGATGTTCATGGAAATTAAGCAACATGTTTAATGGATAATCTGGACCAAACTCTTGTCAAAAAGCCCTCACCATTGACCAGCGGGAACGTCCATGAGCTGATCTGCCACCGCCTCGCTCACACTGTCCTTGAAAACTCTGCCCCGAAAGTCCTGGAGGAACCGGGACATCTGAGCATCCGCTGGCCGCGGTCCTGCTCGGCCCTGTAATGAGCGCCTTACTTTTCCCACCACACGCTGGTGTCGGCAGCAATGGCTTCCACGCACCTGGGGCCAGCAGACCCAAGTCCGGTCTGCACACGTGTGTTGGATATTGTTAGTGAGAACCTAGAGATGCAATAATGTGGGCTGCAGAGCAGGCAGGACGATGTCATCTCCATCTGCACTGGCTCCTTCAGGATTCATGATTCTAAGGACATAACTAAGGACCAAGAAGAGGCTGCCAGCGGTCTGGCCAGCGAGCCCTCCCGTGGCGTGCGAGCCACGGAGTGGCATCACATTCCCTGGGTGAGCTTGAAGGTCACTCAGCTCCACCCCGGCTTCTTCCCACATAAAAGGAGGAAACTACCTGCGTTGCCGTGTTCACACTGTAGTTTGTCTGTGGTCATTTTAGTCCTGTTGAAATTACCAAGTGTCCCACTCCACCAGCACCAAATTCCACTTTGGTCTTATTCTATCCAAAGAGCTGAAATTGACTCTTTTAAAACCTGAATTGATATTAAAATGACCTTTCCTAACTGAATAGTAAAGATAGAGAAGCATGAAGCAAAACGCAAGATCAGTGTAGTGAGGTTGATTTTATTTCACGACACAACCAGCAAATCATAATATTTACCTAAAACAGTATTTCTGGGTCCTTGGCAGATAAACGTGGTCCCCTAGAGCCATGCTCACCATCGCTCCTGTGACGGTGAAAAGGTTTCATGCCTGCTCCATGCGTAACGGTGGCCAGGGGCCACCTGTGGCTTGTTAGGCACTTGGAAGACAGTGAGTGTGACTAAGGAACCAAAGTTTAATTAATTTAATTTGAATGGATTTGAACTGAACAGCCGCAAATAGCCAGGTACTAACGCACTGGACGATGCAGCTCTGCAAGATACAAAGTCATCTCATTCAGGGCTGATCTGCCCGACCACTCGGCTGCTTCGTCTACATCCTAAAACCACCGTCTTAAATAATAAATATGATAACCGATGCCTGTGAACACCCTCTGTCCTTCTCCTTAAACACGGACCTTTGTTCATGTCCAGGGAGATCCCAGTCCACTGAGAGGGGCTGGGATGGAGGCCACGGGAGGCTGAGAAGGGAGGGAAAATCGAGACTTGAGAAAAGAAATCAAAAAAAGGAAACACAGGAAAGCAAGTGAGAAATGAAAGAACAAAGGAAAAGAGGGAGCGGGGGGCAGGGTCACAAAGACCCCCAGGTGGTCGGCGGCACCCCCGGACCTGTGCCATTGTGAGGTTCCCGTCTGGGGACAGCAGGCTCAGCGTGGGGAGTAAGGTGGCGGGTAAAGCAGGTGCCCAGGAGCAGAGCGGGCAGCGGCAGCGGGGCAGGACGTGGGGCGAGGGACGCGCACGCCAGCCTCTGGATGGACGCTCCCAAGCCGCACAGACGCCACCCTCCAGGGCCTGAGGGTGTGTCACACTGGCTATCTCCACTGTCCCTTCAAAGGCCACCTGGCCTCCAAAAGCTGCCCCCTCCACTGCCCGCCTGCTTCCCATCAAGCAGACGTACCATGGAGAAGAGCCGCTGGGCCGCCTGGGCTGTTCAGATATCCTAACTGCACACTGTTCAGTATTTTCTGCAAAGTATCCATTTCAGATGCATTTAAAGGGGACTTTAAAATAAACACCATGCAACTCCGCACGTGGTAGGTTCTCACCTCCAAGCAGTGTGGGCAGATCCTGTGTCCTGTTACACGTTCAGACCTACAGACGGGAGCTGCTCTGAGCCTCATCCACGCTCAGACACAGCCTCTGCGGCCCCTTGGGACGGGTCCCTGCCTCGCGGGCGCGTTCTTATCAGCAGGCAGGGTGGCCCGCCTGCGTGACCAGCCGCGTCCTCTGGGCCAGAGTCAGCACCGGGGCCTCCGGCTTGTCCATGTCCAGCTGAACGAGGGGAAACACGCACAGCTCCTGACCTGGGCTGGGGGCTCACCTGCCCCTCACCTGCTGCTTCTGGGCTCTCCACCCCCTTGGGCTCCAGGCTCCACACCTGCCCGAGCCACGCCGCCTGTGATCCCTGGAGCTCGAGATCAGTCCCGGGCCGTCGTGTGGGGGGCCGTCACATGGGGGGCTGTGGCTTGGGTTTGCCTGAGGCTGCGCCCCCCAGAGCTGGCCAGCCTTCCCGAGTCTGTCTGTCCCCAGGCTCCCCATCCACGACGCGACGGGGCTCACATCCCCTACCCATCTCCTGCGCGTGTGTTTTCTCAGCTGCAAACGGAAACTTACAACAGGAAGCGTGGTCCCATGGCTTTCCCCAGACGTGTGACCCTGTCACACGCAGAGCCACACGAGGTTTACTTCCTGCCGTCCCCTTTAAGTGCACACGCAGTAGGTTCTTTGCAGGAAACAGTAAATGATGAGAAATGATGAGAGCTGTGGATAATCAGGGGTGTGCAGGTGCTTGCTCTTCACAGAATATCTGTCCCTAATCTAGTGTCTTCTGTTGAAAGTGTTTCTTCCCCTTCATCCATCCTTCACAGCTCATCGTTCTGCCCTGAACCTCCGAAGGGACCTTATTTCAAAATAGAGCAAGTGCCGTGGAATCAGTGGAGGTCCTATGCTGGCGGGAGGCCTTCACCCTCTGACTGGCGTCCTTATAAAAGGGGAGTCTGGACTCAGAGGACACCCAGGAGAGGCTGTGGGCAGACGGGACCCGTGCTGCCACAAGCCAGGAATCAGCAGAGACCTCGGAGAGGCGGGGACAGACCCCCCAACCCCTGCCCACACCGCCGCCCAGATTTCTGCGCAGAGGGTGCGAAAGAATGAAGGTATGCAGTCTGTGGCGCTTGTCACAGTGGCCCTGGGAAGCCGATTCAGCAGAGCCTTAAACAGATCAGGATTCCCAGGTGGTAAAGAACCCGCCTGCCAACGGAGACGCAGGAGACACGGGTTCAATCCTTGGGTCCAGAAGGTCCCCTGGAGAAGGGAATGGCAACCCTCTCCAGAATTCTTGCCTGGGAAAGCCCATGGACGGAGGAGCCTGGTGGGCTACGTCTATGAGGTGGAAAAGAGTAGGAGGCGACTGAGCACGCTCACGGTAGATCACCTGCATGGCGTATTTCCCGAGAAATAAAGCCTGTAACTTAGCCCCTCTGGTTATTCAGTCCTGTTTGTTTGTTTTTCTTGAAGCCAGATGAAAGCACAGCCTGATCGTATCTTTGCATCTCCCAGGTAATTATCCCAGGGATGATCAAGTCAGAGCTGCTCGTAAACACTCCTTAATTTTCCATCAGGACACGTCATCCGAAGTATTCATCATAAACCTCTTTCAAAGGGCAGACTCCCCCAGAACATTTAAAAATAGGATCTGATTTGCCGGCATCTGTGGCAGCCACTTCCACGTAGCCAGGCGCGCCTGCTTCCCTCCGCGGATGGAGAGCCCTGCGGGTGCTCCGCGGCCCCGAAGCCAGGGCGTGCGGACGCTGCGCGCGGCTGTGCGTGCCGGCTGCTCTCTCGGCGTGCGGACCGTGCGTATCGCACCGGCAATTAATCCCGTATTTTTGTAGCTGAAGTCACAATGCTCATTTCAGGATGGAGCTGGAGTGAGGAGAGCCTATCTATATCTGTAAATGGATGATATCATTATTTTGGGAAATGGAAGTTTAAGCTCTGCGAAACGTACAATCCCACGGAGATCTCCGTGGAGGAACTTGTGTGCACAGGTGTTCAACGTGATAAGGTGCGTTGCCATTTATCTGTGCACTTGCAGGCAAATATTAACATAGTCATGAATTAAGCTTTTAATCCCCTTTATTATAAATTGAATATCTTTATTTTAACAAACATCAACAATGCACATTATTGTGGTCCCATCTATTCATTGCTATTCCCCACAGTGAGGCGTTACATGATACGCGGTGATACACGTGTTTCTGGAGCGGCAGGCGTCTGTGAGCCCTGCAGTATATCTTATTCTTCCTCCCAGCCTAAACAAAGACGTGCGCTCACAAACACGCTTCTCGTGTCGGGGAGGAGAGCCGCGGCTCCGTCCTGTGCCCGGGAAGTCTGGGAATATGATTCATGCTGCAAACGTTGGTGAGAAACCCATATTCTATTTCTCAGGAAACTCGAATGGAGCTGGATTGAGGTGCCAAGCTCAGAACAGCAAACCTGGGGCCTGGCGGAGCCCAGGTGCTGAGAGGCCAGGTGTGGGTCAGATCACTGCTTGTTCCAGACTCTGGTGACTCGCCGTGTCAGTCTAGGCCCAAAGCAAGGAGAGAGGGTGCACGCTCCAGGGGTGACTGGAGGTGGGCGATTTTACTCACCGAGTCCATATCACAGGTATCTGGAGAGCCTCTGCGTGCACTGACTTCCAGAACTTCTGACTGCAAGGTGTTGACAGCAGGGTGAGGGCGGCTCAGAAACTCATGGACGCACAGCTGCTGCTGCTAAGTCGCTTCAGTCGGTCCGACTCTGTGCGACCCCATAGACGGAAGCCCACCGGGCTCACTGCAGCCCGCGTGTAGTAGGCGTGCGTGCTCAGTTGCTCAGTTGTGTCCAGCTCTTTGAGGCCCCATAGATTGTAGCCCACCAGGCTCCTCTGTCCGTGGGATTCTCCAAACCCTTCCCTTCTCCAGGGGATATTCCCGACCCAGGGATCGAACCTGCATCTCCTGCATTGACAGGCGGATTCTTTACCACTGAGCCCCCAGGGAAGCCCCAATAGGACAGAGGCAGACCAGGGGTTTATTGGGGGGGATGAGAAATGGAGAAAGAAGAAGAAACTCAGCCTGGGGATGAAGGCGGCTGTGGGGTGTGGGAAGAGGTGTCAGGGATTCTGCAGACCCGCAGACAGTCAGGGACCGTGAAGGGACTCTGTGGTCAGGATTCTAGACTGGGCCGCCTTTGACGAGCACGGAAAGCAAGCTGCCGCGAGGAGCCCGGCAGAGGCTCCGGGGGCATACCACCGACCTTCCGGGAACCGGTCTCTGAATCAATCCGCTGTTTCTAACCTTGAGTCCACTCTCATCCTACACCCAAACCGTGTACATACGAGTCTGTCTCAGGTGTCACGCATCCGCTGCCCGAGCACCCCGACGGCAAAGGCGACCCGGGCTGGAAGCAAGCCCCAGCCAGCGCCCTGAAGAGGCAGCGCAGCATCCGGGGGCCAAGCAAGGGCAGCGAAGCCCCGCCCACCCCAGCGCCCGCGGGGGCCCCCGGAGCCTGCGGCTTCTGAAGGGGGCCCGACATGCAGGATGGCGGCTGCACCAGGGGCCAAGCAAGGGCAGCGGAGCCCCGCCCGCCCCAGCGCCCGGGACCCCCAGAGAGGCAGCGCAGCATCCAGGGGCCAAGCAAGGGCAGCGGAGCCCCGCCCGCCCCAGCGCCTGGGGCCCCCGGAGCCTGCGGCTTCTGAAGGGGGCCCCACACGCAGGATGGCAGCCGCGCCGCTGTGCTGCTCCTCACGGCCAGGTGTGGATGGATCACCCGTCACACGCCCCTTTACCACGTTAAAGGGCCTTACAAATAAAAGTGCAAGACGTCTGCACAGCCCGCACAACAGAGGGCGGAGGTGACGCGGGCCGTGCCGCGCCTTCTTCCAGCCGTGGGCCCCACACACGAAGAGCCAGAACTTGGACGAAACCAGAAAGTGAAAACTGCAGCTGGACCTAAGCCCTGGAAGAGCGCTAGCCCTGAAGTCACTCCTGACGGGCTCTCAGCCCTGCCCTAGGCTCCATTAGGGTTATTTTTCTCTCCCTGCTTTTAAAGGAATATTATTTCTCAAGTTAATACTGTTAATCAGAAGGCTTATGGTTTCCAGATAAAATTGGGAGGATGTTTCTCCAACAGTGTTACCTAGAGATCTTGTTTAATCCGTAAAATACAAATGCTGGAAATCCATCCTGGTGACATAAAAAAACCAGCTGAATGGGGAAGCCAGCAGATGCCTGAGGCACGTGGTTTGTTGGCAAAGCTGCTTGTCCAGTTTAAACAATTAGTCATCTTCATCCCCTCCCCAAAGATGTCCTGATCATTCTTTTCCTTCAAACACTGCATATTTAGATAACTTTCCCAGTTTTGCACAAGGAACTACATCATTAGCCCCCAAAGTCTCGTACGATGCCTGCACGCAGGCCTCCGGGCCCTGCAATTGGCCCAGAGTCCAACACTGTCATAACGACGTCTTTGTATGACAGCATGTCATGTCCAGTCATGAGCTCACTCGGAAAAGCAGACCCCACGTAGGCAAACACAATTCCAGGTGCTCAGGAGGAAAGAGAGCCTGGCCTACCCCGCTGTGCGTCCAGGAGGAGACAGGGAGTGTGGGGTCAGAGGCTATGGACCCATAACTGCCTCCCCGCATCAGCCGCAGAAAAGGACGCCGGGCCCTTGGGTGAAGAGGCGTCCGGAGGAAGCCGGCGGTGTGGTCCATCAGCTTGTGACTCTCGGCGGGACGTGCCCAGGGGCTCTATACGGGATTACAGACATGCAAACGTTCATCCTGCTCTCAGTGTGATTTTACCGTCACTTCAGAAGTTTAGGATTGCTGAGCTCAGTCTTCAAGAGGTCTCCGAGACCTTCCTCTGAGCCGGGGACACAGAGCAGGGTCTCGAAAAGGACCCTTCAGCTGAGCCACCCAGCTGCAGGCCAGGCAGGCCTCTCTGTGCCTCTGTCCCTAACCTTGTACTTTGGGGGGTTGTTGTTTATTCTTATAAAAGCAGAATTCTGCTTTAAATGTATGCCTTACACTTTACTAATAGGTCTACCTTCAAATGGGGCTTCCCTGATGGCTCCGCGGGTCAAAAATCCACCTGCAGTGCAGGAGACACGACAGGTTCAATCCCAGGGTCGGGAAGATGCCATGGAGGAGGAAACGGCAGCCCGTTCCAGTATTCCTGCCTGGAGAATCCCATGGACGGAGGAGCCTGGCGGGCTACAGCCCATGGGGTCACAGAGACACAGCTGAAGAGACTGACACGCACACACACTATCTTAAACTCAACGCACACAGGGTAAGGTTTAAATGGCGAGTCTTAGGTGCAACATGGAGACTAGTCAGTTTTCATTCATTCATTATATTATTAGACACAAACTTTGCTCTTGCCCCCATTTCGTCCCCTGGGTCCATGACGATGGAATCACGGCGGGCTCTTCTCTCGCATCAGATCCGCATGTGCCCCCACATCTGGGCATCGAGCTGCCCCCTGCATTTCTAACCCAACCAACTTCATAAAGGACAAATGCTACCTTATCCATCTACGTTGGCCAAGGCACTTTGTATCAGATTTTATTTTTCTTTTTCTGCTTTATTTCCTGTTCTGCTACTACAGTAATTTCTCCAAAATGTTAGGTGCTTTTCCTGGTAAAATTCCTGTTTTTCCCACCTCTGTGGGGCAGGAGTTGAAAGGACAGTTGAAGAGTTCTGGATCACTTTTGATGCCACTGGTCAATGTAGTTACTCAGAATTTCCATGAGTCCCAGTTCCCCCTCTTCCAGCAATCAGAACACTCCATCTGTACAGGATATCACTGAAAAGTCATCGTAATTATTCTCTTGCTGATTAATAAGTCACCTCTCATACATGTGTGAAAGCCACAGAAATCTCAGCTTTCACAAAGCCATATTGAGACCTGGGTCTCCTTCACATGAGCTGTCTCCAGTGTCCGAACGCCTCCCAGAGGGCTGACAGTGCCTGCAAATGGTGCGGGGCTCCCACCCTCAAAAGTGGTCAGACTTGGAAAAGCAGCAAAATAGGGAAGGCCTGAGCCGCAGCATGCTGGCTCCAGTGACCACCGCAAGCTTCGAGGAATGTCGTCTCAACAACACAACTGGTCAGACTGAATACAATTCAGAACTGGGTCTCCAGTTTCCCTCCAGAGGAGAGAGTTTGCAGCAGCTGGAGGTGGGGACCCTTGGGCCACCGCCCCAGGCCCATCTGCAGGAGCCACAGTGCAGGTGTTGGGGGGGAGCAGAGGAAAGATGGGCAGGACCACCCAGGCCCCCGTCCTCCCAGGGGGATGCACTCTGAGCGCTGGCAGCAGGTTGGGGACAGGAGGCAAGATCTGGGAGACGTGGTTATTCCCACAGTGAAGCGGCACTAACAGTAGCAAATTGGGGAACCCTGAAATCTGGGGGTGTCTCGCTAGAAGACTGGATACACGCCCAACCTGCAGGACTCAGCCCGGTACAGACGGTCGGAAACTTCGGGGGTGCAGCCTGGACACCAAGCGCTCCTCCTCCGCACCCTGAACCTGGCGTGGGGGTCCTGCAGAGGCGGGAATAAGAGGCTGAGAAGAGAGCCCCAGAGAATCACCTGCTTTGGGCAGCAAACTGCAGTCTCAGGCAGAACGGTCTCCCCTCAATGTCAAAAGTAAGAAACATAAAAAAAAAAAAAAAACTGCTGTGAAATTTCTGCAAAAATTTTACTACAAAAAAAATGGAGATCATACACATAAAAGAGAAATGAGAGAAAACTTCAGAATATGATGTACCCCAGGAAACAAAGTCAATTCGGTAAAACCGCTCGTATTCATAACTAAGAAAATAGTGAATTGGATGGCATCACCGATTCAAAGGACTTGAGTTTGAGTAGGCTCCAGGCATTGGTGATGGACAGGGAGGCCTGGCGTGCTGCAGTCCACGGGGCTGCAACGAGTCGGACACGACTGAGCAGCTGAACCGAACTGAAGACAGAAGGTGGGACGATGAACAGAAGGTGAGAAGGAAAGGGAGCCAGTGTCTAAAGGAGAAACAGAGTATACACCTACTTGTTTTTCAATAACCTTTCATTTTGAATTAAAGTATTGTAAGTACATGCCTTCCCAAAGAAATTAACTCAAACCTAAAGTATGCACCCACAACCCACACGTGAAAATGCAGCAAACCAGGCTTACTTGGCGAATTCAGTATTATGCCTAAGTACTGCTTTTCCACAGCTAAATTATAAATAGAATCATTATCTAAAATTAAAAAAACAAATTAAACTAAAAAGCCGAGCCCTAGTGAACTGCCTAATCCTCCTGATGAACCTGAAATGAAACTGTGGAGCTTTATTCTTTGGCTTCAGCGTCCACCATGGTGGAGGGAGCAGGGTCAGATGCTGAGAGCGGGGTTAGGACAGAGCCGTCTCTAGAAAGCGCTTCCTGTTTAAGCATCTCAAGCATGGCGTGCCGGACTCCCCGAGGCCTGCTGGACTCCGCGGGGCAGCCACGTGCGGCGGAGCCGGGACGCAGCCCTTGACGCCGTGCCGTGCGTGCGCCTGGCCGCGCCCTAGAATGAGACCGCCAGCCCTGATGCTGTCGGCAGCATTCCCTCGTGGAGCAGAATTAATTAAGAATCACAAGCTAAATAAACCACCCCAGGAAGATTATCTTCCCCCATAATTGAATTGTGAACTCCGATGCTTGTGAATTCAACTGTCTTAAATTAATGAGCCCTGTCTGGTGGGATCTGGGTCTTTCTTAAAATGGAAATCACAGCACCCATCTTGAACTGCGGCCCTTCCCGAGGCGAGTCCTATCTCCTCTGCAGTCACCCATTTACCCTTTCCCGAGGCAAGTCGTGTTACCTCCGTAGTCACCCATTTGCTCTTCTAGGAAAGCCCTGCTTCTCAGGACAGTAACGTCCGTGAGGAAGAGCCTGCCAGATCCTATCTGTGGACGACTGCTGTTTTCCTCATCTTTTCACAGGACTCGGACTGGGATAAAGCAAACATATTCACGGCTTTTATGGATCTATCCTCAACTTTTGCATACGTGAGAGTAACCCAATCCAGGCTAAATTATATGTGCTCCATTTAGAAATGCTACTGATGAACACTTATTCAAAATCTGTCCCTTAATGCTACCTCGGTGTCAACACGGGTAGCAAAATTCTCTTGATGCCTCACATGATGATTCCTAGTATGGCAAACAAGAATATTTTTAACCTTGTGTTTGGGGATGAGCTGCCCATGTGCTTGCTCCCAGTCCATCCCCTAGAAAATTAAAACAAGTATTTCCCACTGCAGACGGCACAGCCTTAACGTTACCAAGAGGACTTGATAGATTCCACAGTTCAGTTCCACATGTTTGATGCCAATCGCCATTATTCAGCTGGGTTATAATTAATGATCTCCTGCAGCAAGTTAACTCCTTCTGTTACCACTGAGAGCATTTGGCCACCTGGTTATCTTGGAAGTTTCACAATATGGCATTTTTTAATGTGTACAGATATTTTACTGTATTTTTTCCAAATGGCTGAGATGAGCACTGTTATAAAAGTGGTTTGGGGCTTTTTCCAGGCTAATATGCTGCAGCTGTTCTGAACTGCATTTGAATTTCAGAGCCTTAATCCATGGTGAGTCCGCCACGGAACCTGTGCAAACAGGGCCACGCCTCACAGGGTCTGCAGGCCGCTCCCCCTGCCCTGCTTCCAACAGCAGGCAGGCGGGGCGGCGGGGAAGGAGGGGAGGAGGAGCCTCGGAGGCTGTGCCTCCCACGAGTCCTGCCTCTATCACCAGGTGGGCTGTGAGCTTCCTCTCTGTGAGCTGGTGGTCGCCTCTACCACGTGCATCCTTCTCAGGGGGATGTTCAAAGTGCTCCTTCACCATCTCCAGGGAGGAGGCGGTGACGGGAATGTGGCAGCCACAGTCCTGGGCTCCAGGTGCCGGGCGTTGGCTGCTGGACCCCTGCCTTCTCATCCTCACGGGCGACCCACCCACACGCTCTACACTTAGGGGCCCTTCTTTATGGATGGTTCTTAGCTCACAATAGGGAGTGATTTTTCTCTTTTTGTCTCATCCACCAACCAAGGCACATTTTCAAGCAACACCACCTCCGACAGCATCTGGCCTAGCATATAACGGGAAGGTAGATATATTCACAGATACATCTGCATACCTAGGCCATACCACGTGATATGTACGTGTATATGATGTCCAGTTGCACACACGTCTGTGCACAGTACATACACGTGCATGGACACATATGCAGACGTGGAACTTAACTGGGCGTCAAGTTATCCCAGTTAAGTTCACTTTTAGGCTCATCCACTCCCCAAGGTGTGGGGCCTTGCACTAAGCTCTTTGCCATTTCTGGCAAGTTTCGTCAGATACTAAACCAGAGTAATAAAATGCCTTGTTTATGCTGAGGTGTCTAGAGGGCTTGTGGCATGTTGTGAGTGGTGAAGAAGCATCAGCCCTCAGACCTGCCTGTCTCCCATCTGTGTGGCAGGTGTCAAGGTGCCCACCTGCAGACACAGGGGGTTCCACAGGCGGACAGCCTGCAGCTTGCAGCCTGGCTCAGGCACCGCCAAGCTGGAGTGAGCCACCCTGCCAAAGGGCACCCCTCACCGTGCAGCCCGCATCCCAGGAAACTAAGAGGCCATCCAAGTTCAGGGCCCACAGTGGGGCTGGCTGGAGCTTCATTGACTCTGGGTCCAGCCCCATTGCCTGCAGGCCCAAGCCCACCTTCTTCCCGCCCTCAGCTGTAGGTCCCCTGAGTTCTCCCAGAACAAATGCCCTGCAAGCGGTCCCCACTCAGAGTTGGCTCCCCAGGGAACCCAGGCCCCTCATTTTCTCTGAAGGACTCTGATGACTCTTCTGCTCTGGGATTGTACCATCTTCAGGACGCACAGGGTGATTTTAGTGATCTGTGGATGACCAAGTAACGAGACAAGAAAAGTGAGCAAGGGTCAAACCCCTGACTCCAGGCAGAGTGTTGCTTACTTAAAAGCTAAAATAGTAATTAAAAAATTTTAACAGAAATTAGTAAGTGCTAATTATATGGCAGTGGCACTTGGGTAGTGAAAACTCCAGGAAGGCAGTGCAGAAATGAAGATGTTTGGGCAGCAGCTGATTCTGGCTCTCCATTTTAAGCCCCATGAGGTGTCTGCACAGCAGGCTCTGTTCAGGCAGCAAAACCTGCCTCGCGCACTGCTACTGGGTGTTTGTCAACACTTCATCCAGAGACATCACCACCAGGACGGCTGGTGAAGGACGTGGTCACCTGCTGCTGTGCCCAGCACCAACCAAGAGCACGGCTAGGGCTGTTTCAGGACCCTGTTGTCGGACTGTTACCGCACTGGATTTGGGTTTACCAGGAGCCCGTCTGAAAGGGCATCATTAGAAACAACTCTTGAAAGCTGTCCTTGTGGCCACTACCAGGCTGGAATTCAGGTCTCCAGGAAGCCACACAAGGGAATTTTCTCTTAAGTCTTAACACCAGGTGAAGCCCCACTGAGCACTCAGGTAGACACTTGTTTGTTATATGAATCTAGGTCCCGCAGCTGGTTTAAATCCCTCAGAGTGTAGCACAGCATTTTGTACAAGTAGTTAGGCAAGAAGAAGTCTTGAATAAATGACAAAAATACATTTATAATAAGCTTAAATATTTTAAAAATAAGCAGAGAAGTTTTCATTAAGAGTTGGGTGGCGCTGATAGAGACTGGGACAACAGGGACCGTCCTGTGATACAGTGAAGACCTAGCGCGGGGGAGGCCAGAGGACCCGAACTTCTGTCTCCACGGGGGGCCAGGCCCGGGGAGAAGGCAGAGCAAGCGGGGCGCGCAGGGTGTGATCAGCCCAGGAGGAGAAGCCTTGCCTGTCACCTGAGGGTAATGCCGGCCGGGACCTGCTCTTCGCCCTGATTGGTTGTGTGATCAGCCCAGGAGGAGAAGCCTTGCCTGTCACCTGAGGGTAATGCCGGCCGGGACCTGCTCTTCGCCCTGATTGGTTGTGTAGCGCTGAGCAAGACCTCATCTGTCAGGCTCTTAGTCCGCGAGGGCCGCCCCAGCAAAGCGCCCCAAGCTGGGAGGCTTGTAAACCACAGACACTCACTCCTCCCGGTTCCAGGGGCTGGAAGTCGGGGATCTGGGTGCTGGCACAGTCGGTTCTGGTGAGGGCCCTCTTGCTGGTTTGCAGATGGCCACCTTCTCCTCTGTGTCTTCATGTGGGAGCAGACGGGGGCAGGTGGATGAGAGAGAGAGGACGCTTTCTCCCGTATTTCTTGGAAGGACACCAACGCCACCATGAGGCTGCACCCTGTACTCTGATCACCTCCCAAAGCCTCACCTCCTCACCCTGGGAGCTGGGGCTTCCCCATGGGAAGTGGAGGTCGGGGGGATACAGTGTGCCCTGCAGACTCACAGCAGCTTTCCGAGAAGGGTAGTTCGCACTCAGGGTGTGTTTGTACCAATTATCAGCATAACATACGGCTGGGGGTAGAAGTTCTGATCCAGACTCTGATGTGTACATGAAAACCACGTTTCTGTGACGAGAACTTCTCTGCAGCAGAGGAGACCACCCAGATTGGGTGTGGGGGGCAGCCTGCTCCTAGAGAACTCAGTGGCCCCACCTGGGGTGGCTGGGGTCAGGTGGTAAAATCCAGGACCCCTGGCTTCCCTGGTGGCTCAGATAGTAAAGAATCTGCTTGAAATGCAGGAGACCTGGGTTCGATCCCTGGAGAAGGAAATGGCAACCCGTTCCAGTATTCTTGCTTGGGAAATCCCATGGAGAGAGGACCCTGGTGGGCTACAGTCCATGGGGTCTCAAAGAGTTGGACACGACTGAGCGACTAACCCTTTCAGATAAACCAATAACTATGTCTCCTAGACACATATGCACTAAAAAACTACTCATGGTTTATCAGAAACCCAAACCTGACGTTAACTGGTGACTTGACCCTAACGTCTGATTAGACTCAGTGAATATCGCTTTCAAGAGCTCCAGCGTATGTCTGCCATGCAAACCTCCTTCAGAGGCCACTTCCCTGCCGTGACGGGGCCAAGGAATAAGCCAGCCACGGGCTGACTCCAGAAAGGGGGAAAAAAAAAGGGGCTCCAGGCTATGTTCACGTTAAACCTACAACTGTGCCATCAGCAAATTAAAATCAATTGAAATCAGTTTAGCCGGATAAAGTCTCTCCCCCTGGGCTGAGGCTCATCTGCTGTGCTAACAGCTCCCAGCAATGAAACAGGTGCTTGTAAATTAATTAGCCTCCTGAAACACACCTTAAAATGAATTTCCCAGAACTCCCTGGCAGGGAGCCATCCTGGCCCCAAGAGCTGATCAGCGTCTGTAAATATTGAGATTTGATAAAGTGAGTGCGGCTCCGGCAGCAGATGGCTGGCGCCGATCCGTTCACCCCGCCTGGATGACGCGTTCAAGGCCCCCTCCCGGCGGGCCCCCTCTGGGAGCTGGGGAGGACCCCGGCCCCTCGCAGCTCCATGCTTCCTAATTGAAAATCCTTATTCCCAGATGGAGGCCCGTGCACCGCTCCAGGCCCCGCTCGGCGCTGCCTGACTGTTGATACACGGGTAATTGCTTCCAGTAATGCAGGTTAAATGTGACATTTAGTGCTTAATAAAAATTATCAAGGCCAGAGCCGTTTATCATTCCCACACTTTGGGCTGTCACTTGTAAGGGGATTCTCAAAATTCATTTGAATTCTTGAGCAGGAGACGGGCAGCTCCTCTGCTGCAAAGACATTACAGAGACAACTCGGATTGTTGGGGCCTTCCTTCTTTCCTCCTTTTGCTTTATTTGGTACTTTTCAGAGATTTGTTTGTTAACAAATAAACATTCCAAATTAACCTATCGCGCGCTGAGCCGCTCCTCCTCTGTGTTTGGCGGTTGGTGAATAGTGTATAATCAGCTGCTGTGGAGCGCACAGCATTTAAGGCAGATGCACCGCTCGGCACCTCCCGCCTGGGGCCGCAGCTCTGAGATCTGCACCCCCCCAGCCCCCCACTCCCCAGGCAGCACGAAGAAGGGAACCTGGGGGGAGAAAGACCACGTTGGCCTCGCTCAAAATCACCACCAGCAGCTCTAAATAGAGAAGCAGAAATTGTTCTTTAGATCGAGAGCTTGGGGTTCCTCCCTGGGGTGGTTTTGCACCAACAATGGAAAGGATTTCAGAGCTGGCCTTTCAGAGAAGCCCTCCGCTCAGGTGGGCTTTCCAGCAGAGCTGCCTGGAACAAGCTGCGGGTGCTGACAGGCAGCAAAAGTAGAACGCATCAGGCTGCTCGAATAGGAATGCCAGGAGGGACGGCCGTGCCAATACGCCCAGCTATCACGCCATCATGAGTGTGCACCTTCCTCAAGCCCTTCCCCAAAATGCCCCACAGCATTACCGTCACGGGCGGCAGTTTGCATCCCCCACAAATTCACGTTGTTTCCAGTGGTCATGTATGGAGGTCAGAGCTGAGCGCTGACGAATTGATGCTTTTGAACTGTGGTGTTGGGGAAGACTCTTGAGAGTCTCTTGGAGTGCAAGGAGATCCAACCAGTTCATCCTAAAGGAGATCAGTCCTGGGTGTTCATTGGAGGGTCTGATGTTGAAGCTGAAGCTCCAATACTTTGGCCACCTGATGCGAAGAACTGACTCATTGGAAAAGTTCTTTGATGCTGGCAAAGATTGAAGGCAGGAGAAGGAGGCAACAGAGGATGAGATGGTTGTGTGGCATCACCGACTCGGCAGACATGAGTCTGAGCAAACTCTGAGAGATAGTGAAGGACAGGGAAGCCTGGAATGCTGCAGCCCATGGGGTCGAAGAGTCAGACACGACTGAGCGACTGAACAAAACATAGGCCTTCATGGATTCGTCAGGTATCTTCATTTATCTTTAAAATAAACATTTAGGCTGTCTAATTTTTAGCAATTATAAATAGCACTATGAATATATTATCATATAAATTTTGTGCATATTCTTGTTTCTCTTCCTACAATAATTTCCAGGACAAGAAATTGCTAGGTTGAAAGATAACACATATTTTATATTTTAACCTGAAATTACACTCCAAAATATTCACTCTGAGAAATGCTTTAAAAAAAAAGAGAGAGAGTTTGTTTTACAATCTGTCAAGTTAAAGCTAGGATCACCATTGGCATGAGTCTTCAGGCCTATCAAAGACTCATTCAGCCACCAATAACGGCTGCTTCCACTGGATTCTGAAACTTAATCCTACAATCTGCTTAGATCACAAACTTTATCCAATACAAAAACCCCATTAAAACTTGGCTCACAGGTAGTAAAAATCAAGTGAATACATGCACACAAAATGTCAATAACTCCTTTATCACCTGCAAATGGCAAGGACTCCCATCAGCTTGTCCTTCCCCTGGTGCCCCACCATACAAAACATCTGCCTTCCCAGAGGTGCTCAAGAAGTGCTAAGATCCACGCAAGCATCTTAGACTCAGAGCATCACAGCACGTCAGGGCCGAAGGTGCAGGGGAAGAACCAGAGTCAGGTGGGAAGTGACGCGCCCGCAAGAGGGGCTGAGAGAGAGATCCAAGGGGGTGGGGGCAGGAGAGGGGGGCATCTCCACTGAGCCTTGGGGCGGGGGCGGGAGAGGGGGGCGTCTCCACTGAGCCTTGGGGCGGGGGCGGGAAAGGGGGGCGTCTCCCTGAGCCTTTAACAGTGCATGGTCAGCAGACACCCGCAGGCAGGCCAAGGGCCGTCCACACAGGGGGACGGCCAAGAGGAGGCACAGAAGGACATGCCAAGTGGGGACAGACAGCCGCCCCTGCTGGGCAGCACCAGCCTTGGAAGTCATGCCCTCCTGCTCACAGCCTTTGGGGTCCCACTTCTGGGAAACGCTCACTCCTACCCTGGGACCAAGTCCACTGTCACCCTCCAGACTCCAGGGTCCGGTGGCCACCCAAGGACTCAACAGCTGTCTTCTCTGAGTCCATAAGAAAAAGTGAAAAGGAGAGTGTTAGTCGCTCAGTCCCAACCGACTCTGTGACCTGGACTGTAGCCCACCAGGCTCCTCTGTCCATAGAATTCTCCAGGCAAGAATACTGGAGCAGGTAGACATTGCTTTCTCCAAGGGATCTTCCCGACCCAGAGATCAAACCCGTGTCTCATGTCTCTCACTTTTGCAGGAAGGTTCTTCACCACTAACGCCACCTGGGAAGCCTCTGTCAAAGATCAGGACCATTAAACCAGACCAAAGCATTAAACCAGATGGACAGGCTGACACTCTGGCCGTCAGGCCCACTGGGTGAGAAGGGGCACCCAGTGCCCCAATTCACATGGGTCCTGCTTGACCTTGAGGATTGACCTTGGTGTTTGATCCCTGACTAAAGGAACACAAAGGACTTCAGCTCCTCTAAAGCTCTTCCCGACTCACACACAACCCCCAGTGGTCCACACCCCAGAAGAGAGGGTCCCGAGGCAGTTTGACCGGCAGAAGGAGACTTCCCGCAGCCCCAGGCAAACTGAATGTCCGTGACCCCGGGGCAGCCGGGAGTGCACACGGGCCCCCCTCTGTGTCGGGGGACCCTGGGCCCCCCGGGCCCCCCAGGACACGCCATCCACAGACGCTCAGCAGTCTGAGACACGCGCACGTTTCCAACTGCTGAGGCTCGGCCTCGGAGGCCAAGCTGGGAGGGAGTTGGCTGGGGGCAGCCACCCCACCCGGAGCTGCCGTGAGCCCAGCTCCGCCCCTCGGGGCCCACACATGACCGCCCGATGGGGCAGCACGTTGACCAGGGGTCGCTGGGATGACCTACAACCTTGCACTTGGAGTCCGTTTATCCTCTTTCAAGACTGTGGCTCTGGTGCTGTGTTCTTCCCGTTTCTGGTGCAAAGAACTAGCCTTTCTGAGAATCTGATAAATACTGGATTCTCGCCTCAAGACATAGAAAGCCTATGAAAATATATACTCAATCTTTCACGCACATTTAGGGGATTTGAAGGCTCCTGAAAAACTGACCCCTGCCTTTTCGGCCTTTTAAAATTATAAACAAGCTCTCCAAGTCCAAGGGCC
This sequence comes from Bubalus kerabau, assembly GCF_029407905.1. Taxonomy (NCBI): domain Eukaryota; kingdom Metazoa; phylum Chordata; class Mammalia; order Artiodactyla; family Bovidae; genus Bubalus; species Bubalus kerabau. The sequence goes on along the minus strand of NC_073635.1, from coordinate 89,721,649 downwards.
TCTAGCAAGCTCTTTGGAGGGTCTGTGAGTTACGATAAGCAAGCAGTGGCAGACACACTCTCCCCAGACGGACATGGCTCTGGCTGGCCTGAGGATCACAGCTTCTTTCTCACCTGCATCAGGGTCCCACTCACGGTGGGGACCGGGTAATGGATTTGTGACGGCAGGTGCCACAGGTAGAGACAACGAGGGCAGCAAAGCAGAAAACTCACTGAGCTGCACCCAGCGCAGCCTTACAACAGCATCTAAGGGTTTTCCTTTCGACTTCTTGTCTCAGACTTGATGTCTGCACTTTCCCCAAATTCAAAGCAAATGCAACAAGACATTGCTCACTGATTCTTTCAGCAACTTCTCCCCTCTCCTCCCACCACCCTTCTGGCAAGAATACTGTGTATCGGCAGCCCCTCTGGGGAAAATAACTTTGAAAAATTGGATAGTGGATGCTAAATGACTTAATGGATAAGAAAATGGCTTGTGCTTCTGAGACTGCTATTTAAAGACCAACTTGATATTTTATGTAAAACGAACCCTAGTTTTTTATGCAGTCATGGGACCTTGCCCAGCTTTTCTGCCAAATTTGCTGTTTATGGAGGATGTACTTCTTTAAGGATGTACTTCTGAGACTCACTAAGACTCTGGAGGACAGTGACATCTTTAAGCGCGTCCACACTGTGGGTGAAAAAAGGACAAAGCTTGCCTTCAAATTCCAAAAGGTAACCAGACATTTGAGATGAAATTGTAAAGGATAATTCCTGCATGTCATGATGGCAAACTGAGGACAGGACTTGAACTTGAACTTGGGATCTCATCTGACCCCCTGGCAAAATCCTGGGTTCCAACCTGACCTGCCCCCTACATGTTCCCTCCGCGGACGCACCAGCATGGACCACCACATGCACCTCCCAGGCGTCTCACGCAACCGTCCTCTGCTCTTGGCTCCCTGCTCCAAGCTCCCAAGCCACCCAGACTGTCCTCCTGACACAAAGACTGCCTTCACCTCGACCCTGCCGGTCCAGGTGCGTGCTCAGGCTCACCGCCCTGCTCTCACTAGGCACCCGCCCCATTTGGGACCCCCGGCCTTGCACACGCTGCCCCCACCACCCGCCCAGCGCACCTCCCGTCTCCTGCTTCTCTGCCTGAAAAGTCTTGCTTGTTTTAAAAATCAGCTCAGGGACTCAGGAGCCACCCGGGGCGCGCATGATACCTCTCCTGACCGCCCAGCTCTGGTCCTCCCGCCTGGGACCCAAGGCCAAGGCTGCCGCAGGCGCCGCACCGCATGGTCTGGGCGGGAGACGCGGGGTCTGGTCCCACCCGCGCTGCACAGATGGGGAGGTGACTACGGGCTAAGAGGGCCTCAGCAGCAGACCCCCGGGGCCTCCACACTGCAGGAGGCTGCCCCAGCCAGCCACCTGCCCTCAGCTGAGACGACCCTGCCCAGGACAGCGGAGCAGGGACAGGGATCCTCCTTCCCGCGGAGGACGAGCCGGGAACTGAGGTTTCAGACCAGCAGGCAGAGGCACCCTGAGTCTCTCCCGGAAAATGTCTCCTATGGGCCTCCTCCGCCCCGGCTTCCGTTTATTTACAGCGCCGCCTTCTCCCGTCACCAAACACATGGGAATGTAGGCTGGAGGTTGAAGAGGGTACTGTTTACTGACAACAGGAATTCACGAACCAAAACAGCCTACTGCCTTGATCATTATAGGAGATCCATGATAAAGACCTTACACGCTTTGAAAGAAAAAGTGAAGCAAAGGAAGTTTTTAAAGTTAAAAATATCCAATGCTACATAGAAGAGTAAAATGAAAGGCAATTTTATAACGAATCAGCCCGCTTACATTTTGGCACTTTATTGTCAAGTACGATTTAAATTCTGATGTAGGTCATCAGCTAAATGCTTACTTATGTGTTTCTTAGAATGGATATAATTTGAATGATAAGGTCAATGAGAATAGATAATAAATGTCTGAAACTATAAATAACGGAAGAACCAAACATACACATTCTATAATAACCACGTGACCACATAGACCAAAAAGGAAGGGAACATGAGTGTCCCACGATGTCATGACAGCTGACATGTATGACATAACAAATATCAATCCTGAAGGAAATCAGTCCTGAATACTCACTGGAAGGACTGATGCTGAAGCTCCAATACTTTGGCCACCTGATGCAAAGAACTGAGTCATTTGAAAAGACCCTGATGCTGGGAAAGATTGAGTGCAGGAGGAGAAGGGGACGACAGAGGATGAGATGGTTGGATGGCATCACCGACTAGAAGGACATGAGTTTGAGCAAGCTTCAGGAGATGGAGAAGGACCGGGAAGCCTGGTGTGCTGCAGTCCATGGGTCTCAAAGAGTCAGACACGACTGAGCTACTGAACAACAACACATGATGTAATACGAAAAACCGTCTCATCGGGTATTTGAGTGAGAATGATGGTGGGAATGTGAGAGGGAAGGAAGAGGCTCAGGAGGGAGCAGAGCACAGTGAGGAGAAGGACCGAAAACGAACCTATTCCCAGAGGGAGGGAGCGTCCCGCCCCACTGCACACCCTGGACACATTCTGAGTTCCCAAAGGAGGTGGGTCGGGGCAGGACGACAGGAAGCAGACGACAACCGCCCGCCTGCTCTAGAGGCTGCCTGAGACACGGGGCTCAGTCCCCTCAGACCCCAGGCCCTATTTTATGAAAATGTTTTACAAGCTCCTGTGCTATCTTGAAAAGAAATAATACATTGTAAAATCTACCCCAGTTAGCTTCAAAAAATCAACACAACGCCCTAATAGTGTGAAAAGAAGATACTGGTAATGTAAATGCTATGCACTTTGACACGTCAGCTCCTGGTGTGACCTCCCGAAAGGCACAGAGAGGCCACCCCGTCTGCACCGACACGGCCACTGCTGGGAACGTGGCCGCTGGACACGGGGCCACAGGATGCTCAGAGCGAACTTCCGACGTGGCCGCTGGACACGGGGCCACAGGATGCTCAGAGCGAACTTCTGACGTGGCCGCTGGACACGGGGGCCACAGGATGCTCAGAGCGAACTTCCGACGTGGCCGCTGGACACGGGGGCCACAGGATGCTCAGAGCGAACTTCCGACGTGGCCGCTGGACACGGGGGCCACAGGATGCTCAGAGCGAACTTCCGACGTGGCCGCTGGACACGGGGCCACAGGATGCTCAGAGTGAACTTCCGACGTGGCCGCTGGACACGGGGCCACAGGATGCTCAGAGTGAACTTCCGACACAGCGACCCCACTCTTGGTGAAGCTCCAAACAGCATCAAGAATAACCTTCCCTCATTAGAAGCATATATGCGTTTCTGGAAATTTTGGCAGGAACTGGAACTATGTGACGGGCTTCCCAGGTGGCTCAGTGGTAAAGCATCTGCCTGCCAGCGCAGGAGCCACAGAAGACACAGGTTTGATCCCTGGGTCAGGAAGCTCCCCTGGAGGAGGAAATGGCAACCCACTCCAGTACTGTTGCCTGCGAAATCCATGGACAGAGGAGCCTGGCGGCTACAGTCCCTGAGGTCACAAAGAGTTGGACACGACTGAGCGCTCATGCAAGAGCTCTGGGACAATGCTTTAGAAAAAGAAGCCGGTCCAAAGGCCAGATGCTCAGAAGCAGGGTTTCCACCCTTAGGAAAGCCGTGTGTGGGGGGACCCCGTTGAGCAGGTGGGACTGGCTGGGCCCTGCGGGATGTCTATGGCCGCCCACAGCCACCTCCGCTTCCACAAACCAGCGAGCGGCTCCTCGAGGTGACACCCCCGCTGAAGACAGGGTGTCCGCTGACCTGGGTCTGCTTCTTTGGGAAACTAGTGTGAGCAGAGGCAGAGCCGGGAGTGGACTCAGGACGGGAAGGTGAGCAGAGACACGTGAGGCTCCTCCCCAGGGCCCCAGCTCCCTGGTTTCTGTCCCCACACCTCACAGCCGACACAGAACTTCAGCTCATTACTTTGGCACAGGCTGCCCCCTCCTGTGAAAACTCTCAACTATTTCTCATGGATTGCTAATAAATGCCTCCAAAATGCACAGAAGAATACATATTTTTGCGAGCTGTCCAAGTGTGTTGTCCTTCAAGGTGAGATATTGACCATAGCCTTTCACTGGTCAACATTTGGTTTGCAGATTGATTCATCTGATGCGTGTTCTCAGAAGTCAATAATGTCTTATTCCTTGAGGCCTCATTCCGTTGTCTCCATCTGGCCAGGTTTCTACGAACGCGCCCGACACAGCCCGCGGGCGAGGCCACGCTGAGGAGACCCCCCAGGCACATGGCTGCCCATCCCCTCCCTTGGGCAGAGTCCTGCTCAGATGAAGGAAATAGAGGCTGTTTCGTTTGTGTATTATTCTCATCGCTTTTCATGAAAACCAAGCCCTTGTTCTGCTCATGGTGTGCCTTTTAATGAACCTGCAGGACACAGAGGAAGTGCCTTAGCCGCCTCTGGGCCTGTGATGCTTTAGGCAGGAGGTCAGACTAGCAGGGAGACTGCGCATGCACCCCAGTACCAGGGAGGATGCAGGAGTTTGTATCAGAATCCCGCCAAGCCCTCGTATTTACCAGGCGACGGAGCACGGCTCTCCTCCGGGAGCGACAGGGAGCACGGCGCCCGGTGTGGAGCAGACACACTTGAACTTGAATGTGCACATGAACCTCCCCAGCATCCTGTGAAAATGCAGATCCCAGTGCAGGCGGCCTGCAATGGAGCCTGAGACACCGCATTTCTAACGGCCTCCCAGGGGTGCTGTCGCTGCCGGAAAAATCACACTCTCCTGGACCAAGGTACACCCCCACACACACATCGGGTGATACCGCTGCCAGACAAATGCACACACTCTCCTGGACTGAGTTAGCGCCAGCCCCCATCGTCTGAGATCCAGAAGTCCTTTCCTGACCCTCTTGCCACCCCACCCAGGCTGGGAAGCAGCCCCCTCTCTCCTTGGAACCCGGCTTGTGCCTGTGGAACACGGCAGGACAGTTAGCCATCTGTCAGCTCCCTCCCATGAAGCCAAGACAGGCTCCAACCTGGAACCATGAGCTTCATCTAGGAGTCACCAGTGACAACACTTGACAGCCAGATGTTTAATGAACGACTGTGGAGCGGAGGGATGGCGGGCGGGTGGTGGAAGACGATGCACGGCTGGAGTTAAAGCCTGGTTGAGGCTCCGCCATTAAATCTGTAATTGTTGGCGAGTCTCTTTACCTTCTCCTTCTCCTCCTCCATAAACTGGAGGGATGGGCTGGCTTCTGCCGTCTCCTCCAATTTGATACGATCACAGGAACAGGTGAACTGAATTGACAGCATCCTTGGTGGCACTGTGCTAACAGCCTCGGTGGATTATCTCAACTCCTCTTTACAAAATGTCCGAGAAAGATGCGTTATTGGCCCCATTCCACAGATGAGGATACGCCGAGAAAGAGTGAGTGACTCGCTTGTGTTCACAGAGTGAGTGACCAAGCCAGGGCTCGGCCCAGACTCAAGGCCGCCCAGGGCCGGCCGGCCCCCAAAACAGTGCCCAGCCCATCGGAGCACAGGACAGCAGACAGACAGCCCTGCTCCAGGGCCACCCAGGCGCCCCCGCCCTGGAGCGTGGCTGTGAGGTTTGGCTCCCCTGCCAGCTGCTCCCCTCTGCAGAGGGCCAAGCCCCAGGAGATGGGCAGGGCCAGGCTGGCAGAATGTCAGCACCTGCCCTGGAAAAGGAGGGCCCTGTTGGTGCCCACCTCTGCAGAGCCACTCCGCCGGGGGCTGGACCCGGGGTCTCAGGGAGCAGCTGAGTCACTGGAGCTCATGCTCTGAATCAGACAGGCGGGGGACCCCAGCTCTGGCAAGCGTCAGCCCGTGACACACCGCATCTTCTCCCGGCTCGCCATTTACGAGGCGTCAGGGATGAAGTTGCTCCCTTCCTGAGGCTGCTCTAAAGTGTGTCTGTTCCTTGGCACAGGCCCTTGACTCTGGCACTGAAGCTCTCCCAGAGATTTAGAAAACAAAGGTGGTACTTGGAAAAGGTAAAGAGCTACGTCCCCGAGACCCAGCAACTGGTGTAGCTTTAGACCCAGAGAAACTTGCTTGTATGTACAGAGCTACTCACTGCCGTACTGCGGACACCAGGAAAAAGTTGGTCCTACCTCTCTGTCCGTCAATTAGCCAATCGAGAGGCAAGCTGTGGCCCATTTGTTTGAAGTAAAACAAGACCAGTGAGACGAATGAGCCAAAGCTTCCTGCCGCCGCCATACAGGAGTCTCTGAAACAGGATGCTGGGTGTCACCAAGAAGCGCAAAGGTATCCGAGCTCTATTTGCACAATCTTTCCGCATGCACCCAATTCAGGATAGCGGTCAACTCTAGGGAAGCGGAGCAGAGAGGCAGAGGGATCGCTCGCCACGGTTGACTTTTTACGGTTGGTGATGGGCACACGCGTTTGTAGCATAACGTCCTTTGTGTAATCTGCCCAGATACTTCACCATAAAATGCTAAGAGTCACTTGCAAGAGAGGACCTAATTCTAATTCACATTCCAGAAATTAAGGATCAATTATTTTCCATGAATCTACTGCTTTTTGCTTCACACACTTACCTTCCCGACAACATCATCTGGGGAAGCCCTCCCGCAGGTCCAGAAGTTACCCACCGCCATGGGTCTGCCACCACCGCCTGCTCTGAGCACATCTGTCCCCCTAACGGAGCACGTGGGCCCCGCAGGAACCGGGTCGCTTGTGCTCCGGAGAGCCATGAGGCTCACTGATGCATCAGAGGCAGTCATCCCCAGGCGTTTTGACGAGCGAGTATGCACACTGCCCTTCAGACTGCAGGTCTCGAAGCAGCGGTCCCACGCTGGCAGCACAGGCTCTGGAGAGACAGGCAGGGCAGGAGGGCACCACCCTGCTGACCAGCCTCGGGCCTTGCCGGCCCCCGGGGCCCCCACCTGCCAGAATGATACAAGGACTCTTGGCAGCAAACCATCCATCAGCGGCTAAGCTTGGGTCTAAAACATCACCAAAGCAGCGGGCTCCTCGCAAGGCAGACGCTGAGTGACTGCCACACTCGCCTCCAGGGCTCCGGCCAGGTGCCTCCTCCGTTTCTCCATCTATAATCGTGTGTACACACGTGCCGCCCACAGCACACATACACCGAAGCGTATGCACATGCCCTTGCTGACATGTGTGTATACTCGTGTGCATGTGTGTACATGTGTGCTGGGCACACATACACCGAAGCGTATGCACATGCCCTTGCTGACATGTGTGAATACTCATGTGCATGTGTGCACACGTGCTGTGCAGAGCACATGTTCACACACGTGCATGTACACACATGTGCCGACACATACATTCCCCTCTCGAACTGTTCTCTCAAGAGGTTACCAAGGTCTCATGGATGTGATTAACCTGTTTTGAACACCGAGCACTTGCTCTCGAGATCACGTCAGACCTTTCACTGAACCCTGAGTGTGGTTCACAGCTGACGGTTTCAGTTGCTCTAAGGACACTTGGCCCACAGACGGCCTGGCCTTCGAGGGTCTCGCAGCAGCACAGCGCCAGCCAACCTGGCTCTTCCTAAGGCCAGGGGGCCACGGGGGCCACAGTCTCCTGCGTCCAACCGACGGAGAGGTGGTTCCGAGGCTGCGGCCCCAGGGCTCAGACCACCTGAGCCCCGTTTCCATTGTCCATCTTCCCAAGCTCCCTGTCCAGTCTGCAGTGAGGCTCCAGACACCGTGTGGAGAGCAGGCCTCCACGGTAAGGGCCGCTGACAGGAGATCCTGGGGCTGGCCCTGGGCCCCCTGCTCCCCAGGAGCCCGACACACAGTGCATCTACGCCGCGGACGCGGTGCTGGGGGCTCCCTGGCTCCTTTGGGGGTTTTGAGCTTTCTTTGAGTCGTAAGTCAAAGATTGGGGCCAGAGCCAGGCAGAGTCCTCAGCCCGTCCACAGGGCGCTGGGCTGAAGAGTCCAGGAAGGAGCCAGAAATGAGCATCCCCTTCTGCAATCCTCCAATGAATGTCTGCCAACCGGCCAAAGCCAACTCTCAAAAAAAAAAGAAAAGGAGCGTACGCCTCGCCACTGCCTCCCAGCCCCAGGGTGTAGAGCAGCTGCTGCTGTTTTGGAAAAAATAAAAATTCATCCCACAACCCAGGGCCCGTCCAACCCGCCCCCACCCCACGCCGACACCTCCTATCTTGCTGGTAGCCCAGCACCTGGTTCCCCAAGAGCAGACACACCAGCTTCCATGAGGAGGTGCCCGTGCCTGCTCACCGCACGGACACACGGCATCCACCGCGGTGACCCGCTGCCCAAGGCTGGGGACCCCGGGCGGACCGGTGCGGCTGGCGGAGGTGGAGACCTGGCGCCCAGCGCGGACCAGGGCCCGCACGGCCAGCCGAAAGCCGCGGGCTCCCCGGGCAGCCGAGAGGGTCAACGGTCAATCAGGCAGCGCTTGATAAAGTACATTTAATTACAAGGGCACTCAGGTATTTGGATCTCTTGATGCAGTCTTCTAAATTGGATGTCGTTTCAGTTATTGGAAATTAGAATCAAATGAATAAATATGCTGTTATTTAAAAGTTACATTTTTCAGGGAGAAAAAAAAAGGTAATGACTGGATTCAGTACTTTAAGCCTCAGGCACCAAACGCTGACGTGTGCTTTCTTGGGACCCACACATGACGACCCGAGTCCTCCGGCCCTGTGGGTGGGTTGGCTGTTTCAGAAACTGGCCAACTAACACTGCCAGACATTCGTATGGATCTGTTTCAGCTGAACCGAGGGGCTTGAGGAACCTTCTGACCTGTGTGTATCTCCTCCAAATATTTTTCTCCTCATTATGATTTGGCCAGCCCTCGCCTGTGTGTTCATTAAATGCCCGTCGTTTCTGTGCCTGCGTCTCCTCCAGCAATCCTTAAGTGAATTCAGGCTCCGAGACAGAAATAGACCTGCTTTGCTTCCCACTGCCCAGTTTACTGACTAAAGACTCAGGGAATCAGTTCCATTTGGGGGAAGAATACTGAGATAGCCCATCTTTTTTTTTTTTTGGCTACTTTTGTTCATTTTTGGCTACGTTTTACACAACAAGTTAGAAGCCACTGGGCCACTTCCCACATCCATCGGATCCCTGGCTTGGGAGTGAGGAGGACCTGAGAGCCCAGAATAGCCCGTATAGTAACACCAAAGCTCCAGCGCCACCCATTCTGGGCCTCTACAAGGACTGATCCGCCAAAGCTTACTGCGTGTCCTCAAATTGTTTATCTTGCAGTATTTTATTTAAAAATGAGAATTAATTTTTTTAAGTTAAGCCTGTAGGCTCCTCCCAGGCCTGTTCTGTCTACGTTAGGATCCATGGGATTCCCCAGGCAAGAATACTGGAGAGGGTTGCCATTTTCTTCTCCAGGGGATCGTCCCGACCCAGGGATCAAACCCACACCTCCTGCATTGGAAGGTGGACTCTACCACTGAGCCACCTGGGAAGCCCAGTGCAACTCGAGCACTGTGTAAGTAGTTGGAAATACAGTGTAAATCCTATATAAATAGTTGCTCAGTGTCCCCAGCAAAGCCCATTAACAATTCCTGGGAAGTAAAAACAGAAGGTTCGGTGGGTAAAGAATCCGTCTACAATGCAGGAGACACAGGAGACACGGGTTGGTCTCATGCGTGGCAGGGTGTTCAGCAGCAGCACCCGACCTCTACCCGCGAGGCCGTGGGGGCACTGTCCCAGCTGGCCGTGTCCCGGGGCAGTGGCCTGGAGCTGAGTGCCCCCGAAGGAGGCCCCGTGAGGCCCCCTTGAGCGTAAAGCACAGGCTCAGAGCCTCCGGGAGCTCCTGCAGGGCTGGCGGGAATGCAGGTGGCCGTGGGGCCTCTCCCGGGAACTCTGGTCCATCTTAGGAAACCGAGCACAGTTCCCATGTGACGCCCAAGAACAAACGCCCATGACCACCTGCACGCATGAAACCCGAACGCCGGAAACCATCCAGGTGTCCTTCAGCAGGGGCGCGGACAAGCAGACTTCAGTGCATTCACGTCGGGCGATAACACTGTCTGTGGCCAGAGAGCACCCCCGTCAAGGGGTAGGGCAACCTGGACCAAGCTCAGAGGCGACCCCCTGAGAGACACAACCCCAGGGGTTACTGGGCAAGCCAACATTTCAGATTCTCCAAAAACCACCAGTGATGGAAAAGAGCCCGGAGGGTCCCAGGGTCAGGGGCGATGTGGGAGGCTGACCACGGGTCTCAGTTTCCCCGGCACCTTTCCAGTTTAGCGCCAAACATTCCACATGCCGGAAACGCCAGGGTGGTTAGTTGCCATGGGTGTGAATGCCGAAGCCAGCCTGGGGAATCTCGGGGGAGGCGAAGCAGTCCTCCACCCTGGCTTTGCTGGCGGTAGTCACATGAATCCATACCTGTGTTAGGACTCATGATGATTTTTAAAACAAAAGGACGCAAAAAGGCTCAGAGAGCATCTCTTCCAGGGTGGGTGGGGTCTCTGGATCTTCGTGGCTTCCCGGGAGGGTGGGCAGAAGAAGAGAAGGAATGACAGGCTCTCTGTGTGACCCCAGCCTGCCCCTGAGCCCCCGTGCTCCTCAGGTGACCCCCAGACCAGCAGGCCTTACACATCCATCATTCACACCCCAGATCCCCAGAGCTTCCATCAGTCGGAGGCCGGAACCCCTCCATAGACAGCACCCCGTGCGTGGGCGCTCACAGAGGTCCCTGACCTCAGCCTCCTCATGTTCTCTTCCACGGGAGCCCAGTGCAGGGAGAGGTGGCCTGCTCACTCAGGGTCATGCAGGGAGGCTTGGCCTTCCTTAACTCACCTGAGTGGCGCGCACTTTGTAACACATTTTTTGGCAGCTGCAGAGGTAGCAGAGGTCACGTGGGCTGAGAGGTGAACGAGGAGGTGTCCTTTGGGCTCCGTGTTCAGAAACTCAGGCTGGTCCCTCAGAGGCTGGTTTGGGAGAGGGTGAGGGCTCTCTGACCCCTGGCCCTGTCCTCTCCTGCCCAGAAGTGAACCTCTGCCTGCGTAGAACTGCAGCTGAGATGCTGTGCGCGGTGGGCACAGACAGCAAAGGAAAGTCTGCTCGTGGGATCCGGTGCTGTGAAGAGGCTGAGAGAGTGAGCCTGCAGCAGGCAGCGCCAGGCCCCTTGGACCTGAGCACGAAGCAGGACGTAGTGTGGACGGTGTGGTGATCACCACCACCACCATCATCAGTCACCATTACCGTCATCCTCGTCCATGCACGGTGCTTTCTGAAAGAGTCACAAGGCTTTCTGTCCATGGATCCCCACTCAAATCCTTGGGAACTAGAAGGTGTGGCTCCTTTCATTTTTGACTTTTTCAGGGTCAGGGCTGAACCAGCCTTGAATCTCTGAGTTCTGACTCTAAACTCCTCTTGCTCTCGGCCTCCTGCTTGCAGGTGATGGTAACACATGGTACCTTTGTCTTGCAGAGGCAGAATCAGGAAAGCTCACAGATTTGGGTGGAGACAGGAGTAAGGGAGCTGCAAGGTTCCAGCACCTGTCACAGTTGGACTTGAGTCCAGTTGCTCAGAAGCGACCACATAACCATCTTCTTATTCAGCTTCTCTGGGGTGAGTGGAAGGAGAGTCTCCAAGGCCTACACCCCCACATCAGGGAGAGGCCAGGGGCCCCCAGGAGCTTGTGGGGGGTTGGAATGCCTCCAGAGAGCCCTGCATCCTCAGGACCAGGTGCTCACCACCGGGTGCCTGTGATGGTCGTGATGGTGGTGAGGATGGTGGTGATGATGATGTTGGTGATGGTAATATGAGAGGGAGAAGAGATCAGAGGAGAAGGAGGAGATGGGGAGGAGGAGCAGGTAAGAGAAGAGGGATCCTGCGGCCCAAAGGAGATGTGATCACTCTGAGTTCAGAGGCTGGCCGGCCGGATAATGTCTCTGAAACGTTTCACAACCCCCAAGTTTCAGTTTCCCCAGGCTTGAGATGGAAACATGCCCGAAGGCTGACGATCACGTAAGACAGGTCCACCGCTCACTCCACCTGAGCGCGCAACAGACTTCAATTCTAGGGCAGGGCCAGCACCTGGATGGGCCGTGCTGTGGGCAACCTCACTGGGCCTAGGGAATCTGTTTCCAAACCATCTGTTTACACACAATAGCCTTCCACAAGGACCCTACCGGAGAATCACAGCATCCACTCGGTCCGGTTTGGACGGAAAACCTAGCCTGTGGTCATCACACCCCAACTAGAGTCCAAGGTTCCTCGTGGGCAGAGAGGGACTCGTCCATTTTACCCTGTGACTTATATTCTCCCCAGGGTCATAACTGGCATCTCTTCTAATAAGAAAAGATCCATCTACCGGCAGTTTCAGTTTAGAAATGGAAACTACGATTCAGCTGAGAAAACCATCCTTCACCGTTGATTTGCCGCCCCCAGGCCTTCCTGCTGGGATCACTGGGGTGAGCGGACCCGAAGCTCCCCGCTCCAGGTGGGACACTGGCAGCCCACACAATGCCAACTGTGCGAAGCCAGCAGCTGTAATTGCTGAGAACCGGAAGCCTGGCTCTTATTACTTAGGGCATTTGAATTTCCGACAGTAATGCTGCATTAACGAAGGGCGTCTTTTTTTTGCATTGAATTTACACCTAATGTGATTCCATTTTGCATTCTTTACATATGCAGATGAGGTAGCTAGAACGTTCCTGATGCAAAAACTGTTTTTGCTAAATCATATCAAAATGTTTCATGGATCTCACCAAAAAGTGTTGATATATGGAAATTGCTCTTTTTCAAAAACTGTCTTTAAAACCCAAATGGTATATTTTGAATTTCTTTTCTCTACACCACACCCTCCCCGGTATTTGTGGAGAATTAGAGGAAATAAATAATATATTAATGCCACATTGCCACGGCATGGGAGCAGGGGCAACCAGAATAATGCTCATTTTAGCCATTATTGAGACAGAAGGAGGTTAGTCCAGGGCTCAGGTGTTTTCCGAGGCAGATGGAAGAGCGAAAGTTAATGTTAGAACGTCAGAAATGTGTCCTTGTCTCCCTTCTGAGTAAGGGAAAAAGAGTCACACACTGAACAGTTAATTATATGAGGGGTGTATTTCCTACATACTAAAGCTGGTTGGTCTCATCTGGGATTAGGTCATGCACTGTTTTAAAAGGGATGAAGGCAGCGCCCTGTCCCTCCAGGACCTGCAGCCCATAGCTACTCTGGGCTGAACAATGACTGCGTCAGGGACGGGAGCCTGGGGCACTGCCCGTTTTCACATGCCAGCTTTCCAAACTCCTTAGGCAGGCTGAAAACCACAGCAAACTCCGCTGCGTCATGAGAATGGACTGTTTCGGGCCTCATGCAAGGAACAATTAACATGAATGTGAGCATAATCGCACAGGTTAAAGTATCAAGAAGGAGAGGAAGCACAGTAGCCAGGTATCAGAGACGTGCTCGGAGCATCCTCCCAGAGCAAGGTGCAGGGCAGACAACGCGCTCGGAGAGCCAGTGGCCTTCGTGGCGGTTAACCGAGTCAGAGGGGCCCAGAAAGCCAAAGGAGGGCGCATAACGAACTGGGGAAGAGGTTTATGAAAAAAAAAAAAAAAAAGAGACAGACACACAAAAGCAAGGGCTCTCTCCAGCTGAGAAAACGCTTTCAAATCGGGGCATACATCTATCTGCCTGGGGCTGGTTGCTTCCCCTCCTGAAATGGAGGAAAAGTGTAAACACGCCACGCAAAGGTGCCGGCTACAGCTGTACCGGCCGCTCTGCACACTCAGCCAGCGCCGTGAAAATCTGTCACAGGACTTGGGCACATACATACGGGTCCTTCCTTCTAGAGTGAATCTGCACGCTTCCTGCCCTGGGATATTCCTGAGGTTTATGGCTGGACACTTTGAGAAAAGCACACACGGGAGGTGAACAGAAATACACCCAAAGTCCCAACAGCCTTTCTCCAGGTGACTTGTAACTGTTTTTTTAAGTAGATAATACTAACCAGCCTGGCTTCCACAAAATCCCAGCATTCCAATACAGCCTCGGCGAACAACCTGCCTTCATGACGCCGAGGATTCACCTCACTCCGATGGCCCCTGAAAATAGATTTTTCTTGGGTTTTTTTTTGGGGGGGGGGGGGGTAGGTAGCTCCTTGTTGGGTAGGTAAGGGGCCTGCTGAGGAGCTCAGGCTTGGAAACTATTTAGTGATGCTGCCTGAAGGGTCCATTTCCCTGTTCAATCATCTTCCCCTAATAGAATAACATACCTTGATTTTTCATCAACGTTAAGTGTGTTTTTTAATATATGTAATGGTGTTTGGATGACATTTATTTAATAGATTCAAATTGTCCCGGCATGTCTCTGCTATTGATTTGGCTCTCCTCAACGGGACTGAACATATTGTGGGCCTGCCCCCGGTTACCCCAAGGTGGGAAGTTTACACAAAAGCTTGCTCCCTGAATCTATAATCTATAATCTATCTATAATCTCCTATAATCTATCTATCTATCTATAATCTATCTATAATCTCCCAGGGTGGGAGGGGGAAAAAAAAAACCTAAAGAATACTGGAAATGTTCTTCTGCTTCCATGTGTATCTGGCAGCCACAATTCTAACGTTTATTATTGTCTGCGATTTATTGGTTTCGCTCTTTCATTAATAATTCAATGTTTACAAAAAAAACAAGCTCTTCAAAGCACAAAAAAATCCATTTAAAGCTATATAAACTTTTTTTGGGGGGTGGTCAGAATTAAACGTCTTTGTATGTTGAAATGCCAGTTCTGCCGCACAGACTTAATTAAAGTTACTGGATTTGGAGAAAAGGAAGTTGAGTTGGCGTGCTAACCTTTGGCTGTTCTGTCAGTTTGAACAGAGCTGAAAATTACCTCCTAATGGCTGAGAATATGTGTGCGCAGCGTCATATTTTGAACCTAATCGCGCTGTGCTCCCCACAGACGCAGACGTGTTTATTTATATAGATTTAATCAGCGACAAGGGTCCCTCTCTGTGGAGCTTGGTTAGATGGCTTGAAAGCAAAGTGTTATTGCAGCATTTCTAAACTCACAACTTAGAGCCCAAACTGTCCCAGAACCCCAGGCATTCGGAAATTGCCATTTTGACTTCATTATCAGGCATTTGCTTTTTGAATGAAATTATTCAGGATATTGTGATAAACAGATACAAAGCAATTTTCCCTCTGCCAAAGGAACCTACAGTGACGCAAGTCAGAAACTGCATTCATTACAGTGGGGCCCCAAAGGGGGTGAGTGTTGAGACCCAAGGTCACCTCGCAGGGACCCACACACCACCTCCTGCAGCTTCTAGACCCGTGTTGTGGGAAATATTCACACTTAAAAGGACAGGGCCCCAAGAGAAGCAAGAGGCTCTGAAGCTGCACAGGAGCTTGGCCAGTCAGGGCACCTGAGCCTTCCTGGCTCCCACCACTCTGCCCCTACATGGGGAAGGGGGTCCCCGTCCCGTCTGATCCCACCATCTGACCTTGGATGTAGAAGGCTCACTCAAAATTCTGCTCCCAATGACTGGTGTTCTCTTGGGCAAAATCTACATAACCTGCTGCCAAGGACTGTCAAACAAACGTTCGACTTCGTACACCCCATGACCAAACCCCAGAAGGGAAGGAAGGGAAATAAACTGTGCTGGGATGAGAAAGTGCTGAGGAAGGTAAAAATCAGATATTCGTGTAAGCGCGTAGATGCAAAATGCTGAATGTGACCTCCAAGGAATGTCTGAGGTGACTTACCTTTGCATTTGCCCCACACCCCCGCCCCAGCCTGGACTTACAGACACAGGTTCTAACTGCTGACTCAGAGAGTGACAGAGAAAGGGAAGAAGTCCGCCTGGCATTTCGAAAACGTATGCTTTGTTTTAGTTTCAGGATTGAGGGTGGGTGTGGAGCCAAGTGAGGAGGAAGGGAGTGTGCGGCAGCAGCAAATTCCTTTAAAATTACACTCTTTGGTACTATACTCTTCTATACTCTTTAAAAACAATTTCAACCGTCATTCTGAGCAGGGGCATTTAGATGAATAAACGAATTTACTGTTTCTCCTTAAGCAATACCCAACCGTAAACCACCCCCATCTTTGCACATTCGGCTGATTGATGACGAAGCACCAACAGCATTTGCAGCCTGTTCGTGTTCCACAAAATCCCCTCTCTTATCCTAATAAAACTACTTTAAATGGGAAAAGCAAATGTGCTTTCTTTGAACTCAAATTATTTAAAACAAGTTCTTATATTGCTTTTTGGAAACTTACACAGGACAAGTTTTTAAATGCCCTTTTTTATTTAACTTCCAACGACTCAGTGTTTAAAAATTTAGTTCTGCCATTAGATTCAAAGATCACTTCATTCTCTTAAAGGTACCGTGCTACGTTGCCTCATTATAATAAACACCAATGGTTTTACCACCGCGCAGCTCCGCGCACATTAGCATGCTTTGGCTGGGGTATTGTTTTACTCTGACCTGTATGATGGGTGTCACATTAGCAAGACAACAAATCAAACGTTTGTTAATTTCCCTCGCTTTCCCACACAGCTGGTGGTGTTATCGTGTCACCAGATTTTAATTAATATGATAAGTAACACTTGCAAGACAACAGCCGGATTTTTTTCCCCTCTGTGTGCGTGAGGGGCTGTAAGCCTCCTGAGTGTGTGTGTGTGTGTGTGTACGTGTGCGCCTGCACACACGTGTGTGCAGATGGTACAAAGCAGGAGGAAGCTAAGATATTCACAAGGGCCTTTTGCAACAAATTAATCACCAAAAACATTCACAGCCACACACAAAGCTATTTCCAATCTAACTTTCATAACACTATCTTCTTTTGCTCTTCCGGATCAAAGATCACCATGCACCAATGCAGAATAAAAATCAGAGAAACAGATAAGAAAATGTGCTAATTTTCATACCTGGGGTAGTTGTGTGTTTAAGGTTTTAGCAGTTAAGAGAGATGCAATACTGCTGTCTTCGGAGAGGTTTAATTTTAATCTCTCCAGCTTCCACGTGAATAGTAACAAATACACGTCTGACTTACACAGGGACCATTGTGTGTGTTCCATGTGCGAAAAACCCTGCTCGGGCTGTTCTTGGGTAAGGGGAAAGTGCCATCTATTTGCAAAAGCTAGAAATGCAGCTGAGCTCGGAAGGGAGAGATCCCTCCACCGCCAGTCCCAGCCCTGGAGCCTCCGGCACTGCTAACAACAGACCCAGAAGTGGGTCGGTCCAACAGGGGAAGAACAACCACGGCACGAAAATGCATAAAAGAAAATGCAATCCCGGCACGTGCACCCTGTAAAATATTTTACAAAACGAGTACCGAGGCTCCATTTAAAACTGTTTCTATACATTTTTTAGTAAAAAGAGGAGCAGTATCCAGTTCCAAAAAAACGTGTAATATAAACCACCACCTAAGAATGAATGCATTTTACCTTTAGGTATTTTAAAAATTATTTAATGCTTTTTAAGTAACACAGTAGAAATTAATTCTATAACAAAACACTAACAGTGGAAATCCTTAAATGGTTGCTGGAGGAAAATGCCAATAAGAAAAGCGGTGTTCATAATTAGAACTGTTTCTAATGCTTTCTGATTTTGGATTTTCTGAAGAGAAAGGAAACCTCTTCCTCCTGGGAATGGAAGGCAGAAATCCCGTTTATGGAGATGAAATTCTTCCAAATCTCCTTATTGTTTATTTAACTTAACATTTTTTTTCCTTCTGTCACAAAATACAGGTTTCCCCTGATGAATCCCAAACTCTAATATGCCACCTACATAAGATTAAGCCCTAGAAGCAGGATGGCACCGACATCCCTGAAAAGACGGTTTTCTCCGTGAGTAGGATTAAGCCCAGAGCAATTTCCACACGCGGCAGCGGTGTGTTGACAGGGAAGGCCGGCAGACCTGATCGCCGGTCCTTCCAGTCTCGTGCCCCCGCCCAAAGCTGCCCGGCAGAACGGGGGTGCTGGGAAGCCGGCTCGGTTGCCTTCAACCAGGCGTGTAAACACAGGCTCAGATTTGAGGTCAACTCGTAATCTCCGGTAACGGTTCTGAAAGGGAACGAGAAAGCAGGTTTCCAGCCTCCTCTGCCGGTCTGCTCGGCAGTCCTGCGGGCCAGCGTGCAGAGAGGGTCGGAGGAAAACCGCCCACCGGCTCATCAGAAGCCGACCCTGGGAAAATTCACCTGGGCATTCAGTCAGCGAGAAGAAGGCTCCGAGGGGCTCCTGCTTGGTGGGAGCAGAGCTGCCCGTGGTGGGGGGCAGAGAGCCAGCCCGCCTGTCCCCACTCCGTCCACACCACAGGCCTGGAGCCTCCTCCCGTCCTCTGCTGCCCCGGGGCCGGGAGGAGGGGGGGCTGCCTTCCTGAGAGATGTTGGGAGGGCCTCTTTTCTAGGCAGAGGAGCCAGGGGAGCTGAAGACAGACGGACCCTGACCGGGCCAGTCCCCAGGCCAGTGTGTGCTGTACCACCCAGACGTCCACGGGGCCAAAGCCCTCAGGAGGGCTTGGTCCACCCCCAGCTCAGCGAGGGCGAGAGCCCCAGACTCCCCAGGACGCATCTCCCGCCCTGGCTTCCTCTCCACTGCGTCAGCAGAACAAGGATCTGGCTCTTTCCTGCCTTCACCTTGCACCTCAGCCAAGTAAGGGAGTTTAGGGGCAGACGGAGCAGGGAGGGCTTCCAGGGGTCAGGTCATGCCCACCCCCCAAGGGAAATACTGGCCCAGCAAGCCCCTAAAACAACCGGGGAATGCCCACAGAGCAAGGACCCTTCATGGCCAGCCCCCTGAAGGAGACAGGGAGCTGGAGCTGGGGTGCCTGCAAGACATTCTCCCGCAACAACCCAGCGGCTCAGGCTTCAAGGGGAAGCAGCTGAGAGCCTGAGTCAGGTTTCCAAATTTAACACCCGGAAGACACATTTTATTCTGACCAAGCAGGGGCAGACAAGAGCTGTTATGGGCAGTGAGCTTAGCTAGGAGCATCAGAGCAGGTGATGTAGGGAAAGAGCAGGGACCAGGGGGCAGCGTGGTGGGAGGGGAGCAGAAAAGGGGGAGGGGGAGGGAGAGAAAGGAGATGAGGGAGGGAGGGGTCTTCCAGAAAAGGATTTGGTGATCAAAGCACGATCCACCTAAAAATCACACACACACTGCAGAGTAACACTGGCTCCTACAAGATCAGGATCTGGACGTGAGCCTCAGAGATTCAGGTCAGGCTGTCCCGCCCCTGCCCCAGGAGCTCAGGGCGAGGCTGGAGCGACAGGAATCATCGTTGTCTCCAGGGACAGGAGATGGCACATCCCAATTTCAGATTGAATGCAGAGCCCCGGCAGTCACAAGACACACCCTGTGCGCCACCGGCAAGAAGAATGCAGCCAGGTGTCACGACGAGGTGCTGCCGGTGCGACGCACCTGATGGACACCGTCAGACGTGGGGAATGTCTGTTTGGGATAAGTGAAGTGTAAGGGAGATGGCCCTGCCCTGCTTCTGACATGTTATGAAGATTGGAGAGACTTCAAAGAAAAATGCAAAAATCTGTGAGAGTCTACCGATTCACTTTCTATAGGTTTGGAAGGTAACTGTATGTGTGTTCAGTCGCTAAGCCATGTCTGAATCTTTGTGACCCTATGGACAGCAGCACGCCAGGCTTCCTGTCCTTCACCATCTCCCAGAGCTTGCTCAAACTCATGTCCACTGAGTGGGTGATGCCATCCAAACATCTCATCCTCTGTTGTCCCCTTCTCCTCCCGCCTTCAATCTTTCCCAGCATCAGGGTCTTTTCCAATGAGTCGGTTTTTCACATCAGGTGGACAGAGTATTGGAGCTTCAGCTTCACCATCAGTCCTTCCAATGAACATTCAGGACTGATTTCCTGTAGGATGGACTGCTTGGATCTCCTTGCTGCCCAAAGGTCTCTCAAGAATCTTCTCCAGCACCACAATTAGAAAGCAATTACGTAAAATAAAGCTTAATTTGGAAAAATCCTCCCATTCCATAGAGCAAATTTGAAAGGTCATTCTAAGATTGCCCTTTGGATCACACAGGCTCTACTGAAGCAGGACTTGGGGGCCATGGTTGTGACGGGCCAGGAGGACCACAGCCCCTGCAGGTCAAAGGCAGTCTCTGCTGGGCCGCTACCTCTCCCTGCCCCACCCATGTCCTGTCCCGTGTGGAAGGGCATCGGGGAAGATGGGAAGGCTAACTAAGGCCCCTCCCTGATGACAAAGGAGAGGGGGAACTGGAAGCTGAAGGCTTTCCATGATCCCCCGGAAGGGCCCTTGTGCTGCCCAGTGGGGCATGGGCGCTGCTTTGGGAAGACGGTGGTCTCCTCTGCAGACAGACTTGGGGCCGTGTTCATCAAGAGGACAATGAGTCAGGAGACTCATTAGTAAATGATGCAGGAAAATCGTGTTCTTGGCTAGGAGTTGGTTTGCTATTTTTGTTGTTAAATTCCTGCAAATTTGCATTTGTAATGCAACAAACATAAGGTAAGGGGGCACTCTGTCCTTCTCTGGCTGACCCATTTGGCTGCTGCCAACATCAACAAAGAGGGCTTCCCAGGTAGCTCAGCTGGTAAAGAATCCACCTGCAACACAGGAGACCCTGGTTCAATTCCTGGGTCAGGAAGTTCCCCTGGAGAAGGGATATGCTACCCGCTCCAGTATTCTTGGGTTCAATATCTGGGTTGGTAAGATCCCCTGGAGGAGGACTTGGCAAACCACTCCAGGATTCTTGCCTGGAGAATCCCATGGACTGAGGAGCCTGGTGGGCTACAGTCCATGGGGTCACAAAGAGTCGCACACGACTGAGCGACTTAGCACAGCACAAGTGATTTTGATCATTTGAACGCAACTGACAGGGACCCCGAGCGCAGATGAAGGAAATGCGGAGCCGGCGCAGGCGGGCGGGTCACCTCTGTCCCTGCCCAGGTGTCTGCGGCCCAGGAGAGGGGAGGAAGGCCACCTCCACTCCCGCGCGTTCTGCGGGGGGCGTGGCCTATGGGGCGGGGCCTCTGCGGGGGCGTGGCCTCGTTTTCTAGGGAGACTTGGGTCAAGTCTTCCGATGCTGCTCACTCTCCGTGGAACGCCGGTGAAGCAGCAGAGGAAGCGGGCGGAAGACGAGAAAGGGGGGGCAAGGGGCTTACAATCACCCCCAAGCATCGTGTGTAGGTGCTGGACAACGATCTGCGGAGACCCCCGGCGCCCCGTTGAACCGTCTTGGTCTCGTGAGCAGCCCTGGCGTTACTCAGTCCCCAGACCATTCCGTTCAGCTGCAGGGCGCCGGCCAAAGCGCTTCCCCACTTACTTTCATCAGGCAGCTTGCTTCGGCCAGTGTCAGCGATTACACCAGGACGCACGTCTCATCCACCTCACTCCTTGCGCTTCGTGTATTCAAACGAACAGGAGGCGTGCTGTTGCCCCAGAGGCCGGGACACAGGCCTTCCCCTGGGCCACGCTGCCCGGCCAGGCTGGCCGGCGGGCAGCAGCCCTGCCCGTGAGCCCGCAGCTCCACCAGCCCCAGTGTAGCCTCTGACTCTGCCTCTGCCGAGGTGGCGCGTGGGTGCCGGCTGCCTCCTTTGGCTCACACCGTCTGGAAGTTCCATTTTACACAGACATGCTCATAAATTTCTGTGCTCTTCTGGAAAAATACCACCGAAAGATACAGAAAGATATCTCGGGGTCTGGCTACAGATTGGTTCTCAAAGCGTTTTGAAGACATTAAGTGGGTAGATCCCACGTGCCACGACTAAGACCTGGCACAGCCAAACAAATACAAATAAATTTTAAAGTCATCTGTAAAAGGAATTGCATTTACCTGTTCACATGTGCATGAAAAAATCAAAATTTTCTGTTGATCGGGGGAAGCTAAGGCAGAGACTGGGAAAAAGCCTTCCTCTTAGTAACAAATGTCAGAAAACAGCCATTAGCTGCCTTTGTGACTCAAGTCGGACCATTAACACCAGAGAATGAACTGTCATCCCTGAGACCATTAGACCAGCCCAAAGAGCACACCAACCAGCCTGTACAGGTGCCTGGTACCCCCAAAACAGTACCCGTCATCAAGTGCCCCTCACCCTCGTACACCTCACACTGAAAGTCAAAGTGTGAGTCGCTCAGTCGTGTCCAACTCGTTGTGACCCCATGGACTGTAGCCCACCAGGCTCCTCTGTCCATGGGATTTCCCAGGAGAGAATCCTGGAGTGGGTGGCCATTTCCTTCTCCAGGGGATCTTCCTGACCCAGGGATTGACCCTGCGTCTCCTGCATTGGCAGGCAGGTTCTCTACCGCTGAGCCCCCAGAGAAGCCCCTCACACTAATAACCAAAATATGCAGCTTGATTTTCAGAGGGGAAAGTCTTATTAGAACTTCAGCAACTTGCTCCTCTTGAAGGGCTCTAGGCACCCTTCTTCGGGTAAAATTCTCAGCAAACGCCGCCATGACGGATTTGATCTGGGAAGCAGACTGGCCCATCCAACACAAAGGTCAGGGTCTGTCCTTAGAGGCAGCTCCTGGGTATCCAGTGAAGCCTCTTGAGGAATCGCCAGAAATGAGCACAAACCAACAGATACTCAGTCACGAGGTTATTTCATGATGCGAACACTCCCACTCCAGGAAACAGTGATTCTGGAGAGCAGGCATGTCACCAGAGGTCACTGCGTCCCCAGGCGCCCCGCACCTGCAGTGTTAGGAGTCCCGGGCGGAGCAGGAAGACTGCAGTCCTGCCCCTCCACCAGCTGACAGTCCAGCGGCGGGTGGCGTGGACGCGACTGCTGACCAGACCCTCCAACCCCAGGGGGACACTGGGCGTTTGGCCCCAAGGAGGCGGGACTCGGAAATACTGAGACCTCACAGAGTCTCGGCAAAACAGAGCTGGCCTGGGTCTGGCACAGCCGGCCCAGAGTGAGCGGAGGAAACCAGACAAGGTCCATCCATTAGGGCTGACCTGCCCCTAGAGCTCCGCGGGCCCCCGGGTCACGAGAGCCCAGACACGCTTCTGCCCGTAGGCCTGGAGAGCAAGTCAGCAGCATACGCTGCTCGCTCCCTGCCTCTCAGAAACCAGAGATGCACAGCCAGACGCGGAGCCCAGAAGGCGGGGATCTCAGCTGAGATCTATCCCCCAGGGTCGCCCCTGGCCAGGGCTTGAGGATCCCTTGAAGCGGTGAAGGATGAACCAACAGAAGAGCTCAGAAGGTTTGAGAGTCTTCACCACAGGCAAGTCTGGGGCATGAGCTCTGATGCCTCCTGGGGGGCCCCAGGTGGCTCAGGGGTCAAAAACCAGCCTGCCCATGCAGGAGACACGGTTTCCATCCCTGGGTCGGGAAGGTCACCTGGAGGAGGAAATGGCCACCCACTCCAGGCTTCTCGCCTGGAGAATCCCATGGACAGAGGAGCCTGGTGGGCTACGGTCCATGAGCTCACAGAGTTGGTTATGGCTGAGCAGCTGAGAACAAGGGCAACAGCCACGCCTCCTGACTGCGTCTGAACTCTTCTCTTCGAAGGCCTTCCCAGCCCCAGGCAGCGGGCTCGTGGAAGCCCTGTGAAGTGGTCAGAAAGCTGGAGTGACCACTGCCGGGGCTCTGACCACAGCTCCTCTCGAGCCGTGACCCCTGCCCCGATCGGGGGTGGGGAGGAGGGCTAGGGGAGGCCGGAGAGCAGCAGCCGCTCCAGGCTCCGACACCACGTCCCTCAGGTGGCCCAGCGCCATGCCCTCTGCCTCTCTGCCTTCCGTCTGTCCAGCAGAGAGCTGTCCACCTCCTGGATTTTCCTCTCTGCTGAGTTGAACAATGAGGGGTTTTTTTCCCATCATATTTCTAATGTTCTTCACAAGCTTGATTTTAAGAAAGGAAAATTCCCACCATATTTTCGGTCTGATTATCAGAGGATGGTGGACAACAGATTGGTAAGAGTCACTCAAGGAGACACCAGCTCTTGTATGTAACAGCTCCTCCAATTACCAGGCGCTACTGAACTACTATTGATCCCACTCACATTGGGTGATAACTGAGCATTTTCCACTTCTTTAAAGTGCTGTTAGCTAGAGCCTCCCATCAATGGGAAAGCAGTAGATTTCCTTTAAACACAGCTCAACACAATAAATAGCACACGCTGAAAGTTCAGAGTTCTTTAATCTCAGTGAAACAAATAACCACCCAGCAGAAACACACAGACTTGCGAGGCGCTAAATGGTTTATTACAAAACTGGCTCCCGGGGAGGTCATTTAATATGTCACCTTAGCGACCACCCACAGATGCGCTGAAGAAAAGGCGCAGCTCTCTCCATTTGCTTTCAAGGTTTAAAATTAAGGATAGAGAGACGGGGCGGGAGGTGGGAGGTGGTAACCGGAGCGACAGTTGTTAACCGTCAGGGTGGGCTTCTCGTAACCGCTGGCAGCATCCCTCCGGCTTTGGGGCTGCACGTCTTGCTTTCCGTGGGACGGCAGGATTTGCAGATGAATGCGGGCGGATGGGTAGAGTGGGGATCAAACGAGCATCTCTGTCAGGCTGGGTAGATTGGTGTGGTCCCCAGAGAAGCTCATCGGTGACTGCTCCTCTCCTGGGTATGTGGTTTGGCAAATGACCAATGGGTGCCTTTGTCCTGATGAACCAAGCCTTTGTTGTGGGTCCCGGGCCAACCCGAGAACATAAAACCGAGAAATTGACAAATAAGGAAATCAGCACGAAACTGCGAAAATAATCTCTCTATACCATCAGTAGTTAGCCAAAGGGCTGACCACTGAGATGCGGGGTCAGGTCAAATGACCTGAGAAGTCAATGAAAAGTGGTTTTCGTTATTTATTTTGCCAGAGTTTCTCCCTTTGTGGATGGGTTCACATTCTATTGTAAGAAAATAACAGCCTGGAATTTCTCCAAACAAAGGCATGGGCGCCATTCCAGGGCCAGCGCCCCGGCCCGTGGAGCCGCACGCCCTTGGCTCACCCGACCACTGGATGGCAGGTACTGTTTTCAGCATCTACAGAAAGATGCTGTGGTCAGGAGATGGGGCACCCCAGCAACTCCTCGTGAATAAGGGTGTCGTGGATGTTGGGGCTCTGAAGAGAAAAGAGGGATAGACATTGAGGAAGGACAGGGTGAGAGCAGAGGTTAAAATGAATTTAAAGACAAGTCATCACTAAGTTGTCCCAGCATCTGGGTCTCTCTTTATTAATCTGATGAATACATATCTATCTGCTGGGTCACATAAGGTTCACACCTAATCCTGTCTTTCAGAGACTGGAGGTTGAGATGTGGGGCTGAATAAGAAGGGTACAGCAGCAGGCTAGGGCACACACCTGCCCACCAGGTGGCCCAGGAGAATGGAGACACTTGTGTTGAGCCTGGAAAGGGAGGTGGCAGAGTTGGCCCCATGTGGAACAGCCTCTGAGAAAGCCTAGAAGGATGGCTGTGGCCTCTGAGGACCCATGGTGGGGACTCAAATAGGTCCTCATGGCAGCTGCATCCACACCGGCCAAAACCGGAGACAACCCAGCATCGGCCAGCAGGTGACGGATAACCGGTGTGGTCCTCCCTTTCAGTGAGCGCTGCTCAGCCTTGAGAAGGGAGGGAGGGGATTCCCCGGGGGTCCTGTGGTTAGGACTCGGCACCCTCACTGCTGAGGGTCTGGGTTTAACCCCTCGTCAGGCTTCCCAGGTGGCGCTGGTGGTAAAGAACCAGCCTGCCAATGCAGGAGACGTAGAGATGCAGGCTCGATCCCTGGGTCGGGAAGATCCCCTGGAGAAGGAAATGGCAACTGACTCTAGTATTCTTGCCTAGAGAATCCCCATGGACAGAGGAGCCTGGCGGGCTACAGTCCACGGGGTCGCAAAGAGTCTGACACAACTGAAGTGACTTAGCAAGCAGGGAACTAAAATCCTGAAAGCCGTCTGGTGCGACCACAAAAAAGAGAAGGAAGGGAACTGTGCCTCCATCCCACAACAACATGGACGAAACTTGAGGACAGTGTTGAGCGAAATAACCCAGTTGCAACAGGAGGGATGCATCTGATTCCACTCCTGTAAGGGACCCGGAGTCGTCCGGCCTACAGGGACAGAGAGGGGATGGTGGTCACAGGGACTGGGTGGGGATGGGCAGTCAGTGTTTCACGGGGGCGAGTTTCCATTTGGGGGGGTGGAGACGTTCCGGCGATGATGGCACCACTCTGAGAATGCACTAAATGCCACCGAACTGTACACTGAGAAACGGTTAAGATGGAAACTTTTATGTTCTGTGTATTTAGTCAAAGCTACAGTTTTTCTAGTAGTCATGTATGGATGTAAGAGTTGGACCAAAAAGGAGGCTGAGCACCAAAGGATTATGCTAAGTCTTGAGAGTCCTTTGGACATCAAGGAGATGAAAGCAGTTGATCCTTTAGGAAATCAACCCTGAATATTCATTGGAAGGACTGATTCTGAAGCTGAAGCTCCAAAACTTTGACCACCTGATATGAAGAGCCAACCCATTGGAAAAGACCCTGATGCTGGGAAAGATAGAAGGCAGGAGGAGAAGGGGATGACAGAGGAGGAGATGGTCGGATGGCATCATCAATTCACTAGATATGAACTTTGGCAAACTCTGGGAGATGGTGAAGGACAGGGAGGCCTGGCAAGCCGCAGTCCATGGGGTCGCAAAGAGTTGAACATGACTTAGCAACTGAAGAACAACAACAAATCATAAGGAAATTAAGTTCTTGGTGCTTGTAAGCCCAAATTGAAGATAATTCCAGGACATAAAACCCAGAAATGCAGCAGCACCGCTGCGCAGGACCCAGGCTCAGAGTCTCACGAAGGGAGACACAGCCGCACGAGTTCCCCACGGGTCTCACGGTGCATCTGAGTCTCCCTGGGCAAACCCGGTCTTCAGCCAGCTTGCAGTTCAGGAGAGGATGGGAGAGCAACTCCAGCCCACACATCGCCAAGGACCAGGCTCCCTTAGAGAAACACACGTTTGTGATTGGCCCTCCGCGCGTTACCTGCGGCCTTGAGGGGTTTGGTGCAAATACAGATACTATTAAACAGCAAATTAATGAATGGTGAACACTTTAAAATTTCAGCGTTTTCTGGAAAACACTATCCACCTCCTGCACTTCCAGAAATTTTCAACTCCTGGGGACCGATTGAAGTGGAAAGGAAAGAACCTCTTACCCTAAGTGAGTCTGGGCAAGCGGGATCGTGGCGCGGAGCAGGCATGTAGGAGACGCCGCTGCCGGAGGGAAGACGCGGAGGCTGGGGAGTGACGTCTGCCTCTGCGCCGACTGGGCCAAAAACAGGTGCCGTGTTGCCAAGCGCCTCACCTGGTACCGCTGGGAAGGAGGCAGACAGAAAGCCCCACGTCTGCAAAAGCGAGGAGCCTCCCGAAGCAGAGGGACACACAGGTACTTCGTGGGCAGCAGGGTGGCTGGAGGAGACATGAGCTGGGAAGGTCGATATTTCTGGGCTGACGCTGACATCACTGTCTCAGACTTGGAAGATGAAGCGGAGGCTCGGATGGCAGCCAGCTTCTCAGCAGAGGCTGAGGAAGTTTGGCACCCCACTCCAGTACTCTTACCTGGAAAACCCCATGGACAGAGGAGCCTGGTAGGCTGCAGTCCATGGGGTCGCTAAGAGTCGGACACAACTGAGCGACTTCACTTTGACTTTTCACTTTCATGCATTGGAGAAGGAAATGGCAACCCACTCCAGTATTCTTGCCTAGAGAATCCCAGGGATGGGGGAGCCTGGTGGGCTGCCGTCTATGGGGTCGCACAGAGTTGGACACGACTGAAGCGACTTAGCAGCAGCAGCAGCAGAGGAGGTTCAGACCTCTGTTTCTTCCTCAATGGAGCGAGGTTGGCTCATGCATGTGGAGGTCAGGAAGGCATTTCCCCGGGTCAGGTCTGCAACTGCACAGGACCTCAGTGCCTGCCGGCCCCTGATGACCTGCACGCCTGGGGTGGAAGGCGCGTCCCGCCTGTTGCTGCTTCGCCAGCTCCTGCCCACCCCCCAGAGGGTCTCGGGAGAGGCAGTCAGCCTGACCATTCCCTCCATCATCAAGGTGGTCAAAAGTCACCGCCCAAGGTTTCCTCCCAGGCTGGAAGGAGAGACCCGGGCAGGGTTGAGGATGAAGATGGCTCCTCAGAGCCCGAGCAGAGCATGCCAGGCCCTGGACTCTGCCTGAGCCACCTCCACCTCCTGGAAGCCACAGGGCAGCGTCTCTGAGGCATTCCTCCTCCGCGGCCCGGGCTCCTTCTATCCAAGGACCACCATGGTGGGTGACAGCCCGCAGACCCAGGGGCCTTCCTCACACCACAGAAGCCCCCGCGCCCCACCCTGGAGGACCCAGCTGATTCCTCCCCTCCCTTGCAGCTGTCTCTGGTCACCATCTTGGAATCCAGTCTAGTCTAGCTCTCATCTCTGGTCTGGATCTCAGAATTCTAGAATGAGAAGGCAAAGTGGAAGGCACGCACTCACCTCTCATTTCACAGACAGCACACCGTGGCCGTGCTTACGACGGCAGGTAACTGCTGGGGCCGTCAGAACCCCGGGGGCTCAGTTCCCGGGGGTCAGTAGGGAACTAAGGACCAGAGAGGCTAACCAAGGGGACTCAGCTGAGCTCCCACATCCAGGACATTAAAGGGGCAAGATTTCGATCCACAGAAGGCTTCTGACTTCAAAAAGAGACCCAGCGTGGCTGTCCAAGCCAAAGTTTAAAATACCAAACTATGAGGCACTTCCCTGGTTAAGAATCCACCTTAGTATAATAAAAATCAAACTATGACCATTGTTAACTTCTTCAGAAGCATCATACCATGCCCAGATAATTTTTTTCATTTATATATTGCTATCTTTCACACTTAGGAGTTTATTAGTACCGTATACAGCACAGTTAATTCCTATTTCAATTGAAAATATCCTAGAATGAAATGTCCCTTGATGGAGCGCTCTCTCCCTCACTGCATGTGGGCACGAGTCGGGCCATCTGCCCCAGGCCCAAGCGCTGTTGTCCACGGGTGGCCTCACGGGCATGGTGCAGGGAGCAGCTGGCCACGTCCAACACCATCTGGGCAAACCCAGCCCTTGAACAAGGCTTGTAGGCACTCAACTTGCTGCCTTTAGCATCTTCAGATGACCAGCGACGGGAAGGGATGGGCTAAAAATGGGTAGACCTGATGCCATGCTAGTGGATCCACTAACCACCTGCTGACGTCATGATTTTCTGGGCAAGACCGGCATCCCAGCCCTTCCCAACGGTTAAAATGCCGTAACTGCACGCTGGCCTCACCCGTGCCGTTTGCAGGTTGGGAATTCGGCCCTGCTCATGATGGCAGGGCCCCCAGGTGGCGCCAGCTGTTAGCATCTGCCGCGGCAGGAGACGCAGGGCACAGGGGTGATTTCTGGGCGGGACGAGCCCCTGGAGAGGGGAATGGCCGCCCACTCCAGCATTCTTGTCTGGAAAATCCCACCGACAGACGAGCCTGGCAAGCTATAGTCCCTCTGGTGGCAAAGAGTCGGACATGACTGAGCACACACACGCATGATAAACAGGCTCAGCATCACCCCACACTATGAGGACATGGGATCCTGTGTCTTTCAGGGGAGATGCCATTGTTCAGGGCGCCTTCTATTAGCAACCTTAGGGAGCCCACTTTCTATGGGGTCTGGAGACCCAAGCTGCTAGGTGCTAAGAAGGACTACGTGGGGCTCGGCCACTCAGACTATCATCGCCAGGGCAGGAAGCCCGAGTCTGAGTCCACATGGTCAAGGTGTAACCCCACAGTCTGCCCGGCGGAGATGGCAGATAGAGCATGATGAACAGAGGCGAAAAACTAAGATCATGGCCTCCAATCCCTTCCCTTCATGGCGAGTAGATGGGCAAACAATGGAAACAATGACAGGCTTTATTTTCTCGGGCTCCAAAATCACTGTGGACAGTGATTGCAGCCATGAAATTAAAAGACGCAAGCTCCTTGGAAGAAAAGCTATGACCAGCATAGACAGCATATGAAAAAGCAGAGACATTACTTTGCCAACAAAGATTTGTATCGCCAAATCTATGGTTTTTCCACTAATCATGTATGGTTGTGAGAGTTGGACCATAAAGATGGCTGAGCGCCGAAGAATTGATGCCTTTGAACTCTTATCCACACGGACTCATGGTCCAGTTCTTTAAAGGGCCACACTCTGTTACTGTATAGTCTCGATAGTTAGAGCTATGGTTTTTCCAGGAGACATATATGGATGTGAAAGCTGAACCATACAGAAGGCTGAGTGCCAAAGGATTGATGCTTTTGAAGTGTGGTGTTGGAGAAGACTCTTGAGAGTCCCTTGGACAGCAAGGAAATCAAATAAGTCAAGCCTGAAGGATATCAACCCTGAATATTCATTGGAAATACTGACGCTGAAGCTGAAACTTCAGTACTTTGGCCACCTGATGCGAAGAACTGACTCATTGGAAAAGACCCTGATGCTGGGGAAGATTGAAGGCAGGAGGAGAAGGGGAGGACAGAGGATGAGATGGTTGGATGGCATCTCCGACTCAATGGACATGAGTTTGAGCAAGCTCCGGGTGTTGGTAAAGGACAGGGAGGCCTGGCGTGCTGCGGTCCACGGGGTCACAGAGAGTCGGACGCGACTGAGCGGCTGAATGGCAGCAGCAGCAGAGTTAGGATGAGAAAATGAGAGCACAGCGGCTTGGTCTTCACCAGAGTCGGCAGGTGCGGCTGCCCCAGCGCAGCCTGGGGAAGGGCAGTGAGTTGGGATTGACGCTTCTCAACAAGCTTCTCCCGGTAGCCCAGCCCCGCACGGCCACGCCGCACACCTAGAGATGACAAACGAGCGACCTCGCGGCACCAGCATAATACTATCGTCAGTATCACAGAGTCAGCAAAACCCAGCCCCAATAACTCAGCAGACTATTCTCCACCAAGACCGGCCATCAATAGGGGTTTATGTGCCCGGTACTAATCACCAAAGTCAGATAATATGCAAGGTTAATGGCTGCAGACAGTCTGGGGAAATATCCAAGATCTGATAAGGACAGACCCGCATTATTGCACTTCTGCGCGTCTGTACCCCACCAAGAACAAACGCAGGAAGGAAATCGATGTTTAAGGCAGTCGCAATACATCTCCTGTGGTTACATATAAATTGGCCCTTCATTGGCCCATTCACATCTCGGTTAATAAATAGTTCAGACAAGGGCCACCCTGATAGGAAAGGAGGGTGCCCATTGTCAGCCCGTCACCCCCCGGAGATTTATGCTGCTTCAGCACAAGGGCCGCCGCGGCTTTCCAATTACCCTGCCCGGCTCTCAAAGGAGACAGAAGCAGTGGGCACTCAGTTCTGATGACGAGTTTAATATCCATATATATCAAGCCCTCAAAACTCAGGGCTGCACTGTCTTCTCCCAGCAAAGCACTTTTATTGAACAGTAAGCAAACAAAGCCCCGCTTGGGGCTCCTTTGTCCCAGTATCGACCGCCAGCCTGACTGCGGGGCGCTCGTGAAGACTGCACTCCCTCTGGCGAAGACTTGGCGACCCTCGATAGCATCCCCAGCAAGACCTGGAGGACCTTCTGTGCTCTTCGACGTTTAGCGATGGTGTTGCAGTTCCCCCGACCCGTGAGATGTTCCTACCAACAGTAGCTCCCTATCAACAGCGAGCTGGTTAAATCTGGCACCTTCGTCTGGAGGTAGACGGACCCGTTTGGAAATACGCGTGCTCGGTTGCTCCTCAGATTCAGTATGCCTTTCTGTGCCCCAGTGTAATGACTACAATTTACCTTCCCAAACCAAACCAGAGCGTTCTGGCAACATCTTTGATTTGTAACAAAACTACGAAATGCAAATGTGGAGTTGGCAGCTTG
Organism: Bubalus kerabau; assembly: GCF_029407905.1. Taxonomy (NCBI): domain Eukaryota; kingdom Metazoa; phylum Chordata; class Mammalia; order Artiodactyla; family Bovidae; genus Bubalus; species Bubalus kerabau. The sequence continues at coordinate 89,689,843 of NC_073635.1, read as the reverse complement.
GCCGCCGCCGTAGCGTTGGGGGGAGTTTATCTCACCCGTGACAGGGAGAAAGACTCTCTCCCAGGACTGTGAGAGCTGACAGTCCCTCCGACAGATGAAAAATCACCTGGTCCAGCTGCTGGGCTGACGCTCCCGCCTCTTCTTGGGGTGCAGAGCCACGCTCCTGCGAGCTAGGTGTGGGATGGCAGCCTGCTGTCCTGGGTCCCAGCCCTCCCGGGGACAGGGGGATCACAGGGAAGGGAGCCATAGCCACTCTACTCCGTGTTCCATGGCACAGAGGTGTCCCCCAGGGTGCCTCCTCTGTGGAACATGGAAAAGGAGAAGGAGAAGCAGTGACTCCGCCATCCAGGCCTGGCTGTCCTGCCGGGGACACGAGCCACGGGGGCCCTCGTTCTCACTCTCCCACAGCCGGCAGCCTGGCATGGCGCCAAGCCCGGCTCTTCGGTCTCTCTCCTTCCAGGGGCTTGACGGTGTCCGGGGAGACAGAGCAGGTCACAGAGCCTCATGTGAACCACATTCTACCAAATCCCCAAGGGACGGGGAAGAAGGCTGAGACTAACGCTGCCCCATGGTGAGGGAAGGACGAGGAAGGTGGGGGGCTCCCCGCGGAGCCAGGGACCCTCTTGAGAAGTGGTCTAGATGAAGGATCAGCCCTCATCCGAGCGCCGCCAAGACCAGCGCCACGCTGCAGCCAAGGTTTACACTGGAGTCTAGTTTCAGGGGCACAACAAAGTGATTCAGTTATATATAATACACACATCTATTCTTTTTCAAATTCTTCTCCCACTTGGGTTGTTTCAGAAGTTTGAGCAGGAGTCCCTGTGCTGTACAGCAGGCCCTTGTTGGTTGTCTGTCCTAAATACAGAGCTGTGTGTACATGTCCATCCCAAGGTCAGGAGATTGGGATCTACGTACTTCTACGGATTAGAACACATGAACATCTTTAAGATGACATTCTGGCAGAGGGCTCCCAAGCCCCTGTTATCCAGACCAGCCTCCACCATCAGGAAGCTCGGTGGTTACGGTTTTGCTCCCTCACTGTACTTGTGGGGAAGATGACCCAGCAGATGGTGAGGCATGGGGCGGGGGGGTGGGGTGCGTGCCAAGGAGGCAGGTAAGAGAGGGACCCGTCTGCCCGCTGAAGTGCCCTCGATTCACAGAGACCATTCTTTGCAACCCCATGGAATTCTCCAGGCCAGAATACTGGAGTGGGCAGCCTTTCCCTTCTCCAGGGTATCTTCCCAACCCAGGGATCGAACCCGGGTCTCCCGCGTTGAAGGCAGATTCTTTTTTGTTTGTCTGTTTATTTTCTTGCCACTTCCTTCAGAACTCTGGGATGGATCCCATCTTGCCCTGGAATTGTTCCCACACTGGCAGTGGATCTGCCCAGCACATGCAGGCAGATTCTTCACCAGCTGAGTCACCGGGAAGCCCAAGAATACTGGAGTGGGTATCCTATCCCTTCTCCAGCGGATCTTCCCGACCCAGGGATTGAACCAAGGTCTCCTGCATTGCAGGCAGATTCTTTACCAACTGACCTATCAGGGAAGCCCCGCACAGAGACCACAGAGACCACTTATCCAACGAGCCTCCTAGAGAACCAGAGGAGGAAAGCAGACAGAGTCTTCTCCTTTGTTAGAGACCTGGATTCCCTCATTTGTGTGTCATTGCACAGGAATCACGGGTCAAACTTCCATTCGGGGATTTGGAGACACCCCCGTCACATCTGCGAGGAGAGGGCACAGCTGTGATCCGCTCAGGGAACCACTTACAACCTGCATGGAGTATTTATCCCACTTTGCTCGGGAGGAAACATCCTCCCTCTCCCCCTAACTCACAAATGCAGAGGTCTGGCGCACGCTTCACAGTCACTGACTCCATTCAACCTCGCCACCTCCAGAAAAAGGGAAAGTGCGATTTTCCAATGAGGATGAAGGGTAATTCCAACCTCATGAAGGGAGGCCCCACAGCTGCCCACCAGAGGTCCTTGGTAGCGGGAAGCAGGTCTCCCAGAGCATTTTTTCTGAGATTAATACTAAAGATGCTTCCTGCACAGAGGGTGTGCAGGCTCCCATGAGGGGTGGTCCTACACAGGCTCCCATGAGTGAGGGCTGGTCCTACAGTGAGCATGTACAGGTCCTGCCCAGTGCCCTCCTGAGCCCCACCCTGAACCCTGAGACGGTGGCATTTCTGGTCCCTCCTGACTCACTCTCATTGGACCAGTCAGGAAACCAGACCAGTGGTTGCGGAGCTTCCAGCACCACCTGGAGAGCTCATTACCACAGAGCCTGAGCTCTGCCCACACCCTCTTCAGGTTCAGCGGGTCTAAGTGGAGTCAATCTGCATTTCTAAGGTCCCCGGTGCTGCCGACCCTGCTGGCCTGCAGACCTCACTTGAGGACCAGCGCCTTCAAGAAGCCACCCGTGTCTCATAGCAGGATGAAGGGATGGGCGTGAAAGAGCAGAAACACATTAGAAAGATGGGGAGGCAGCCAAAGAGACGGAGGGCGCCCTGCCCTCGAACGCCGGAGACCCGTGAGTGTGGGCACAGAAGGAAGCTTTCTCGGGTGCAGCCCAGACCAGCAGGTGCGGCCTGGGGACACAGGTCCTGCTTCTCTGAGGGAATCATTTACTTAGTGGCTCGGCTGTTGACTGGCACCTGGGCTCTCAGCACCAGACACAACCTTGGAGACGGGCAAGGTCATCTGCAAACAAGACAAAGAACTGAAACGAGGGGCTGGGAGGGGGAGAGGAGGTGTGTCCCCGGCCCGAGAGTCCCGCAGGTACGAGTCCCGCGCCTCCCCTGGCAGGCAGATGCATCAGGCTCTTGGCCACCCTCTAGGATCGGTCAGCTCCCCGCTCACCAGACTCCATCTGCCCCTCCAGCTCCAGGTGCCTCCCTGAAACCAGTCCTGCTTTTAACCACTTGGCTTCTGAGTTCTGAAATAATAGGATCAGAAGCCATCATGATCACCCCAGCTTTGGAAAGACGCTGCCGGTATTAACTCTAATATGTCTTTAATTGGTGTCGTTAAGGAAGAGGGATTTTTTTCCCGAGCGCTTCAAGCAATAAGAGAGCTTTCAAGAAACATCCCAGATGTTCATTCCTCAATTCCTTTCAGGTCTAATTTGTGTTAATTCAATTAAGGGCATGCAATTTGTCTGTCATAGAAATTAAATATAAAGAAAAATGTATATTAATGCAAAGTTTGAGGAGTTAGGTGCATAGAATCCAAGAAGTTCCCCAAAGTTGTCTTTTTCACTACTGCAGGAAGCAAGAAAGAAGGGAGGGAGGGGGGATATTACATGTATATGACCTTTCTGTTAAATTCATTGTTCTACAGAAACTTACACACAGGCTACGCTACAGGACTTGAATAGGCAATCATGCGGTGAGAGTTTCCTATTTAACTGTTGTGGTGGCAACTAGTGGTAAAGGACCCGCCCACCCGTGCAGGAGACACACGATGCGGGTCAATGCCTGGGTCAGGAAGATCCCTGGAGGAGGGCATGGCAACCCGCTCCAGGATTCTTGCCTGGAGAATCCCAGGGACAGAGGGGCCTGGCGGGCTACGGTCCATGGGGTTGCAAAGAATCGGACACAACTGAACCACTTAGCACATTCAGTCACTCAGTCATGTCCGACTCTCCGTGACCCCATGGACCGTAGCCCGCCAGGCTCCTCTGTCCCTGGGATTCTCCAGGCAAGAATCCTGGAGTGGGTTGCCATGCCCTTCCCCAGGGGACTTACCCCACCGAGGGATCAAGCCCAAGTCTCCCACGTTGACAGGTGGATTGCTTACCACGGAGCCGCCCAGGAAGCCCTCCCTGTTTAATACACTTGGTTTTCTCTGTGCACAGAGACCTCTGTGCCCACGGCCACATCCTGGGCTCCAGCTGGTAGGATGACACCAAGGACAACCTTTCCATGAGGGCCCACGTGAAGTTCAAAGGCCAAGGCTGTGGAGGGCTGGGTTGTGGTCACTAAACAAAGTCCCCTGTGGGACCCAAAAGAGGACCCACCCCCAAGACGCTCATACCCCTCTGTTCTGCTCAGAAAGCCTTCAGAGCAGGGCTGGCCGTGGGGTAGCTCCCTGCGATGCTGCCTTTGCTGGTCAAGCTGCCTCTGTAAATGCCAGGTGCGCCTGTGCTCCTGACTGAGCCAGACACCCCTCCAGCCAGGGTGCCCAGCCCTGAGAATGCGGCCAGCCCGCGGAGGGGCCCCACGGGCTAGAACTGCTGCGCATGCTGTTTCACTGAATTCTTGCGGCAGTCCCTGATGGCCATCACTGCACCAGCCCCCTGTTGAGGAGCTGAGCCCCATGGAACTGAGGCGGCAGGTCCAGGGCTTGCCACGAGCAACCAGACATGGCTGGTCCCTCCCCAGCCCAGCCCCGGAGCCGCTGGTGGGGGCTGGCCTAGAAACGGAGGCTCCTGAGCAGAGCTGGGGCCTGAGACCTCGTGGCTGGAGACGCATCCGGAGGCAGAGGCCAGGTCCCAATGGGCCCAGGAGGAAGCCAGGCCCCACGGCCGGTGACCCCGCCGTCCGGGGGCAGACGGGCACCTTCCGGACGCTGACTCGCCTGGGAAAGCCGCCCGAGCAGCTCCCCTGAAGGCACTGAAGGTGAGCTCAGGCTGAGTCAGACCCCGGACGACTGTTTTGGTTTTTGTTGTGTCTTTTTAGGCAGTGCTGCTTGTGGGATCTCAGTTCCCCCACCAGGGACCGATCCCGGGCTCTGAACCTGGCCGATCCAATCAAATCAGTGGGCACATTCGTGGCTCTGCGCTCTGCTGCTGCTGAACCCCGCTGTCCTTTAAACCCAAGTCACCCTAACGCAGACTCCACGTGCCCTGGAGGGCCCAGCCGACAGAGAGGAGGCCTCAGGGGAGGGTCTGGGGGCGGGCGCCCCTTTCCCTGCCGTTCTGCTCTCCACCTACCTGCCTGTACCTCTCCCGAGTGTCCTGCCCCCAGGGCTCCACCTCGTGGTGGACTCAGCGCCTGCTCCACGCCCTCAGCCCCCAGCTGAGCGCCGACCACCCTGGGCCTTCACCCCTCAACCTGAGCCGGACCTCGCATCCATCTGTCCTCAGACCCCGACCCTCCCCAGGGCAGTGGGGCCCTGTGAGCTGCCCAGGCAGCTTCAAAACAAGGCTCTTAAGACAGCACCTCTTCTCCGTTTATCTCTCGGGCAGAGGGCGTAGAAGGAGTGAAAATTAAATTCAGAAAACCATTTTGCCGTGATCGTGCATTTACTAATTTCAACACAAAGAAGCCAGGAAATGCAGAGGCACAGCCTTTCATCCTCATTATCTCACCCACATCCCAGGTAGCGCCTATTAAGCCATCATTTTCAACAGTTTAACTTATAACGAGAAACGCCCCGAGCTGAGAACCGGCGCCTGCCTCGCTTCCTAGCTCCACTGCTCGCCTGGCTCCAGTCCCCGCACTCTGTGTGTTTAGGTTTGGGGCCAGAAAATACTGTGCTTCGTGAGGATGTCTGCACGGCGTGGGGAGGACATGATACCAAAGTGAACACCCAGGCACCAGAAACGTAAACTCAGAAACAGAACTATTAGGAGATGAGCATTCTTTACACAAAAAGAATTATTACTACTATGCTTCCTTCTGCAAATGACACATTCTCAGAGTTCATTTAAATCACAATGTGATTTACAGAAGGAAGGAAAGGGTAACACAACCCGCTCTCAGGTAAGTCTCCCCAAGCACAGAGCGGGTCCTCAAAAACTCAGCCTGAGATTTGGAAAAACAACAGGAAGGTGGTCCCATTGGGGCCCCCTCGGCCCGTGCACCCCTCGGCCGACACTCGCTCTCCAAACAGGAGCTCCTGCCCTCGCCCTGACGGTGGCCTTTGTATCCTGGGGCTGGGGCCCTGCGGACACTCGCAAATCCCTCTTCGCACTGGATCCAAAAAACAGGGAAGAAATGCTGAGTGATGATATGTGGTCCATTCCTCCCAAATTGGGATCCTTGAAAAGTCTGGGGGTTTTCTGGAGAACTCAACTAGTAAGGCTTCCCAGGTGGCAATAATGGTAAAGAACCCGCCTGCCAATGCAGGAGACATGAGACGCAGGTTCCATCCCTGGGTCAGGAAGATTCCCTGAAGGAGGAAAGGCAACTCACTCCAGTACCCTGGCCTGGAGAATCCCATGGACAGGGGAGCCTGGCAGCTACAGTCCATGGGGTCACAGAGCTGGACACGACCGAGTGACGGCACAAGCCTCCCTGTTGCATGTCAGCTGACCTTGCAGAGAGCCTCCAGCACCATGAGAAGGCAGGTGGTGTCTGATGTGTCGTGACTCAGGAAAATATACTGCATGAGCCCTGTTGGGCCCCACCCTACAGGCTGTGCTCGGGCCCTTCGCTCAGCCAGGACACCAACCGCCAGCCGCAGGACCCAGGCAGGGGGCCATGTTCCCTGAGACACAGGCCACCCCTCAGGCCAGCGGGCTGCACTGGCAGCAGGGGGTGGGGGCCACAGGAGGAGGTCTGCCTGGGCCTCGGGCAGGGGCCAGGGCACAGGAGCCAGCACTGGGCTGGCACCTGGGGAGGGACAGCCTGGCCCCCAGAAGCCATCAGGAGCAGACCTCAGCCCCAGGCACAGCAAGCTGGCCCCCAGCCGCTGCAGGAGGGGAAGCCAAGACGGTGGGGAGGGCCTACCACTGCTTCCCCACAGAGGGTGCTGGGCACTCCAGGCACTAGCTCTGGGCATCAGGACGGGTAGCTCCACTCCCCCCTCCCATCTCCTATCTGGACGGAATGGGGCATCTCCCCAAGTTCGCTCTCCTGGACCTGGGCAGCGATGAGCAAGGCCCTGGCCTCAGGAGCTGCCCAACCTGGATGCTAAATGGGGAGCTGGGGATGCCAAGGGCTAGTGGGTCCTCAGGTGGTCCTCAGACCCCACTCAGCCTTCTGCACCCCCGCCTCCAACAGGGGACAGAAGTCATCCCCGCCTCCTCTAAACCCTCCCACATTACCACTGCTGCTGCTGCTGCTAAGTCGCTTCAGTCGTGTCCGACTCTGTGCGACCCCATAGACAGAAGCCCACCAGGCTCCCCCGCCCCTGGGATTCTCCAGGCAAGAACACTGGAGTGGGTTGCCATTTCCTTCTCCAATGCATGAAAATGAAAAGTGAAAAGGAAGTTGCTCAGTCATGTCCCACTCTTAGCGACCCCATGGACTACAGCCTACCAGGCGCCTCCATCCATGGGATTTTCCAGGCAAGAGTACTGGAGTGGGGTGCCATTGCCTTCCCTGCACATTACCACCTTCTCAGCCAAATCCAACTCTTGGTGATCCCATGTATTGTAACCACCCCCCTCCCCCAGGCTCCCCTGTCCATGGAATTCTCCAGGCAAGAATACTGGAGAGAACTCAAGAGTCAGAATCAGATTTTTAAAAATATATAAATGGGGAAATATATAAATAGATGGGGAGACAATGGAAACAGTGAGAGACTTTATTTTCTTGGGCTCCAAAATCACTGCAGATGGTGACTGCAGCCATGAAATTAAAAGATGCTTGCTCCTTGGAAGAAAAGCTATGACCAACCTAGACAGCATATTAAAAAACAGAGACATCACTTTCCCGACAAAGGTTCATCTAGTCAAAGCTATGATTTTTTTCCAGTCGTAGTCATGTTATGGATGTGAGTGAAAGTTTGAACATAAAGAAGGCTGAGCGCCAAGGAACTGATGCTTTTGAACTGTGGTGTTGGAGAAGACTCTTGAGAGTCCCTTGGGCTGCAAGGAGATCCAACCAGTCCATCCTAAAGGAGAACAACCCTAAACACTCACTGGAAGGACTGATGCTAAAGCTCCAGTACTTTGGCCACCTGATACAAAGAGCCGACTCATTGGAAAAGACCCTGATGCTGGGAAAGACTGAAGGCGAGAGGAGAAGGGGACGACGGAGGATGAGATGGTTGGACGGCATCACTGACTCGATGGACATGAGTTTGAGCAAACTCCAGGAGTTGGTGATGGACAGGGAAGTTTGGCGTGTGGCAGTCCATGGGGTCGCAAAGAGTCGGACACAACTGAGCAACTGAACTGAAGAAAACCTATCTGGCCGCACCAGGCCTCAGTTACAGCACACAGGTCTTTAGCTGTGGCATGTGTGATCTCACTGTCTGACCAGGGATGGAACACACCCCCTCAATTGGGAGCTCAGAGTCCTAGCCACCGGACTGCCATGGACATCCCTGAGTCAGATCTCAGGTCTTGCATTTTCCTAAAGCTGATCCATTACTAGTCAGTTGCTAGTATTTATTATTCCATCTAAGTGTCCCCTGGGCACTTTTCTTACAGAATCGCATTTAAATCTCCTACCACACTGTCCGATGGGTAATGCTATCCCCTCGTAACGGAGGCTGTGATGAGCTGTGACGCCTCTCCAGTGTCCCTCGAGCGACGGCAGTGGGTCCCCATGGATAACCCCGTGCCCCTCCCAGCAATGCAGCGCCGCACTGCTGAGGCCGTCCAAGCTGAATGAGGCTTCACCATGGTAACCTCGCAGCAAGCCAAGGTGCTCCGAGACAAGGATTACAAGAAACACGTAAGAGATTCAAGACCTCTGAGAATCTAAGTATCTTAAATGTTCTGCAGTAACATTCAACTGACTCCAACAAGCCATAAAGTGCGCAGTATGAGAGTTTAGAAAGTTGTTTCAAGTTTTCAGAAGAGTCTAGATTTGTAATACACATTTTATAGCACTTAAATCTCCATGTTGCTGTTGTCCAGTCACTAAGTGGTGTCTGACTCTTTGCGACCCCATGGAGTGCAGCACGCCAGGCCTCCCTGTCCCTCACTATCTCCCAGGGCTTACTCAAACTGAAGTCCATCGAGTCAGTGATGCCATCCAGCCATCTCGTCCTCTGTTGCCCCTTCTACTCCTGCCCCCAATCCCTCCCAGCATCAGGGTCTTTTCCAATTAGCCGGCTGTCCGCATCAGCGTGCGTCTCCATCCACCCAAAAAACAGCAAAGACATGAGACAGTTGTGTGTGTGAGCACTCAAGTCACACCGATATGGCCACAGGAAGCCAAGATCTGGAACAGGCAGAGGAAGCGGCCCCCTGGACTGAGGACCAAGATGCTCCTTCATGCACATCAGCTCAGGCTGAGGTGGATCAGCCCCCGGACGTCAGTGTGGGTCACGTGGAATCATCACCTCCCACGCCCCACTCCCCACCTCCGCCAGCTTCCAACCCAATGCCTGAAACCCAATCCAACAAGGTCTGAGGGCAACCTGAGAGCATGCCAGCCACAGTCACCTCCACTGTTCCCAGGTGTGACGGGCGTGCAGAAGAGCCGGTCTGGCACAGTGGGTGACCCTGCATCTTAGCAGCTGGCCGTCCATTAAGCTGGTGCTTCTGGGACTTTTGCTGCAGGCGACGTCCCCTGGGTGTTTGCTCAGCAGTGAAGGGCGTCCAGAGCTGTTACATGGGCCCCGGCCAGCCCTGGGTGCGACACATGGAGGCCCCAGCTTGGGGCCACACGTCCCCCCAGAGTGGCCTCAGGAGCCCTCGTCACGGTCACTGTTCTGCTGGCTTGTCTCTGGGTCAGCCCTACTCTGATCCCCCACAGGTGACTCCCCAAAATAGTGCTGCGGAAGGTCAGGGCAGGCAGTGGGGAGCCACGAACTGCACCCCCAGGATGGGAGGAGCAGTGGTGGGAGCCAGGGAAAAACACCACGAACTGCACCCCCAGGATGGGAAGAGCGGTGGCGGGGAGACCATAGAGCGAAACGTGGTATCAGCAGGTGAGTCCCCGCGGCTTCTCATCAACCTGCCCGCCGCACATTTATTTTAGGAGGGATTTTACTGACATCTGGTGGCAATTGGAGAGATCTCACTTTTAGAGAAATCGAGTGCAGAGATTTAACCGGCCTGCATTAGGGGCTGTGAGCCCAGAATGAAGGGGCCATGTGCCGAGCCTGCAGTTCCCGCCCAGACTCTGGACCCCAGCGGAGCCAGACCCACGTTCCCAGGGGGAGCTGAGCACGTGGGGTGCGGGGAAGGCAAACCCCGTCCTTCCTCCCCAGGCGCTGGGCCCCGGGGTCTAGGAGATAAATAAATCAGGGGCCAGGAGCACAGGTTTGAACACTCGAGACAAGTAAACAGTCCAATCGTGGGATCATCTCCAGCTTAACAGCAAAACCCTCTGCAAGCCCACGGCCCGGGTCGGACCTCCAGAGCTGTCTTCTGACCCAGTGGGCTTTCTCACTCCTCCAGCCCTCCCGCCGGCTCTGGAGTGGCCGGAGTCAACTCGGATGTGTCCACCACCAACCCCACCAAGTCACGGGGACAGACAGTGCAAGTGTGAGCAACAGAGCCACATGGCCAGGGCACCGGGCCACCACAGGCAGGTGCCGAACCCCGTTCTGCTCCTGTTCCTGCAGAGAGATGTGACGGTCAGCATCTGTGTCGTTACAAGTCACTTATCAACGATCCTTAGTCACTTAGCAACAAAGAGGATGATCCTGCCTTGGCAGCTCTACAGGCATCGCTAGAATCTCCCCTAAAAGTAAGAGGAGTTGGACAGAAGGATAAAAGGTAGCATTTTCAGTGCAAAGTGAGGGATTTCCTTTTTAACTGACAAACAAGTGAAGTGAACGTCACTCAGTCCTGTCCGACTCTTGGCTACCCCATGGACTATACAGTCCGTGGGATCCTCCAGGCTAGAATACTGGAGTGGGTAGCCTTTCCCTTCTCCAGGAGATCTTCCCAACCCAGGAATCGAACCCAGGTCTCCCACATTGCAGGCAGATTCTTTACCAGCTGAGCTGCCAGGGAAGCCCAGGAATACTGGAGTGGGTAGCCTCTCCTCCTCCAGGGGATCTTCCCCACCCAGGGATGGAACCTGGGCCTCCCGCATGGCAGGCGGATCCTTTGCCATCTGAGCCCCCAGGGAAGCCCTAACTGACAGACAGGGCAGAGCAAACAGTGGACAAAGCTTTTCACACTCGTTCACACACGTTAGGACCAGACACTAAGGAAGACACGCTGATGTTTCCAGTCGTATCTGGCAGGTGTCCCTGTGGGTGATGGCCCTCCTCTTTTTACATTCATATTTCTTCCAAATTGTCTGCAGTGATGATACGTAACTTTTATCGGAACAAAAGCAGAGAACAAAGCCTGTGTGGATAGCAGGTTTTAACATGCTCCTGTAGTGCAGGATAGCTCCCCCTCCAAACCAGGGCCCCTGGCCCGGCAGTTCCCAAGGCCACATGCTCACCTGCCACGCGGCAGGCTCTGGAAGAGGAGCCTCTGGCCAATAGGTGGCGCCAGCGCTCAACCGCAGACCAGCCAGGAGCCCAGCGGCCCAGCCAGGGTCCGGATATTCAGCCACAGACCCACCACGGGCACAAGAGTCGGAGCCCAGATCCGAGCCCTGTCTCACTCTCCCCACCACGCTCCCGCTCCTCTCAGGGATGTGCGCCCCAACCCCCGAGCCTCCGCGGAGCCTCCGCCCACGCCCACCGCCCCAGCCGAGCTCCGGAGGTGCGCCGGAAACATTCTTCACTTCTGTATACAAGTGTGTATGCACACCACACACACACACGTGCACGCACACATGCCTACACTCTCGTGTGTGTACACACCACACACACACCTACACACACCCCCCACACCTTCATGTGTGTACACACCCACGCTCGGCAGTACAGCTCAGCAAAGAAGAAAGCCTTGCACGTGTGCGCACGTTTGTGTCACTACCTGCATCCTCGTCTGTATCTGGGTCTCTGCTCACACCTCCCCTGGGAAGCTGGAAGGGTGTGAAAGGCGTCATTAGCTCCAGGGAGACGAGTGCAGGTGAGAGGCTGAACGGGTGTGTGGAGCCGCTTACTTCTGTATCACATGCAACTCTTCTGAGTTTTTAAAAGACCAAAGAAAGCTAAATCAAAGTTATCCCATTTAAAATTACATATTCATAGCAAAGCCTATGTATTCATAAAACACACACACACACACACACACACACACACACACACATATCATTATTGGGCCTTAAATAATAGGAAAAACCCAAAGGTGGCAGAGACAAGATAATGAGTAAATTCCCAGGTTTCTCAAGTCCACTGAACAGGTTCCTATTTTGTCCACATGAGAGCATCTGAACTCTCCTCCCGGAGCAGTCACACAGCGCAAGACAGAAATGTCCTGGACAGTCAACTCCACCAAGAATTATTTTCAAGTCCCCTCCATCCTGAAAGATTTTATTTAAAATATAATCTTTAATAATGCTTTTACTGGTAAAGCCTCTACAAAATTTCAAGCTGTAATAAGCTGAAATCTGTGAGAATAAAAAATAGGGATTATAACTTCTGAAATGCTCGTGACTGTGCTCTCAAACACAATACAAGCAAGACCACTGTATTAAACTCACGTCTGAACGTGGACAATTCTCAAGCCCATCTCCAGCTTCCCCCCAAGGAGCCCCGTGTGGCCTGGGGCCAGAGGGAAACTTGGGTGATCCTCACATGGACAACACTTCTCCAGGGTCCACCGGCACCCCTCAAAACCAGGCAACTTTGAAATGGGGTGAGTACCCTGGTGAGCCTGTTCCAACTCTGGAAATTCTTATGGGATAATTTAAAACTTTTAAACAAATATATTCATAAGCACATAAATAAATAAATGTATATTATAAATAGTTTAAGGCATAACACTTTAACATAGGAAATGAATAAAGCAATGATTCAGGCACATGGAGTTATAGGTGAGAAAGATACAGAAAAATCAAAGACAGGCATACAGAAGTGAAACTCCTGGAGGGAATATTCCAGAAATCTTGAGTGGGAGGAAAATAATTCTCTCCAGTATGACACCCAGAAAGGATGGTGACCTGCAGGAGAAAATACATGACACAAGGCTACGGAAAAATCCTACTTGCAAAAACTTCCAAGAAGTTTTTATACTTGGAGGATGTGTACAAAATGCAGCCAGTGTGGAAGTGGGGAAAATGTATATATGTGTCTATAGATATAGGTATATAAGTGTATACATATGGAGAGAGACATAGGTTATACCTATATGTACCTACTTACCTACATCTCTCTCCATATATATATACCTCCCTAGGGCTTCCCTCACAGCTCAGTCAGTAAAGAATCTGCCTGCAATAAAGGAGACTCAGGTTCGATTCCTGGGTTGGGAAGATCCCCTGGAGAAGGAAATGGCAACCCACTCCAGTGTTATTGCCCGGAGAATCCCACGGACAGAGGAGCCTGGCGGGCTACAGTCCATGGGGTTGCAAGAGTCAGACATGACTTAGAGACTAAAGAGAGAGAGAGAGAGAGAGATCTTCAAACAGAAACTTATGCGCACCAGGACCCAGGAGAAAGGAGCAGTGACCCCACAAGAGACTGACCCAGACTTGCCTCTGAGTGTCCAGGAGTCTCCGGCAGAGGCCGGGTTGGCACTGGCCTGCTGCAGGGCTGGGGGCACTGAGCGTAGCAGGGCCTGCATGGGACCTTCTGAGGGAGGTCGCCATTATCTTCACTACCTCCACCATAGTGTGGCCCCAGGTAAATAGCAGGGCAGGAACACAACCCTGCCCTTCACCAGAAAATTGGATTAAAGATTTTCTGAGCATGGCCCCGCCCATCAGAACAAGACCCAGTTTTCCCCTCTGTCAGTCTCTCCCATCAGGAAGCTTCCATAAGCCTCTATCCTTATCTATCAGAGGACAGACAGAATGAAAACCACAATCACAGAAAACTAATCAAACTGATCACATGGACCACAGCCTTGTCTAATTTCAGTGAAACTATGAGCCATGACATGTAGGGCCACCGAGGATGGGCGGGTCATGGTGGAGAGGTCTGACAAAACGTGGTCCACTGGAGAAGGGAATGGCAAACCACCTCAGTATTCTTGCCCTTAGAACCCCATGAACAGCATGAAAAGGCAAAAAGATATGACACTGAAAGAGGAACTCCCCAGGTCAGTAGGTGCCCAATATGCTACTGGAGATCAGTGGAGAAATAACTCCAGAAAGAATGAAGGGATGGAGCCAAAGCAAAAGGAATACCCAGCTGTGGATGTGACGGTGATAGAAGCAAGGTCCGATGCTGTAAAGAGCCATATGGCACAGGAACCTGGAATGTCAGGTCCATGAATCAAGGCAAATTGGAAGTGGTCAAACAAGAGATGGCAAGAGTGAATGTCGACATTCTAGCAATCAGTGAACTGAAATGGCCTGGAATGGGTGAACTTAACTCAGATGACCATTATATCTACTACTGCAGGCAGGAATCCCTCAGAAGAAATGGAGTAGCCATCATGGTCAACAAGAGAGTCCAAAATGCAGTACTTGGATGCAACCTCAAAAATGACAGAATGATCTCTGTTTGTTTCCAAGGCAATCCATTTAATATCACAGTAATCTAAGTCTATGCCCAGACCAGTAATGCTGAAGAAGCTAAAGTTGAATGGTTCTATGAAGACCTACAAGACCTTCTAGAACTAACACCCAAAAAAGATGTCCTTTTCGTTATAGGGGACTGGAATGCAAAAGTAGGAAGTCAAGAAATACCTGGAGTAACAGGCTAATCTGGCATTGGAGTACAGAATTAAGCAGGGCAAAGTCTAATAGAGTTTTGCCAAGAGAATGCACAGGTCATGGCAAACACCCTCTTCCAACAACACAAGAGAAGACTCTACACATGGATATCACCAGATAGATGGTCAACACCAAAATCAGATTGATTATATTCTTTGCAGCCAAAGATGGAGAAGCTCTATACAGTCAGCAAGAACAAGACCAGGAGCTGACTGTGGCTCAGACCATGAATTCCTTATTTCCAGATTCAGACTTAAATTGAAGAAAGTAAGGAAAACCACTAGTACATTCAAGTATGACCTATATCAAATCCCTTATGATTATACAGTGGAAGTGAGAAATAGATTCAAGAAATTAGATCTGATAGACAGAGTGCTTGAAGAACTATGGATGGAGGTTCGGGACATTGTACAGGAGGCAGTGATCAAGACCATCCCCAAGAAAAAGAAATGCAAAAAAGCAAAATGGCTGTCTGAGGAGGCCTTACAAATAGCTGTGAAAAGAAGAGAAGCGAAAGGCAAAGGAGAAAAGGAAAGATATACCCATCTGAATGCTAAGTTCCAAAGAATAGCAAGGAAAGATAAGAAAGCCTTCCTCAACGATCAATGCAAAGAAATAGAGGAAAACAATAGAATGGGAAAGACTAGAGATCTCTTCAAGAAAAGTAGAGATCAGTTCAGTTCAGTTCAGTCAGTCGTGTCCGACTCTTTGCGACCCCGTGAATCGCAGCACGCCAGGCCTCCCTGTCCATCACCAACTCTCGGAGTTCACTCAGACTCACAACCATCGAGTCAGTGATGCCATCAGCCATCTCATCCTCTGTCGTCCCCTTCTCCTCCTGCCCCCAATCCCTCCCAGCATCACAGTCTTTTCCAATGAGTCAACTCTTCGCATGAGGTGGCCAAAGTACTGGAATTTCAACTTTAGTATCATTCCTTCCAAAGAACACCCAGGACTGATCTCCTTTAGAACTGACTGGTTGGATCTCCTTGCAGTCCAAGGGACTCTCAAGAGTCTTCTCCAACACCACAGTTCAAAAGCATCAATTCTTCTGTGCTCAGCTTTCCTCACAGTCCAACTCTCACATCCATACATGACCAATGGAAAAACCACAGCCTTGACTAGATGGACCTTTGTTGGCAAAGTAATGTCTCTGCTTTTCAATATGCTATCTAGGTTGGTCATAACTTTCCTCCAAGGAGTGTCTTTTAATTTCATGGCTGCAGTCACCATCTGCAGTGATTTTGGAGCCCAGAAAAATAAAGTCTGACACTGTTTCCCCATCTATTTCCCATGAAGTGATGGGACCAGATGCCATGATCTTCGTTTTCTGAATGTTGAGCTTTAAGCCAACTTTTTCACTCTCCACTTTCACTTTCATCAAGAGGCTCTTTAGTTCCTCTTCACTTTCTGCCATAAGGGTGGTGTCATCTGCATATCTGAGGTTATTGATATTTCTCCTGGCAATCTTGATTCCAGCTTGTGCTTCATCCATCCCAGCATTTCTCATGATGTACTCTGCATATAAGTTAAATAAGCAGGGTGACAATATACAACCTTGACATACTCCTTTTCCTATTTGGAACCAGTCTGTTGTTCCATGTCCAGTTCTAACTTGCTTCCTGACCTGCATATAGGTTTCTCAAGAGGCAGGTCAGGTGGTCTGGTATTCCCATCTCTTTCAGAATTTTCCACAGTTTATTGTGATCCACACACTCAAAGGCTTTGGCATAGTCAATAAAGCAGAAATAGATGTTTTTCTGGAACTCTCTTGCTTTTTCCATGATCCAGTGGATGTTGGCAATTTGATCTCTGGTTCCTCTACCTTTTCTAAAACCAGCTTGAACATCTGGAAGTTCACGGTTCACGTATTGCTGAAGCCTGGCTTGGAGAATTTTGAGCATTACTTTACTAGCGTGTGAGATGAGTGCAATTGTGCGGTAGTTTGAGCATTCTTTGGCATTGCCTTTCTGTGGGATTGGAATGCAAACTGACCTTTTCCAGTCCTGTGGCCACTGCTGAGTTTTCCAAATTTGCTGGCATTTTGAGCGCAGCACTTTTACAGCATCATCTTTCAGGATTTGAAATAGCTCAACTAGAATTCCATCACCTCCACTAGCTTTGTTCATAGTGATGCCTTCTAAGGCCCACTTGACTTCACATTCCAGGATGTCTGGCTCTAGGTGAGTGATCACACCACTGTGATTATCTTGGTTGTGAAGATATTTTTTGTACAGTTCTTCTGTGTATTCCTGTCACCTCTTCTTAATATCTTCTGCTTCTGTTAGGTCCATACCATTTCAGTCCTTTATCGAGCCCATCTTTGCATGAAATGTTCCCTTGGTATCTCTATTTTTCTTGAAGAGATCTCTAGTCTTTCCCATTCTATTGTTTTCCTCTATTTCTTTGCATTGATCACTGAGGAAGGCTTTCTTATCTCTTCTTGCTATTTTTTAGAACTCTGCATTCAGATGCTTATATTTTTCCTTTTCTCCTTTACTTTTCACTTCTCTTTTTTTTCACAGCTATTTGTAAGGCCTCCTCAGACAGCCATTTTGCTTTTTTGCATTTCTTTTTCTTGATCCCTGTCTCCTGTACAATGTCACAAACCTCTGTCCATAGTTCATCAGGCACTCTATCTATCAGATCTAGTCCCTTAAATCTATTTCTCACTTCCACTGTATAATCATAAGGGATTTGATTTAGGTCATACCTGAATGGTCTTGAGAAATTTGTATGCAGGTCAGGAAGCAACAGTTAGAACTGGACATGGAACAACAGACTGGTTCCAAATAGGAAAAGGAGTTCTTCCAGGCTGTATATTGTCACTCTGTTTATTTAACTTATATGCAGAGTACACCATGAGAAACGCTGGACTGGAAGAAACACAAGCTGGAATCAAGATTGCCAGGAGAAATATCAATAACCTCAGATATGCAGATGACACCACCCTTATGGCAGAAAGTGAAGAGGAACTAAAGAGCCTCTTGATGAAAGTGAAAGTGGAGAGTGAAAAAGTTGGCTTAAAGCTCAACATTCAGAAAACGAAGATCATGGCATCTGGTCCCATCACTTCATGGGAAATAGATGGGGAAACAGTGGAAACAGTGTCAGACTTTATTTTTCTGGGCTCCAAAATCACTGCAGATGGTGACTGCAGCCATGAAATTAAAAGACACTTACTCCTTGGAGGAAAGTTATGACCAACCTAGATAGCATATTCAAAAGCAGAGACATTACTTTGCCAACAAAGGTCCGTCTAGTCAAGGCTATGATTTTTCCTGTGGTCATGTATGGATGTGAGAGTTGGACTGTGAGGAAGGCTGAGCACAGAAGAATTGATGCTTTTGAACTGTGGTGTTGGAGAAGACTCTTGAGAGTGCCTTGGACTGCAAGGAGATCCAACCAGTCCATTCTGAAGGAGATCAGCCCTGGGATTTCTTTGGAAGGAATGATGCTAAAGCTGAAACTCCAGTACTTTGGCCACCTCATGAGAAGAGTTGATTCACTGGAAAAGACTCTGATGCTGGGAGGGATTGGGGGCAAGAGGAGAAGGGGACGACAGAGGATGAGATGGCTGGATGGCATCACTGACTCGATGAACGTGAGTCTCAGTGAACTCCGGGAGTTGGTGATGGACAGGGAGGCCTGGCGTGCTGCAGTTCATGGGGTCGCAAAGAGTTGGACACGACTGAGTGACTGATCTGATCTGAATGGTCATGGTCTAGTGGTTTTTCCTACTTTCTTCAATTTAAGTCTGAATTTTGCAATAAGGAGTTCATGATCTGAGCTACAGTCAGCTCCTGGTCTTGTTTTTGTTGACTGTATAGAGCTTCTCCATCTTTGGCTGCAAAGAATATAATCAATCTGATTTCAGTGTTGACCATCTTATGATGTCCATGTGTAGAGTCTTCTCTTGTGTTGTTGGAAGAGGGTGTTTGCTATGACTGGTGCATTTTCTTGGCAAAATTCTATTAGTCTTTGCCCTGCTTCATTCCATATTCCAAGGCCAAATTAGCCTGTTACTCCAGGTATTTCTTGACTTCCTACTTTTGCATTCCAGTCCCCTATAATGAAAAGGACATCTTTTGGGGGTATTAGTTCTAAAAGGTCGTGTGGGTCTTCATAGAACCATTCAACTTCAGCTTCTTCAGTTTTACTGAAGCTGAATATTCAGCATTACTGAATATTTCATGCAAAGATGGGCTCAATAAAGGACAGAAATAGTATGGACCTAACAGAAGCAGAAGATATTAAGAAGAGCTGGCAAGAATACACAGAAGAACTGTACAAAAAATATCTTCATGACCCAGATAATCACAATGGTGTGATCACCAACCCAGAACCAGACATCCTGGAATGCAAAGTCAAGTGGGCCTTAGAAAGCATCACTACGAACAAAGCTAGTGGAGGTGATGGAATTCCAGCTGAGCTATTTCAAATCCTGAAAGATGATGCTGTAAAAGTGCTGCGCTCAATATGCCAGCAAATTTGGAAAACTCAGCAGTGGCCACAGGACTGAAAAAGGTCAGTTTGCATTCCAATCCCAAAGAAAGGCAATGCCAAAGAATGCTCAAACTACTGCACAATTGTACTTATCTCACATGCTAGCAAAGTAATGCTCAAAATTCTCCAAGCCAAGCTTCAACAGTACGTGAATCGTGAACTTCCAGATGTTCAAGCTGGATTTAGAAAAGGCAGAGGAACCAGAAATCAAATTGCCAACATCCATTGGATCATCAATAAAGCAAGAGAGTTCCAGAAAAACCTCTGCTTTACTGACTATGCCAAAGCCTTTGACTGTGTGGATCATGACAAACTGTGGAAAATTCTGAAAGAGATGGAATCCCAGCCCACCTGACCTGCCTCCTGAGAAACCTGTGTGCAGGTCAGGAAGCAGCAGTTAGAACTGGACATGGAACAACAGACTGGTTCCAAATAGGAAAAGGAGTATGTCAAGGCTGTATATTGTCACCCTGCTTATTTAACTTATATGCAGAGTACATCATGAGAAACGCTGGGATGGATGAAGCACAAGCTGGAATCAAGATTGCCGGGAGAAATATCAATAACCTCAGATATGCAGATGACACCACCCTTATGGCAGAAAGTAAAGAAGAGCTAAAGAGCCTCTTGATGAAAGTGAAAGAGGAGAGTGAAAAAGGTGGCTTAAAACTCAACATTCAGAAAACTAAGATCATGGCATCTGGTCCCATCACTTCATGGCAAATAGATGGGGAAACAGTGGCAGGCTTTATTTTTGGGGGCTCCAAAATCACTGTAGACGGTGACTGCAGCCATGAAATTAAAAGACACTTGCTCCTTGGAAGAAAAGTTATGACCAACCTAGACAGCATATTAAAAAGCAGAGACATTGCTTTGCCAAGAAAGCTCCATCTAGTCAAAGCTATGGCTTTCCCAGTAGTCATGTATGGATGTGAGAGTTGGACCATAAAGAATGCTGAACGCCGAAGAATTGATGCTTTTGAACTGTGGTGTTGGAGAAGACTCTTGAGAGTCCCTTGGACTGCAAGGAGATCCAACCAGTCAATCCTAAAAGAAATCAATCTTGAATATTCATTGGAAGGACTGATGCTGAAGCTGAAACTCCAATACTTTGGCCACCCGATGCGAAGAACTGACTCATCTGAAAAGACCCTGATGCTGGGAAAGACTGAAGATGGGAGAAGGGGACGACAGAGGATGAGATGGTTGGATGGCATCACCAACTCAACAGACATGAATTTGGGTAAACTCTGGGAGTTGGTGATGGACAGGGAGGCCTGGCGTGCTGCAGTCCATGGGGTCAAAGAGTCGGACATGACTGAGCAACTGAACTGAACTTTCTTCATATTTCATATACATATAGGTATTTGGTATATATGTCAATATATAGAGAGGGATAGGTATATATATATTACCTATATATAGGTATATAGACAACTTTATATATATATATATATATGTATATGTATATATATAGAGAGAAAGCTATCTATGTATACATCTATGTCTATGAGAAGGAAATGGCAACCCACACCAGTATTCTTGCCTGAAAAATCCCATGGACAGAGGAGCCTGGTAGGCTACAGTCCATGGGGTCACAAAGAGTTGGACGCGACTGAGTGACTTCACTTTCTTTCTATATACCTATATGGGCTTCCCAGGCGGCGCTAGTGGTAAAGAACCCACCTGCCAACGCAGGAGATATAACAGACACAGGTTCGATTCCTGGGTTGGGAAGATCCCCTGGAGGAGGGAATGGTGACCCACTCCAGTATTCTTGCCTGGAGAATCCCATGGACAGAGGAGCCTGGTGGGCTACAGTCCATGGGCTTGCAGAGTCAGACAGGGCTGAAGCAAGTTGGCATGCATGCATGCGTATATCCACCCACATCTAACTAAAAATAGCCACCTCTGCTGACGTTAAATACGTATAGACTTCATCTTGGTTTTTTGATCAACAGAAGATGGGAAGCAGCACTTATCAGGCGTCCACTGATCCACCCAGGAGCAATGCAAAAGGAGACAGAATCAGCAGTCTACAACGGTGAGCTTAGTTTGCACCTTCTAGAAACAAAGACGAGAGCTGGCTTGTCATGATTCTGTTCTACATCCTCCACAGTGAATAGACAGACTGCAGCCTGGAGTCAGGACCGCGTGTTCCGGTAGCCTGACCGCTCAGAGCCCTGAGGCTGTATCGGACTCGTGGGGATGCTCACCCCCTTTCAGCATCCTGAAGGACTCGTCTGACGCAGCCCCAGGGGCTCCCAGAAGCACCCAGCCCTGGTGAGTGATGCAGCAGGGTGCTCCAGGTAAAGCCGTTTATTCAGACAAGTGCTTGGTTTTTCCCAGGATGCTGAGGCTGCTCTTGATTTGAAGCTACGCTGACATCCCCTCCGGCTGGGGTCTGAGTTGACTGGAAGATGCTCACAGCAGCTCCACTGAAGATTTTAAGACCCAGATTTGCTCAACGCCGAGGTCTGAAAAAATGCCATGTGGTGCTTCAGGGCCCTCTCACCTAAATTAGATCACCCCAGAACAGCTGCGCCCCTTAGAGGGCGGGGCTGGGAGGAGCGCGTGGTCACAGGGTACCAGCCTGTGATGTGCACACTTCCCCAGAGCGGGTGTGCTCTGAGTTCTCAACACACCAGCTTCGTGAGCTTGGGGCAGAGATTTCTGTAGCTACTTTATGGAAGAGGACACCGAGACCAGGAGTGTGAACCGTGACAGGCGTCAGAGGCAGTGTTACGGTCCTAAGCTGGGGGTCTCTGGTAGTTAAAGGTAGTTTAAAAGGTAGTTAAAAAACACATAATATCTGCCATCTTTACCATTTCTAAGTGTACAGTGCAGAAGTGTTAACTATGTTTACATTGGTGAGCAAGAGACCTCTAAAACTTTTCCATTCTGCAAAACTGAAATTTCACACTCAATGCTCCCTGCTTGGGCTTCCCAGGTGGCTTAGGGGTAAAGAATCCGCCTGCCAAGCAGGAGACACAGGTTCCATCCCTGGGTCAAGAAGATCCCCCGGAGAAGAAAATGGCAACCCACTCTAGTGTTCTTGCCTGGGAAATCCTGTGGACAGAGGAGCCTGATGGGCTGCAGTTCATGGGGTCCAAAGAGCTGGGCACGATTGAGCGACTAAACAATGACAATTCCATTTACCCCTCCCCCAGCCCCTGGGACCCACCCCCTTCTACCTCCTGTCTCTATGAGTCTGACTACTCTAAGTACTCGATATAAGTGAAATCAGACAGTGTTTGTCCTTCTGTGACGGCTTATTTCACTCAGCATCATGTTCCCAAGGTTCATCCACATGCAGCAGCTGTCGGACTCTCCTTCGTTTAATGGCTGGATAACATCCCATTGTGAGTTTGTAACAATGGAAGGAAATGTTTTTCCGTTCGTCCCTCGGTGGACACTGGGGTTATTTCCACATGCCGGCCGCTGTGGATCAGTGCACAGACAGAGCAACGCAGGCACCTCTGTAATCTCAGTCCTGCGCTTGCACATCCGGAAGTGGGGTGACTGTATCATACAGTAACCCTATTTTCAATTTTTTGAGGACCCCCCCATACTGTTTTCCATAGTAAATGGCTATAGAAATGGCTGCACCGTTTACATTCCCACCAACAGCGCCCAAGGGTTCCCTTTCTGCACATCCTTGCCAACACTTGATATTCCGGTCACTTACCAGAGGCCTTCCTAATGCGTGTGAGGGTTATTGATGTCTCCTGAGCAGGTCCACTTGGAGATACAAAGACGGCCTCAGTTTAAGGTGTGAAAACCTGCAGCTCATGTTCTTGGATGATATCAGGAAGTTGGGAGTAACTTTCTCAAGCACAATCATGTTTCTGTGGTCATGGGGAAGCATGGCCTTATTAGGTGACCCAGCCTGTCGCTCTCAGAGGTGAGGCGTCAGAACGCCCAGAAGTTGCTATCGAATTGTTCAGAAAGTCAGGTACAGACAGACAGAGATGATAGGATAAAAGACAGACAGTAGATACAGGTAGCTGATAGGTGATCGATACAGAAAGGGGATAGATAGATGACAGATGGATGACAGACAAATGACAGACGATTGATAACGACAGATGACAGACATGGACGGATACAGACAGACGACGGAGATGCTCAGAAAGACACATGCTTACACACACACGACAGGAGAGAAACGCACAGAGAGAAAACGGCTGTGCCCATGGCCACTGCTGAGTCTAGGAGAAGCACGTTCCAGTGTCGGTTGTCCATTGTCGGAAGTTCCCAAAGGGCCCGGGAGAAAGCGAGCTGAGGGCGGCATCGCCCCCGGTCCTGCCCGCCTGCCGCCGGTGCCAGGCGTGCCCCGGCTGTCCCGCCCTGCCCGCTGCCGCTGGGCCTGCGGGCCTGAGAGGCGGCGGGCCCAGGCACACGGCCGCTGCCCCCAGACCTCGCGACCTTTCCCCGGGCTCTCGGGGGCGCGGCCCCCCTGGAGGCGGCGCCTCTGCCTCGGTTCCCAGAAGCACCTTCCGCCTCCGACGCCTCTTCCCGTGAGGACGGAACCGGCCGCCATCAAGGCCCGCGGGGCCGGCGCAGCGGAAGGCCCGGCCTCTCACAGGGAGCCTTCGGCCTTCCGAGGCGCCCACCCTCGCCTCACCTGCGGTCAGAAGCGTCTGCACGCTCCCGTCTCAAAAAGCAAGAAAGCCTCTCTAGTCTTCCGTTGTGCCTTCACGCGCGCTCCCCGTGTGCCCTCACGCGAGCCGTCCTTCTGTGCCCCTCACGCACGCGTTCCCCGTGTGCCCTCTGGCGCGCGTTCCCTCTGTGCCTTCACTTGAGTTCCCTGTGTGCCCTCCCGCGCGCTCCCCGTGTGCCCTCAGGCGCTTGGTCCCCGTGTGCCCTCAGGCGCGCGTTCCCTCTGTGCCCTCACGCGCGCTCCCCGTGTGCCCTCGGGCGCGCGTTCCCTCTGTGTCCTCACTCGAGTTCCCCGTGTGCCCGCAGGCGCGCGTCCTAAGCAGGGCGGCGACTGCGCCCCAGTCCCCCCACGCGCTGGTCTCGGGGCGGCGGCCTGAGCGCCTGACGCGGCGGGCGGGCCCGTGGCCCGTCGCTAGAGGGCGCGCCCCGCACGGGTTCTCCGCGCGCCGGCCCGCCTCCGCCCGCGCCGGTTTCCGGCGGCTCCTCAGGAAATCTGGCCGAAAAGAGCGGGCGTTCTGTCTGACGCCTTGGGCCGTCTCCAGCCGGGCCCAGTTGGGAGAGCCCAGTCTACGGCTGCAGGAGCCGCCCTCCCCAGGCCACTCTGAGCGCCCCCTGCCCGCGGCCGAGGACGCAGATCCCAAGGCCAATTCCACAGCGACGGGAGCAGCCAGGGGCCGGAAACCAGCTTCCAGCCCTAACACAGGGCTGACGGCACCGGCCAACCCCCCATCCGTCAGTAACGCTGCTCCTCTCTGCCTCTGTGTCTCTCTGCCTCTGTGTCTCTGTGTCTCTGTCTCTTTGTCTCTCTCTCTGTCTCTTTGCTTCCGTATCTGTCTCTGTCTCTTTGCCTCTGTCTCTCTCTCTCTCTCATGTCTCTGTCTCTCTTTGTCTCTCATATCTTTGTCTCTCTGTGTCTCTGTCTCTTTGTCTCTCTCTCTGTCTCTTTGCTTCTGTATCTCTCTGTCTCTGTCTCTCTCACGTCTCTGTCTCTTTGTCTCTGTCTCTCTGTGTCTCTGTCTCTTTGTCTCTCTCTCTGTCTCTTTGTCTCTCTCTGTCTCTGTCTCTCTCATGTCTCTCTGTCTCTCTCTATGTCTCTGTCTCTTTCTCACACACACATCATCTCCTTTCTCTTTAAACACCTGTGAGTTATTTCACCCAAGAACGCAGGCAGAAACCAGAGAGCGCAGGGTGCTTCACTTTGTACTGTTCCCTGTCACTTTTGCCCACTGCTTGTATGAATGCAAGCGTTTTTTTCCCAAGAGAATTCACCGAGTTTGGACATCCTACTTGTTGTGGCCTGTTTGTGGCCATGACAAGTAAATCTGGGTTACAAAACCTGCATGGTTTTTACAGTTGGTCATTTAAAATGTCCTAGTAATGCTCAAAATTCTCCAAGCCAGGCTTCAGCAATATGTGAACCGTGAAATTCCTGATGTTCAAGCTGGTTTTAGAAAAGGCAGAGGAACCAGAGATCAAATTGCCAACATCCGCTGGATCATTGAAAAAGCAAGAGAGTTCCAGAAAAACATCTATTTCTGCTTTATTGACTATGCCAAAACCTTTGACTGTGTGGATCACAATAAACTGTGGAAAATTCTTCAAGAGATGGGAATACCAGACCACCTGATCTGCCTCTTGAGAAATTTGTATGCAGGTCAGGAAACAACAGTTAGAACTGGACATGGAACAACAGACTGGTTCCAAATAGGAAAAGGAGTTCATCAAGGCTGTATATTGTCACCCTGTTTATTTAACTTATATGCAGAGTACATCATGAGAAACGCTGGACTAGAAGAAACACTGGACTGGAAGAAACACAAACTGGAATCAAGATTCCCGGGAGAAATATCAATAACCTCAGATATGCAGATGACACCACCCTTATGGCAGAAAGTGAAGAGGAACTAAAAAGCCTCTTGATGAAAGTGAAAGTGGAGAGTGAAAAAGCTGGCTTAAAGCTCAACATTCAGAAAACGAAGATCATGGCATCTGGTCCCACCACTTCATGGGAAATAGATGGGGAAACAGTGGAAACAGTGTCAGACTTTATTTTTCTGGGCTCCAAAATCACTACAGATGGTGACTGCAGCCATGAAATTAAAAGACGCTTACTCCTTGGAAGGAAAGTTATGACCAACCTAGATAGCATATTCAAAAGCAGAGACATTACTTTGCCAACAAAGGTTCGTCTAGTCAAGGCTATGGTTTTTCCTGTGGTAATGTATGGATGTGAGAGTTGGACTGTGAAGAAGGCTGAGCACTGAAGAATTGATGCTTTTGAACTGTGGTGTTGGAGAAGACTCTTGAGAGTGCCTTGGACTGCAAGGAGATCCAACCAGTCCATTCTGAAGGAGATCAGCCCTGGGATTTCTTTGGAAGGAATGATGCTAAAGCTGAAACTCCAGTACTTTGGCCACCTCATGCGAAGAGTTGACTCATTGGAAAAGACTGTGATGCTGGGAGGGATTGGGGGCAAGAGGAGAAGGGGACGACAGAGGATGAGATGGCTGGATGGCATGACTGACTCGATGGACGTGAGTCTCAGTGAACTCCTGGAGTTGGTGATGGACAGGGAGGCCTGGCGTGCTGCAGTTCATGGGGTGGCAAAGAGTCGGACATGACTGAGCAACTGATCTGATCTGATAAATAATATGAAGCCCAGAAAGTAATATTCGCCTCTGTTAACATCTTTGCGAGTGCGTGGCCGGCTGGCCTGTGGATTACAGGGAGTCTTCAGAGGCTGCGGTGGTCCCGCCCCCTCACCCTGCCCGGCCTGGAATCCTCTGTGATCCGCCAACTGGCCCCGCCCCCAAGGCTCACTTGGGAGCATGAGAAAGGGGCCGGAGCTTAGATCAAGGCTGGTCACTCAGCTCTATCCTCAGAAAAAAAAGTGCCAACCACCTGCGCTGACAGGTGCCGACCGACATCGGACCTCCTCCTGAAGGGCGCCCCCTGCAGACCACCCCCATATTCCTCTGCCGCTCAGCGCGGGGAGAGCCCAGGCCACGCAGGCCCCTGAGCCGGCAATGCAGGCAAACCGCCTCTACTGATCCCCCATCCGCTGGCCCCTGGGACCTTCCCAGGCAAACCTGCGCCCAGGGGGTCATGGCAGCCCGTGCTGGGGTCTGGGGGCAGCTCTGCCAGGGCTGTGTCCACAGCGAGTCAGAACCAGGAGGACGGGGACTCAGGACGCCTTCTTTCCTAACTCTGAGCCCTGAGAGTATGATTCCACAGATACGCAAAGTCAAGAGTCAAACCCAGGAACCACAGTATCCCCAGTAGCTGTGGTACAGCAACGCCCTGCCCTGCACTAAGTCTAAACACTTACATGTGCAAAGCCAGGTCCAGACCAGACTACAAACACCCGGCCCTGCACTAAGTCCAGACACTTACACGCACAAAGGCTGATCCCAGCTCGCTCAGCAAGGTCGCCCTCATCTGCTCCCAAGTCACCGAGGAGGTGCCGGCTGCCTACCTGAGTGAGGAGGCGGGGGCTGGGCCTCCACCCGTGGCTCCTACGCGACTCGGGGCCAGACCACGTGCTCCCGGCCGGCTTCCCCAGGAGGATGAAGCCAGAGCCCAGGGAAACCCAGCGTCCAGGGAGGAGCCACAGCTGAGACAGGCCCAAGAGGACTCAGCTGCCCACCCCACCGACCAGGGTTCATCCTCAAGGGGGCCTCTGGGACCCACGTCCTCCCCCACTGCTGACGAGATGTGGTCTCGTCATTGATTCAATGCGTGTGTGCCGAGCACCTGTCGTGGTACTCTGATGGGGAAGGCCCCATTCCCGCCCTCCTGGAGGCTGTGGTCCTGGGAACAGCAGGCTTTTACTGAGAACCGCCAAAGATACGGCGTGTGGGGAAACCCAAGAATACGTGTCTGTGAATATTAGATTAAGAACGGCAGATTTGGGGTTGACGCATACACACTGCTGTGTATTAAACAGGTAACCAACGAGGACCTACTGTGCCACACAGGGAGCTCTCCTCAATACTCCATAGTAACCCAAAGGGAAAAGAATTTGAAAAAGAATAGATACATTATTACATATAATTGAATCACTTTGTTGTACACCTGAAACGAACTTAACATTGTTTATCAACTCTGCTCCAATATAAATTAAAAATTAAATGCAAGAATGGTAAGTCACTACAGAATTCAGAAAATTCCCTATAAAAGAACAGCATTCTGTAAAGTAGGTAAATAACAAGGACCTACTGTATAGCACAGGGAACTATGCTCATTGTCACGTAATAACCTATTAGGGAAAGTAATCTGAAAAGAAAGCCTATATGTGTGTGTATAACTGAGTCACCTTGCTGTTCACTTGAAATGAAACAGCCTTGTAAATGAACTGTACTTCAACTTAAAAAAAGTAACAGAACAGCCTTCTGCCTAAGCAGTACTTACTGCAGGGGAATTTTATGTGGTCAAGATGGAGTGGTGATTTAAGGCTCTATTTAGGAACCATTACGCCAAGAGATAACCGTGTAATTAACATCAGAGTCCATTAATATTGGCCGCACTGGTGACCCCACTCAGGTAAGCTGCCATCTTCATTGCGTGTAAATGACCCCAAAGAGGCTCATCCAGGTTGTGTGAATGTCACTTCAAAGAAAATAATTGGGGGAAGTCTAACACGTATTTTTGTGGCATTATCATCTCATCTTGTCATCTTTCACAGAAGAGTTTCAAGTTCCCTGGGAGCACATGTGAGCATGGGGTTAGCTCCACACCTCGGCGGAGATTGTTCCTGGTTCTGACTCTGATTTCTGGTCCCTCCTGCTCAGAGGTGTGCTTCTTGGCAGATGGGAGCAGCACCCAGTTTCCTGGGAAGTTCTCAGCTGTGTGTTCTGGGAGGAGAAAGGAGAGAACTCTTTCTGCCCCCTGAAACCAGGCTCACTGCAGGTAGACAGCAAGTGAGCCGGACGCCAACTAAGGTTCAGTCTGCTGACACTTCTCTCATGGGCTTGGGGGCCATTCCACTTGGTTCCTTAGCTTATAAAAGCCATCTCGAATGTTGAAGTCACCCACAGTCAGACCGCTGCCCCTCAGCCTGATCTAACGGGGTAAGAGAAGATAAAGGCACCTGGGAGCCAACGTGGGGACCCACCCGAAGGGGTCCCCCTCCTGTGGTGTTGTCCACAGCACAACCAGTTTCCAGGAGAGGACGGCTCCCTCCCGGGAAATCCCCCACCACCCTGCTGGAGCTCCATCTGCACACACTGGGGATTTGTGCAGGTCACCTCATCCAGACTGGTCACGACTGGACGACCTCCCAGCACAGGTCGCACAAGCAGACCCACGTGTGCCTGTGCATTTCACGTCCTGTCTCGCCCTGTTCAGAGGAGTCACATGTGACACTGCTTCCTGCAAGTGGGTCCAAGGACGACCCTCTTCCTCCAGAGCCCGCTCCAAGATGCGGCTCACTGGGCAGGCTCTCAGCAGCTCCAGTATCACCTGCGGAGGAGGGGACTCGGACATGATGAAATGAATACGTCCTTCAAAAGTGACCCGGCCTGGAGATCACAGACACGGTGACAGGGATGGAGAGAAAGAGGGGGACAGAAAAGAGTAGGGGCTACATGGAGGCAAGTCCAGGGCTGCTGTGGGGGGCAGGGGGGCAGGGGGCGGGGGGGCAGGGGGGCAGGGGGGCGGGGGGCAGGCAGACAAAGAGCAGCGTCACCACGGACAACAGAGCGAAGAGGCCGGTCATGCAGGTGGTCCCGGCCGTCATTCTTGCGTCAACAGCCCTCACAGGGACCTCGAGTGAGTCTCCATAAATACTTCGTGGGCTGAGATTACCTCCCTGTGGACTCCCACAAAGGTGACCACACCTTTAAAACCTTACGTGGGTACATTTCACTCGGACAGGAGTTTCAGTATTTAACTACCTGTCTGTCTGACAAGCACGCCTTGTTCCAAATAATGCGGAAGCGTTTGAATGTTTCAGCATCGTGGGCTCTTCCCAGACCCAAGTGTCTTTGTACAAGACCCTGCCCCACCATCAGCCACACAGGGGACATGTCAAGCTGATGATGTAGCTAGCTGTATGCAATCTGAGTCTTTATTACTGGTGGAGAAGAAGATGGAAGACAAAGCAACATTTCCTAAGCGCAGGCTCCGCTGGGCACTGGGCTAGATGAGAGGCACGCACAGTCTTGCTGAGGTTCTGTCTACAGGCATTTCTCTACGCGCGGCTGGGGGCGTTTTTGGAGAGGACATGGTTTGTTTTTTACTGAAGTTTATCACTGACGTACAGGGATCTGCATGTACATATTTAAAGTGACGAGCTTTCACATGAATACACACCCGTGAAGCCATCGCTGCCGTGAACATAGCGCACGCGTCATCGTCCGGAACATCCTCAGGCTCCTTTGTTAGCCTTCCCCCACCTCCCAGCAATGTCTACGTCCACTTTCTGTGTCTACATCACCGTAGTCTCGCTCACGCTTTTCAGCACCTTATCGAAAGGAAATCATAAAGGACGGACCTTCCGCCCAGCCTTTTGAGGCAGCGTGACGGCTTAGCGATCCCTCCAGGCGTGGTGCGCCAGGAGCTCGTCCCTGTCCTTTGCTGAGCGTGTCCTGCGGGCGGGCTTGGCCAGCCGCCCTCTGAGGGGCGTTTGTGTTGCTCCCACTTTGGGGATCATTACAAATGTGGCAAACATTCATATCCAAGGCTTTGGTCATATGATTTCTTAATTTGGAGTAGATACCGAGACGCGGGATTGACCCGACCACATGGTAGGAACACACACAACCTTTTGAGAAGCTACGCGTTTTCCATTCGCGCATCTTTGAGATTCTTGCTGTGTCCTGGAGCCACGTTCTTTATCAGATGTGTGTTTTTCTACCAGGTTGTAGCTTGACCTCTCACCGCCTGAAAGGAAATTCTGAAAAACAGAACCTCTAATGGTGAAGCCAAATTATCAGTTCTTTCATTCACATTTGTGTTTTGATGATGTATATAAAGAAATCTTTGCTTAATCCAGGGTCGTAAAGGTTTTATCTTATGTCTTCTTCTTGAAGTTTTATAATTTTATGTTTTACACTTAGGTGTGTACCTATTTTGAGTGCATCTTTGTGATGTGAGGTGTGGATTGAGTTCCCTTCTGGCATATGGATACCCAGATTTTTTCTAGCACCATTTAAAAATAACTATCCTTTCTGCACTGAATTGCCTTCGTACCTTAGTTGAAAATCAATTATCTGTATATGTGTGTGTCTATTTCTGCACTTTCTATTCTGTTCAGTTGATTTATCTGTCTACCGGGACAGCAAAACCACACAACTTTGATCAGTGTAACTTTATAATTAGTCTTGAAACCAAGGCGTGTTAGGCCTGCAATTTGTTTCTCTTTTCAGTTTTTTGGTGTCTTCTAGGATCTTCACACTCCCATAAACACAGATTCATGGAAATCATCTTGTCAATTATTACAAAAAAAAAAATCCTGTTCAAATTTTGATTGGTATCATATTGAATCCTCAGATCAATTTGGGGAAAACTGACATTTTAGGAATATTGAATCTTCTGACTCACAAACATGGCACATCTTTCATATTATTTAGGCATTCTTTAATTCCTCTCATCTATATTTTATAATTTTCAGTTGTCAGATTTATCCCTAAGTATTTCATACTATTTTATGCTATTGTGAATAGTATTTTTTGTTTCAATTTCTGTGCTCAAAGAAATTCAGTATACCTTTGCATATTGATGTGGTATCCTATTAGCCTGCTGCGCTCACTGACTGGTTCTCACAGACGTTTTTATAGATCCCGTTGGAATCTCAGTGAAAGGAGCCAGACTGAAAGGAGCATATACTCACTGTATTATTCCACTTACACAAAACGCTAGAAAATATAAACTAACCCATAGCCACAGAGCCCCGGCCGGGGCAGGGGTGGGAGGAGCGTTACGAGGGGGAGCCAGAAAACTTTGGGGAGCCGTGAATGCATTTGTTCTATTCTTCGTGGTGAAGGTTTCCCATTTATATATCTGTCAAACCTTATCAAAGACTGCAATTTATACATGTACACTTTATTTTTTATGAATCAAGCCTCAAAAGAAGTTGCTTTTAAAAAATCCTTTGATAAGTTGGAACTAAATTTCCCAGTGATCCAAACACGTGGAGTTACAGGGAGAGGACAGAGGGGTTGGGAGGGAAGCGAGGCCCTGAGACCATGGGCTTCTCACAGGGTCAGAGAGGAGGGGCCGTGAGTACTGCTCAACCCTGAGCAGGTGCTGGCGGGAAACCTGGGCTGGGGTGGGGTGAGGAGGTGGTCACAGGAGATGGGGTCAATGATGGGCGGGGGTGGGTGAGGAGGTGATCACATGAGATGGGGTCAATGACAGGAAGGGGTGGGTGAGGAGGTGATCACAGGAGATGGGGTCAATGATGGGCGGGGGTGGGTGAGGAGGTGATCACATGAGATGGGGTCAATGATGGGCGGGGGTGGGTGAGGAGGTGATCACAGGAGATGGGGTCAACGACAGGAGGGGGTGGGTGAGGAGGTGATCACAGGAGATGGGGTCAGTGATGGGCTGGGGTGGGGTGAGGAGGTGATCACAGGAGATGGGGTCAATGATGGGCGGGGGTGGGTGAGGAGGTGATCACAGGAGATGGGGTCAATGACGGGCAGGGGTGGGTGAGGAGGTGATCATATGAGATGGGGTCAATGACAGGAGGGGGTGGGGTGAGGAGGTGATCACAGGAGATGGGGTCAATGACGGGCGGGGGTGGGTGAGGAGGTGATCACAGGAGATGGGGTCAATGACAGGAGGGGGTAGGTGAGGAGGTGATCACAGGAGATGGGGTCAACGACAGGAGGGGGTGGGTGAGGAGGTGATCACAGGAGATGGGGTCAATGACGGGCGGGGGTGGGTGAGGAGGTGATCACAGGAGATGGGGTCAACGATGGGCGGGGATGGGTGAGGAGGTGATCACATGAGATGGGGTCAACGATGGGAGGGGGTGGGGTGAGGAGGTGATCACAGGAGATGGGGTCAACGACAGGAGGGGGTGGGTGAGGAGGTGATCACAGGAGATGGGGTCAATGACAGGAGGGGGTGGGTGAGGAGGTGATCACAGGAGATGGGGTCAACGACAGGAGGGGGTGGGTGAGGAGGTGATCACAGGAGATGGGGTCAACGACAGGAGGGGGTGGGTGAGGAGGTGATCACAGGAGATGGGGTCAATGACAGGAGGGGGTGGGTGAGAAGGTGATCACAGGAGATGGGTCAACGATGGGCGGGGATGGGTGAGGAGGTGATCACATGAGATGGGGTCAACGACGGGAGGGGGTGGGATGAGGAGGTGATCACAGGAGATGGGGTCAACGACAGGAGGGGGTAGGTGAGGAGGTGATCACAGGAGATGGGGTCAACGACAGGAGGGGGTGGGTGAGGAGGTGATCACAGGAGATGGGGTCAATGACGGGCGGGGGTGGGTGAGGAGGTGATCACAGGAGATGGGGTCAACGATGGGCGGGGATGGGTGAGGAGGTGATCACATGAGATGGGGTCAACGACGGGAGGGGGTGGGGTGAGGAGGTGATCACAGGAGATGGGGTCAACGACAGGAGGGGGTGGGTGAGGAGGTGATCACAGGAGATGGGGTCAATGACAGGAGGGGGTGGGTGAGAAGGTGATCACAGGAGATGGGGTCAACGATGGGCGGGGATGGGTGAGGAGGTGATCACATGAGATGGGGTCAACGACGGGAGGGGGTGGGGTGAGGAGGTGATCACAGGAGATGGGGTCAACGACAGGAGGGGGTGGGTGAGGAGGTGATCACAGGAGATGGGGTCAACGACAGGAGGGGGTGGGTGAGGAGGTGATCACAGGAGATGGGGTCAACAATGGGCAGAGGCTGTCTTCTCAACCTTCCTCTCCTGCCTTGAAGTGATTCAGGTCATGACACAGCAGACATGTCTGAGAAGTTCACAGACAATTCATATAATGACAGCTGGCAGCTCAAGACCATGACTCAGAATCATCTCCCTAAACAAGGACACTATCCCAAAATTAAGGAGCTCTAGTTCATTAGGAACAAACATAAAATACGGATGTTAGGTTTAGAAATCCACTCCATAAGTTCAGCCTGGGTGTCAACGTCTTGCTTGGTGGTAGTTCTCATCGAATAGGCCTCGTCGGGCTTGCCGACCATCAGTAGGGACTAGGGGAGTTACAGGAAGCCGCGGGCTAAGTTGCGAGAAGCACGGGCTCTGAGTTTTCAAGATTAAACAGGGACAAACAGATTGGCAAGCAGCTCTGGGGCTGTTGACTGCAGAGACAACTCAGCTCACACAGCCCTCTCTGCTCTCCCACATCTGGAGCCGGATGCCTGGCCAGGCCCCAGATTTCAGGAGAAACGTGGGCAAGAGGGAGACATCTCAAGGTGGGTCACAGTGGAAACCATCCTGGTATGTTGTATGAACAAGAGTTAAAGGAAACACGCTTCACCTGGAAAGAGGGGGCTTCTTCACATCCGTGTGCTCCTGCGTATGAGACCAGACTGGACCTGAGAAATCAGACCAACAGAACGGCCAGCAAATGGAGGCGGAGAAGGCAAGAGCTCCGGAGACCACAGGGACGCACCTTGCCATCAGAGCCTCCAGATCCCTCCTCGCTGGAGGAGGACCGCCCCGGTGGAGAGTGTTTCCGCTCTGAGAGACCAGGACGTACGGAGCTCAGAGGGAAGGACCACGGGATGCTTTCAAGGGATGCTCACTCAGGCCGCAGTCTCAGGGCCAATCTCGACAGATCCCCTGCAGCCTCTGCTCACAGACAGCTCCTGCCCGCCATCAGCCTTCCCACGACTGCAAGCGCAGTCCACCAGAGGGATACAGAGTTCTCGAAGGACACCACCCCCCATGCCTCCCCAGAGAGACTCGGCCAAAGCCAGGTCTGCGGACATAGGCGCCAACGTGCACTTCAAACCACGGGCCTCGCCATGTCCGGCAGGCTCTCACCTCCCAAACCAGGGTCCTCCCTGACTCACGGCATCTCAAGAAAGATGTGCTTGGTGACACCCCGGAAGCCCGTCCAGTTCCCTGATGGCTCAGATGGTAAAGAATCTGCCTGCAATGCAGGAGACCCAGGTTCGATTCCTGGTCGGGAAGATGCCCTGGAGAAGGGAATGGCTGCCCCCTCCAGTATTCTTTCCTGGAAAATCCCATGGACAGAGGAGCCTGGCGGGTTACAGTCCGTGCAGCCACAAAGAGTTGGCACTGCTGAGACCAACACGTGGCAGGAGAAGAGATGCTGCTTCTTGCAGACTCTGTTCTAGAACGTTCCCTGGGAATCCAGTCTCATGGTCTTCAGGGTCAGAACCCAGCCGTTGTCGGCTTTGGGATGTCAGGTATGGGCCTTTGGAGAAACCACTGCACATTTTCAAGATTAAACAGGGACAAACAGATTGGCAAGCAGCTCTGGGGCTGTTGACTGCAGAGACAAAAAACGTTCTGGAACCGATGCCCAGAAAGAACAAAGCCTGAGTATGGGATGTGGGTTTTTCCGCCAGAAAATACGGGGTCCAAGCGGCCTCTGGCTGCGTTGCTGGGTGTTTGCTGGCAGAGCCTTTGTTGTTTCCCGTACAACAATGGTAAGCGTCCTCTCTGTTTGCACACGGGTTAGTTAGTGTCTGGGATGGAAGCAGAATGCACAAAAGAAGTCCTCTGCCATTTCGAGACAAATGACTCGGACATGATGAGATGCAGAGAGAAACCTAATTAGTTCTTCTGGGCCCTGGAGAGCCGGCCCCTCTCTCAGATCCAGTTCCCAGGTTAGCCCAGAAGGAGGCGCGTGGAGCAGACCCACTCGCGCCAAAAGGGACCCCCAAGGAACAGCCTACCGCCGCCGGGCCGGTCAGACCCCTGACCCGCTGCCAGGTGGCCACACCGCAGGCCCGGCTGCCCACCCGCCCTGCGCTGCGTTCCCAGCTTTCCCGGGGTCTGCCCCAGCAGAACTGATGATGGGCCATTCCGGGAGACTTCGTGCCCGACGCCGGACGTGGTGTGTGTGGGTGCTGGGGGTGTTTGCGTGTATTTGTGTGTATGTGTGCACCTGTGTGTTTGTGCACGTTTGTGTCTGAAAGCTTCTGTGTATGTATGTGTTTTGTGTGTGCCTGAGTGTGTACTTGTATATGTGTATATATGCATCAGTGTGTTTGTGTGTATGTGTCTGTGTCTGAAAGTGTCTGTGTGTGGAGTCTGTATTTGCACGTGTGTGTGTGTGCACACGCACTGGACAGGCACACAGAGGCACAGACCCCCCTTTTTCTCCTCTGGCCTGGAGACCAGACTCAGGCTGCAGCCTGTGGGCCTGCTCCGTGCAGGGTTGAACCAAGCCCTCCAGCCTCAGGACCAGGCTTTCCCAGTGCCTGCTCTGCTGACATCGGGACCAGGTGGGCCTTGGCTGGGCCCGTCCTGTGCATCCTGGCAGCAGCCCTGGCCTCCGTATGCCGGGTGCCAATGCCATCCCTGATGTGACCGCCCCAAGTGACCCCAGATCCTGCCGTGTCCCTGGGGCAGAACTGCCCTGAGGACCACTTCCTAAACCTGCCACGCAGTGGGTGAGAAAAGACGAGGAAGAGAAAACCAGGCTGAAGACAAGAATACCCCTCGCACCCGGAGGTGGAGGAAACAGAGAAGCCACGCCCCCTGCTGGTCCCCGTGCCTCCCTGCGGTCCCTCCTGGGTCCCCACGTTGTTGTCTAAGAGCCAGAGGAGAGCAGGGAGGCATCCTTGAGCTTCACAGGAGATGTGCCTGGGGCCCCCCTGGAGCATGGATCCAGCAAAGGAAGACCCATGGATCTCCAGATATTTGAGGAGATCCAGCCACACCGGAGATAAAGTGCCAGACAAGCGCAAAGGAGAACAAGTGATTAGCAGACACAGCTAACTCAGAAAAAAATAATAGGGCTTTAAAAGTTTCTATTTTCAAAAAGAATGTGCTTGTTCTAAGAAAGAAAAAGCTTCTATTTTCAAAATGACTGAATATAACACTGAGCCCAGGGGTGGGGAGAGGGAAGTGGATGCTATTAGGAAAGCACTGAACAGGAGGAAAGAGCCTCTAAACGTGGAAGCGAAAGCAAAAATTAGAAGCAAAAACTTAACATGGAACATTAAGAAGGTAAGCTTTGGAATTCTTCTAGAAATAGAACAGTAAGAAAAAGAATCATAACTCTAAAGCTAAAGAAAAGTTGAGGAGTAACCCATATTAGACAAATAGATCCAGAAAGGAAGACGAGAGAGAATCGTCCAGGGGCTTCCCTGGGGGTCCGGTGGCTACGACTCATCACTTCCCAATGCAGGGGGCCCAGGTCTGATCTGTGGTCAGGGAACTGGATCCCACATGCTGCGACTAAAGAGCTCACGCGCAGAAACAAAGATCAGAGATCCCGCATGACCCAGTGCAGTCAAACAAATAAGCATTTAAGAAAGCAAAAAGAAAACCACCCAAGAAATAATATTAACACAAGAAAACATCTCAGGACATTTCAGAAAGAGCCTTCCCCCACCAAGTGCCAGCAGAATGAGAGTGAACGGTCAGAGGGTCGAAAATAAAGAAAAGATCCTGAAAACGTCCAGAAAAGAAACTGCACGGGTTCCCTGCACTCCTTTCTGCTGCCCACCTTCTTAAACCACCAGATATCAGAGAACAACAGAGCCCAAACTGTCAGCCATGGAGTGTTTCTTTCAGGCTAGGTTTGCATATCCAGCTGAGCTACAGGCACATGAAAATATAAATGTAAATATAAAGAACTTTACCTTGGATGTCTACTCTTTAAAAAAAAAAAGCCAACAAGCTGAGAATATGTTCCAGAGAAACAAAGGAGTAAGCCAAGGAACGAGTGTGGTTATGCTCATTAATTTTATCTTTCTCCCTCTCCCTCCCAAGAATGTTCATCCACGGTTAGACTGGCATGGGTTTCGGTGAGTGGGTAATACTTACAAAAGCAAGTCCAGGGGAGAAACAGAATGAAAAAAGATGTGAAAGTTAGGAATGAGCACATGAAGTTTTAAATAATTTAAAAGATATACTGGAGAGGCTGATGGAAGGCAAGTAGATGGAAGACGAAGGGGTGATTTTTAAAAATTGCTGATATCTACATAGCCTCAACATGGATTTGAGAAGTCTGAGTAGGAATTTTGGTTATTTTCAAATAAATTATTTCTTTGGTGGAATGCCTTCCTTTGACCTCAAGTTTTCTATGAGATGAGACCACATGGGTCATGTTTTCAAAGAATTATAAGTTAACAACAGTCACTTCAGACTCAAAGCACAGATTATATAATTAAAGGAAGTGAAGTGAAGTCGCTCAGTCGTGTCCAACTCTTTGGGACCCCATTGCACTGTAGCCCACCAGGCTCCTCCATCCGTTGGATTTTCCAGGCAAGAATAGTGGAGTGGGTTGCCATTTCCTTCTCCAGAGGATCTTCCCGACACAGGGATTGACCCGGGGTCTCCCACGTTATAGGCAGTCTCCTTAGCATCTGAGCCACCAGGGATAATTAAAGGAAACATGAGGTCAAATGTCATGGAAGCGGGGCACATGATGCAGGTGGAATCAAGACACAGTATTTTATTCCTTTAATCATAAAAAAAAATGCACGTTTACAGGAAGAGTTTTTAAAAAGCTGAAAGGTAAGGATAATTGCAGATATATACATGCTAAACAACAGAAGATAAAAATAAAAGCATTTTTAAAGTAATGGTGAAAAAGCACTTAAAACTCAAAACAAAACAAGAATTAGGGAGCTTTTCATCTTGTTCTGTGCTCTGGAATAGCTTATGTAGCATTATCACCAAATGTTCCTTAAAATAGGAGATCTTCTCAGCAAAGTTGATGATTAAGCCCTTGAAATCCACTCTTTTAACCAATGCAATGATGCTTGAAATTGAAATAACAAGTATCCATATTAAAAACTGAAAATTATACCATTATTTTCAGATATGAACATGATTATGGGCTCAGTAATTTCAAGAGAATCAACAATAACAGCAACTACGATAATAAAACTACCTTAACTAATACGGAATTAACAAAACACCCAGACTCAAAACAAACCTGCCAGAACCCTGAGCGCTGCTCAGGCCCCTCTGCCGCCTACGGCTCATGCTCTTGTCGTCTCTCATTTGTCTGTCTTCAATTCTGCTGCACAGTGTTACGGTCATCATCGTGGCAATAATGACCAGCGTTCTTCAAGTGCTGACTATGTTCCGGGAAAATATGTGATAAGTCATATGGATTATTTATCACATATACTTTTAATAACGTTCCATATGGCCTTATCTTTGGCCTGTGGCTTAGAATACTTAAGTTTAGCCAAGCTAAACCACACATCCCTCTCCCAGGTGTCCCTCTCCCACGTGTCTCCCTCTCCCAGGTGTCTCCCTCTCCCAGGTGTGTCCCTCTCCCAGGTGTCTCCATCTCCCAGGTGTGTCTCCCTCTCCCAGCTGTCTCTCTCTCCAAGGTGTCTCCCTCTCCCCCAGGTGTGTCTCCTTCTCCCAGGTGTCTCCCTCTCTCCCAGATGTGTCTCCCTCTGCCAGGTATCCCTCTCCCAGGTGTCTCTCTCTCCCAGGTGTCTCCTTCTCCCAGTTGTGTCTCCCTCTCCCAGGTGTCTTTCTCTCCCAGGTGTCACCCTTTCCTAGGTGTGTCCCACTCCGAGGTGTCTCCCTCTCCCCCAGGCGTGTCTCCCTTTCCCCGGTGTCTCCCTCTCTCCCAGGTGTGTCTCCCTCTCCCAGGTGTCTCCCTCTCCCAGGTGTCCCTCCCCCAGGTGTGTCTCCCTCTCCCAGGTGTGTCTCCCTCTCCCAGGTGTGTCTCTCCCCCAGGTGTCTCCCTTTCCCAGGTGTCTCTCTCTCCCAGGTGTCTCTCTCTCCCAGGTGTCTCCCTCTCCCAGGTGTCTCTCTCTCCCAGGTGTCTCCCTCTCCCAGGTGTCTCTCTCTCCCAGGTGTCTCCCTCTCCCCCAGGTGTGTCTCCCTCTCCCAGGTGTGTCTCCCTCTCCCAGGTGTGTCTCTCCCCCAGGTGTCTCTCTCTCCCAGGTGTCTCCCTCTCCCAGGTGTCTCCCTCTCCCAGGTGTCTCTCTCTCCCAGGTGTCTCCCTCTCCCAGGTGTCTCTCTCTCCCAGGTGTCTCCCTCTCCCCCAGGTGTGTCTCCCTCTCCCAGGTGTGTCTCCCTCTCCCAGGTGTGTCTCTCCACCAGGTGTCTCCCTCTCCCAGGTGTCTCCCTCTCCCAGGTGTGTCCCTCTCCGAGGTATGTGTACAGGTGGGTGTCTTCCTCGGTGGTGACCTGGGCCTTCAGCCCAGCCTCTGAGGCTCAGCAGTAACTATGGCAGAAAGTGTGTTTATGGGAAGGGGCACCTTATGCAATGCTGCACCTCCACGGGAAGACTAGCTCTTGGTCCTGGCCCGGCCTGTGATCCCAGTTCTCGTCTGCCTCGGTCAGGGTCCAGCAGGGGTGCAGCCTCCCTCTCCAGACCATCCGCACAAGCACCTTCCCCGCTCTGCCTCAGTGATCTCTAGCTAGTGTCTTTCTGACGCTGACCCGAAGTGTTTACTCAGAGCATCTGTCTCGGCCCTCTTTTTTGTCCTCGTGCAGCTGACGCTCTATTTGTGACTCCTGTGTCTGGCATTTCTCTCACCGCCTCCCGCATTAGCAGGCAGGGGCGCTGCGCCCTCTGGTTCCTGCGCGCCCTCGCCCGGGCCAGCTCAGTACCGGCTGTCGGTCCGGGCGATGCGAGCGGCTCTGAGGGTCTTCACGGGCGCAGGGGGAGGGCTAGGGGCAGGGGCTCCGGGGGCAGCGCCAGGGAGCAGACCCGCAGTAGTTCTAAACTTAATGACGAGAAGGAGGAGCAGGCAGGAGGCCAGGACGGGCCTTCCTGACCCCACCTGGGCCAGCCGGAGGCCAGCGCCTGCCTCCTCGCTTCC
This sequence comes from Bubalus kerabau, assembly GCF_029407905.1. Lineage (NCBI taxonomy): Eukaryota > Metazoa > Chordata > Mammalia > Artiodactyla > Bovidae > Bubalus > Bubalus kerabau. The sequence continues at coordinate 89,649,159 of NC_073635.1, read as the reverse complement.
TCCAGCTTCCCTGGTGGGCGGCCCGGTGAGGCAGAGCGACACTCCACAGGCCAGAATCTGATGAGGGGGACACAGCGGACAAACGCAGACTCAGGGACACTCTACCAAGTGATTGGCCTGTCCTCTTCAGAGGAATCGAGAAAGACAAAGTGTGAAGCGCGCTTGCAGATCTGCAGAGATGACTGTGGGTGAAGAAAAATACATCGGCGGAGGACACGACTGAGACAAAGGCAGGATCTGAACGCGTGCTGTCGATGGGCACTATTGTTGGTCAAAGTTCAATGCGTTGATTTGGATGACCGCATCATGAGTGAGAGAGGGGTGTGACCCGACTCTCACAGAGCGGAGAACGTCAGTGTGAAGACGGCGACAGAAGTGGGGCGATGTCCTTACAAACCGAAGGTTACCAGTCACAGCAGGAGCTGGGGGCCAGGACAGTCTCTGCCGCAGCCCCAGGAGGGACCCATGTGCTGTGTGTGGCAAACAAGCAAAGCGGTGTGTTCAGAATTAATGGCGGTGGTTGTAAACTGTTTAAATATGTAAAAGTGGCCAAGTCATGAAAGCAAGTCAATCACAGAACAACCTCTCCTGCACTATATGGCTTCCTCCATAAGGTTAAAAAAGTGAAAGTGTTAGACTCAGTCGTGTCTGACTCTTTGCGACTCTGTGGACTGTAGCCCCCCGGGCTCCTCTGCCCATGGGATTCTCCAGGCAAGAATACTGGGGTAGGTTGCCATTCCCTTCTCCAGGGGGTCTTCCCCACCCAGGGATCGAACCCCCATCTCCTGCATTGGCAGGCAGACTCTTCACCACTGAGCCACCACTGATCTATCCAAGCAACTGCCCAGCCTCTTCAAAGATGTCAGGGTCAGGACAGACCAGAAGCACTGAGGAGCTGTTCCAGACGGAAGGACACCCTGGAGACGTGACCCTCAGCGTCATTCCCGATCAGGATCAGCCTCTGACGGGAAACAAACGCCCGAAAAGGACGCTGCTGAGTCAGTTGGCAGCACGTGACAGTCTGGGAACGAGACCAGTGGCTCCAGGGACTCGAGGTGCTGCCTGAACACCCCACGCCCGCTGAGGGCTTGCGGAAGCTTCCTGCCAGTCACCTGGATTCCTGACTCAGAGTCTGGGCGGCGGGGCTGGGAATCTGCATTTCTAACGAGCTCCCAGGAGGCACTGTGGCTACAGCTGGTGCAGGGGCCCCACTTGGAGAAGCAGCCGTCAGATTGATGACCTTCCAGGGGTCAAGGTTAAATGTCCCAGTGTTGATAATTAAACCATTTGGTTGTGAAAGAATGTCTTGTTTTTACTGAATACACTGGACTGGAAGGACTTGACGTGATTTCAACTTAAATGGTTTGAAAGATGAGTGTGTGTGTGTGTGTGTATTTGTGTGTGTTCATGTGTGGTTATGTGTGTGTGTGTGTGAGTACGTAGAGAGAGCAGCTGGTAAAGAGCAGTGCAAAAGGTAAATAATGTGCCCGTCCTTCATCCACGGGCCTGCACTCACGTGTCTTCCAGCGGAGGCTCTGCAGACCAGGCTGTTCTGTCGTCACTCGGGAGAGAGGGAAGCCAGGGCCTACAAGATTCCACCGCTCCCATGACTCCTCCTTCCACAGCCCTGACAAGGTATGGCCAAGCGGCCCAAATCAGCCAGCCCATCTACACCATCTGAAGACCCGCACAGACAGTGGCTGCTCTCCTGCAAGCACCAAGGGGGTGGCAGCTACTGAGTGACCTCTCATCCCGCAGGCTCCGCTTCTGGGGCGAGAGGCCACTTTGCCTCCGAGAGCCCACACTCGGAGTGGATGGCTCGGGGTGCGAGCCCTCAGTCTGGAGGGATTTCCACTTTATGCCTCCACCCTGATCGTTACACAACACCGTTCATGACAGTCCCGTTATTCTGCTGGCAATAAAGAAGAGAAAGCCTGCGGCTTCTCTGTGGGCTAACCACCCAGCTCCCACGCCCTGTGGGGAAAATCGCACACGTTTTTTCTGCTTTAGAGATCAGAGGCACTGAGCGGGCTGAGAAGGACGTTACCAAGCATGGGAAGATTTGTGCAGGAAGAGCGCACGTCCGAGTCCAGAGTTAACACTGGACAGAAAGCAAAGGTGGGCAAAGCCGCAGGCCTGGGTGGAAGCGCACATGGTTCTCTCCCCAGGTCGAGGGCTGTGCTGAGACACCCCACAAGCAGGTGCCCCAGGGATCTCACCTGGCTAAGGCCATGTGCCTCCCTCAGACATGGAGATGTAAGGACACAAAGCGGAACATGCACGGCCCCGTGCTGAGTCCCCAGTGAGAGGACGGGGCACCGTGGACCTGCACCAGAATTGCCTCTGCAGGCTCTCTGGCTGCAGAGAGCGGGAGGGGTCTCCCAGACCACAGCCATGCCATGGGGCGCGCTGGTCCATGCATCCCCCTCACATCTGTCCATGTCTGGAGGGACAGGCCCCCAGAGCCCTGTGACCCCTCCCGTCAGCTGTGGCACGCCAGGACTGACACGTGGAGCCGCATGCCCAGGCTGAGAGTGCCCAGAAGCTGAAAACCCTCCCAGCTTTTTCATTCGTTCGTTCATCTTGCTCCCAGAAGGGCCCCTTGTATTCGTCCCCGTCAGGTTTCAGATGGGGAGGGTGGAGACGAGCTCAACCGCTCCCCCTGCACTCGGGGGTCGGGAAACACGGGCGTCACTGGGAGGGCTCCCCACTGCCCGTCGGCCGGGGGTCTCAGGCCCTGCGGGCAGCTTCTGCCGGCAGAGGTCCTGACCTCCCAGCTCACCCTTTGAGAGCAGCACCCCTTTTACAGATTCCTCTGAGGCCACACCAGAATGGCAGCAGAGACCACCTCCCACAGAGGAGGAATCCTGCCCCCCAGACCCAGCTCCGCAGGCTCTGCCGCCCCTTCCCCCGCACAACCACCATCCTCCGGAGCGAAGGCTCCTCCGGCGCTGTTCACGCTGGCGGGGGCCGGAACGCAGCGCGAGGGGAAAAGCTCCTGGGCGTGCTGTTGCCTGCGGAAGTCTTAGCACCTCAAGCCTTCTGACTCCCTCAGCCGTCAAACCAACCTCCGACAGGAAGATCCCCCCACAGAGAGAGCCGGATGCACGGAGGAGGAAAGGCATGCGTGTGGAACCGTCCGTCTCTCCTTCGACCGGTCCTAAGCACTCCCATCTGCTCTTTCTTACCAAAGGGTGGTAGCTGCTTTATTTTTCATTTCTGTGTCATGTCCGGAAAGTGAAGTCCAGTAGTGTATTCCCTTACTCAAATTCTGTTACTGTCGGGGAAAAATGGAGACTCTGTGGGATGTTTTACTCATTCTGCCTTCTGTTGGTTTATGCTGCTCAAGAATTTCATAGTTAGTCCATCCATGGAAAACCCAGAATTGTCCTCGAGGCCTAAAATTGTACATTCTCTTGCTGACATGGACAAAAAGTATACATCAAAGGCTGAAGGTAATGAACGCCCTTGAAAACTCTTGATGATGCAGAGTCTTTAATAGATAACACTCCCCTCAAAGCTGCGGTCACCCACTAGTACAAAATAGTATCAACTCTTTCTAGACCAAACACCCAGTCACGGCTGCGGCACATTTTTCTCCCTGGGCTCATCTCTTCTATTTAAAATCGCTAGCCCCGTGCGTCCTGAATGTTTACTGTTTTCCTCGGAAAGCGATGAGCAAGAATGCAGGCCGGTAAATAGTTATCAGCACCAGCTGTGCGGAGGGCGATGCGTTCCACGCAGGGGCAGATGGCAATCCCTTCCAAAGGCTGGCGTCCGTCTAAGCGCTGGCTTCTGCTTTTGAAGGGCATTTCCAAACACTGACGCAAGCCTGTTGTTCATGGTAGCAGTTTAAGAATCTGTTGCTAATGGTGATGATTTGCATTGAACAAAAGACGGTACTGCAAAGCGACTGACCGAAAAGCCCCTCGAGACAGGTGGTTTGAAGTGGAGGTCCGCGCTGACCACATTCTGCTCTCCTGTCCTGCAGCGGGGTCAACTGGAGCGAGCTCACGAGCACCCCAGCCATAGTCTCTGTGTCTGCACCCTAAGGAAATCAAAACCTGCCTCCTGGGGCATTCCTCACGTCCCAGGGCCCCCGCTACAGAATTTGGGACATAATGAGAAATCCTGAGCTTTATACACATCAGTGGACATCACGGGGAGCCTTTGCCAAATGAAGCCAGAGTCCCGGGGACAGTCATGTCCTGGGGAGGGCACGTGAGGACGGCGACCACACGCACCAGGGCCAGGCCCCCGCTGGTGCCCCCGGTGCAGGGAGCAGTCCCCAGGGGGAGCAGAGGGCCTCACCTCGAGGGGGCAGGGAGAGGGTAGGACACCCCCAGAGCCCAGGACTACCGTTACACGGATACACAGCTCACAATTCTACAAACCAGCAGCACCACCAAAACACAACAGGAAGGCTCACAGCCGACTCGCTTCTCCTGAGCTTGGGCACCGGCTCTGACCCCCAGCTCCGGGCCCTGGTCCCTTCTGGACGCACAGAGGCCCGAGGTGGCCTTATCAGCACACCGTCCGGGGTTCCCCGCCTCCTCCTTGAGGGTCATCACCTGGGCCGCCCCGTGGGGGCTGGGGGGGAAGGGGGTGCCCAGATCCGTGGAGAGGGTGTGACAGGCAGGGAGCCCCACCGCCAGCATGCTAAAGGTCTCCAAGGCCTCAGCAGTCTTCAGGACAGCACCAGGGGTCTCGGGCACGCCGTGCTCTCTCCAGACTATACTGCAGGAACCCTGGGCAGAGCCTGCCTGCCGAGGCCAGGGAGGGCTGGGGGCGTCTGATTTGCCCACGTCCAGGGGATCGGCCAGTGGATGACCTGCTCCAACAGTCAGCAGCCACATGTTTTAGCTTTCGCATCTGCTCACTGTGACCTCACTCTCCCCTGAGGCAAAAGCAGGTGCTCTTGCAGATATGACGTACCTGCCACACAAACCTGCAAGTGTTAGGCGTGGCAGGTCACGTGGAAGGAGTGAAGCTCGGTGTGAGTCTCAGTCCTCAGCACGGGCCAGGACGCTTTCCTTCTGGCTACGGGAGAAGACTCGAGAGTCCCTTGGACTGCAAGCAGATCCAACCAGTCCATTGTGAAGGAGATCAGCCCTGGGATTTCTTTGGAAGGAATGATGCTTAAGCTGAAACTCCAGTACTTTGGCCACCTCATGTGAAGAGTTGACTCATTGGAAAAGACTCTGATGCTGGGAGGGATTGGGGGCAGGAGGAGAAGGGGACGACAGAGGATGAGATGGCTGGATGGCATCATCAACTTGATGGACGTGAATTTGAGTGAACTCCGGGAGTTGGTGATGGACAGGGAGGCCTGGCGTGCTGCAATTCATGAGGTCGCAAAGAGTTGGACACGACTGAGCCACTGAACTGAACTGATGGGCTTCCCGGGTGGCGCTAGTGGTAACGAACCCGCCTGCCAACGCAGGAGATGTACAAGACACGGGTTCCCTGGTTGGGAAGATCCCCTGGAGGAGGAAATGGGAACCCACTCCAGTCTTCTTCCTGAGAATCCCACAGACAGAGGAGCCAGCAGGCTACAGTCCATAGAGTCACAGAGTCAGACACGACTGAGCGTGCGCACATGGTCAGGAGGGCCTCTCCGTCGGTACACCTGGCCGCACGGGTCAGTGTGTTTTGATACAGGACAGGTCAGGGAGGGTCAGCAGACACAGTGCAGATCTGTGCTCTCAGGAAATCCAGGCCCAAAGAGATTCAGATAGATGATCTGCTTATTCATAGTCTGATGAGCTGGGTGTTTTTTTTTTAATTTTCTCATATGAAAGCAAAGAGATTTCAGGTCAAAAAAAAAAAAAGGAGAGACTATAAGGATCACATCAGATATCAAGATCAACTGCTTTTGGGTGATTTTTATTATTTTTTGAGCATTTTTAAATTTGCATTAATGAGCTTGTATTACCTTTATAAACAAAGTACTCCAGTGTTCTTGCCTGGAGAATCCCAGGGACGGGGGAGCCTGGTGGGCTGCTGTCTATGGGGTCACACAGAGTCGGACACGACTGAAGTGACTTAGCAGCAGCAGCAGCAGCCTTTTGAAAGTTAAGGATTACAGGGTAAATTTTATATGACAATAAAAGGGTTTAATGGCACATCAGGGCCCCCACGGACCACCTGGCAGGCAGGGAGAGGGCTGTGGAGGAAACTGGACCCCACGCCCTCCAGGCGACCTTCCCAACGCCCAGAGGTTGAATGCCACCCAGTGAGGACCTGCCCCCACCCCGTGAGGACACCTCCCCGTAGCCTGGCCGGAATCCTCGGCCCCAGAGTCCTGCCCCAAATTCTCAAGGCGGCGCCACCTCCTTCTTCGGGTACCCGTCAGGGAGCACCCGTTGCTCCTCTCGGCACAGACCATTTTTTGGAGCATCCTTGGTCACAGAACCCGGCTCCCTGGAGGAAGGAACCAGGCTCCCTGATGACGCCAGGGCGGCAGGAGCAGACACCAGACAAGCGCGGTCTGCCTCTCTGGAGGGAGAAGGAGGGCCCGCACATCCCGAGAGCCCAGCCGTGCAGGGGCTGAGCACCTGGGCGAGGACCGCCCGAGGCCGCGGACGGCACAGCGCCCCAAGGAAGCTGACAGCCTGGGGCTGCCCTTGGGTCCGGCCTGGGCGTCACGCGTCTGGAGGCGGATTAGGACGAGAGGTGTTCTGCAAATGCAACGGGAAAGACGGTAGTTGTGAGAAAACATGTGGTTTGGATTTGACGCTGGATCCTGAGTAGAGCTGATCTCCTTCCAAGGGAAGGGTGAGAGATTTCACGTCAATTATCTTCTTTTTGTAAAGACTGTTTGTGCCCAGAATATGAGACAAAATGTTTTGTCCCTTTCAAAACGCAGCAATTTGTGTCTTTCTGAACACCCAGTGTTCTGGGGGTGATTATGGGGCTTTATTGCTTCAAGATGCTGTGTGTCCCTCATCTTAGTCTGAGAGATTTGACCAACATCAACCGCAGCAGACTCGCTGCGGTTCCTCCTTCCTGAGCATCTCCAGGAGAAGGATTCTAGGAGACGGATTGTCATCAATAATTAATCCAGATATCCCTCCCTCCTCAGAAAGTCAACAAATCGCAGATAATTCCCTAATTATTGAAGAGTCGATCAGATTGATTACCATGGCCCACCAAATCAGAGGTGCTAAGACATAAGGAAGTTCACGTGAGAAGCCGAGGCGCAGCAGTAAGACTCAGCGTGGACTGAGAGCTCTTCATGTGCTCCGGGAACTCCCAGCACCAGGAGTGTTAGCTCATCACGTCCCCAAGAAGGCCCCAGCGGGTGGGTCTCATCGTCCAATCGTCCCAGACAGGGAGAGCCAGGCTTGTGGAGGCAAGGGTGGCCAGTGCCTGCTATGTCCAGGCAGGGGGACCCCTGCGCCTCACCTTTGTCATCCTGCCTCCCCCTGAAGGTACATCCACCCTCTGAGGTAGACTGGGCCTAAATTGCAGTTTTAATTACAGTTCGTGCATGCCAAGTTACTGCAGTTGTGTCTGACTCTGCGACCCTATGGCCTGTAGCCTGCCAGGCTCCTCTAGCCTTGGGATTCTCCAGGCAAGAACACTGGAGTGGGTTGCCATGCCCTCCTCCGGGGATCTTCCCGACCCGGGGATGGAACCCACTCCCCTTGTGTCTCCTGCACTGGCAGGCGGGTTCTTGACTACTAGCGCCACCGGGGAGGCCCATTAAGCTTCAGCGAAACCCAGGTGTTGGCTAACTTGAACTAAACTCACTGACGGCAGTGCTGGCCAGGAGTTGAGTAAATACCGACACATCCTAATATCTGGGCTGCGCTGGCCACGCCTCCACGCCCTGACCTGTGTTCTGAGAACGGCACGACCAGGCGCCACTGAGTCCTCCGTCCTTGGGCCAGGGCCGGAGGGCGCCTGCCTGAGCCCCCGCACCTCACAGGTCCCTGCCCAAGCTGCCCCCCAGGCAATCCCACCCCAGTGGACGGTGACCAGGGGACACACCCACTGGATCGGCCCACACCCGCCACCAGGGGCTAAGACCTCAGAGTCCCGCATGCAGAGGGATGCAAGCCCCAGCCTGGGCCTGCGAGGGCTGCTTCCCTGACTGGCCTTCCCCAGGAGGGAGCAGCAGTGACTTGTGTGGTGCGGATTGACGGGTCCATGGGGCAGGAGTGGGCTACACGGCCGTGGCTCTGGAGCCAACTTACCTCAACCCACCAGGTCCCTTGCCAAGCCCCCGAAGATGAGACTTCTACATGCAAACCAGGCCTTCAGTGATCCTTAGAGCATTTTCTCAAGGAGGAGGCAGGACCCACATTTGGTGGCTTGATTTATAGCTGAAACACCAAGACTCATGGCCCTGGGGGCCGCCTTGGCTCTCTCGCTCTGGCCCTATAAATACTAGAAATGGGGAGCCAGCCCTGCGTGCTCTGGGGCCTAGCTGTATGCTTGTTGGGTGCTTAACCCTGGGAATCAAGGATGGTGGTGGTGGCGGCTTAGTCACTAAGTCGTATCCAACACTTTGTGACCCCGTGGACTGTAGCCCGCAGGCTCCTCTGTCCATGGGATTCTCCAGGCAAGAATACTGGAGTGGGATGCCATTCCCTTCTCCAGGGGATCTTCCCAACCCAGGGATCGAACCCTGTCTCTTGCATTGACAGACAGGGTCTTTACCTCTGAGCCACGAGGGAAGCCCAGAAAAAAAGGATGTAAGGATTTAAATGACCCCAGGAACAAGGAACCCCTTTATTTTCAGCTGAAGGATATAAGGCCCAGAGAAGTACCCAGGGTCAGGAATGGCAGCAGTGGGTGGATTCACAAATCCACAAATCCAAGAGGAGGAAAAGCAGATGTGCTTACGCAAAGGTAATCATCGATTTTTAAGCATGAGCATGACCTGGAGTAACCGCCCAAAGCAGGGTCTTTACTTGACACCCAGAGATGTGATGGGGCCACTGCCAGGCCTCCCTCAGTTCCTTTTCCTGTAAAGTTACGTCTTCAAAATCTGTGCTTTAAACCCAAGAATAACAGCAAAACCATTGTCCAGCAGAACTCGACTACAATTATTTAAGACTGATTGTATAGATGATTCATGTTATGAAACACACTTTATACATCTTCTTTAAGATTAAAGATAACTTCATTATAAAGTAATACTGAGAAAAGAATTAAAACTAATAATTCCAATTATTATCTCCAGAAATAAGCAAACTCGTAAGTGCTCAGACATCATATAAAGGACATCAGAACCACAGTGTAGGAAAGACACATGTTCTCTGTGTTGGAAACACACCCAGGATGTTTCTAGAATGCTAAGACCCCCACCAGCTGAGTACTTTCTCCCAGGGCCAAGAGTTTGGATGTAATAATTATTTCTTTTTATATTTTATATTATATTTTATTGTTGCTGTTCAGTTGCTAAGCTGTGTCTGACTGTTTCCACTCCATGGACTGCAGCACACCAGGCTCCTCTGTCCTCCACTGTCTCCTAGAGTTTGCTCAAACTCATGTCCATTGAGTCAGTGATGCTATCAACCATCTCATCTTCTGTAACCCCATTTTCCTCTTGCCCTCAATCTTTCCCAGCATCGGGGGCTTTTCCAATGAGTTGGCTCTTCCCATCAGGTGGCCAAAGGATTGGAGCTTCAGCATCAGTCCTTCCAATGAATATTTAGAACTGATTTCCTTTAGGATTGACTGGTTGGATCTCCTTGCAGTCCAAGGGACTTTCAAGAGTCTTCTCCAGTACCATAACCCAAAACCATCAATTCTTCAGTGCTCAGCCTTCCTGATGGTCCAACTCTCACATCCATACTTGACTACTGGAAAAACCATAGCTTTGACTATACGGACCTTTGTGGGCAAACCAATCTCTCTGCTTTTTAATATACTGTCTAGGTTATTATATTTTACATTATATTTTACTTTTTCAAAAAGAAGAACAGTGATATTTTGAGAATTTACCCAACACTTTCCAAAGAATGCTAGAGACATTTCTTCACTGTCAAGATAAAATATCTCAGATACCTGACAGATGGCCTTCTGAATAATATACACTAAGGAAAAACTAAAACCGAGGTAAAATATAGCATTGCATATTTTCAGGTTTATGTTTCAGTACTACGAAGTTTTTCAGAACTAGCTGGAGGAAGACTTAGGCATTAGGTTTTTGAGGTGTGTGCTCAGGGTAAGAATACAGTATAAGTAGGATCTGAAAACATTGTGTGTTTGCCCTGAACAAGAAACAACCATCTGCAAGCAATCTTTTAATTTTCCACAGCAGAAGACCGAAGGGCATGTCCCAAGTCATGGCGGCCTCATCCCAGACCAGTGAGCTTGGAAAGGTGGTTGCATGCAGTGGTAGAAAAGCGTTTCACCCAATGTTCTAGAGAGAGGAAGGTCGTGTAGCACAGATTAAAACAGAAAGAAAGAAACCCTCGAGATGCAATTCTTGACAGATAATTGTCTGCATGATGCCCTTTGAAATGGCTGACGCTGGCTGCCAGCACTGAAAAAAAAGTGCCTATTTTTTAAGCCAACTTTTACTTGTCTCTTTTTCTTTTTCTTTTTTATTTGTCCTTTTTCTAGTGATCAAAACTCATTTGTTTGCATCTACATTCTGATTCCCTGAAAAATAAAAAATATACATTCAAACATCCCTATTCCAGATGAATATATACTTCTTTGCCTTGTGGAAAGCCTACTATGGCCGAGGTGACCACGAGCCACTTGACAATCCAGAACTAAAAGGCTGACATGATGTGATGGGAGGACCCTGCCGACATTGGCCTCGGTGTAAATGCGGGCTGTTGCCTGCTCGCTTACAGAAGCCGTCCGCCTGCGTTAGGTCACGTGTGTGGACGAGACAGTCGTGCGGGACACTGACCCTTCCTCAATGGACATCCCCCCTCCTTCATTCCCCTTCTCCACCTTCATATTCAACTTACAGTTTTCAAAACACCATCAGAGGAAACTAACTCATCTCCCGCCTGGCAGAAACACGTGATGGGATCAGGCCGTGGGGTCTCCCAGCCCAGAATCCAGCCATCTGCCCAGAGTGACGCGGGGTCGTCCAAGGTGAGCAGCCACCTGGGTTCCGGGTGAGCTCCCAAGGGGGTGGGGGGTGCCGGCTTCCCCGTCTCCATGGAAACCAAGGACGCTGGTCAGGAGGCAGCCCCAGCGAGACCGGGCCTTGAGGCTGAGGTGGACACTTGACCCTGGTGGTTCTCCCGATGGGAGACTGAAGACTCCGTGTCACCATGCAAAGCAGGATGGAGGCGGCGTGGCCGTGATGCAGGAGCTGGAGCGGCTCCCGGGGAGGAGCTGGCAGGTCTCCAGCTGGACCCCTGCCGCCACTGGTGACGGTGTGGGACCTGACCGACGCGAGCTCCGCAAGAAAGGCTTTGGCCAGCCCCCCGCACCCCTCAGCTGCTCACTCCCCCACCCCAAAGGGCTGAGTCCTCAGAAGGAAGTGAAGGGCGCTCAGCCTGGGACTCAAGGCTGCCCCAGGGTCACGGGGCAGGTGACTCTGTAGTCTGAGGTGAAGCCAGAGCCCAGAGTGTGGTGGCTGGAGTGGCCTGACCCCGATGATCCCATCTGGTGTCCCACCCCTCCTGGGACACCTAGTCTCCACCTCCCACCAAAGGCCCTCTTGGGCCAAAGATCCATCAGGCTCCGTTTTGGTGCCCCGGGCAGGGGAGGGGCTGGATGCCAGCCATGCCCGGGGGCATCCCCTGTGACCCACAGGCCTGACGGAGTCCTTTGAGGGGCGTGGAGGAGACGCACTGGCCACAGAGGCGGCGGCCGAGACAGACCACTTGCTTTTCTCGTTTTTAAGTAACTGGAGAGAAACCGGGCTCAAGGCCAGGGTCCAGGTGCCCGCCTGCTGGATGGCCAGGCCCCCGCCCCCGCATCAGACACCCCTCACCCCTCCCCACTCTCAGCAGGCGCCTCTCAGGTGGAGGGGACAAAGCCACTGGTTACGACAGGAATCACAGAGAACTTTCCGTCAAGGCCACCAAATAGTTAAAACACAGGCAATCGGAGTTTTCAGGCTGAAAATGCGCTGTGATACGTGATCAATAGTTTCCATCATGAATAAAATCTCTTTCTTCACCGTGCCTCCTACAGTGGAAATGCTCCATGAGCTTTTCCTTATCATCTCCTTTGCAAGAAGTCAAAAGCCAATTCTTTGACAATTAGCAATCTTTTCTTCTGCATCAGTTTAAGTTTAGCATTAAGAATAAAGCCCACTCCACGCAGCTGTCAGCGGGAGAAAGCAAGAAGGAACTTGTCAGGGTTTCTCTGACGAGGAAGATAATAAAAGCCAGAGCAGCCCTGGCGTTTTTCCCCCAAAATGCATGTGAAAGAGATTTTAAAAATCCGAATTTACTTAGCTGCTCATGATATTGAAAAGCACAGTACACTAACCGCAGCAGAATAAAATACATACAATTAGAATCCTCATTTTGAAAGACTTCAAAGAAAAGTAGTATTTGTTAGAGCTGAAAACACATCGAGGTGTGTTAAGTAAAGCACCAAAACGTATGTCCCAGTAAACTAATTGGATAATGACTTATATTATCCCAACTGTCAGCTTCCACTGTGCCTTTAAAAGTTCCTTTTGTTAAGCACACAATTTCCTCATTAAAATACCCAAACAAGGCAAAAATACCTGTTAGCCAGCCCTGAACCCAGCACACACCCCTGCCGTATCTCAGAGACAGTGACGCCCTGCTGCTCTGCTCGTGCTCTCTGCTCGTTTCTGTGAGGCAGGCTCAGGGTTTATTGATTCCGTTTCCCCGAAACTCAAAGTTTAGTAGTTAAAAATCACACACCATGGTCTCATTTCAACGTCTCCCTTTGCCAGTTCTGAACCCAGGATGGAGTCTGCAGAGCCCCCAGGGAAGCCAAAAGATCCTCATTATGCCGCAGGATCCTCACCCCAAAATAAAGGTAACCCAGAGTAAGACTGCCACCGTCCACCACACAGTCAAAACTCAGCAAGAAGGACTTTATTCCGGCCAGGGCAGACTCTGCCACACCGCCCTGGACGCTTCTCAGCACCCAGAGGGCTTTCCTTTCTTCCTCTGTTTGTCCTGGGCACTATACTCAGAGCCAGATGCTGGAACTTCAAAAGCAGCCAGGAACGATTTCCTGGGCACAGCAAGGGCGTTCTATCACAAGGGACGTGCTCACAGTCTCTGGGAAAGGGGGACAGAAAGCATCCTCCAGGGAGCATCTCCCCCGCCCCGGCTGGCCCAGCGTGCCCCCCACCAGTCTGGGTCCAGTGCCCCAGGGCTGTCTCCGCAAACACAGCAAATGCCGAGAGTGGGGCTGGCACACGTTTCTGCAATCCCCAGAACAGAACTTTTCACCAACTTGAGACAGACAGCGCAAGTCCCGGCTGCCCAGGTGGCAACAGTGATGTGAGCGGCGATCCAACGGCAGGTCCCTCCTGCCCACGAGAGTCAGCCCTTCTGCCTCTGGTGGACCCCAGCTCGGCCTGGTGGCCAGCACACCCGGCCCGGCTCCCTCCACGCCAGATCCAGGGCAGAGCTGCTGTGGCCCCTGGGACCCCCCGACCCAGCGGCGGCCACTGTGGTTCAGACGACCAGACCCTCTGTGTCCAGCCCCAGCGCTCAGCAGAAGAGGCCTGGCCCACAGGGCCCCCACCCTCCGAGGACACCCCCTCCTGCGGGGGGGACCAGCGCCTACCTCCCGCGCGGACGTCCAGCTGCTGTCTGGTCCGGTCCCGATCCTTGTGGGGCCGCAAGGTGGCTCAGAGCAGCCCGGGCGTCGGGGGCGGCAGGCAGGGTCTCCCGGCTGCCGCAGCCGAGGTGGCGATGGGCACAGCTGGAGCCCGGCCACGAGGAGCCAAATGCTGTGCGGCAGCAACAAACCAACAAGCCAACGGAGTGGAAGGCCGTTTCTGGAGGCTTCCGAGAGCCGGGCACCGCGCGCTGCGTCTCCTCCTCGGATGGCTCCCGCTGCTCCTTCTGCTGCTTTTCCTGTACCATAATGCACTATGTCTGGCTTTTACCCTATTGAAAGAACATGAATATATTATTATCCACACAAAAGAGCAGGTTATTGTTTATGAATTACCAGCCTTCCCAGCAACAAAGGCTATTTTCATAAGAAAACTCAATTTCATTTTAGCTCCAATTTGATTACCAGCTGAAGAAAAGACGCTCCGCTCCTAACCCTCAAAGGATTTTTATTCATACCATTGAATGGGCTTTATTGCTTCCTTTTCAGAACTGACGTAGAAAGCTTTTAGAGTAAAACATTGACAAAAAATTATTGCGCTATTTTGTGCAACCACGGAGCTGAAGAGGGCAATGATTTCTCAGCCATCCTTCACTGTACTTCAGAATAGCAGAGGCTGGAATTAATGACAGACCAGAGAGAGGAGGCGAGCCCAGGTCTCACAATGCACGTCAAATCTAAATGATCACCATACATTGAAAAGCCCCCAAAAAAGCCACAGCTGATTGATTCACGGCTTTCACAAGAAAGACAGGCTTGAAGAGTTTATTGCACCACAATTTACTTGGAATTATCATAAAAACGAGCGCAGAGGCTGAATGTCACCCCAGCCTGCTCCAAAAACACACACCGAGGGACAGAGTTCAGGCAGACATTGTCGCCTCTCGGGCTGGAGCGCAGGGCGGCCGGGTGTCCAGGGAAGAGGCTCCGTGTGCTCTTAGCATGTAGAGCCGTGATTCAGGCTCCGTGGGGGAGAATGCTCACCCACACACACACCAGAATATTTGTCCATCTTCATCATTTAAAATGGAAAAGACTTTGAGCTGGGAACAATGGCCCAGTGTCCTGGAGGCTCGGCGCCTGCTCCGAGAGGGGTCGTCCACCCTGGGGCTGCCCTGGAGGGCGCGTGTCTGTGGGCTTGTTGCTTCCATTCCCTGGGGAGACGGGAAGTTTGCAAGGGCTCAGTGGCTCACAAGAGTGGTTTGGAGGCAAATGTTTAAATAACACAGGTTGTTGTCGCTAAAAGTCTCTCTCCACATGCACAGCACTCCTCTTTTCATTAAAATCTGAGTAATAATGGCTAAGCTGGAGGGGTTGCCAAAGAAACCTGCATTTGACATTATGCAAACAGAGTCTGTGGCGTGGTAACCTGGCTCTGGAGGCACTGGGGCCACGCCAGCTCACAGGGACAGCTCGGGTGGGATCGGACCAACCAAAACCGAGCAGATGCCTGAGAAGTCTGCAGGCCAGTCAGCAGGCCAGCCCCGCCACTTGCTTGTCTACCGGCACCATCCACTTTACAGGTAAAGAACATGTCACGCTCAATGTTTTACTGGAAAACAGCATTGATATTTTAAAACAAACTAACTGGAAAGTAACAGGACCCCCCATGAGCCACCACATTCTTCCAAGACTGTTGAACTCAAACACGGAATACAAGGAGAAAAAACCGAGTCAGGCTTCCGAGCCTCGCTGTCCAGCAGGGGCGAGGGTTTCCACTTGTGATAAGTCTTTTTCCATGACCTTCCCGTGATTACCCTGTCTGACCACCAACACCAGAGGCTGATGATGTCAAAGCTGATAATTAAAAAGCCAAGCTTCCGCCAAGCACTCACGTGCTTACAGACACCTGAGTATTCGGAACTCGGTTAACAACAAAAGTCCAAATCACTAAAGCCAGGGGCGCCTTCCTCGGGGTTTCCCAACTTTAAGACCTAAGGTCAAGCGTTCACAGTACTTGTGTCTCTGAATCAGCAAATGCTGACCACGGTTTCTGGGGATGAACAGGGAGGCTCCGGCCAGCTTCTGGCCACAGCAGGTCCACCAACCCATCAGCACGTGAACTTGTTTTCCGTGTGTGTTTCTGTTAAAGACACCTCACAGGGTACTATCGATGCTCCATTCACACGGAGCCTGCAGCCAGCAGCCTGTGACCCCGGCCTGCAGGAGGCTCCTCTAACGGGCGTATTGTCCCCGGGAGGCCGGGCAAGGCTTCTCAGACTTTGCAACACTGCGCT
The DNA here is from genome assembly GCF_029407905.1 of Bubalus kerabau. NCBI lineage: Eukaryota > Metazoa > Chordata > Mammalia > Artiodactyla > Bovidae > Bubalus > Bubalus kerabau. Next base: position 89,633,158 of record NC_073635.1, on the reverse strand, counting down.
CACTCCGGCACTGTGCCTGGGGGCCATTTAAGACAGCAAAAACCACCCAAAACCTGGAACATGTGGCTCTAAGCCTATGAAAAGGCCACGTGGTCACAGCAAGAAAACCAAAACAAGAATCGGCTACCGCCTCATCTGACCTGAGCTGCGGACATGTACGTTGATTGATATATATTTTTTGCCATGCTGCATACGTCTGTCCATGAGAGACCTCAAAACAACCACGCGTATGGCTCTGAGGTTACAAATAAATGTGAGCCAATAGGCGAATCCACAGACACAGAGTCACGGATGAGAATCACCTTCACTATTCTTTTTGGACGTAAGGCCGTTTGCAGTTGTGTCCAGAAAGCTAAGGACTGAACTTTTCCCCCCAAAATGCAAGTGTTGATGCACCAACCCTGATGTAACTGTATTTGGACATGGACCTGTTATGTGAGGTCAGAAGGGCTTCATAGACGGCTCAGACAGTAAGGGATCTGCCTGCAATGCCGGAGACACAGGTTCAATCCGTGGGTCGGGAAGATCCCCTGGAGAAGGGAATGGCAACCCTGTCCAGTATGCCTGCCCGCAGAATTCCATGGACAGAGGAGCCTGGTGGGCAATGTCAGAAGGACGGGGCCCAGATCTCTAGGACTGGGGGCCTCCTAAGAAGAGGAAGAGAGAACTCTCTCTGTCTCAGCGCACAAGCAAAGGGAAGGCCTGTGAGGACACGGCCAGCGGGCGGCCACCGGAGAGCCGGAGAGAGGCCTCAGGAGGAACCAACCCCCGGCACCTCGGCCTCAAGAGCTGGGAGGACTCCATACCTGTGTTTCAGCGGCCCAGCTGTGTGCTCTGTCCTGACGGCCTGAGCGGATGGAGGCACCGTGAGAACCAGAGCAGGGACGTCAGTCTGCAGCCCACCAAGATCCGCGAGTGAGTGTCTGCCGTTCACCAGCTCCAGGCGCAGACCGTGGGGCTTCAGAGAGACCCCGGGGGGACAGAGCGGCAGCCCGCAGGCCAGGAGACACGCCCGGCCGCAGCCCGGCCTGCAGCAGCCCCGGAGCCAGCCCGGGGGCCTGGGGCCCACCCTCAGGGGCCAGTTCCTCACAACGGGGGCCTGGGAGCTGTGACATCACACCATCACGCCACCGAGCATCCTAGAAGCGGGAGTCTGGGGTCCGGCTGTCGTAGGCCCTGGGAGCCTGCGCGCTGCCTCTCCCGCCCAGGTGACCCCCATCCTCATTAGGTCAGAAAAACGCCGCGATCAGTGAGCCGATTGGAGAAGGACTGAAGGAACCGGCGTGCAGAGCAGGCCCAGGCGGGGCCTCGGAGCGAGCCCTGAGCAGCGACAGCTCTCCCACCTGGGTATGACCGGGCCCAGGCCATCTGCACACCCGCGTGCAACGCCACACGCGCCCCCGAAGCTGGCCCTCGGGTACGCTTGCCGAGGCTTAACCAGGAAAAGCGTTTCTGGACCTTGAACAAGTCTCAGCTTCGAGAAACAAAGGAACCCATAGAATGGACAGAAATGACGTTCTCTTCAAAAGTAAACACAAAGATGGCATCTACTATTACTGCTAAAAGACCCAAAAGTCTGTTATCTTACAATTAAAAAAAAAAAATTGAATGAGGCTTGAAATTTGTAATCCAATTCTGAGAGTATAAAAAAAATAAGGAAATTGACATGTGATCTGGTATTAACTAAAGCACAGATTTTGTTCAGATTTCACAAACTTTTATGCTCGTGTCCACTAGGTGTTTTCATGCCTTATTCAAGGTTCCACGTGGTACTCAGTTGCGCTGAGCAGCTTGGCTGCATACAACAAGTTCTGGTCAATTCTCTTTTCATTTTTATTCTGTTGCAAATACTTTCTAATTTCCCTTGTTCATGGCTCCTTAGACGCACCCAGCATTTAAAAGTGGACACTTACTTTCTGAATACACAGGGGTTTTAAGTAACACGAGAAAAGTAAACAGAGGGAACGTTGACAATAAAGCTTCTCCCGGGTCGTGGCAGCGTCCGGAAAGCCAGCCAAGGTCCAGCTTTGGTGTCGGGCAGACCTGCCCCTTGCTCGGGAGCCAGTTTCTCAGTCTCCCCAATAACCTCCGCGCTCCTGGAAGATCAGCATGGCTGCTCACCTGTCCTGGCTTCACGCAGCTGCACACAGCAGGAGCTTGAGTAAGTATTAGCGTGAGACGCCATGAACATTACTCACGACCCACTGGAGAGCCAGCAGGGCGGGGACCCCAGGGCCTCGTCACACGTCAGCCAAGCTCACATACTGGGGACCCACGTCAGCGGGAGGGCGACCGTGGACTCAGTGCTCCAAGCTGTTCACCAGAGACGACAGCACCTTTAGAACTGTGCGGTCCACCCGCCTTTCCACACGATTTAGAACATCTTTCAGCCGCACTGGGAGGCTTCCCTGGAGGCTCAGACAGTAAAGAATCTGCCTACAATGTAGGAGACCGGGGTGCAATTCCTGGGTCAGGAAGATCCCCTGGAGAAGGAAAGGGCATCCCACTCCAGTATTCCCACCTGGAAAATCCCATGAACAGAGGAGCCTGGCAGGTACAGCCCATGGGGTCTCAGAGTCAGACACGACTGAGGTTCTGATACTTTCTCTTCACTTTTAGCCGCACTGAGTCCATTTCCTGCCTCTCTTGTCATCATCCAGACACACAAGATCCCGCTCGACTAAAGACTTCTAGCCGACCTCTGGGGTCCAGCCATGAACATACAGGAGCCCTGGCCAGCAAGACAGCGCCTCCCCCGTGATCACGGCTGCAACCGTCTGAGATCAGCGACCGTGTGGTCCCAGCTCCAGGGAGTCTCATCAGGTCTCCCGGGCCCCGAATGACCCGTGACACCTTGTCCTTAGGCTTCGTCCTTGAAGCCAAGTCCAGTCCCCCGAGAAGCAGAGCTCTGGACCAGAGTCTAAGTCAGGAGGCCACGGAAGCGGAAAAACCACATTGTTCAAGCGGGAAAAGTTTGCCTGTGAGCTCAGCCCTGGGTGCCGGTGTGCTCGCCGTTGGTGGAGCCTGACATAAGAGAGCTCGGGTTTCCTCCACGGCTCTGCAGGCCTCGCGAAGATGCTTCCCCGAAGTCCGATGGTGTCAGAGCAGACTCTCTGTTGTCACCGGACATTTAAGGAGCAGAGGACGCTGTCTTTAACTTGATGGCCATCCACTGCTCAAGAAGAAAATCTAAAAATTGCGTAGTCATTCAGTTGTGTCTGACTCTGTGGACTGTAGCCCACCGGGCTCTTCTGTCCATGGGATTCTCCAGGCAAGAATATTGGAGTGGGTTGCCATTTGCTTCTCCAGTGGAACTTCCCAACCCAGGGATCAAACAGTTATCTCCTGTGTCTCCTGCCTTGCAGGCAGATTCTTTACCCACCGAGCCACACCAGGACAAAAATCACTTTCCATTTTTGATCACTGTCCAGTTTTTATCTTATTCTGCTTCATGTTTGAAAATTACAATCCAGACGCTCTCAATTTCCTCCCCTGTCTACGCTCCTCTTTTTTCCCCTCTTCTGATTATCAAAAAATAGAGACTGGCCTCATGTGCTTGGCTCACAAGTTCTTACAATCAATGCACATCTAAAAATTAGAATCCAGATGGGTATGAGCCATTTCAGCCTCTATTTCCATATATAAAACAGCAAGAAAACAAGCCAGACTCAACCCAGAGGACAAGTTCCCTCACGCAGGAAAACTCAAGTTAAAATCCTTCTGGACTTCGATGCGAATCTTCTGAACCTGATCATAAGTGTTGCTCCAGGGATGAACCTCCAAGGCTTCTCAGGTCATGCTGGACCATGGCCATCAACAAGTTCAAAGGCCAGCTGCACCCTTTCACCCCAAAGGGAGCCCCATGCCCCCAAATTCTCAGTATTCCTGCCTGGAGAATCCCATGGACAGAGGAGCCTGGTGGGCTACAGTCCAGTTCAGTTCAGTCACTCAGCCCTGTCCAAGTCTTTGCAACCCCTATGGACTGCAGCACGCCAGGCTTCCCTGTCCATCACCAACTCCCAGTGTTCACCCAAACTCATGTCCATCTAGTTGGTGATGCCATCCAACCATCTCATCCTCTATCGTCCGCTTCTCCTCCCGCCTTCAATCTTTCCCAGCATCAGGGTCTTTTCCAATGAGTCAGCTCTTTGCATCAGATGGACAAAGTATTGGAGTTTCAGCTTCATCATCAGTCCTTCCAATGAATATTCAGGACTGATTTCCTTTAGGATGGACTGGTTGGATCTCCTTGCAGTCCGAAGGAGTCTCAAGGGTACAGCCCATAGTGTCCCAAACAGTCAGACACGACTGAAGTGACTTAGCACTCATGCAGGGTCTTAAGGGTTCCTGTGGCCTCGCTCGGGCCACAGATGGTGGGCGGCCCCTGCCCGGGTGGCCAAGCAGGCCGGGGTGGAGGCAGCCAGCCACAGCAGGAGGAGAGGGCCACTGGTCCAAAGGGTGGGGGAGGCCGTGCTGGCCGAGGGGCAGGGGAGAGGAGGTCCAGCTGAGGTCAGGTCAAGCTGCCCAGAGGTGGAAGGAGGGGTCAGCGTCTGACTGTGGGGTCTGGTCTGGTCTGGCGTGAGGACAGGGCCCTCTGTGTGGATGGGCCCCGGGTGTGGGCGCAGCAAGTGGTCCGTCCGGGAGCAGGGCTGGGAGTGGCAGCCTCAGCAGACACAGCCACCTTGAGCCTGGCCCTGCGGCCCGGGCACACCCACAGCCGGGCCTCCTCCGCGGGGAGAGGGTCCACATGCCCCTCGAGGCGCGTCTCGGGGCCCTGCTCCAGGGCTGGCCCCGGGCGTGTCAGGTGGCACGTAGGTTTCCTCACCTGTTTCACCCAGAGGGACTTGGGCACAGACGCGTCCCCCGTGAGCCTCCGTCCCAGGAGAGGCAGGGTGTGGCCCAGATGGTCACGGGGCCTCACCTCCTCCAGAAACCCCCCTCGTCTTGGACACGCGCGGTCCTGCAGGTCACACCTGGGCCTGAACCTCCTTGTATCTGAATCTACGTCCCTCTGAAAATGGCCAGCTGGCGCATCAAGAGCAGCTACAGGCGTTTTCTTTCACCAAGAAAAATGAGAAATCTAGATAAGATGCAAAGCCCAGGGGAAGCAGTGACGATGTGGAAAGAAGAGGCAACAAGAGATGAGGGTCCGATACAAGGAGACATGGGCGAGGACAGGAGGCGACACAGACAGGTGAGAGGCGACGGGCCGGGGAGGCCAGTGAGCTGGTGGGGACCTGGGATGGAGGGCGGCCCGGGGGAGGAGGACGCGGCGACGATCTCGGAGGGCTGGAGGAGGAAGCACTCCAGAACAGAAGCATCTTTTCTCTGCGGAAATCAGTGTTACCCCCAAAAGTCAGTCACCCTCGTAAGCCGAGCTTACAGTAAGCAAACCATGAGATGATGTGGAACCAGCAGGAATGGAATATGGGTGCAAATTCACTTATGCACACGTGCATACTCACACACACACACACACACACACGCTCACATGCACGCTCACACACACGCTCACACGCACGCTCACACAAGCTCACACGCACACACGCACGCACACACACGCTCACACACACGCACACACACGTGCGCACACACTCACACACATGCACACACGCTCACAGGCACGCACACACACGCACGCTCACACGCACGCACACATACGCTCACATGCACGCTCACATGCACGCTCACACGCATGCACACAGGCACGCTCACACACACGCGCACACACTCATGCATGCACACACACGCTCACACGCACGCGCACACACGCACGCACACACGCACATGCGCACACACGCTCACACGCACGCTAACACGCACACGTGCACGCACACACACACGCTCACACGCACGCTCACATGCACGTGCACACACGCACACACTCACGCACAACACAGACGCACACTCACATGCACGCTCACACGCACGCACACACGCACGCTCACACACGCACACAGATACGCTCACACACGCGCACACACACGCTCACACGCACTCACGCACGCTCACACACACACGCACGCTCACACACACGCACACAGATACGCTCACACACACGCACATGCACACGCTCACACACACGCACACAGATACGCTCACACACATGCACACACACGCTCACACGCACGCTCACACACACGCACACTACACGCACGCACACACGCACACAGATACGCTCACACACACACTCACACAAACCAGGGTTAGAATGGGCCAGGCTTGCTCCTGTGTGTCCAAATCCAAGCAAGGAATAAGCACGGCTGAAGGCGGGGAGGGTGGGAAGCGTTGTGAGAGCCCAGCGCTGCTTCACGACATGGAGAAAGGGGAATGACCAGGGGAAGCCAGGACAAAAAGGCAACGCCGAGGACGGCTCACAGCCGCCACGGAAAGACAGAGCCCGCGGAGGGGCCTCGACAAGACACAGGGAGAGCCGCCTCCACGCAGGCCTCAGGGTCGGGAGGACTGGGAGGAGCCCTCTCGCCACTGGCTCCAAGACCCTCCGGGCACAATGGTGCTGGAGGGCCAAGAGCCCAGTAAAGGTGAGGAGGGACAGTCCAGGGCTTTAGACAGATTCCACCTGCTGGTTCATCACCATCAGCGGACCTGCCTCATCGTCCACATCCCCTCAAGTTCAGGCGGTTCTCCGTCCGCAGGGAGCCCCATGCCCGAGGTCCAGGGACAGAGGCGTCACCCCCACTCAGATGGGGAAGCGAGGCCTGGAGCCAAGCACCACTCCAGCTCTGACCCCCAGGCTCCGGGGGACACATGAGACCCCCGAGAAGCCTGCCTCCACCCCCTGTGCCCCACCCATGTGAGGGGCTTCCTTTAGCACAGGGGGCCCTGTCCTTTGTCTCATATGTGGGCTACTTCACAGAACATGGGAGGGGGCAGAGGCCTGGGCTCAGGAGGTGTGGGGACCCCCCCCAGGCCAGAGCGGGGGGCCAGCTCAGCAGGACACCGCCAGCCACCTTGCACACAGCACCCACTCACACTCGCTAGTGATGACCAAGACACTCAACTGCTGTACAGCAGAGGGGCAGCCTATCCAACAGGGGTGGCATCGTAGAAAAAGAGGGGCCTGGGAGCCCTGACCTGCTGGTCGTGACCCCCTCACTGATGGCCACAGGGACCAGGGTCTGGTGGCAGAGGAGGGGACTCGGGGGCCTGAGGGAAGGTCCATCACTGACCACTGCAGGAGCTCTTCCGTGTGCTGACCGCGGCACTCACACAGGGACAGCACCGCACACGACTCGTGACCATCACTCAGTTCAGTGCAGGAGCTCAGTCGTGTCCGACTCTTTGCAACCCCATGAATCACACCATGCCAGGCCTCCCTGACATCATCAATTCCCAGAGTTCACCCAAACTCACATCCATCGAGTCAGTGATGCCATCCAGCCATCTCATCCTCTGTCATCCCCTTCTCCTCCTGCCCCCAATCCCGCCCAGCATCAGAGTCTTTTCCAATGAATCAACTCTTCGCATGAGGTGGCCAAAGTACTGGAGTTTCAGCTTCAGCATCATTCCTTCCAAAGAAATCCCAGGGCTGATCTTCAAAATGGACTGGTTGGATCTCCTTGCAGTCCAAGGGACTCTCAAGAGTCTTCTCCAACACCACAGTTCAAAAGCATCAATTCTTCAGCGCTCAGCCTTCTTCACAGTCCAACTCTCACATCCATACCTGACCACAGGAAAAACCATAGCCTTGACTAGATGGACCTTTGTTGGCAAAGTAATGTCTCTGCTTTTGAATATGCTATCTATCTAAGGAAAGTTGGTCATAACTTTCCTTCAAGGAGTAAGCATCTTTTAATTTCATGGCTGCAATCACCATCTGTAGTGATTTTGGAGCCCAGAAAAATAAAGTCTGACACTGTTTCCACTGTTTCCCCATCTATTTCCCATGAAGTGATAGGACCAGATGCCATTATCTTAGTTTTCTGAATGTTGAGCTTTAAGCCAACTTTTTCACTCTCCACTTTCACTTTCATCAAGAGGCTCTTTAGTTCCTCTTCACTTTCTGCCATAAGGGTGGTGTCATCTGCATATCTGAGGTTATTGATATTTCTCCTGGCAATCTTGATTTCAGCTTGTGTTTCTTCCAGTCCAGCGTTTTTCATGATGTACTCTGCATATAAGTTAAATAAACAGGGTGACAATATACAGCCTTGACGTACTCCTTTTCCTATTTGGAACCAGTCTGTTGTTCCATGTCCAGTTCTAACTTGCTTCCTGACCTGCATATAGGTTTCTCAAAAGGCAGGTCAGGTGTTCTGGTATTCCCATCTCTTTCAGAATTTTCCACAGTTTATTGTGATCCACACAGTCAAAGGCTTTGGCATAGTCAATAAAGCAGAAATAGATATTTTTCTGGAACTCTCTTGCTTTTTTGATGATCCAACGGATGTTGGAAATTTGATCTCTGGTTCCTCTGCCTTTTCTAAAACCACCTTAAACATCTGGAAGTTCATGGTTCACATATTGCTGAAGCCTGGCTTGGAGAATTTTGAGCATTACTTTACTAGCGTGTGAGATGAGTGCAATTGTGTGGTAGTTTGAGCATTCTTTGGCATTGCCTTTCTTTGGGATTGGAATGAAAACTGACCTTTTCCAGTCCTGTGGCCACTGCTGAGTTTTCCAAATTTGCTGGCATATTGAGTGCAGCACTTTCACAGCATCATCTTTCAGGATTTGAAATAGCTCAACTGGAATTCCATCACCTCTGCTAGCTTTGTTCGTAGTGATGCTTCCTAAGGCCCACTGGACTTCACATTCCAGGATGGGTTTGTGCAAAACAGCACCAAAAGCTGTCGGCTCGCACAGCAGCTGCTGGTTGCGATCCCAGTTCTGGGAGCCAGCGCTCTGCGCGAGGCTCAGCTGGGGCACGTCTCAGCTCTGCAGACCACGGTCATCAGCTGGCACTGTTTCTGCTGGTGTGCCTGGGATGCCTGGCACCAGCCTCCAGCAGGGAGCCTGGGTGTGCTCACGGGGCAGCAGCAGCCCCAGGAGGGGCAGGAAGACTCCTCAAGGACTGGACTCAGGGCAAGGATGAGGACAGTCCCCCTCATGTGCGGGCCACGGCCAACCAGAGGTCAGCCCAGGCGCCAGGAGGGGAAACAGCCCCAGCTCTGGTGGGAGGACAAGCATGATACAATCCGCCAAAAAGCACTGGAAACCCAAGATGCCCCTGAAGCCTCCAGACTCCGTGGGGCTGGAGAGAGGCGGGGGAGGCCTGATTCGGAGAGCCGTTCAGTTTTCGATATAAAGCCCTGGAGGGAGCTGGGAAGAGGTCGTTCTTCTGGGTGTTTTTGCCTGGAGAGAGAGAATAAAAGCTGAGGCCAGTGGAGTCAATTTTCATTATATATATATATATATATTTTTTTTTTTTTTTTACTTATTTATGAAATCAACTGAATCCGGGGGTGACTTTCCTCTGTGTTTTGAAATAAGGCCTTAAAAGGCTGTGCCCTGGGCTTGCATGTACTTGGCAGAACCTCTGTGCACAGCCCTGCAGACAACTGAGGGAGAATGTATTTATATTTAATGCAGTCACATTTGAGGGGACTTAGGGTGAGGAGTTTTTAAACAGTGAAAAGGGACGGGGTGCAGAAAAGACCAGGAAGGACCCACAGCGGAGGCTGAGAAACACAAAGCCTGCTCGGGGTCCACTGTATCCTGCTCAGGCCAAGGAAGGGGCTCTCTGCTTCCTGTTCATCCCGATGAAGCCAGAAGCCACCCCCCCCAACAGCAGGCAGTGCTCCTTTATCTTTAAATAAAACAACATTCTTCTATCCATATGTTTTGCATTTAGTCTGAATGAATCAGATTTTTTTAAATGCATTTAGTGTGATGAAAGGTTGACCATTTCATGTAGGAAAAAAAATCAAGAGCACTTGGGAACCCGCTGGCATGCGGGCACGCAGGAGCTTATTGGGCTTTTAATAACCCCTAGGTAAAGAGCGCGGCCCCTCCGGACGGCAGAGCAGAACAAAACCCAGAGGCACGCCAGAGCCCCAGGAGCTGCGCCAGCGTGTGCCTCCGCCCACCACTGCCCCGCCAGGACCCCAGACCTGGGGCCCCCCTGGCAGCAAGGACACGTGACCAGAATGTCCCCGGCAGCATTCATTTGCCTTCTCAGTTCAGTTCTCTGAGGCCATTGCCATAAAATCCCATCTGGGTTTCCCTGGTGGCTCAGCAGTAAAGAATCTGCCTGCAAAGACAGGGGTTCAGACCCTGGAAAGGGAAGATCCCCTGGAGAGGAAATGGCAACCCACTCCAGTATTCTTGCCTGGAGAATTCCATGGACAGAGGAGCCTGGCAGGCTAGAGTCCATGGGGTTGCAGAGAGTTGGGCACAACTGAGCATGCACGCACACACATACACACACACACACACACACACACACACACACAGTCAGCCAGCGTACAGCGCTGTCGGGAGTCAAAGGGCCCACGCCCAGGGAGCCACCCAGCCTTCTGAGCCTCTCCTCGCCCCACCTAACCGTTCACCTCCATCCCAGCACCGCAAGGCGTAACCTCCTTCCTTACCCACAGTATAGCCTGGACAGGATCCTGACCCCAGGGCTTGGCCCCCAGACCAGCCTGTCCCCTGAACCCCACGCCCTCCTTCCGCCGACAGCAGCCCAGACCAGCCCTCCCTGATCAGCCTCTCTGGTGGGTCCACTCAGACCCTCTTCTTCCTCAGGCATGTCTTTCCCACTAGACATGTTCCTCTGTCACCAGACGCTCAGGTGGGCCGCAGCACCCTGAACCCCAGCTGGGGTTGGAGCCCAGAACAACTCCACTCCACACCTGCTGCACCCCAGGGATTGTGAGGACAGACTCAGTCCCCCTAGATCCTGGACACCCAGCTCCCATCTCCACTCAGCTGCAGGGAAGAGCAGAGTGCACTCACCCTTCTTTATGTCCCAAACTCTCCATCTGCCAAAGAACCAACATTCCTGCCAAAGACCTGTCTTCCCAGAGACGGGGCCAGGAGGAAGCGTGTCCACACAGCAGTTTGACATTTAGGGAGAAAGGAGCCACGCAAGCAGAAAGGATTGTCTTCATGTGTGGTGGGCTCAGGTTTTCTGTTTGTAGCGGAAACAATGAGAACCCATCTTTCACCATGTGTGGTCCCCTGGGAGCGCCTGGCCCAGCTCGAGCCTCTCTCCTCCTGAATCCCCTGATGCAGGCCAACCCAGGGCCCACCCTGCCCACTGCTCCCATGGATCTCGGATGAGCTGAGACAGTGGTCGAAAGCTCACGTGGCCACGCCCGGAGACCCTCCTCCCAGCATCTACTCCAGCTCACTCTGAATTCTAAAGTCACCCGTCTTCTCTGCGGCAAAGTCCAAGCTCAGCACCTTCTATTCACGCGTCCTGGGGGCAGAAGACTTCAGGGAGAGAGACCTAGGTTCCCTCAAGAAGGAAGGGTGTGCAGAGCCAGAGTCCCGGGTTCCAGTCTCCACAGTCTAACATGGACTCACCCGAGCATCACCTGAGGGTCCCAAGGTCCATGAGCGACCACTGGAAACCGCCGCCCTTGCGGACAGCTTAGCAGACTGACCACTGGGCCAACCGCCCCCAGAGAGGCCCTCACACATCCGTCCCTCCTCTCATTCCTGATGTAGATCTGATCAGAAAAAAGAGGGCCCTAAAATCTTTGTTTTACAAGGACACATTTTAGTTCCTTGATTTGATTTGATTTGATTGAAGTCGCTCAGTCGTGTCCGACTGTTTGCGACCCCATGGACTGTAGCCTACCAGGCTCCTCTGTCCAAGGGATTTTCCAGGCAATAGTACTGGAGTGGATTGCCATTTCCTTCTCCAGTGGATCTTCCTGACCCAGGGATTGAACCCGGATCTCCTGCATTGTAGACAGATGCTTTACAGTCCTTAGGGGAGCAGATTAGTCACGTGATAGCCCTCCTTTCTGTTGGAGAAGCTCCCCTGTTCCTGCCCAGGATGAGGTGTGTGTGTGTGTGTGCATGTGTGTGCCTGCATGTACATGTGTGTGCGTGTACATGTGTGTACATGCATGTGTGCATGTGTGTGTATATATGAGAGTGTGTGTGTATATATATATATGTTTGTGGATGTATATATATATGTGTATATATATGTGGATGACGGTGAGATGGTGAAGGACAGGGAAGATGGTGATGGACAGGGAAGCCTGGCGAGCGGAAGTCCATGGGGTCATAAAGAGTCAGACACGACTGAGTGACTGAACAACAACAACAATATATGTGGGTGTGTATATATTTATGTATGTCTGTGTATACCTATGTGTGTGAATATATGTTTGCCTATGTATGGGTATATGTGTATTTATGTACATGTGTACGTGTGTGTGTGTGTGTGTATAAAGGATGGTTAATGTTATGTGTTATCTTGGCCAGGCCACAATGCTCAGATGCTTGGCCAAAGTCAGTCAGTCTGGAAGACTCTACGGGGTCATTTTTCAGATGTGACTAATATTTTAATGACCAGGCTTTGAGCAAAGCAGAACATCTTCCAAAATGTGGGTGGGCCTCATCCAATCAGCTGAGGGCTCTAAGAAAAACAGACTGAGATTCTCTGAAGAGGAGGGGATTCTGCCTCCAGAGGGCCTTTGGAGGTGAACTGCCATGCCAGCTCTTCCCTGGGTCTCCAGTGTGCCTGCCCCACATTCACGGGAGCCAACTCCATAAACTGAATCTGTCTCTCCCCAAAAAACTATTATCAGATTAGATCAGATCAGTCGCTCAGTCATGTCCGACTCTTTGCGACCCCATGAATCGCAGCAGCCAGACCTCCCTGTCCATCACCAACTCCCGGAGTTCCCTGAGACACGTCCATCGAGTCAGTGATGCCATCCAGCCATCTCATCCTCTGTCGTCCCCTTCTCCTCCTGCCCCCAATCCCGCCCAGCATCAGAGTCTTTTCCAATGAATCAACTCTTCGCATGAGGTGGCCAAAGTACTGGAGTTTCAGCTTCAGCATCATTCCCTCCAAAGAAATCCCAGGGCTGATCTTCAAAATGGACTGGTTGGATCTCCTTGCAGTCCAAGGGACTCTCAAGAGTCTTCTCCAACACCACAGTTCAAAGCATCAATTCTTCGGCACTCAGCCTTCTTCACAGTCCAACTCTCACATCCATACCTGACCACAGGAAAAACCATAGCCTTGACTAGATGGACCTTTGTTGGCAAAGTAATGTCTCTGCTTTTGAATATGCTATCTAGGTTGGTCATAACTTTCCTTCCAAGGAGTAAGCGTCTTTTAATTTCATGGCTGCAGTCACCATCTGCAGTGATTTTGGAGCCCAGAAAAATAAAGTCTGACACTGTTTCCACTGTTTCCCCATCTATTTCCCATGAAGTGATGGGACCAGATGCCATTATCTTAGTTTTCTGAATGTTGAGCTTTAAGCCAACTTTTCACTCTCCACTTTCACTTTCATCAAGAGGCTCTTTAGTTCCTCTTCACTTTCTGCCATAAGGGTGGTGTCATCTGCATATCTGAGGTTATTGATATTTCTCCCGGCAATCTTGATTCCAGCTTGTGTTTCTTCTAGTCCAGCGTTTCTCATGATGTACTCTGCATAGAAGTTAAATAAACAGGGTGACAATATACAGCCTTGACGTACTCCTTTTCCTATTTGGAACCAGTCTGTTGTTCCATGTCCAGTTCTAACTGTTGCTTCCAGACCTGCATACAAATTTCTCAAGAGGAAGATCAGGTGGTCTGGTATTCCCATCTCTTTCAGAATTTTCCACAGTTTATTGTGATCCACACAGTCAAAGGCTTTGGCATAGTCAATAAAGCAGAAATAGATTTTTTCTGGAACTCGCTTGCTTTTTCCATGATCCAGAGGATGTTGGCAATTTGGTCTCTGGTTCCTCTGCCTTTTCTAAAACCAGCTTGAACATCTGGAAGTTCACGGTTCACATATTGCTGAAGCCTGGCTTGGAGAATTTTGAGCATTACTTTACTAGCGTGTGAGATGAGTGCAATTGTGTGGTAGTTTGAGCATTCTTTGGCATTGCCTTTCTGTGGGATCGGAATGCAAACTGACCTTTTCCAGTCCTGTGGCCACTGCTGAGTTTTCCAAATTTGCTGGCATATTGAGTGCAGCACTTTCACAGCATCATCTTTCAGGATTTGAAATAGCTCAACTGGAATTCTATCACCTCCACTAGCTTTGTTCGTAGTGATGCTTTCTTTCTAAGGCCTACTTGACTTCACATTCCAGGATGTCTGGCTCTAGGTCAGTAATCACACCATGATTATCTGGGTCATGAAGCTCTTTTTTGTACAGTTCTTCTGTGTATTCTTGCCATCTCTTCTTAATATCTTCTGCTTCTGTTAGGTCCACACCATTTCTGTCCTTTATTGAGCCCATCTTTGCATGAAATGTTCCTTTGGTATCTCTGATTTTCTTGAAGAGATCCCTAGTCTTTCCCATTCTGTTGTTTTCCTCTATTTCTTTGCATTGATTGGTGAAGAAGGCTTTCTTATGTCTTCTTGCTATTCTTTGGAACTCTGCATTCAGATGGTTATATCTTTCCTTTTCTCCTTTGCTTTTGACTTCTCTTCTTTTCACAGCTATTTGGAAGGCCTCCCCAGACAGCCATTTTGCTTTTTTGCATTTCTTTTCCATGGGGATGGTCTTGATCCCTGTCTCCTGTACAATGTCATGAACCTCCATGCATAGTTCATCAGGCACTCTATCTATCAGATCTAGGCCCTTAAATCTATTTCTCACTTCCACTGTATAATCATAAGGGATTTGATTTAGGTCATACCTGAATGGTCTAGGGGTTTTCCCTACTTTCTTCAATTTAAGTCTGAATTTGGCAATAAGGAGTTCATGATCTGAGCCACAGTCAGCTCCTGGTCTTGTTTTTGTTGACTGTATAGAGCTTCTCCATCTTTGGCTGCAAAGAATATAATCAATCTGATTTTGGTGTTGACCATCTGGTGATGTCCATGTATAGAGTCTTCTCTTGTGTTGTTGGAAGAGGGTGTTTGTTATGACCAGTGCATTTTCTTGGCAAAACTCTATTAGTCTTTGCCCTGCTTCATTCTGTATTCCAAGGCCAAATTTGCCTGTTACTCCAGGTGTTTCTTGACTTCCTACTTTTGCATTCCAGTCCCCTATAATGAAAAGGACATCTTTTTTGGGTGTTAGTTCTAAAAGGTCTTGTAGGTCTTCATAGAACCATTCAACTTCAGCTTCTTCAGTGTTACTGGTTGGGGCATAGACTTGGATTACTGTGATATTGAATGGTTTGCCTTGGAAACGAACAGAGATCATTCTGTCATTTTTGAGATTGCATCCAAATACTGCATTTCGGACTCTTTTGTTGACCATGATGGCCACTCCATTTCTTCTGAGGGATTCCTGCCCGCAGTAGTAGATACAATGGTCATCTGAGTTAAATTCACCCATTCCAGTCCATTTCAGTTTGCTGATTCCTAGAATGTTGACATTCACTCTTGCCATCTCTTGTTTGACCACTTCCAATTTGCCTTGATTCATGGACCTGACATTCCAGGTTCCTGTGCGATATGGCTCTTTACAGCATCAGACCTTGCTTCTATCACCAGTCACATCCACAACTGGGTATTGTTTTTGCTTTGGCTCCATCCTTTCATTCTTTCTGGAGTTATTTCTCCACTGATCTCCAGTAGCATATTGGGCACCTACTGACCTGGGGAGTTCCTCTTTCAGTATCCTATCATTTTGCCTTTTCATACTGTTCATGGGGTTCTCAAGGCAAGAATACTGAAGTGGTTTGCCATTCCCTTCTCCAGTGGACCACATTCTGTCAGATCTCTCCACCATGACCCGCCCGTCTTGGGTTGCCCCATGGGCATGGCTTAGTTTCATTCAGTTAGACAAGGCTGTGGTCCTAGTGTGATTAGATTGACTAGTTTTCTGTGAGTATGGTTTCAGTGTGTCTGCCCTCTGATGCCCTCTTGCAACACCTACCGTCTTACTCGGGTTTCTCTTACTTTGGGCGTGGGGTATCTCTTCACGGCTGCTCCGGCAAAGCGCAGCCATTGCTCCTTACCTTGGATGAGGGGTATCTCCTCACCGCCACGCTCCCTGACCTTCAATGTGGGATAGCTCCTCTAGGCCCTCCTGCACCCGTGCAGCCACGGCTCCTCAGACAAATATAACTGCAGACAAACACACATAGCCCCCCACACACGTTCTATTATTTTATTCCTCCAGAAAAACTATTGAAAATTAGTCCCTGACTGACACACGAATTTACACATTTTTAATAAACGTGACTCTTACCTTCATCCTGACAGACACCTGGTTTTACTCACTTGAGAGCCACCTGGATAGATTTGTTCATCACTAAAGTCCTCCCTGCCCCACACATTTCCAGCAGCTGCATCGAATTGTACAGAAACGCCAGTTACTCAGCCAAAGATGTGCTGATTTTCCAGATGAATCAGCTTGCCCACCCTTCTCCAGTGTTTCTTATAAAATCCCTTCCAACGTGGCCCAATGGGAACCACTCTCCCGAGGTCCGGCCCCGGCTGCCCTGCCCTCCCCTGGTCAGGCACTGGGCGCAGAGGGGAATGCAGAGCCCAGGCCCTCCCGTGGGGACCCGCACTCCCTTCATGGACGTGCAGAAGGCGGCTCCCAGGCAAGCGTGGCCCCAGCCACAGTCTACACCTGGCAGTCCTCACGGATAATGTCATTAGCAGGAGAGTCCTAGGCTGCACACACAGCATTTTCCACCATTTATCACAATGTTGATCTTTATTTTAAATATAAATCAGGCAATCATTTATGTCTTTTATGTTCTTTGTATTTATTCAAGAATATTTAACTGTAGACAAAAGGTGACTTATTCATTATTCATCCTGAACAAGGCAAGTATGGCAATTTGAAAAGGCTGACATTTGAGCTTTTTGCCAACACTCGCAAAATTATATCCTTCCCATTGTAAATCAATGAAGTAGAATCATCGTGCACAAAGGAATTAAATTGCCTTGTCACTTTAATAAGGCCACCTTATACACAACCTTCCGCCAGTGCCATTGTGCAGAGAGATGGTGCCCGTCCCCAGCCGCCCGGGTCTCAGCTGGCTCTGCGATTACACGAGCATCCTCCAGGTCCCTCTCTTCCCGGGAGACGGTGTCAGGATGTCATGGGCACAGCTCGCTATCAGCGACATGCATGCCTCTGAGCAAATTAGCACCCAGCTACAGCCGTGCTGCGGGCATTCTGTGAACTTGTCCCTCTCCTTGGGCCCTCCGCTCTCATCTGCCTCCCACCCACTCCTTGCACCCCCACACACACACACACACTTACACAATCACACACACACTCATGCCTCGAGAAATAACTCTACCAACTCATCCTTGTTTTCACTGAGAAAGGGCTAAATTCTCCGGGTAGGAGGCATTTTTGTAACAACTAACGGCAGCCCTTCAGATGCAAGCATCTTTGTTGTTGTTCAGTCGCTAAGTCATGCCTGAGTCTGCAGCCCCGTGGGCGGCATCACGCCAGGGCTCTCTGTCCTCACAGCCTCCTGGAGCTTGCTCGAACTCACATCCATTGAGTCCATGACGCCGTCCAACCATCTCATCCTCTGCTGTCCCCTTCCCCTCCTGCCCTCAGTCTTTCCCAGCATCAGGGTCTTTTCAGATGAGTCAGCCCTTCACATCAGGTGGCCAAAGTACTGGAGTTTCAGCTTCAACATCAGTCCTTCTGATGAACACCCAGGACTGATCTCCTTTAGGATGGACTGGTTGGATCTCCTTGCAGTCCAAGGGACTCTCGAGAGTCTTCTCCAACACCACAGTTCAAAAGCATCAGTTCTTCGGTGCTCAGTCTTTGTGGACAGTCAAAAAAGAGGAAGGGCCGGGGAGGTAAACCATAAAGCACAGGAGCAGCTGGACGGCGGCAGAGAAGGCAGGTCCGGGTGGCTCAGGAGATGAGAACATCCTCTCTCCCTGCTCCCCAGCACTGACGTCATCCCTACAGAACAGAGGTGGTGCTCCCCAGTGGAATAGTAACGGCGTTGATGGCAGACTCAAGGCGGCAGTGCGTTTTTGGAGGATGGAAAGCAAATTCACAGTGGCCACTGACAGAGAGAATACAGCAGTGATGAAACCCGGGTGCCATCAGTGTGGAGAAAGCAACAACACTTGGCTGCTCCCCAAGGACCCCCTAGAGGCTTGGGAGCGGGGACACCCGAGTCTCCCGAGGGGGCATGTGGAGTGTGGAGGGCAGGCCCCTTCCCCAACTTCCACGGGCAGGAAGCCGCCCCCAGCCCGCTGCAGCAGGCTCTGAGGAGGCGGGATCAGTAGATTCTGCGATGCCCGAGCAGACGCACAGCAGGGTGTGGAGTGAGACACCGTCCTCACAGCCGGCACAGCAGGGTGAGCGCACGGCGGGCCCAGAATCCTTCTCGAGCTGGGCCCCAGGGCCAGGTCTCATCCGGCAGGAGCGCTGTCTGGGAAAACCGACAGTCCAGTTTATTCAGGCGTCTCCACCAACTGCGCTCCAGCCCCCTCCCCATCCAGACCTATATCTGGTGTCAGAGTCTCCAGGCCCTTGGGGAAAGTCCCTGACACAAAACCCAGAGGCAGGAAGGTGGGAAAGAGGGAAAAGAGAATTAACTCAGAGGAAAAAGAGAATTAACTCAGAGGAAATAGAAATAATAAAGGCAGCAGGGGACGCATCTTTAAAGTACAGTTAACATCAAAGAGATAAGAGACATTGATTTTATGGACAAGAATAGCATGCCATAAAAACACATTGTTCAGAAAATGCAGAGAACACTAAACCTTTTTTCCTTTTCAACTGAAGGAATAGAAATAGAGAAAATCATTTGGATAATGAAAAATACAGAGATGAAAGTTCAGAGAGAAAAACTTCAAAAATTGATTCAGGAATTTTAATACCTATTTCCAATTAGAATTTTTTTTAATAAAAGAGCAGATAAGGGTGATGAGATTGCCCCCAACCCCAAGAGCTGGGGCTGAGCCCTCTTGGGATGTGGTTTCCGCCTCCCAGGACAGAAAGAGGCCGTGCCTGGGGCCAGGCCTGCCCCCTGATGTCCTAAATGGGGGCCTGGGGCACCTACCTCCCCCTCTGGGCCTCGAGTGTCACACCCCAGGGCTGGGGTCAAGGTCAGCCCCACACCTTGCAGATGAGGAAAGGAGGGTTCCTCTGGAGGACACAGGACAGTTGTCCCCAAGAGGAAGAATTTCAGTTTGGCTGGGGGTAGGGCAGGGGTGGAGTCACACCTCCTGGGCGAGCGAGCTTGTCTGGGGACAAACCGAGGGGCCAGCTTACCCAGGAGGTCAGAGGGAGAGGAGTCAGACAGCAAAAGCCAATACAAACGTAGTGGGGATCGAGTGGGTGGGGGGAGACGAAGGCATCATAAAAGTGTCCACATAGAGGCTGACCATCGATGCAAAGAAACAAGTTACTGGCAGAAAAAGAGAAAAGAAGGAAAGCAAACAATTAAAAATAAATAAATAGAACACGTCACAACAATACACCCAGTAACTACAACACTTCATCATACAACACGATTGACTCGAACGTAACATTGAAAACTAAAGATTTTCAAATGGCTTCACAAAGTAAAATCAAACCCCACTTGAATCCAGGAGACGCATCCAGAACAACGTGTCTCCTTCTGCCAAAAGGGCAGTTTCGGCAAATGCACAGGCGAGGAGAGCTGTGAAGGGTCATGTGGGATTCCGGGGCAGAAACAGCATTAAGACAGACGGGAAGGACGCCTTGGGTGCTTAAAGCGACGACTCACAATGCCGAGTCTGTTGTGAACACCCTCGAGAAGCACAGGAACCACTGTGATGCAGAAGCGTCGAGACGCAGGGAAGGGAACCGCTGAGCTCCAGGAAGACCAGGTCAAAGGGCAAAGCATCAGGAAGGAGACAGAGATCCTGGTGACGGAGTAAGCTTCAGCTCTGGACACAGGACACGCTCCCTCTTGAACCCTCACGAAACAGTCACAGAGACGCACCACATTTAGCCACAGGCAAGTGTTAATAACGAAATAGAAACATAGATGTCCATTAGGAACACTCGAAACCTACAGCACAGAATCTAAGTGCTGTACCAAAAAGCCCTTTTTTCTTTTTCTTGGGAAAAAAAAAAAAAAAAACTCTATAATAAAAAACAGTCATTAGCTGAAAAATACAAATAAAAATTGTAGAATTACTAAAAACTGGGGGCAATAAAGTGCTGCACACCAGAATGTATGCTGCTGCTGCTGCTGCTGCTAAGTCACTTCAGTCGTGTTCGACTCTGTGCGACCCCACAGACGGCAGCCCACCAGGCTCCCCCGTCCCCGGGATTCTCCAGGCAAGAACACTGGAGCGGGTTGCCATTTCCTTCTCCAGTGCATGAAAGTGAAAAGTGAAAGTGAAGTCGCTCAGTCGTCTCCGACTCTTAGCGACCCCATGGACTGCAGCCTACCAGGCTCCTCTGTCCGTGGGATTTTCCAGGCAAGAGTACTGGAGTGGGGTGCCATTGCCTTCTCCGCCAGAATGTATGGGATACAGTTAAAACAGTGATCAGGAAAAACCGTGTAACTTTAAAAAATTATACCAATAGAATAAAAGAATAAAAATAAAGGAATTAAGTTCCCAACTCAAAACCTGGAAAGACAGCTATAAAATAAGTCAAGAAAAAGCAAAAGGAAAAAATACTAAACCTAAAAGTAAATGTGACAGAATAGAAACCAAATTCGTATTTGCTTAACATTTGCTTAGTAATTCTGAACATAACTGTTAATAGAATACAGTAGAAAATTAAGCAGAAGTAGTAAATCAAAATGTTATTTCTCTTCGAAGAGATGAACACATACTTCTATAATTTGCCGAAACAAGAAAGTAAAGAAAAAATGAAAGGGAGAAATAACAAAGAAAAATATGAGCATAAAAAACTAAGAACTGTTTTGTACAACTCCATGCAAATTGATTTAAAAATATAGATGAAACAAACAACATCCTGGTTTAGTCACTAAGTCATGTGACTCTTTGTGACATGATAGACTGCAGCCCACCAGGCCCTTCTGTCCACGAGATTCTCCAGGCAAGAATACTGGTGTGGGCTGCCATTTTCTTCTCCAAAATAATATCCCAGGAAAACACAATTTTCTAAAATTGACCCAAATAAAGATAGAAAGCTTAAACAGACCTACTCCCAGAGACAAAATACAGAAAGTTATCTAAGAGAACTGTTCCTTTAAAAAGAAAAAAATCCTCAAAGGTTTATTGGGAATCTACTACATAAATACAAAATAATCTCAACATTATTTAAATTGTTGCAGAATATAAAAAGACAGAAACCTTCAAATTCTTTTTTGAAGCAACTATAATATTGATCTCTAAACCAATAAAGATAGCCCAAAATAAAAACCTGAGACCCATATGTCTTACAAGTATCAATGCAAAAAATCCTACAAAACTTATTAGCACACAGAATCCAAAAACAGATTAAAAAATAATACATCATGTGTAAGTAGAATTTATTAGGATCATGAGACTGGATCAGTATTAGAAAATCGATTAATATAATTTGCCACATTAATAACAGCTATAAGGAAGAAATGGTATGATTTTCTCCATAATACTAAAACAGCCTTCAATAAAATTCAGCAATTTCAGTAAGAATTCATGGACATTTCTCTAAATACACAAACATACGTACAGACTTAGACATATGTACAGATCTATCTCCATTTGTATCTGCACGCATGTGTGCTAAGTCACTTCAGTCATGTCCAACTCTGCAGCCCTAAAGACTACAGCCTGCCAGGCTCCTCTGTCCATGGGATTCTCCAGGCAAGAATACTGGAGTGGGTTGCCATTTCCTCCTCCGAGGGATCTTCCCAACCCAGGGATCAAACCCATGTCGATGTCTCCTGCATTAGCAAGCTGGTTCTTTAACAATAGCGCCGCCTGAGAAGCCCACATTTGTACTTAAATACACACATACACATGCATATACATGGACTTCCCTGGTGGCTCAGACAGCAAAGCGTCTGCCTACAACGTGGGAGACCTGGGTTCAATCCCTGGGTCAGGAAGATCTCCTGGAGAAGGAAATGGTAACCCACTCAGTATTCTTGCCTGGAAAATCCCATGGACGGAGAAGCCTGGTAGGCTACAGTCCATGGGGTCGCAAAGAGTCGGACGTGACTGAGCGACTTCACTTCACTTTCACACATGTACACACGTATATACAAGAAAGTGTTAGTTGCTCAGTTCTGTCCAACTCATTGCAACATGCACAGATGTAAAGTCAGCCTCCAGGCTATTATCTTTCTTAATAGGGAAACAATAGAGGTATTTCCCACTAAGGTCAGAAAGAAGGCAAGAATTCCCATTCTCCACGCTACTATTTTGGAAAAGGAAATGGCAGCCCACTCCAGTACTCCTGGAAAATTCCATGGATGGAAGAGCCTGGTAGGCTACAGTCCATGGGGTCACAAAGAGTCAGACATGACGGAGTGACTAACACACACACACACACACACACACACACACACACACACTATTTAACTCTATATTGAAAATATAATGAATATAATTGGATAAGGAAAAACCATTACAGGGTTAAAAGTTTGGAAAGAAATAAAACTTTATATGCACATGAGATAAAAATATACTTGGAAAACCAAAGAGACTCAATAATGAAAATAACAAAAACTTAATAAAAGAATTTTTTTAATGGGAGAAGGTAAAGTGAATCCACAAAAACCAACAGCCTGTGTCTGTGTGGGTGTGTGATGGGGGAGAAACTCACTATTACAAAGGCAAGAAAGAGGGTCTAGTGCTTATGAGTTAACCTATCAAGAAATATGCAGAATGCTCGTGAAAATAATGTCAAGCCACTCCCACAGAGCACAAAAATGACTTGAACAAATGAAAAAAAAATCCATTGTTCTAGCAGAGGATAATTCAACATTATAAAAAACATCAATCCTCCTTAGAGATACTATATAAATTTAACAAAATGGAAATAAAACTCCCAGTAAGTTTTTATTGTGAACTTACACAAGTTGATTCTACAGTTTAAATGAAAAATTAAGCCTTCAACATAATTATATTGCATATTATTCAAATGTAGCTAATAGCTAGGAAAATTCTAAAAGCAGAGCAGTGAGGGAGGATTAATCCTACTCGATATTAAAACGTACTAAAAAGCCTCAATAATTAAAACCGTGATCTTGGCAAATGAGCAAGCCAACCAGTTGAACAACGAGTCCAAGCAGAGACCCAAAGTCATATGTGAATACAGTTCATGGTGCGGGTGACATCTCAGATCACTGGGAAAAGACAGTGTCTGCGATAATAGAGGATGTTGCTGACGCACCACACCTATGGTCCTTCTCCCCGTGTCCTCTGCCTGCATTTTGTCCATGGAGAGACTTGAGCCAAAGAATAAGCTTAATCAGAGAAGTGAGGACATGCAGAAACAAAGGGACAGGGTCAAAGCAGACCAGATAATAGCAATGTAGTCAGCAAGAAGTAAGGGTCTTCAGTGCCTTCTCAAGGGCTACGGATAATATTCTGAGCCATGCCCTGTAGACACTGCAACACCAGGGGGAAGAAGTTAATGACATGATGACCAGACTAGAGACATGACGTAAGCTGCCGTGATTCTGGGAACCGGCCTCAAGGAAATGGGAACAAGATGACCATGGCCCCGAAGACCAGCTGTTCTGAAGACGACCGAAAGACACTGGGAAGACCACCGATGACCGGTTTTGTGGTGACTGTCAGAGCTGACTGTGCTATTTCTGCATGGAGCCCTCTCCCTCAGTCTATAAAGCCCTGGACCACTGTTAAGGTTGGCGGGGGTGAAGGTCAACCTGCAGACAGGAGTCTGCCCTACCCGCCCCCATCCCCAGTTGCCAGCCTCCAAAATAAAGCAAACTTTCCTTTCCACCAGCCTTGCCTCTTTCTCGGCTTTTGAGCAGTCAAATGGACCCCACTTTCAGTAACATTGTGATCACTGTGTAGCTGTTTAAAAAAGGCATAAATGAGTCTATTCTTCACACCATATACCAGAATAAAGACCAAACAAACAGATCAGTGATCTACATAGGAAAACTTCTAGAAGAAAATATGGGTAGATTCTTTTATAATGAAAGATGTGAAGGAAACTTTTTAAACTATGACATAATGTATATGCAGTAAAAGCAACAGCTGGACCACAAAGCAGGCTGAGCACTGAAGAACTGATCCTTTGGAATTGTGGTGCTAGTGGACTGCAAAGAGATCAAACCAGTCCATCCTAAAGGAAATCAACCCTGAATATTCATTGGAAGGACTGATGCTGAAGCTGAAGCTCCAATAGTCTGGCCACCTGATGCAAAGATCCAACTCATTAGAAAAGACCCTGATGATGGGAAAGATTGAAAGCAGGAGGAGAAGGGGACGACAGAGGATGAGATGGTTGGATGGCATCACTGACTCGATGGACATGAGTTTGAAGAAAATCCAGGAGATGGTGAAGGACAAGGAAGCCTGCCATGCTGCGGTCCATGAGGTCACAAAGAGTCGGATACGACTGAATGACTGAACAACAATAGAGAAATTTCCAGGATATACTTTAAGTTATAAAAGCAAAATACAAAAGATTATAAAAAAGGATACTACCTTCTGTGTACATACAGAAGGAGATTAAATAAGAAATACAGGACTTCCGTGGTGGTTCAGTGGTTAAGAATCAACCTGCCAGTGCAGGGGGCACAGGGTTGGTCCCTGGTCAGGGAAGATCACACATGCTGTGGGACAACAAGCCCGTGAGTGACAACCACGAAGCCTGTGCTCTAGAGTCCGGGCTCCACAGCAAGAGAAGCCACCACAGTGAGAAGCCTTCACGCAGCAGTGGGGACCCAGCACAGCCAAAATACAGGAGATACATAAAGGAAACTTTAAAAGAAATATATATATCCTGTATACATCTATACTTTCATATAGAGACACACACATATATACATACGTACAGAAGGGCGGCGGCTGTGACGGACGGCGCAGAAGCGCGGCCGAGAGGAGCTACTCCACGCCCGAGGTCAGGGGCGGAGGCTGCACTTTGCTGGAGCAGCCGTGAAGAGATACCCCCATCCAAGGTAAGAGAAACCCAAGTAAGACGGCAGGCACTGAGAGAGGGCGTCAGTGAGCAGACACACTGAAAGCACAGTCACAGACAACGAGCCATCTGATCACACGGACCACAGCTTGTCTAACTCAATGAAACTAAGCCATGCCCTGTGGGGCCACCCAAGATGGGTGGGTCATGGTGGAGAGATCTGACAGAATGTGGTCCACTGGAGAAGGGAATGGCAAACCCCTTCAGTATTCTTGCCTTGAGAATCCCATGAACAGTATGAAAAGGCAAAATAGTAGGATACTGAAAGAGGAACTCCCCAGGCTGGTAGGCGCCCAATATGCTACTGGAGATCAGTGGACAAATAACTCCAAAAAGAATGAAGGGGCGGAGCCAAAGAAAAAACAATACCCAGTTGTGGATGTGACTGGTGATAGAAGCAAGGTCTGATGCTGTAAAGAGCAATATCGCATAGGAACCTGGTCCATGAATCAAGGCAAATTGGAAGTGGTCAAACAAGAGATGGCAAGAGTGAATGTCGACATTCTAAGAATCAGAGAACTAAAATGGCCTGGAATGGGTGAATTTAATTCAGATGACCATTATATCTACTACTGTGGGCAGGAATCCCTTAGAAGAAATGGAGTAGCCATCATGGTCAACAAAAGAGTCCGAAATGCAGTGCTTGAATGCAGTCTCAAAAATGACAGAATGATCTCTGTTCGTTTCCAAGGCAAACCATTCAATATCACAGTAATCCAAGTCTATGCCCCGACCAGTAATGCTGAAGAAGCTGAAGTTAAACAATTCTATGAAGACCTACAAGACCTTCTAGAACTAACACCCAAAAAAGATGTCCTTTTCATTATAGGGGACTGGAATGCAAAAGTAGGAAGTCAAGAAACACCTGGAGTAACAGGCTAATTTGGCCTTGGAGTACAGAATGAAGCAGGACAAAGGCTAATAGAGTTCTGCCAAGAGAACGCACTGGTCATAGCAAACACCCTCTTCCAACAACACAAGAGAAGACTCTACACGTGGACTTCACCAGATGGTCAACACCGAAATCAGATTGATTATATTCTTTGCAGCCAAAGATGGAGAAGTTCTATACAGTCAGCAAAAACAAGACCGGGAGCTGACTGTGGCTCAGACCCTGAACTCCTTATTGCCAAATTCAGACTGAAATTGAAGAAAGTGGAGAAAACCACTACAGCATTCAGCTATGACCTAAGTCAAATCCCTTACAATCATACAGGGGAAGTGAGAAATAGATTTAAGGGACTAGATCTGACAGACAGAGTGCCTGATGAACTATGCATGGAGGTTCATGACATTGTACAGGAGGCAGTGATCAAGACCATCCCCAAGAAAAAGATATGCAGAAAAGCAAAATGGCTGTCTGAGGAGGCCTTACAAATAGCTGTGAAAAGAAGGGAAGCGAAAGCAAAGGAGAAAAGGAAAGATATACCCATTTGAATGCAGAGTTCCAAAGAATAGCAAAGAGATAAGAAAGCCCTCCTCAGCGATCAATGCAAAGAAATATAGGAAAACAACAGAATGGGAAAGACTAAAGATCTCTTCAAGATAATTAGAGATACCAAGGGAACATATCATGCAAAGATGGGCTTGATAAAGGACAAAAATGGTAGGGACCTAACAGAAGCAGAAGATATTAAGAAGAGGTGGCAAGAATACACAGAAGAACTGTACAAAAAAGATCTTCACAACCCAGATAATCACGATGGTATGATCACTCACCTAGAGCCAAACATCCTGGAATGTGAAGTCAGTGGGCCTTAGGAAGCATCACTACGAACAAAGCTAGTGGAGGTGATGGAATTCCAGTTGAGCTATTTCAAATCCTAAAAGATGATGCTGTGAAAGTGCTGCACTCAATATGCCAGCAAATTTGGAAAACTCAGCAGTGGCCACAGGGCTGGAAAAGGTCAGTTTGCATTCCAATCCCAAAGAAAAGCAATGCCAAAGAATGCTCAAACTACCGCACAATTGCACTCATTTCACACACTAGTAAGGTAATGCTCAAAAATTCTCCAAGCCAGGCTTCAGCCATACGTGAACCATGAACTTCCAGATGTTCAAGCTGGTTTTAGAAAAGGTAGAGGAACCAGAAAGCAAATTGCCAACATCTGATGGATCATGGAAAAAGCAAGAGAGTTCCAGAAAAACATCCATCTCTGCTTTATTGACTATGCCAAAGCCTTTGACTGTGTGGATCACAATAAACTGTGGGAAAATTCTGAAAGAGATGGGAATACCAGACCACCTGACCTGCCTCTTGAGAAACCTGTATGCAGGTCTGGAAGCAACAGTTAGAACTGGACATGGAACAACAGACTGGTTCCAAATAGGAAAAGGAGTACGTCAAGGCTATATATTGTCAGCCTGCTTATTTAACTTCTATGCAGAGTTCATCATGAGAAACGCTGGGCTGGAAGAAGCACAAGCTGGAATCAAGATTGCCGGGAGAAATATCAATAACCTCAGATATGCAGATGACACCACCCTTATGGCAGAATGTGAAGAAGAACTAAAGAGCCTCTTGATGAAAGTGAAAGAGGAGACTGAAAAAGTTGGCTTAAAGCTCAATATTCAGAAAACGAAGATCATGGCATCTGGTCCCATCAATTCATGGGAAATAGATGGGGAAACAGTGGAAACAGTGTCAGACTTTATTTTTCTGGGCTCCAAAATCACTGCAGATGGTGACTGCAGCCGTGAAATTAAAAGACACTTAATCTTTGGAAGGAAAGTTATGACCAACCTAGACAGCTTATTAAAAAGCAGAGACATTACTTTGCTGACAAAGGTCGTCCAGTCAAAACTATGGTTTATCCAGTAGTCATCTATGGATGTGAGAGTTGGACTATAAAGAAAGCTGAGTGCCGAAGAATTGATGCTTTTGAACTGTGGTGTTGGAGAAGACTCTTGAGAGTCCCTTGGACTGCAAGGAGATCCAATCAGTCCATCCTAAAGGAGATCAGTTCTGGGCGTTCATTTGAAGGACTGATATTGAAGCTGAAACTCCAAAACTCTGGCCACCTGGTGAGAAGAGCTGACTTATTTGAAAAGACCCTGATGCTGGGAAAGATTGAGGGCAGGAGGAGAAGGGGACAACAGAGGATGAGATGGTTGGATGGCATCACCGACTCAATGGACATGGGTTTGGGTAGACTCCGGGAGTTAGTGAAGGACAGGGAGGCCTAGCGTGCTCCAGTTCATGGGGTCGCAAAGAGTTGGACATGCCTGAGCGACTGAATTCAACTGAAGTTACAAAAGAAAGTCAGTTATAAATGTAGGAGGAACAACAGAATTAGAATATCTGCAACCACAGTTGAGGATGACAAAAATCATGGGTGAAGGTTGTTGGAGGGCTGGATGTTCGCACAGCTTCAGTGTCTCACCCCACAGATTTGTCATTTTCAGAAAGAGCCACGCAGCTTATGCTGGGCAAGCCTGGTAGTCATCTCAGCCAAGTGATTAGAGCTAGCCAATGCAAAAAGACAGGAGGGACACAGATCATCTGTGCAGCCCTCCTGCCGAAACGCTCGAGCTGAACTGAATCCCGAGGAAACCCGAGCACAGTCCAGGCTTGGACACCACTCAGGACAGCTCGGCGGGGCTGTGCTGTCCACGTCGTGAGGGGAGGGGAAAAGCAGCCCGAGACTAACGGAAATAAGAGAGATGTTCCAACAGCCATAACACGATCCTCAAGGGTTTCTGGATTGAAAGGGTATGTGAAAGGCATTTTGGGGCTGACTGGGCAAATTGGAATACAGAGTGTTTCTGATGTGCAGGGGGGCCAGAACACACTGGCAAATCGGGGCAGCCTCGTTTCTGGGAAGTTCACGCTGAAACACCCTCCAGGTGAGTCAGGATGGTGAGAGAGACAGAGACAGAGAGCACAGGAGAACACGGGCATCAGTGATGCAGACAGGGTGCTGGGAGGCAGGCGCAGAGGCTACGAGTGGGTAAGCCTGATCCTCCAGGACAGGAAGCCAGTGTGCAGGGGACAGAGCTGACGCTCCAGCCACACGGCAGCCCCGGGTCGAGGCCCAGCCCCGCCGCTTCCTCGCTGTGTCTGCACCAACGCCTTAACACCTCTGGGTCTGTTTTTTCATGGGTTAACAGATAGTACCTGCTTCCTTGGGTTATTGAGAAAATCAGGAGTTAAAAGGCAAAAAGCGCGCTTCCAAGACCTCCTGGTACATAGTAAGTGCAGGCGAAACAGCTCCTCAAGGAGACTGTTTAGAAACAGGCAGGAAAACCCCCAGTTGGCCCTGAAATGGTGGGCGGTGGCCATCCTGGGCAGGTCTGGGGTGGGCAGGACGCGTATGTCCTTCCGAGGCATGCAGGAGCATGTGCGTGTTACACTTGGCTCCCTTGTGGATCTGATGGAGGGTCGTCACTAAGAAGGAAGCAGGGTGGGCCTCAAGATGCAACCTTAACTCCATGTGGCTAGAGACGAGCTCTGAGACACACCTCTGTATGCTCGTCTCCTTCCTGGAAAAGGAAAAGGCAGAGGAACCCAGTTCAGAGGGTTCTTACTCTGAAAAAACAACCTACCACCCAAGAGTGGTTACATAAAACTCCCAAGGGTCAGTGGAAAACAGCAAGAAAGCATGATCCGTTGTGGACCCGCCCCGGGCCCTAGCAGGATGCCCACGTAGCAGGACGGTCCGCCCTCCATGGGCGCTGCACATGGGCTTTGGGGCTCCAGGGCCCCTCTGCCGGCAGGGCCGTCTTTCCCTGGGGCTCCAGGCTTCCTCCAGGCCCACCAGGAGCAGGGTGCCCGTCTCCACCTCAACCCCCACCCAGGACCGGGAACCGGCAATCAGTCACTCCCAAGAGCCTCTAAGGTGCACACTGCAACCACTGACCCAAATAAACATACTTTTTCAAATTTGCAAGCCCGCATACACATGTATCACAGTGTGAGAACTCTTTCTCCTCCCAACATGCAGTCCTGTTCTGAGACTTTCCTGAAATTGCAAGCCTGAAAACACGCAGGCACGGGGAATGTGTTCTTCCCATCGCTGACTTCGCTAGGTTTAGTCGGAAAATGTTAATACTGAATGACCTTTCTCTGAAGGGTATTTTAAGGAGACAAAGCAATTTACCGTAATATGGTTACCATAGTGACTGGCCCTTGAAAAGGCCGGGGGAGAAATGACGTACATCTGCAATCAACAGTCACTGCGGCAACAAATGGTTCGATAAAGCAACACAGGGGATTAATTTGAAGCAGAAGAGATAAGCAGGGCTTTTTAAGTCACCAGAAAAAAAGCAGCAGCAACGCGGTGAGGCACAAGGCCTTGGTAACCGGCAGGGACCTCTGCTCAGGCGGAGGGGAGGCCCCGGGCAGGTCCCCTGACCTCCTGGGGGCAAAGGTGGCCCACGGGGGCCAGCGGGGGTGGAAGCCTGCGACAGCCTGCTGCTGGGGGTGGGGGAGGAGCCCTCTGCCCCGTCACAGCCGAATGTGTCTGTGGCTGGACCCTCAAGTTGAAGCATAAAGGGGGACCCACTAAAGAAACCCAGGGTCCTGGGAAAGACAGCCGATCCCGGGTCTGGACCTGGACACTGCATTATGTCAGAGAGCAGGAAGCTTCTCCCGGAGCAGTGGGGACAGGCCAGGGGCACGAGCTGCCTGCAGGGCTTCTCTGGCTGAATACGGAATTCACACATCCAAGTAAGTGATGGTGGAAACAGAACTGCTGTTCAGTTGCTAAGTCATGGTCAACTCTTTGCGACCCCATAGACTGCAGCACGCCAGGCCTCCCTGTCCATCACCAACTCCCGGAGTTTACTCCAACTCATGCCCATTGAGTCGGTGATGCCATCCAACCATCTCATCCTCTGTCGTCCCCTTCTCCTTCAATCTTTCCGAGCATCAGGGTCTTTTCAAATGAGCTGGCTCTTCTCATCACGCGGCCAAAGTATTAGCGCTTCAGCCTCAGCATCAGTCCTTCCAATGAATATTCAGGACTGATTTCCTTTAGGATGGACTGGTTGGATTTCCTTGCAGTCCAAGGGACTCTGAAGGGTATTCTCCAACACCACAGTTCAAAGGCATCATTTCAGCACTCAGCTTTCTTTATAATCCAGCTCTCTCATATCTGTACATGACTACTGGAGAAATGAGAGATCTAACTATGGGGACTATACAGTAACAGAGCATAGCCCTTTAAACAATCGCACCATGAGTTCATGTGGATATGGGTGAAGGAATGAATATATAAAAGGTAATTTTAATGAGGACACTTACCTAATTTCAGAGTATTTATATACAAAATACCAAAAAGGAGAAGAGAGGAACATGAAACGGACATGCCTGGGAGGTGTCATCCTAAGTGGTTAATGATAACAGACAGCAGTCACGGGGCTGCCCAAAGGTGACTCCTGGGAGAGGTGGTGTGATGAGAGCCGGCCCCGCTCCACGCAGCCTGAATGTGGTGGTGAGGAATCACCAGATGAACATGGAGGAGGCACACTCCTTAGTAGCTGGGCTGCCATCTTCAAGAGAGCCTCTCTCGTGGTCCCTTAGGGACGTCCGAGGAGGCTCCAGGCTGAAGGAGCCTCGCGGCTCAGGGGGAGACGAGCTGAGCCGGGTCCTCCTGCCTCCGCTCCTGCCCGCCCTGCTCGCCTGGCCCCGGGCGGGCAGGGCCAGCTCTGCTCTTACACGCACGCCCGGGCTCGACCCGGCTGGCGCCGACACAGGGGCCTGCGTCTCTAACGGGCTCCCCGGCGGGGCACACGGGGCACCCAGGGCCCGAGACGGCGAAAGTGCAGCGGCCTCCTCTCCTCACAGGTCCTCTGACGGCCCCGAGGCCAGGAGCCCAGCACGAGCCTCGCGGGCCGAAGCACAGGACTCTCCGGGCTGCTCCCCGGGGCCGGAAGGGGCGGGCCCTCGCGCTTCCGGCTTCCGGAAGCACCGCGCCGCCGGTTCTCCGCTGCCCCGCCCGCGCCAGACGACTCTCTGCCCCTCCTCGAGGGGGCGTCGCCCTCTGACCCCGCCCGGAGAGCCCCGGCCTCTCAGGACCCGCGGGCAGCCTCAGGACCACCTCCCGACCCCAAGGCCCGTAGCCGTCACCCCGGCCTGGCTCGGCTGTGGGCGCCTGCGGGCCGTCTTCCTGCCCCCTGCCCGGCCTGCCGCCCCGCTGGGGACCGTGCTTCCCGCGGGAGTTGGCGGCTGCGCCACCACCGCCGTGTCCCCGGGCGCCACGTCCCGCCCCGGCATCCCCGGGGGAGCTCTGGGTTTCGTCTGTCTCACCCAGAGCCTGGCACGTGCGGAGGCTTCCTGGAAACCAAATCGTTCATTCAACAGAAAGGACTGATTTCCGTGCTCCCTCAGGATGAAACTCTGCGTGGGCTGTCGGGTCAGGCGGGGCTCCCCCCGGCCCAGGCATCTCCACAGCCTCGCCTGCTGCCCCTGCGACGCCCCAGACACCCCGGGCCAGGAGGCCCGGGCTGAGCGTCCAAGCTCAGTCACTCGCTCTGGTCCCTCTCCATGTCCAGACGCGCCTGTGACCTGGAGACACGACGCCTCTCCCAGGGCGCCAGCCAGGCTCCAGAAGGAAGAGGCCCCCACGTCCCAGGTGGCTCAGCTGGTAAAGAATCCACCTGCATTGCAGGAGACCAGGGTTCGATTCTTGGGTCTGGAAGATTCCCCTGGAGAAAGGAATGGCTACCCACTCCAGTATTAGGGCTTCCTTAGTGGCTCAAAGGGTAAAGAATCTGCCTGCAATGCAGGAGACCTGGGTTCAGTCCTTGGGTCGGGAACATCCCCTAGAGAAGGAAATGGCAACCCACTGCAGTACTCTTGCCCAGAGAATCCCATGGACAGAGGCGCCTGGAGGGCTACGGGCCACGGGGCTGCAAAGAGTCAGACACGACTGAGCGACTTCACTTTCACATTGACACTTTCACCACGTGGAGGGGGCACAGAGCCTTCTGCCCTCAGAGTGACCTTTATCCTAAGTGTGTGCATGTGTGCTCAGTCACTTCAGTCGTGTCTGACTCTGTGACCCCAGGGACTGTAGCCCACCATGCTCCTCTGTCCATGGGATTCTCTGGAGTGGGTTGCCATGCCTTCCTCCAAGGCATCTTCCCTACCCAGAGATCGAACCCGCGTCTCTTGTGTCTCCTGCATTGGGAGGCAGGTTCTTTACCTCTACCAACAGACCCCCACTTAATTCCTAAAACCACACTATGGAGACGAGAGATGAGGATTCATTTTTAAAACCCACTTGCTTGCAACCTAGAGACAAGCACAAGAAAAGCCAGACTAGAAATCATCACGGGAGGGAAGGGAGAGTTTTGAGCTGAAGAAAACACTCTGACTTGAATTCTCTTCTTTGTGGAGAACCGACAGCAGCCTCTGTGTGGCTCGGACCCGGAAAGCTGCCACGTGCCGGCGGACGCACAGCCACGCCCGTGTGCCCACGGAGAAGGGGGCGCGGCTGACTGCGTCGGGCGCTTACAGGCACTGGAGCCAAATTAGGACTTATCAGCACGTTCATTATCTAAAAATAAACCAGCTTTTCTTTGCTTCATCAAAAGATCAGATTATAGAGTACGCCGCCTTACTTGCAGAATAAAGTGTTTTTATTCTTAGACAGTGAGGACAATGAGAACTGTTACATAACCTGTCAGCGTGTGGATGGGCCGGTTACGGAAGCGGATTGTTCCCTCTGATGAGGGCTGTCTGGTTTCCCCGCTGTAGAGGGGCAGTGGACAGCCACAGAGAACACACAGTCCCGAGATTTAGGATGCAAAACAGGGCGCGGCTCTTGCCAGCCTTCTAGACCGGTGGCTCTCTGCAGGATGGCCGCTTTCCCTCAGACACCCGAGACCAGGACTGGTACTCCCTCCACTCAATCTGCAGCCAAGGGCCCGCATTCTGTGCATTCACAGAGCAGGCCTGCCCCCCTCCCTGCGCCAGGGTGGGTGTCCTCCTGACCCCAGCGGGGAGCAGAGCTGAGCCCACCTCCCACCCAGGGAGGCCGCTGTGGTAAGGAAGGGGTGGCCACACCGCACAACTGGAGGGCCATCACCCCGGGGTCCCTGGAGCACCCGCGCTCCGGCCCGGCTGGCTGCACCCTCGGGGGGCTTCACGAGCACCCTTGTGGCCCACAATCTGCTAGAACAAGTCACAGAGCTCAGGGAAGCACGACTCCCACGATCACAGGTTCAGGAAAACAAACGGACACGTCTCTTTCTTTCTAGCCAAGTCAGGCACACGAGATGGGATGGGAGCGTCCACAGGTGACGCGGCCCTGTCCTCAGGACACATCACTCCCCGCCCGGTCGATGGGGTCCCTGCCCGGGGCGCTTGGCTCAGCCTCAACCTCTGAGTGTGTGCAGTGGCTTCATCACAGACGTGACTGAGTCGCTGCCCGATCTCCAGCCCTCTGTCCTCCCAGAGGTCAGGCTGAGATCCAGGGCTGGTCTCTCTGTGTGGCCAGTCCCCCACCCGAGTCACCATGTGGGTGTGACCTAGGCCCATCCCCCTCGCCCAAACATGCCTATACTTGGGACACTCCACGGCTCAGCAGGGACCTCGGCACCAGGTCTCTCTTTGGGCTGAGGCCAAGTTCTCTACTACCCAGCTGGGTCCTGGTCAGGTTCCCCAGAGGAACAGAATCAGCCTGAGACCGACCGACTGACTGACTGACAGGAACTGGGGGCCGACACGTCCCGAGAAGTGCAGGCAGCCCTGGCCCAGCAGAGTCTGTGCCGCCCGCACCAGGCTGCGTCCGTCAGGCCCGAGACCGGGGCAGAGCTATCTCAGCTCAACTCCGAAGCAGGAGAAAGATGATGTCTCAGTTCAAAGGCAGTCAGGGCGGGCATGAGGAATTCCCTCAACGGGAGGGTCAGCCTATTCCTTCTTCCTTCTGTTCAGGACGGACTGCAGAGGCCCACCCAGGGAAAGAATCTGCCCACCATGTGGGAGACCCGGGTCCCATCCCTGAATTGGGAAGATCCCCTGGAGAAGGGAATGGCACCCCACTTCAGTATTCTGGCCTGGAGAATCCCACGGACAGAGTAGCAGTCCACAGGGTTGCAAAGAGTCGGACACGACTGAGAGACACTTACACCCTCACCCTCACTAGGGAGGGGCTGTGGTCCCCTCAGTCCACCTTCCCCACCCAGAAACCTCATCCGGAAATATCCAGCATAACATATGACCGTGTCCCCGACACCCAGCAGCCCCTCAAGCTGACACGTAAAATGGGCCAGGCCTGACTTCCCTGTGGGTCTGAGTGACCACCCGTCTAGAGCCTGCAGCCCACCCTGGGTGGGGGTGAGCTGGCACCGTGGGCTGCCTGGCCCAGGTTGGAACAAGCTGAGTGTCGAGAACGCAAGCTCCTGGGGCCCAGTCTCAGCTCAGGGGTTGCTCCCTCCTGAAGCAGAAAAACAAGCTTCGGGGACCCAACACAGAGCACAAGCATTTCAAAATACCTTTATTTTCTCTCACCAGTGGTCACTCCACAAAATATTTCGGCTATTCCCCGGCCGCCCCACCGTGGTCAGAGTTTTCCTCCCGTCATCATTCAGCCTCTGTCTTGCGCCTCAGTCCTCTGTTTCCTCCTCCTCTGTTACTATCAGACTCGCTGGATTTAAAGATAAAACAGAAGTGGGTTTTGAGTAGGACTCTCGGCCACCCAAGGGGGAGACCCTCCAGGGCCTGTGGACGCAGCTGCAGGGATGCGATTCACTCAGAAGCGCGCTTGGCAGCTGGGTCTCTGCCTCCCCCGCTGGGGTCTCTCCGCTGAGTCCTGGGGCCAGAGCCTCTGCAGCCCCCGGAGAGCACCCCCGCGGGAGGTGAGCACCAAGCTTGCAGGCCCCCCAGGGCTGCAGCCAGGTCCCAGAGGACAGCCAGGCAGCCCGCTCGCTGCCCCTTGGGACGGTGAGAGCCCGAGGCTGACTCCCACCGACCACGGCCCGGGATAGCTGGTCACCGCGGCCACGTCTCCTCGAACCTGCCAGGGGCTCCGGCCAAAGCCACCTGCCTGCGAGGGCAAGGGGCTTCCTGGGAACCAGCGCAGGCAGGACGTGTCCCAAGCGGCGATGCTCTGAGCCTGCCAGCTTCCAGCCAGCTCCCGAGAGAGGTCAGCCCGCCGCCCCGCGCCCCCTACCTGCCAGGCCTGGGGGCAGGAAAGGGAGGACGCTGTGACGGAAGCCATGCCACGGGTGGAGCCCACCTCGCAAGCCCACCCTCCGGGTTGGAGAAGACAGATCATGCTCCTGTTCAGGCTAGCAGCCGAGCAGCACACGCGGGGGCCGGGGTGGAGGCCGAGGGTCTCTAGCAGAGGCGCTCTCGGCAGCAGTGAAGCTGGCTGGCCCGCCGCCTTACCATCCTCCGCGCCGCTGTCCTTGGACTGCGGCATCTCCATGCTCGGGGCCTTCGAGCCCGCCCCCACGCTGCTGGGGGGCTGTGTCTCCACCTGGACGCTGGACTTGGCCGACACAGGCGCCTCCGTGGGGACTTCCTTTTCTCTCCGGCTCTCCTGGATGACTCTGATGGGCAGAGAGAGAAGGATGGGGACCCAGAGGGGCCGCCCGGCCTTCCACCGGGACGCACCCGCAGCATCACAGCGTTCATGACCCTGCCCGTGGGTTTGAAGGAGAAATGCTCTGTTGCCTCAGCTTTGTTTCACACGAGCTTCAGACTCACCGGGCGCGTGGCACCCAGGCTCCCACAGACACACAGGGAGCGGGCCAGGTGTGCGTGGCCCACGGTCACGGCCAGGCCAGGCCACAGAGGTGCCACCCGGCTGCACTTGGAGGAGGAACATGCTTTTTCCTCGCCGTTGGATGGAGTGGTTCAACCAGCCTCACCGGCTTCCATTCACGGGACAGGGGCCCGGGCCCCGCATGCAGGCTGCAGTCCGGCCCTGCCTGTGGACCCGTGGCAGCTGCGGGGCCTGGAGGGCGGGTCCTGACCACTAACACGCACCGGGACACGGGCCTGAGCACAAGCCTGCCGCGCAACCGCCGCAGGCCGAGGGTGGGGCCTGGCGGCCTGCAGACCGGCACCCGCTGGCCGTGAGGCTGAGACGCGAGGAGCCAGGCTGGCACGTGTCCTTCAGTGCCGCTGGCATCGGCTCTGAGGGTGCTGGGCAGGAAAGCGCGCACCCTGGCCGGCTCATGCCCAAAGACGGCCCTCCTCGTCGCCCACACCGCAGCAAGTCTGGGAGCCTCCCGCCCACACAGCACCCTGTTCCTGTCCCCTCGGGCCCGCAGGTGAGGTTCAGAGAAGGAAAGCGCTGACCTGTAAATGATGGTGATGACAAAGGCCCCAGCGATGATCACGATCAGGGCGGAAAACACCTGCACGTAACCTGGAAAACCGTTCCTGGGCGTCACTGCGGGCCAGCGTCTCCCCAAAGCCGCCTGCTTCCCAGCGGCGGCCACGCCCCCCCCCCCCGCCCCCGCCGCCGGCCACGCCCCCAGTCCGGCTCAGCCTCTGCCCCTTCCTCCCCCGGAAACGCATCCAGGGACCCGAGCTGGCCCTCGTGGGGGCCCCCTAGAACCGTCCCCTGAGGACAGTGATGGGGTGGGCCGTCCATCTGTCTGGATGTCTGTCCAAACATTCTGTCCATCTGTCCTCCAGAATCAGCAGCACCCAGCTTCCTGGGACCTGGGCCGCCCCCTGCCCTGGCCTCCCTGGAAATGGTCCCTCAGTACACAGGTCAGTTGTCCCAAGACATTAGGAGGCGCTTTCAGGTGACAAATTCCACAGGTCTGACTGCAAATTTCATGGACCGAGCGCTCCTTTATCCGTGAGGGGTGGCCGCTGCCCCCAGTGGCACCCACCTTCTCCAGACTAGCCCCCAGAGGAAGGCCCAGAGCTTCTCAAGGTGACTCGGGGCAACCATGCCCCCGAGTGTCCCTGTGCAGGAGCAGCCTTACGGGTATGAGCTCTCAGCCCCTGTCCACTCCTGGGAAGGACAGGGAGGGGGGAGTTGGGCGACCCCCAGGCCTTCCGGGGCGGGGGGTGGTCCTCCACCTTGGGGGCCCTCTCGGTGCCCAGGCTCACAGGCGGGTCCAGGGGGCCAGCCTTCCCTACAGACTGATGCTGGGCCTCCTTCCGCCAGCCAGCTTGGGACTCGGACGACTGAAGGGCAGGACCCACGTCCCCGGGGCCTAGGAGGTCCGCGTGGAGGCACTTGGACCATCTCCCCCTGGCTCTGTCCCCGCGTTCTCGTGAGGCTCAGGCCAGGATTTTAAGGAGCGAGGCAGGCAGGCGGGCCTGCACAGTGCCCTCTGCAAGGAGCTTGAGCCCTGACCCTGGCTGGGCCATCAGCATGCTCAGCTGGCCTCCTCGCCGACCCTTTACCCTTTCTCCAAGCAAGGGAGCAGCCGGCTGGCGAATGCCGACCCAACGTGTGGCATGACCTCTTCAGTGCCCTCGCTTCCTCCTTCCCCTGAGCCGTCTGCCCCTGACCCAGTAACAGCATCATCAGACGGCGTCCTTGCTGGTGGTTCCCTGGGGCCGCGGGGTCCCAGACGTGAGGCTCGAGTCAGGAAATGGAAAGGGGCGATGCCACACAGCGTGGTGAGCAGGGGCTGAGTAGGCGGCAGGCTCTCACGAGCGAGTTCACAGGCAGAGGGCGTGGGGGTGCTCGAGGGCAGCCGCCGCCCCAGGACCATGACCGGCTGGGAGCTTCTTGCTGGAGGTGCCTCCTGGCAGTTGGCTTCTTTCTGTCCCCGATGCCTTGGCCGTGGAAAGGCGTTCCCCTGGGCTCACCTCCTCGCCTCCAGGACTATGATAACCTGCCTCGTGTTTCTTATCCCCAGTATGAATGCAGTGGTATAGACGCTCCCGTGGTGATCTCTGAGCTGGGCACTGCAGGGGGACGCGACCTCCAAGGTCAGGGTCACTGCGGCTGCGGCCCAGCTCACGGTCCGGCCGCTGGCCTCGGAGAAGAGCATCTCACAGCATCTCACAGCTGCGAGCTGACCTATGGCGTGGAGCAGGCTTCTGTGCGCACCCCGTGCTGCCCCGCAGCAAACTGAGAGCCTCAAAGCAGCTCGTCCAGCCCCGGGCTGGCCTCAGACAACCACCACCTCCCGAAATCTTGAATGCGGTCTCGTGAGCCACCTGAGCCCAAACCACCCAGCCAAGCCTCTGAATTGCTGCTTAAAGCCATTAAGCTTGGGTAATTTATCACCTGGTGATAGATAATATGGGGCAGTTCCTAGACCTCGGTGCAGTCAACGCGCTTTAAATGATGTTGAATGAACGGAACTGAAACCAAGCCTAAGCGTGAATTAGGAGCTTCCAAGCGAAGAAGAGGAAGCCCCTGGGGGCTCAGATGGTAAAGAATCCGCCTGCAATGCAGGAGACCCAGGTTCAGTCCCTGCGTCAGAAAGATCCCCTGGAGGAGGAAATGGCGACACACACTCCAGTGTTCTTGCTGGAGAATCCCACGGACAGAGGAGCCTGGTGGGCTACAGTCCACGGGGTCACAAAAGAGTTGGACACGACTGAGCGACTAAACCACCATCACCCAGGGAGGAGACAGCAGCCCACACGTTCTTGCATTCCCAGAAGCAGCTGTTCCTTAGTGTGATTTGTGTCCCGTTTCATGAAAGAAATTCAGAATCTATTTGTGTCCTGGTTTATGAAAGGGATTCAGAATCTAAATGTAAGTGGATCCCTGTTAGACAGACACGCGGATTTAGTTGGTGTTTTAGTTTTCAATTGTCGGTTGTATCTTCGGTATCTTGGTGCAAGTACTTTTCTTTCTTGAGGTCGAGCTCTTGAAGGCAGAGACTGAATCTCAGTGATTCTCTCTGCACAATCTCCAGCCAGCATCCATCAGGGGCAAGCAATATGTGCGATTTATCATATAACACATATTATGATTGATCACTCAGAAACAGCAGCAATTGAAAAAATATCTTGGCAAAGCCTCCCCCAGATAGTTAAACAAAAGTTTTGAAATTGTCTCAGCAAGTCCCACGAAGAAACTGAAGTCACACACTTAGCGGGAAAAAAAATGACAGGTTAAATAGTGTACCGGAAACTCAAGCTGAAGACTGAAAGCAAGTCATTCTCTTTGAGTTCCCATTTCTTTCTCAAAGATCTAATGCTAATTCCCCAAGTTCATGTTCTTAATAATACAGATTATGCCATAACACGAAGTGCACTTCAAACCAGCCAATTTAAGACGTTGGTGAAAGGTTTTCATAACATGGAATTATGAGCACAAAGAGCTCATAATACCCTGTCACGGAACAGTACAACTTACAGCACAAAGGTTCACGCGCCTCTTGAACGAGAAAATGTCAAAGAAACGAAAAGTACCGAGGGCACGGTGAGAGCCCAGCGCAGGGCTCGCTGCCCAGGCTCTGCCCGCAGACGGGCCACGCTCGCAAACGTGAGGGAAGTCGGGAGAAAGGCCCAGCCCACACGACTCGTGTGTTATAACCGAAAGGATGGAAAGAGGCTCAGTCCTCGCCTCCATGCAAAAAATGACATACCCCACTTGTAGAACAATGAGCCCTCTTCAAGGACAGAAAATTCCTGGGTTTGTGTTCTTTTCTAGGTTCCTTAGAGACACTAGTAATTTAGGTGCTAAAAAGAATAAGGCTTATTTTTCAAATAAGTGATAGGTGATGGTACCAATTTACACTGTCTCAAATACAAACATTTACAAGTGGCCAGCTCCCACCACGAAACTCTGATGAGAAGATGCTCAGGGACAGAACAGATGAAAGAAGAAAAAGCATCAGCCTGAGTTTCTGTTCTCCGCTGGCTGCGTTCTCCCTTGAATGATCCGTGTCACTGCTTCGTGCTGTTACGGCTCCGTTTCATTAGGATGTGAGCACACAGGGATGATTAACGGCCAAAACGAAGACCCGATGCTGGGAAAGACTGAAGGCAGGAGGAGAAGGGGACGACAGAGGAGGAGATGGGCTGGATGGCATCACCAGCTCAATGGACATGAGTTTGAGTGCCGGGAGCCGGCAAGAGACATTCCACTCGTGACAAAGGTCATGAGGAAGGGGGCTCGGCATACGCAAAGGCGGGATCGAGCCTCGGGAGTGCCCCCGGATATTCTCGAGCATCTACCCCCCAAAAAACCAGAGTCTGCCTACTTTATTGCTTTGTGCTCTCACCTCTGACTTTACTGGGGGCTGTCCCCCACCACCATCTCACTCTCTCTGTCAAAGAGTTAACTTACAGCTCCAATTAATAAAGTTCCTGGGCAATTAGGAGTGTTTAAATCCAAACCCCTCAGATGGCTCTCTAACTCGCCTGACAAGTTTACCCGGACACCTACAGCTATGCATACGATTGTTTACAGTCTCCCAGCCTCCAGAGGCATGGGAAGCTTAAGATATTCAAATAGCTTAGAGCCTCTCAGAGAATTAGAAGCTGTCAGAATAAAGCTAGTAAAAGATTTCATTGATGAGCCAATGTTTGTTGCCAAGTTTTCACATCCCCTGAATTGTATCCTTGAATGTGCATTAATTAATATAGTTGGTATGTAGAAAAAATAAGTAGTGGCCTGGTGTTAGTAACTTTAGACCCTTAAGGTAGTAAATTCTTTCCTTTGTAAACCCATTACACATCCACCCTATAGGAACGTAATCTTATCTTCGGAAGATGGCGCCAAACCTTAAAATAATTACTCTTAGAGAAAATAAGTCTTTGTTGATAAGTCCTTGTCAAGAGTCATAAAATGTTAATAGGCCTCTGGCCAGAAGATGATGTAAATCACCTAAACCATTTGTATACGATAAATCTGCAGGAAAGAAACCCTGGTTTTTGATAAGCATCAAAGACTGCTGATTTTGCATCCCCTATTATCCTCTATGTGTAACTTAGGGTATAAAAGCCCCTGTTGAAAATAAAGCTATGGGCCTTGCTCACCAACGCTTGGTCTCCCCATGTCATTCTTCCCTTTAACTTCCAGCTGAGTGTCCATCTGGAGCGTGGATATCCTCTGCGACCATTTATTTGCCTGGGCTTCTAAGACCCACTCGAGAAGGTGTCTAAGGTGGGGCACCTTCCGCTATTCGAGAGGGCGCCTGCGGCCTCCGTGGTCAGAGCTAACCTGGTGTCACGGGTTATATTGATTTTCCGCGTAAACCAAGCCACTCAGCTTCTTTTCTCCACTGAATTTTCCTACTGAGCTATCCTCATTCTATTCCTCTTTATTATCTCTAATTAACATTTGAATAGGTCGCCTAGCCGTCTCTCCTTCGAATACCCTGGATCAGCTGGGGCTGGACCCCAGCATTTGAGCAAACTCCAGGAGTTGGTGAAGGACAGGGAAGCCTGGCGTGCTGCAGGCCATGGGGTCGCAGAATCAGACAGGACCGAGCGACTGAACAACAGCAGCTACGTGTCCTGGGACTTGACCTGGGAATTTAATGCCTTTGCATCTTTATATACAGAAGATTGAAGAGCAAAGCCACTACCCTTGGGTGTTAAAGTTTCCTGCTTTTAGGAGCTTCCCACAGTACACGTCTCAGAAAAACTAAGCTGCATATGGGCTTAGGACACCAACGTCCTCTAAGAAGAGAAACTCCATGATGGAGACGAAGTGAGCCAGACTGGCTGCTCTCCACATAGTGAGATGTGTCCAACCACCAAAACCGCAAAACAGCAACAAAAGGATGGAAAATGCAAGAAGCAGCAAATTACGGTCGGCTGGAAGCAATCGGAGGCAACTGTCGAAACCACAGTGGCTGACGTGGTTGACAGCAGCTCGGGGCAAACAACAGGCTGATCAGAAAGCTTCGCGGGAAAGCCTGGGGAGCGGTCCGTCTCCAGGGAGACTTGGAGAGCTGTGACGCAGCCCTTGGAAGGCAGGGAGCAGCCCTAGGAGAGCAGAGGCGGTCCCAGGCTCACCCTGCTGGCTGAGCTTCAGGTTCC
Organism: Bubalus kerabau; assembly: GCF_029407905.1. Classification (NCBI taxonomy): domain Eukaryota; kingdom Metazoa; phylum Chordata; class Mammalia; order Artiodactyla; family Bovidae; genus Bubalus; species Bubalus kerabau. Next base: position 89,590,126 of record NC_073635.1, on the reverse strand, counting down.
GTGCAAGCAGGAAGCGGAGACTAAGGCAGAGCTGGGGACCACCTGGGTGACGTGGGGTCCCAGCCCACACACAGGGCCCTTGGCGAGACTGGGAGATGATTATTTCCGGGCGTCTACGGAGGTTTCTGTCCAGACACTAGCTGACCACTAGGCTAACCAAAGAGAGTCTTCAGTGAGCTTCAAAGAAGACAGACGCTACAGAATCCACTTAGAAAAGCGCTGTTAGACAATGACCCAGCCCCAGCAAGAGGTTTAGGAGGCAGGGGAACCTGCTTTTCAGCGTCACCACATTATATAATTTAAATGTCTGGTTTTCAACAGCAACAAAAAGATATGACGCATGCAAAGTAACACGAAAATATGGCCATTGTACATGATATGAAAAAGGCCATCAATAGAAATGGTCTCTCAGGAAGCCCAGATATTAGACTTACTGGGCAGAGAATTTATTTTAAACAGGCTCAGAGAACTAAAGGAAGCCATATCTGAAGAACAGAGTATGAGAATGATATCTCACCAACAAAAAGATAGAAACTATTTAATTAAAAAAAGAACCAAATAGAAATTCTGAGGTTGAAGGTATAATCCTGGAAATGAAAGTCTCACCAGAGGAGCAAACTGGTCAATTTGAGCCACAAAAGAAAACAATCGGCAAAGCCAAAGATAAGTCTACCGAGAGCATGCGGTCTGAGTATCAGAGAGAAACAGAGTCAGGACAAATTAACAGAGCCTCAGAGACCCGTGGGACACCACGCCCAGTCATGTCCAACTCTGTGCAACCCCATGGACTGCAGCACGCCAGGCCTCCCTGTCCATCACCAGCTCCCGGAGCTCACTCAAGCTCATTCATGTCCATCACGTCGGTGATGCCTACCAACCACCTCAGCCTCTGTCACCCCCTTCTCCTTCTGCCTTCAATCTTTCCCAGCATCAGGGGCTTTTCCAATGGAGTGTCCCAAATATACAGCCTCTTTTCTGCCTCTTTTTTGAGCCAAACTGACCCCTCTTTTGACCTAAATACCAAATCTTCACCCCACGGGAAGACACTGCTCCCCATCTGACTGAACCCAGATCTTGCCAATGCTTTAGCTTCTTGAACTGTTTTGCCTAGAACATCACTTTCTTAAAGGCGCTGGAGTGACTTTTTGAGTGGGATCGCCTGCCCCCCGGGGCAGTGGCTTCCTGGCTCCAGGAACGAGAAGGCAGGTCTTGGGGGTGGGGGGCTGAGCCCCCCTGGGACCACAGAGGACCCCTGGCGGGCCGCAGAGCACAGCATGCCCCCCAGGGGGCAGCGGCCCGGGATACATTTCCCAAAGCGTCCGAGCTATTGAGGGTCCGCAGCCAGTGCCAGGGGCTCTTTCCTGCGTCTGATGAGGCCTCCTGCAGACTGCCTGTTCCTGAGACCGTGTGCCCTTCCCCAAAGTCCTCAAGCCCTCACCCCTGCTTCTAAAAGGGAGGCATATGGGCCAGGAAAATGCATGTACCACCAAGTGGAGCTTGAGGGCTTGGAGACACTAATCCAGATGAGCAGAGGCAGAAAATCCAGGGAGCACCGTGGCAGCGTCCCTTGGGGTCCAGGCGTCGTGGCTCACCTCCTCCTCCCCACCCCCCACCTGCTTCAGGCTGCCCCCAGAGTCCTGCTTCCCGTGGCGCCCTCCACACTGCCTGGCCTGGGGGTGCGGCCACTCCCCAGCTCAGGCCCCCACCCTCCCGGGCACCCCTGCCAGTCTTACCCTGACCCCCAGGTCCGTCCCCGGGCTCAGGATGGGGAGCAGAACTGTGTCGGGCTGACGTCTCATTCTGACCCTTGACGGTGGCCCGTCCTGGGCCCTTGTGGCCGCGACCCCCGCCGGGTCAGGTGCGTCCCTGCGCTCCGTGCAAGGAGCCCCAGCCCGAGCCGGCTCTTTCTGTGGACCCAGCAGCTCCAGCTCAGCCTTCTACGCCCCCAGGATGGAGGGAGCTCAAAGAAGCCTCTGCAGTAGCGTGTAGGCCCTCGGGCAGTGAACGTTCCCCGCGGCTGAAGGCCCCCAGCCAGCCCCTCCAAGCACTCTTTTCCGGGCAGCACCAAGCAGGGTGATGTGGCCAGGGGATATGGAAGGAGGCCTGTCCAGCAAGGGGGACCCGGGCGAGGGGGGCAGGCCGTCCCAGGCCCGTGGGGCTCTGCCGCCCCAGGCCCGCGGGGCGTACTCACTGGGCACAGCCTTCTCGTAGCAGATGCCTTTATAGAAGCAGCAGCCAAGCTCCTTGCAGCGATCCCTGCTGACGTTGTAGTCACATATGTCGTACAGCGGGATGTCGCACACTGCAAAGCAGACACACGGAGGGCATCACCCCGCGGCTGCAGCCCCCATGGACTCGGAGGAGTGCAGGGCAGGGACACGGTGGGTTTTGCTACGGTCTTCACTGCGCGTCACACAGACCTCACTCTGAGAGTCCGATCTGGAAAGAATGCAATTTCTGAACAAATGAGCGTCAAGTTAATGACACAGGATAACGCGGGGTCCTCCAGTGACTAAGGAACTAACGCATCTCGGCAAGAGCTCGCCAGGCTCCGCGCTCCACAGAGAGACCGGGAATGAAGGTCTGACACCATGGGCGCTGGGAGCTGGGGCAGGAAGTGTTACCAAGTCAGGTGTAAGCACAGGGTGTGTGAAAGCGATGATGCCGTGGGTCATTTCAGAATTTAGAAGTCCTCTGAGAAGGACAGAGCTCAGGGCCCGGGTCGGCGTGAGCTGCACGGATGGGCAGGACCCTCAAGGGCCGCGGCCGCCCCACTGGTCCCCTCCCCACCCTCCTCCAGTCTGGCTCCTGCAGTCGGGAGTCCTGCATCCTGGTTCCCAGAGGTGAAACCTGGGCTTAGAAAGAGTCCAGAACCAGACATGTGCCTCGGGTGTGAGATCCGCTCACGTCCTGCGGGCCTGCATCAGGGCTGCCCAGACAGACGGGTGGCAGGGGGCTCCCCAGATAGAAGGGAGGGGGTTGGAGGGGGCGGGTTCCCCAGACAGAGGTGGGGGACAGGCTCCCCAGACAGACCTGGGGGGGCAGGCTCCCCAGACAGACCTGGTGGGGGAAGGATCCCCAGGGACAGGCTCCCCAGACAGATGGGGGGATCAGGCTCCCCAGACAGAGCCAGGTTGGGGGCAGGCTCCCCAAACAGATGGGGGAGGAGGGCTCCCTGGACAGCCCAGGTGCAGGTGGTTATCAGGGTACCCCGTCCCAGGCAGAGAGCCTCCTGCGGGGGGAAGCCCACTCGGGACATCCCTGGGAAACCAGATGTAAGCCATCCTAGGGGGTCTCCTTTATGTCCAGTCTCCACGGCAGTGAAGCGAGGGTTTGGGGACGCCAACAGCTCCGACCTGGCCTTCCTGCCTTGCTGCTGCTGCTGCTGCTAAGTCACTTCAGTCCAGCCTTGGGACCCTCTCTGACCCCACCTCGGCCTGCGGCCCCGCCCTCCGGCTCAGGACCGCCCCGGCCTCCCAGTGTGGAGGCCGGGCTCCCGGGTCCCTGGGCACGCTGGGGCGAGTCCTCCGAGGGGCCCCTGGACGGGTCACTCGATGGAGAAGGGGGAGGTGCGGGCGTGGTTGGAAAGGCCCGGCCCTCAGGGCCCCTCGCTGTCCGCGTGTCCCCCCTTGTCGGGGATGCACAGTCCCCGCCCACCCCGGGCCGGGCCGGCCGCCGCCCCTGCAGGCTAGCCAGTCACCTGCAAATTTCTTCAGGAGGTGTGAGGGGGACTTCTTGAACTCGGGCGCATATCTCATCGTAGCAGCTGAAGGAGGGCAGAGGGGTCACGGGAACCTGGGGAGAGAGCTGGTCAGTGCGGGGCCCCGGTCTGGCCGGCACGGGACGGGGGCGGCCGGCGGGGGACCAGGCTCCACCTGGCAGGCATGTCCCGGCCGAGCCCCGGCCACGCGCCTCACAACACGCTCCACATGCACAGCAGCGCTCGGACCAAGCGAGGGACTGCCCAGCGCCCCACCCGCCTCGGCTCGGCCAGGGCAGGCCCGCCTGCCGGCTGTGACGTCACACAGGCCCCGTGACGTCACACAGAGGCCGAGCCGGGGGGAAGCGGCCTGCGGACCCCGCCCCGAGCCCCTGCCTGCACGACGCCCGTCCCGCTGCCCAGCCAGTCTCCTCTGCAGAACCGGGTCCCGCAAGGCTGAGGCCCCGAGGCCCTGGGGCGAGGCAGGCCTGGTGAAGCTGAGAGCCCTGGAGGACCCGGCGTGCCTGTGGACGGCACGCAGTTCAGTTCAGTTCGGTTCAGCCACTCAGTCCTGTCTGGCTCTTTGGGACCCCGTGAACCACAGCACTCCAGGCCTCCCTGTCCATCACCAACTCCCGGAGTTTACTCCAACTCATGCCCATTGAGTCGGTGATGCCATCCAACCATCTCATCCTCTGTCGTCCCCTTCTCCTCCTGCCTTCAATCTTTCCCAGCATCAGGGTCTTTTCAAATGAGTCAGCTCTTTGCCTCAGGTGGCCAAAGTATTGGAGCTTCAGCTTCAACATCAGTCCTTCCAATGAACACTCAGGACTGATCTCCTTTAGGATGGACTGGCTGAATCTCCTTGCAGTCCAAGGGCGGCAGGCGAGGAGAGGCCAGAGACCAAGCAGGAGCAGGCAAGCGGGTCACGCGGGGCTTTGGCCTTCACAGGGCGTGAAGCCAGGCGACAGAAGAGGGTCTGTGCAGAGCAGAGTGAGCTCTGTCTTCACAGCGTCGTCCGGAAGGACCGTCAGGAGGCAAGAGGCAGCCTGGGATAACATGATCACCCAGGGAAAATTAAACGAGGGCCACGACCAAACACGTTTTGTGTTGTTTTAATTACAGTCGGTGACTGGTAGCCCGACAGGACTTGGCAGGAGGGGAAACCAGGCTGGAGGGGCGGGCCCTGGGCTCCGAGTGGACAGGCAGGCTAGCACAGGTGCAGTCCGGCCGGGGCTGCAGTCCCCGAGAGGCTGCAGGGCGGGCCCTGGATGGAGCGGCCTCGGTGCATGGGTACAGGGGGTGCGGGTGGGAGAGGGGGTGTCAGTGTCGAGGGGAGGGGGGGACAGAGGGGAGGGGGACCCAGAGGAGGACAGAGAGGAGGGAACGGTCGGAGGATAAAGAGCAGCTCCGGCCTAGCGGGTGAGGACAGGAGGGAGCAGGAAGGCAGGCTGAGGGTGGACGGGAGGCTCACGCGGGGAGCCACAGCCCGCAGGGAGCAGGTGCCGAGTCCAAGGAAGCTGAGGTCACTGGAGGTCAGGGCCGGATGTGACGAGGCACAGGGAGCCCCGGGGAGGGGAGCAGGCAGTTGGTCGGCCGGGGCCGGCTCAGGGCCTCTGGGGCGGGACCACCTTGACCAGCGCCTGGCGGAGCACCGAGCTCGCCCCCGCTCTTGTGAGATGAAGAGGCTTTGCTCCCCCGCCCCCCTAACCACAAGACCCAGCCTCTCTCACCCCGGTTTCCTCACCTGAAAGCAAGGTGATGATACACACACAGGCACGAGACTGTCTCGCGCTGGGTGCCCAGCAACGAGCCCACGTCCAGGGGCTCAGAGGGTCAGGCTGGGCATCCAGCAGCGCCCGGGGCCAGGCAATCCCCTATGTCCAGTGGCTCCTGGGGCCACGCTGCCATCCACTGGGTGTAGCTCAGGCATCTGGAGTGTATGGTCCAGGGTCCACAGCATGCCATCAAGCCAGGGAGACCCCTGGCACCATGAGCAGGCACCCCCACCCTCCCAGAGGGGTCTCTAAGCCACCCCAAGCCCAAATTTGCCTCTGGACACGTCCTGTCCATGGAATCTCACAACACGCAGACTTCAGTCTGGTGTCTCCCACCTGCCGCGTTCAGGATGCACCCGGGGGGCATGGGTGCCAGACCACCCCCCTTCACAGCTCCACGACAGCCCTCCACGTGGCAGACGTTCTGCTGATCCATCTGTCCACTGACGGACGTCTGGGCCGTCCCACTTCTTTGCCCGCTACGTGTAACACCGCTGTGGACGTCCACGTATGGGTTTTGTGTGCACGTGGGTTCCCACGTCCCTCGGCCACGGCCTCCCTGGGTCAGGCAGTGGCTCCAGGCTCAGCTTCCAAGGAGCGGCCAGGCTGTCCCGAGCGGCCGCGCCAGCTCACGTTGCTGCCAGGAGCGCTGGCAGCCGGGCACCCTCCTGGGAACTGACCTCACACCACCGTGCAGCGGGTTCAAGTTCCCCGATGGACCAGCTTCCCGGGAAGCCGTGGGCAAGGTCACGTGCAGCCGTGCGAGGGCTGGGTCAGCACAGGGAAGCCGGGGAGGTGAGGGCACTCAGGAGAGACCACTAGGGCAGGGCCGAAGTGCTGGCTCAGAAGGGGGGCCGGGTCACCACAGCGCTGGCAGGACCCAAAAAGAGCAGACAGACCATCTTTCCCCTCTGCCCGGGGATCCCAGGGTCTGTTGCCCACTTTCCTGACCAGCCAGGAGGGGCCCACGGGGAGCTCACGCGGGCCTGGGCTGGCATCTCCTGTTATTGGCCAAGCCTTTTCCTTTGTACGCGATTTTAGCCGAGAAGAAGACGCAGTCTGTCCTGGACCCAGAGGTCTTCCCGTGGGAACCGTGGGAGCCACCCTGGCTTCTCTCAAACAGAAGACGCTCCTCCCCGGTCAGTGCCAGGGAGGGGAGGGTGGGTAGCTGGGAACCTATCCACATGCAGGTGGCCTCTGTGAGGGGAGGTGCCCCAGGCCAGCGAGGGGACAGGCCAGCGCTGGAGCTGAGTCCACATCCCCCGGGGACAGGTTGAACGGTATCTCCTGGAAAGTCCACTCCAGTCCTGACCCCGAGTACCTGTGCACGTGCCCCCGATTGAAGCTGGGCCTTTGCAGACGCCGTTGGTTTGAAGTCTAGCCCAATGTGACAGGTGTCCCTCCAGGGAGAGGAAACAGAACCACAGGAGGAGGGCCCAGAGTGGACAAACGGACTCATGCCAGCAGAGGCTGAGCCCGAGGCCCTGGGACATGCCACCACGGGGGCTGGAAGCGGACCCCCAGGGCCAGGCCTGCAGAGGGACATGCCGCAGACACGTGGGCTCCAGATTTCAGGCCCTGGGACCCTGAGATGAGGCTCTGCCCTCAGAACCCACCCAGTTCACCGCCCCTGCCACAATGGCCTCAGGAAACCAGCGCCGTCATCCGTTTTGCTGGACAGTAACCAGGGAAGGGAGCCTCAGACCCTGGCAGACTCTAACCCGGCTCTTACGGGAGAAGACAAACCCAAGGGCAGGGGGTTAGAGGTGGGGGGCCTGGGTCCCCTCGTGCACCCCACCCTCCCAGCCCAGGACAGCAGTCCCACGGCTGACCACAGGGACCCCCCAGCATCCACTCCTGCAGGGGCGCCAGGCGCAGGGGAATCCCAACTTCACCCCTCTTCATCCCTCTTCCACTTCGGTGCCAACCATGTTTGTTCACAAGCAAAATCGAGTTAAATACTGCATCTAAGACAGAAACTTAAATGGGGTGACTGCAGCCCCGACGGAGCCCAGACCAGCGCCCAGCGGTGTGAGGAAAACGCGTCTCAGTCGTCCCTGGAGGTCCAGTCAGTGGCCAAGACTCCATGCTCCCAAAATGCAGGGGGATGGGTTCGATCCCTGGTCAGGGAACTAAGCGCCCGCACACAGCATGGAGTGGCCAAACAAAAAAAAGTTTTTAAACTGAGCCAGAGGCGTGTTGGCACCACCTGCACTGGAGGAAGCCTTCCAAAGGGCAGACGCACCGCCATGTGCCTCCCTAAGGTCCGACCCAGAGATGACAGACGATGGGCGTCTGGGCCGTCTGACAGAACACGTCCTTGAACGCGGAGCCCCGGGCCGTGACCCCCATGCCGTCAGCTCCGTCCTCTGTGGCAGAAGCTCCAGGGGGGGAGAGGAGCGGACGTCCTGGCAACACTGCCCCCCAACCTGGCCTGGCTGCTCCCCAAACACCTGCCTCCTCCAGCAGGACGGACTGGAGGGAAGGGCGAGGCCACCTCCTCCTGCCACGCAACTCTGAGGGGCCCACAGGGTCCAAGGAAAGGCGCCTGCCCTCCATCAAGCCCCACATGGGGTCGACCTGGACCTCCTGGGGTGAGAGCCTTCAGCCCCCAGACGGCAGTCTTTCCTTCCCGTTTCCTTCCCCCAGACTTGTTCTCATTTTTCATGCGTGCTAAATGGCTTCAGTCGTATCCAACTCTGTGACCCCATGGACCGTACCCACCAGGCTCCTCTGTCCACGGGATTCTCCAGGCAAGAACACTGGAGTGGGTTGCCATGCCCTCCTCCAGGGGACCTTCCCGACCCACGGATGGAACCTGCATCTCTTACATCTCCTGCATTGGCGGGCAGGTTCTTTACCCCCAGTGCCACCTGGGAAGCCCTTTTCCCAGACTTTGTTTTCTAACTTATCTTCAAATATTCCCAAACTCTAGATTTTAAACATAAATGTGATATTTTCCAGCATCAAAAATTCACACCAAAATTTTAAAATACAAAAAAAAAAAAAAATCCAGAAGGATAAAGTTAACACACACACATGTAAAAAAAAGCCAATAAAGTGACGTGTTTGTAACATAAGAAAAATAGTCAGTTTAATAATAATAATTACAACAGAGCGTGAGTAGTCAAGAGCAGGACACCGGGGGTTGTTCGTGGAGCACCCCCACAGCTGTGAAAGGGGGCCCTGTGCGTCCTACGGAAACACGGATGCGGGCCCCGGGGCCCGTGGGGAGTCTGCGAGGACCACTCAACCTGCTGCAGGGCACGCCTCCACAACAGCTCTGGTACGTCCCCTCCCACCCGGGCAAGGACGTGGCTCCGTCTCCTCGTCCGTGGAAGGTGGGGCAGAGGTGACTCCAGCAGGCAGACGGCCCCTTCCTGACATCCCCTGGGACCCCGAGCTCCTCGAGGGCCCCCCGGAGACACGGGGGCAGCCCACTGACAACAGGGCAGGTCTGCAGGAAGAGCTGCTCAGATGCATCGTCTCTGCTCCCTAGAAAGCTTAGTAAAAACCCTGGGGCCTGGGAAGGATGCGTCACACAAGCATGTCAACGGCCACCCCTCAGGAGAAGGGCTGAGAACACGTGTGCCCCCTTGAGGCTCAAGTCAGCAGTTAAGGCAGGTTCTGCGGGCGCCCCGTCGGGCTGAGGGCGGCGGCACCACCCACCGCAAGTGCTGGAGAGTCAGGTGAGGACGCGGTTCCTGAGGGAGAATTCGCTTGAGACAGCAAACTCCAGCACACGCGATCGGATTGTTTCCCACCACGGGGTCTCACGCCTCACCAGAGGGCCTGCTGTGAAAACGGGGCTCACCAAACACTCCCAGGGCCACCTTCCCCAGCCCTGCCACTAACCAAGAAAATAAACGTAAGCACAAGCAGCTGGCAGCTCTCGTTACAAGGTCAAGGCCGTCAAGGCCCCGGCCACCCCCGGAGCAGGGGAGGCTGAGGGCGGGGCCGAGGCGGGACCCGGGCGCCCAGACGAGCAGCTGCTCCAGCTCAGGGGCGTCCGGACGACGCAGACACAGGAGCGCACGTCACAGTCGCGTCTGATGCCACGCAGGCATTTCTGAGACGCCCCTGATCCAGGGGCTGGGGTTTGGGCTTTTAGGGACACAACACTTGTCCTCTCCAAGTTCATCTCACTTTACAAATGACCTCTTCAGAAGAGCAGGGCGGAGGAGCAGGTCCCGTGAACTGGCTGGACCCCAGGCGGGGCTCCGGGCATGAGGACTGGGCCCCTCCTACGGGCCCTGGCCATCTGGACTTAGCATGGGGGGCCCGGTCTTGACCCCACTCCTTGGGGAGTCTCAGGCGTGTTCTATTGCTTGATTCGTGCATAAACAGTTCAGACACTGCCTCCTCATTGAGCACGGAAGGCCTGCCCGTGCCCGACGGGAAGACAGGTTTTGGGGTCAGAGTGGCCTCACGCAGAGAGGCCACCTGCGCCCAGCAGTGCGTCCTCATGGGCTGCAGCAACGTGCAATAAATAACACACTTTATTTACAGGCTTCAGGAGCTGCTCCTTCTGGGAGGATGGGACTGTGCACCTGGCCCAGTTACCAGGCCAGCCCCAGCCAGGCACCCTCCGCCATGCACGTGCTCACACGAGGTGGGCGTACACACAGCTGTCACGGGGCCCAGGGGCAGCAGACGTGGTTCCCGGGTTCGGGGCTGAGGCCAGGCCCCGGGTTCAGCCCCAGTGCTGCACGTGGACCTCGACCCCGCTCGACCGGGAGCCTGGAGGGTAGACGGGGCCCCTGCAGGTCTAAGCAGGTGAGCCATAGGCAGACACAGCGGGTGGTGTTTCTGGAGCGCCGCAGCCCGGCAGGTACCCCCAGAAACACCTATGTGTCTGCAGCCTATGGTCCCCACGAGCGGTGAGCCCCAGGGCACGGGAGCAGAGAGGTGAGTGCAAAGAGACTGCGGCCCAGCAGTCAGCCCAGATGGAACCAGCTCTCTGTGCGTTCAGAACAGGGCATTTACAGGGAACGTACACCTAACACTGACACGTGCTCACTCGGAGCCTGCAAGTCCAGACACCGTCACCACGCTTACTGCGGAACGAGGTGCTGGGTGTGGGGGGGACGCGGTCTGGGCTCGGCCTGGAGCTCACGGCCGCGCGGCTGCAGTCTCCACACACGGCCCCGCCCGCAGCCTGAGCGTCAGGGGCGGGGGTCGCGGGGCTCCGGCTCAGTCTCGGAACCGGTCTTAACGAAGCACCAGGACGCCCCTCAGAGGTTCGTCTCATCCCAAGCAGGGTCGTTCATGTTCTTGAGAACCTTCCTCACCAGCTTCTCCAGGTCTTTGCGGGCTCTCTGCTCCTCCTCCAAAGACTTCTTCATCTTCTTGTTGTCCTGCGGGTGAAGCAGACCGCAGGGGGTTAACCGCGATTGGCACCAAAGGTGACCCCTCCCCAAGGAGATGGGGCCCCGCTGAAGGAGCCCGCCCTGCACCACGACCAGGGGCGTGGCTGATGGGGCCCCCAAGGGTCTCAGACGCAGGGCAGCTCCTGGCAGATGGAGCAGGCCCGGCGCTCCACCTATGACTGTGAACCAGAGAATCTACAGAACAGAGCGCGAGAGCGGCCGCAAGGAACGAGGCAGGGCTCAAGTCCCTCCCGCTCTCCCACGCCCCTGACAGTCTCCACGGCACCAAGAAGGGGGCACAGAGCCTGGTGAGTCAGGGGCCCCGTCACCCCCACCGCGGCCAATGCCAGCGTGGCCCCTGGGCGGGCAGAATGGCAGGCAGCCAGCCGGGGGCAGCTCTGGGTGCGTGGCCGGTCCCCTGCCGTCCGTCCAGCCCGGGCCAGCCACGAGCTGCGTCTCGCACACGGAAGCCACTGGCACAAACGATGCCGCTCACACAAGCCTGCTCGGCGAGGCAGCCTAGTCTAACCGGCTTTTTGACAGGTCTTCTCAAGAACCTGGACCATGCTACACCTGGTGACAGAGAACAGTCTCTGCTGGCACCTAACACCAGGGCAGTGGAGAGAATGCTTAACAAGTCGCCTTAAAGACGCACTTCCTGTCGCTCACGTTCACAGACCCACTGCTGATCTGCTGCTGAGATCCAGTCCCCGGGAGGAGGCTCCTGTACTGGCCTCATGGTACTCATGGACAGCTGGCTTCGGGTCTAACACTGTGGCTTCCTCGTCGGCCCCGTTAAAATGATTACAGATAGATGGCAACTGACCTGTCGTAGCTCCTGGACTTCATCTTTTAGCGCGTACACAGTGTCGACGAGACTCCTAGACAGAGAGGGGGCACCCTGAGCGAGGGTTGCGAGCACCCCACTTCGTCCCGCGCCCACCGCCCGCCCTGCCCGTCCCCCTCGGCCCGCTCACCTGGGCCCAGCTCCAGCAAGGCCCGATGCCATGCACAGGGTGTGGACCTCAGCCAGGAAGCCCTCCCACCACAGACACTTTAAAACACTGAGACACAGCTTACTTTTCTTCTATCACTGTTTGACCGTTACTTTTAGTCTCTTCAACTATAATTTTCTCTTCTTCTGGAAGCAAAACTTGCGGAGCAGATTCTTTGCGTGAACCTGTCATCGTTTAAAAAAAAAAAAAAGAAACCCACAGGTAAATACCATGGCAGAACTATAAGAACTTGACTATACAACACTACTTGATTATTAATATTAAATTCCAGGTGTTAATTCCAGTATGTTAAGAAATACATACTCTAGATAAAATGGGGATGGGTAACCTTTACCAACTTCCTCTCCCTCTGTAGACTGAAGCCAAGCCTTCTTCAAGCCCATAGCACGACAGGGCAAAGAAAAGGTTAGCGTTTTTGTTTTTTTTTTTTGCAATTTACTGAGCTTCAGTTTCTGGATCTGGATTATGGATCTTTAAAAAATTTTCAACACGTAGTAAAGTTGAAGATTCTGACCATATTGACTTGGGCATTTTGGAGGAAATAATCAAACTACTGGGGGATATTCAAATCAATCAAATTTTGTGCCATTTTATTCCAAGAATCTTAGGAAGAACCATCAGATCACGCAGAAGACATATTCCTATATTTATCAAGTCAGTGAACTGGTCCTTAAAACATTTAACTCCAGAGCAACAGCTAAAAGTGTTATAGCACGTGGTTAAGAAAGAGTTTATTACTGATCTTCTTATGAAAATTGTATTTACATTCCCTGGAATATAAGCATTTTTCCAAAAAGAGGAACACTGTTTACAATATTAGAGGAATATTTATGTCATTTAACCAAGACCCAGCACAAAAGCTTACCCAGGACAGTGGCCAGAGAAACCATTACTGCAAAACAGGCTCTTCAGAAATTAACGAGAATCAAACCTCATTTAAGGGTGCAAGGAAGAAAACCACCTTTTTAAAGTTACACAGCACTGATGTGCATCATTCCACGTTTTGAAAATGACGTCAGATGCACATCCAAGGCAGGACGCGACCCACCGTGGCCCCTGCTGGTGGTCACTGTGATAAACGCAGCTTTCTCGCCAATACCATCCACCTGGCTGTTTGGTGCACACGCTTTAACCACGGAGACAGCGCTTCGGCTCGCCCGACCTCGTCTTCCCTGCTTGACCCTCTGTTTGCCTTCCCAAAGGTCCGTCACACTGGACGAGGGCCCCGGGCGTGCTCACGTGGCGAGCGTTCGGCACAACACAGGCTTTCAGGACGGGACTTGACGGTCCACCAACATCTCATCTGCCACAAGCGCTCCCTCCTCTGAAAGAACAGGGCTTGTGGCGGCTGTCGACGCTGCTGACACGGGGCTCCCACGACGCTCCTCACGTGGGGACCGAGCGCCCCCTTCACTCCCGGGGAGGCCGGCGACAGAGAGGAGGGTCTGGTTCACGGGGCTGGGTGCCCCTGCTGGCTGCCGTGCGGGCGTCTGCAAAGCCCGGCTCCAGCCCCGTCCCGCAGACAGGGAGGCCGAGCTAAAGCACAGCGTCTGGCCTGAGAGGGAGGAGGCCGCCCGGCCCGGGGAGGCACAGCGCCACTTTACAGCGCCAACGGGTCAGAGAGTCTCCCACACCAGCCAAGGCACGGCGTCCACACGGCCTCGGAGGTCAGTGTTATACCCACGGGGACTGCTTGGGACCCTGCCACGGCCGGAAGGCGCTCCTGCACCGCAGCACGTCTGTGTGTGAACTTGTCGGCTGCTGTTCAAGACGGCCCTCCACCAGCGGCGCTGCTCGCAGCGAGACGTGGGTCCTGCAGCGGCAGCTCCATGGGCGGGCGGGCGCGGGCAGCGCCCAGCTCACAGCCCGCCCGGCACAGCGGCCGGCCTGCAGGCTTGCCAGGTCCTCCGAGCCCTGGGCCCGGGGACGGACACGTCCTGAAAGGCTTCGTCCTGCTGACGGCGGTGACCGGCTCCAGGGGCCTTGCGCGGGGCTGCGGCCACGCTGTCTTCCGGGCCTTTCTCAGCACACACTTCTGGGATGTCTGGGCCACGGGCAGAAGTACTGCTTAGGGAGGAAACGCACACGGGAAACGCGACTGAGGCCCAGAGGCCGCTGGGTTAAGAATCTGAAGGGCCAGGTGCCTGCACTCCCGACACCAGCGCCAGCGTCGGCCATGCTCCTACTGGGAGGAGGCAGCGTGCCATTTTCCCTGAAAACAGGCAAGTATTCCTAAGGACTCTGCTGTGTGGACCACACGTCAGGGAGCAAAGGGCTCCACTTGGTTTCCCTGTATACAGAAGCAGGTGGGTGACCTGGGAGCCCGGCGCCCCGGGCGTCCCCACTGTTACCTGCTCTGCCCCGGAAGCTGTGTGCCACGGTCGGGCCAAGGCCACCAGGGTGGGCCGGTCACGGGCAGCCTGTAACACGTTTCTTCACCAGAACTAGCTAATGAGACCACAGGCTGAATGTGTTTTTTCACGTAAGTGCTTTAGGAAGGTTAAATTCTATGCTTCTCAATTATTTTTCCACCTTCTAGCTTCAAAGCCGAGGCAACCTATTTACATTGCGCGTTGGCAGCAATGAAGTCTTCAAATGATACGCAGAACAGGAGCGCGGTGGAGGGGGCGGCGGTGTCCACTCCGAGGAGCAGGGCTGTGCAGGGGCTGGGGCTGCGGGCCTCGGGAAACTTCAGCCTGACACCAAAGCTCGGAGCCTCAACTCCATCAGCCGCAAAAAGAGAGCAAGGCCCACCACCTCCGCAGAGGCCACTTAGACAGCTATCTTCTGCCAGATGACTTCGTAACCACACCCTCCACGATGTGAGGTGACTGTGAGACCTGATCCAAGAGCTACACGTGCAAGAAGGACCCCGTTCGCATTTCGGCAAATGCGCTGAAAGCACGCGAGAGCAGGAGAAGGCTACGTGACGGACAGAAGTGTCAGTGGCTGGGTTCCTGAAACGCACCGACATGAGAAGGCCACTGAGGCCGTGCATGGTGTGCCAGGAGGCTTGTGCGTGGAGATTACCCCTCAGCCTGCACAGAGCTCCACAGGCTGCCTAGTTTCAACATACTCTTGTGAAACAACTGAAAAAAAATTGCAAGTCTTTCAGCAAAACAACAAAAGAATATTCTCAAGCCAAGCTTATAAATAAGTCAACTGTTTCTACGAGAACAAAGCTCTAGAAAGCAGGCAGATTTAACAAGCTTTCTCCAAGATCAGTTCAGTATTTTTAAAGGCATGACAGCAAATCTTCTCTGAATTAGTTAGGCTGGAAAAAGAATTCCATAGCAGAGCCTCCGAAGACGGCTGTCACTCTGAAAGCGTCCACTGACGGGCCGAGACACAGGAGCGTGTGCTCACGGAGGCGCAGCACACAGGGCCTGTGTCTCCCCAACTCCGTGCTCAACACAGAGCTCTGTGTTTCCAGGAGACCACCGGGATTCTGCAGCACCTCACTGTGGAAAATGCTGAACGCTGTACCACTTCCTGGAGGTTCACAGTGCTTAAGATTTCCAGCAAAAATACCCATTTAACCTGAATTCAGCACTCCCTAAATCTGAGTGCTGAATACTTCCTCCATCATCAAGAGGAACATTTTGCAGCTTTCTGGCTGACATTCTGAGGAATGTGAGCCAGCACACGCCCCTGCACGTGTCTGTGAGCACACGCACACGCACTGCGCGGCTCTGCTGAGGCTCGGCACAGGGCTCTTCCTCAGGGCAAACGCGGCCGACGCCGGCCGACAAGCACTGCCGCCAGCAGGGGTCGCTCTGCGCCCTCAGCTGGGGGTGCAGCAGGCGCTGGGGACCCGTGAACTCCCTGGGACAGGTGACCTGGCAGCTGGAGACCCACTGAGCACCTGTCCCCTGAGTCTGTCACAGGTCCCCAGGGGGCCGTGGAGCTCAGCTTGAGAACACGGACGGGTGCAGCACCCCACCTCGTGGACAGAGGGCCTGCCCGGACAGCAAGCAGAGGGCCTTGACCCGGGCGCTGTCATGGCTGGCAGGCCACCCCCGGGTGGCACCCCCGATGGCCTGCAGTTCCAAACCCAGGGGCTGCGCTGTGCACGTGGGTCCGGGCCGGGGGTCGGCCGCCTGGAGACCCTGAAGACCATGGAGGGTCTTTCAGAAGCAAGCGTCCGCTTCTCTGGCCAGGGGTGGAGTACCTTTACAGCACGATTCACATGACTTCTCATAACTCACAGAAACCGGAGTAACTTTCAGCATAAGACAAAATGCGAACATTTAAAAAATTCCACTTAGTAAGATCTCTCCATCAGGCCACTCTGTTATTTCTGGCTGTGATAAGGTTCCAATTCGTTTTTCTTAGGAAGACACAAAAGAAAAGCACAAGGCCCCTCTTCAGAAAGGATGCGCACCCGGGCACCACCTGCACCCTGGCCCGGTCCCGGACCTGCCACAGGCACTTCTTTTCCTCCTGTTCTGCTTTTCCTGGTCAGCTAGACACGCGCTCTACAAATAAAAACTTAAAACCTGAGACCTGAGTCTACGGAAAAAAAAACACTGAAGGGTGGGCTTTTTTCCATTTATGCGCACCCCTGACTCCACCAAAAGAGAGGAAAGAGAGAGCTCTTCTTTCTGAAGACAAACCTCCCAGTGAGCGAAAATTTCTTTAAGAAAAGAATTAGAGGGAAACATGACATAAACATGAGAAGAAGAGTCGTGCATCATCTAGAACATTTTTAACCTGAGAAAGTGCAGGCTTTGCCACCGAGGCAGGTACGAGGCGAGCACCGCCCTGCCGTCCTGCGGAACCTGCTAGTTCCAAACAGCCAAACCACAGTAAACTGCGAATTCTGCTCCCCGACCCCAACCTCCCCTCCATGTAACACATATTAAAAGCCAGAGGCTAGCAAATGCAAAATTTATTTCAACTGTACATAACAGACGTTTCTTTTTGAATATAAAACAAACACTTCGTTGCCATATGCAGCCACAAACAGGAGTATGCATACTGTACAATGAACACCCAGGTACATGTCCGACTGGGTCCAGCGCGGCAGGCGCCCACGGAGAGCGGCCCTCCCGCTCAGGGTGAGCACAGCACGCAGACTTTCTCCAAGGTCTTCAGCACTATACACACCCCTGTGTTTTGGCAGTTTTACGCAGAACACATGATACAGCTCATAGACTCGTGGCATCAGTTCAGTGGGAACACCATTCGAGCCGCTGGCCAAGGGTCTGGGAATGGCTTAAACCTACCTTCTAGTTCAGATTCTTCCCCCTTTCGTTATAATACTAACTGTACACAGAGATATTACAGAATGGCAGAAACACAGGTACTGGTTCAGCACGACTGAAGTTCCGCAAAAGTGGAAACACTGGCCATGGCGCTCCTTCGCCTCAGCCCCGTGAGAATGGCTTTCAAGCCAGTGGTACGAATACTTCCAACTACGTCACAAGGGCAAATGGTGCCAGACTTCAGAATAAAACCAGCCAGCCAGCCAGGTGGTCATTCTGTAGTGATCTTAGTTAGCATCAACAGAAAATCATTGTCAAAATGGCTTTAATTGGCACAAACAGGAATTATGGGAAACAGGAAAACTTGGGTGTTTGGAACATCAATGTCAGGACAACCCATTTGGCGTTCAAGAGAAACCCAGGCGCACAGAGCACATGGCCTGCAAACCCGCGTGCACCGAGGCCCGGCCCGCCCCACTCACAGGCTCTGAGCAGAGAGAAGACCTGCACTGTGAGCGTCTGGAGAGCTGTGACGTCGCCTGACGTGACGTGAAGGAAAACAGGCGCTTCTGAGTTCACTGCACAACACGAAGCATGTGAGCCTCGCAGTGACCGTACTTCTCCCATAACTCCATTTGCTACTTGGCTGAAGGTATATAATCTCCTCTCTCCCACGGATGAATACTGGGCTCCGACTAAATCTAAAAGACTGCTCCTCAACTTTCTTATTTACACTAACTGATACAAAAATATCAACTCTCCAGGTGGCCTAAGCAGTTCAGCAGACACTCGGGGACAGACGGGCGTGTGCGACTCCTGGTTTTCCTAAGGAGCCCCTGCCTATGGCACTGGCCCTCCAGCACAGCCCCTGCCGGGACCCCGGGAGGGCCGCAGGGACCAGTGCCGAGCACAGGCGGCCAGCTGCCCGGGCACAGGGTGCAGGGCGCCGGCTCACGGCCACTCCGTGCAAACAAGATCGGAACCCTGCACACCTGGTGCCG
This sequence comes from Bubalus kerabau, assembly GCF_029407905.1. Lineage (NCBI taxonomy): Eukaryota > Metazoa > Chordata > Mammalia > Artiodactyla > Bovidae > Bubalus > Bubalus kerabau. Next base: position 89,572,055 of record NC_073635.1, on the reverse strand, counting down.
GCAGAGGCGGGCGCAGAGGGCACAGGGAGGGGAACGCCAACCCACTGTCACGGCGTCTTGCTTTCTGAGGCTGGCTTCGGGCGTCCCTAATGCACAGCTGAGTGTGAGGGGAGGGGCCTCGCCCTCCCGCCCAGCGTGGGCCACGTGTGCACTGGTGCCACAAGCGCGTGCCATGGGGCACAGTCAGTTTCTCGTGAAGCAGGAACCAGTCCAAGGGAGGGCAGTGAGAAGCTCCCACAACAAACCCCAGGGAAGCAGGGGCATCCCCAGATCTGAGAGAGTCTCATAAGCGTGTTACACAGCAACTTGGTAAACTTTTGGGGACTCGCATCGCCATGACAGCCGAGAGTGAGGGCGATGTTCCACTGGGGCTGTGAAGGGAGTGTCCCTGCATCTGAAAACAAGCCAGTGTGCCCAGAGGCCACGGGCTCGGACCTGGGAGTCGGGGCGGCCAGGCTTCCTGGGTACACACACAGCCTGACCCTCGCGCTCAGAGGCTGGACTCCCGCCCTGCACTTCAGGGGCACCGGCTTGCCAAGTGCCTTCTAAGAGAGACTCCTCCAACTAACAGAAGTCTGGGGGTGATGGGCAGGTGTCTGGCCTGCGGGGAAGTGGGGCCCGGAGCTGGCCATCTGCGGGGTGTGGACGTGCCCCTCGCGCGCCTGCGCAGGCCCAGAGCTCACATCCGCCGCGCTGACGGAGGTTCCTCCTGGGCACCCAGGGCAGCCGAGCACTCGGCCGTCCGGTCTGGACTCAGCTCTGGAGACAGGGTTCTTCTCATCTCTCCACAACTACTGGACCGCCGCGTCCCGCACACACACACAATTACGTCCCTGTACGGAAGGCCAGAGTCTCCTCCACGTCGCTGGCACTTAGATCACAAACCTGTGTGGTTTCAGTATAAAATACAAAAGCGTTCATACAGCTGTATCTAAAAAGAAACAAGACAGTCGCTACACTGAGAATAAAAACCCTATCACGTGGAGCTGTGAGACCACCACTGTCCGTGGACAGAGGACCCTCGGTGTAGCTGTGTGCACACGCCACCGCTTTCAACAGTCAGTCGCTTGAGTGGACACTCCACGTGGCCAGTAAGCCCCACAAAGTACAATGGGAAATACCAGAAACGCTCCCCAAAGTTGTTAAAATATCACATCAAAGAGACAAGAAACAGCAAGAAAACATCTAAGAAAAGCAGGCTGCGGTACAACAAGCATCGTTAAGAAAAGCTGAGACGTGCGTTAGTTCTGGTGAGAGATATATGAGCAACAGCTCTTACGAGATGCAGACCCCATCCTGTAACTATGGGCTGTCCATATACTGTCATAGTCAGAGTCTTCCGAGAAGTCTGAAGGCTCCACACGGGAGAGGCTGCTGCGACGACCCAAGGAGTCTAGACTTGACTGGTCGTCGTCAGCCAAGACGTGATTATGCATCAGGTCAGTGCCTTGCCATGCTAAGACGGGGGGTGGGGGGGACGGGGAGGAGGGGCAGGCGGAGGGGGGCGAGCAGGAAGAGCCACAACCAAAACATGGAACAAACGCAAAAGGAGACGGGAAGAGAAGGGAGAGAGAAAAGAGCGTTAGAACACGGCAGCAACGCGCGCGTCTCCTGATGTACGGCTGGGTTTCATCTTCTGACTTACTCATTAGCACCACCCTTAGAACACAGCTAGGCTGATGATTATTTAAATAAACCGGTATCACGATACCATTTCCAAACTGCTCCTTTTTAAGCTTACTGCTATTAGGCCCTCATTTATGAAATCTCTTACGAATTAAGCCCACAATCACAAGAAAATTCTAAAGACATTTGAAAGATAACCAATTCCGCTACACATTCAATTAACAAATAGTCTCATTTAGGACACTATTTGTAAAAGAACCATTTAGTGGTTAACGTGCATATAGTGAATGCAAAACGGTTCCCCAGGATTCTGACTCACTTCTTCAGCCAGACTTCAGCCACCTCAACAATGGGGGTCTAAACTTACCTTGTGCAACTTTAACGACTGCGAGAACTTCCGACGGAGACGGTCTGATACGGGCCTGGGCCCCGCCCCTGCTCCCCCACCCTGCAGAGCACGCAGGCCCAGCCCGGAGCGCCCACCCACACGCATCCAGGGCAGTGGTCGCACGGGAAGAACGTCTGGCAGGACGCCATCAACCCTCATGCTGACCATCCCCCTGACGCGAGGGGAGCCATGAGCGGCGGGCCCGGCCGGGAGGGCGGCAGTGGACACTGAGGCCATGTGGGCGACGTGGGCGTCCAGCGCCCAGGCGCGCCGCACCCAACTGAGCCAAGGTGGGGCGCGCACGCCCACGATCTCTGCTCCACGGGGACAGAGCCGCCCCGCCTGCCCATCCCCAGGCTCCACAGCGCACCACCCAGCCGGCACGAAGGACACAACCCCGGAGCCACCTGTTCCTGACAACCCTGAATGAAGGCCAGTCCCAGGCCTCAGGGCAGTTAGGCCGTAACATCGACTAAACACAAAAACCACTGTGCTGGCCAACGTCCAGCGCTCTGCCCACACAGCAGACGTGGACACACAGGAACGTGGCGGCTCCTACACACGCCAGGGCCCTGCGCCCGGGGGAGAAGCGAGGCCCGCACGGACACACAGCGCACGCCACTAGGCCCGCACACCTGAGACGGCAAGCTAAAGCTGCACTTCATACAGCTGACATGGAGATGAGTACTTTTTAAAAAATCTCAAACTCAAAACCCAAAAAACTACAGGCACAAATAGCCTATCACCCAAAATACAGTCTCAAACAGGAAGCCGTCCTGTCCTCAGGGACGACGGTCTGCACTCACAGACTCCAGCCCTGTCACCTGCAGACTCCCTTCACACGCACACCCTGCTCTTCCTCACCTGCTCTGGGCACTGGTCACTATGGACAGGCGTTCTCACCAGACACGGTGCAGAACAGACGTGCCAACATCACGGGCAGGACGTGAAAACTACGAGCCAGAAGGAAGGTTCCGGATCATCTGCAGCTGTACCAGGGGCTAATCCTGTTGGCCCTAGCCTCATGCCTGCAGTCACGTTGAACAAAAGCTAAGTTAAAGCACCCAACAGCTCCTTTTTCCACCTCTTCTTTTCTTTCCAGCGTTTTTTTTTACAACAGACGTGCCACCGCTTGGAACCGCCGGGTTACGCTGCAGGTGGCACAAACGAGGTGACGGGCGGTTCACGAGCAGGACGGAGAAGGGAACCAGAAACACAGCATCATAAAAGCCGGCCTTCACGCCCGATTTCATGACATCCAGTCCGAGGCGGGGGAAGCTCAGCCCCTTTTCCTCCTGAACAGACCACATCCTGACTATATCCACCCTGCATGCCAACTCTCAAATGCTCAGGAATTTGGGGGGAAAAAAAAATCCACTTTTTTCCTGTTCACACAACAGATTAAGATTTTTTCACATAAGACATTATAAATAAAATGCAGGTACACTGAGAGGTACTGAAATTTACCCAGTAAACTCACTGGTGTCTACAGCAAAAATTCTAAATGCAATCATGGGGGGGGGGGGGGGGCAGCGGTGAGTTGCTATTAAAAAACAGAAACAAAAACAAAAACAACTCTTACTCTAGGCTTGTGTTTTTGACAGTAACTCTAAGAACCTCTTCCCTCAAACCACCTCCACACCAGTGGTTTAGGCAGCTTGACCAACCAAGCTGAGCACACGTCGCGGTGCCCATCACAGCCGTCCTCTCCAGGCCCCAGAGCTTCCACACCTGGCAGCTCCCTCCACGCCAAGGCTCCCCAGCGGGGCCGTGTCACTGACCACTCAGACCCCTTGTCACGACTGAGGGACGCGGGCCAGGCCGCAGAAGCAGCCTCACTAGGGGTCACGCTGAGGGCCTGCACATCTTAGCACAATGAAGCAGCAGAGGGGCAGCGGGCTCGGGCGACACTTACTTGAGTTGAGCGTCTGCCGCGTCTTGGCACTGGTGCAGTAGGCCTCGATGACCTTCAGGATCTGGGCATCCTCCTCCAGCGCGGCCGTGCCTGCGAGGGACACGCGGCTGTCAGCGCGCGAGGCACCAGCGCAGCCGGCCGGCCAGCCGCCAGCAGCGCTAGCTGACGGCCCCTCCCGCGGGCTTGGCGCCGGGGAAGCTCCAGTACTGTGGCCCCTCACGCGAAGACTCGACTCACTGGAAAAGACTGATGCTGGGAGGGACTGGGGGCAGGAGGAGAAGGGGACGACAGAGGAGGAGATGGCTGGATGGTGTCACTGACTCGACGGATGTGAGTCTGGGTGAACTCCGGGAGTTGGTGATGGACAGGGAGGCCTGGTGTGCTGCGATTCATGGGGTCGCAAAGAGTCGGACACGACTGAGCGACTGAACTGAACTGAAACATTGCTCGATATTCACAGAATAGTTATATTCCAAAGGATGTTTACTTCTATGTACTTTTTATCTACAGCATATCTGGCAAAGAGCTAATATCCAAACATATATATACATACACACACACATATATATACACACGTATATATATGTGTGTGTGTATGTATATATACTTATACATACGTATTGTCTTACTAATCCATAACCACAGGAAAAAGAGTATCCCCCCCCCATCCTGAACATGAAAAAAGAAGCAGAAACAATTCACAAGAGATCACAGAAAGAAAAATGTTCATCGTCACCAAGAAAAGTGAAAATTAAAACTAGGGATGGTGTTTTCACATATTGCCTGAGAAAATCAGAAACCATGATTCTCCGTGTGGATGTAGATATCAGAAAGAGCTTCCTGCACCCACACGTGGGAGGCAGTGAAGACAGGAACAGCCCCTGAAAGGCCATTTGACCCTATTTACAAGCACTTCCCTGATCCACAGATTCCCACCAGAGAGTTAATCCGGGAAATTTACAGAGTGTAGCCCAAAGAGTGCATGAATGGCTCCAGAGCTTGGCCTGAGCTGGGGCCCCTGCAGACTGGCCTCACCTGCACCCGGAGGCCACCTGGTGGAGGATGGAGCCTGCGGAGCAGCAGCGTCTGACGCTGCTGGTACCAGGCTGCCCTCACACCCCGCGTGCTTCATACAGCTGTATGGTTAAATTCTGCTACTGTTCTAAATTTTTCTATATTTTCTAGAATATTAGATATATATTCTTAAAGGCTCAACTAATTTTTAAAAAATGGGAAGAATGGAGGAATGAGCCACTTATAAGCTGTACCAAAAATGCTTGGACAGCATCTCATGATATTAAGACTGACACACGCAAGGAAGGCCAGGTGCTCCCTCCTAAGAGTCAGCGTCACACGGAGGGCTTAGGAGCCACTGAGAAACTGACTTACATGTCACCAACTGGACCAGTCGTTTAACAGGTGTCTGTGAGAACAATGTTTAACGCCCTGCAGGATCCGCTGGGAGTCAGTGTCCACGGTGGGGCACGCTCACGGGGGATGCTGCCAGCGCCGCTGATGCGGCCGGCACTGAGGGGGCTGTGCTGCCCCGCTCTCAAGTCCTGGAGCGCGGACCCGAGGCTGGGCACTGGCTCCCCTCTGTGGCTCTGGAAAGCCCCGCCCCCACCCTCGAGGCCCCGCCTCCCCGCCCTCGTGGCCCCGCCTCCCACCCCGAAGCCAGGTGTGTCCTCGCAGGCACTCACTCTTTCTCAGCGCGAACTCCTCGTCCGAGGGCTTCCTCTCCGGCTTGCGCTTGGGCAGCAGCTTCTTCATGGTCTTGGGACTCTTGCTCAGGTCCTGGGGAAGGAGAGGAAAAGGCTGGCAGACCCCAGTCTGGAGTGCGGCACGGCCGTAGCGGAGGGGGAAGCCGGGAACACTCCAGCGCCCGCCCCGCACACGCGGGCCGCGCTCTGCCAGCTGCGGAGCGCTGACATCCTGAGGCACAGGCTCTGACCGCCCTCCTCCACCTGGACCCGCCGGGACGCCGGGACCACCCCCAGGAGGCGCGGCAGCCGGCGGTGCGGGGAGGAGAGGGCAGCTGGCCGACACCTGGACAGGGCGCCACGTGCGCTGCCCACTCTGGGGCAGACCCCCCCCCTGCTGCAGCCAACCAGAAAGAAAGGAGGAAATGGTCGATTTCTAAATGAAAGGTGAGGGAAAACAGTTCCTTTAGGGACGGATCCGAAGCCTCGAGAGAGAAGAAAATGGAGCAGAATCAGCCCACGGGCAGCACTGGCGCCCCCCTCCGCCGGCAGAGCTATGTTCACAGCCCCAAAGTCCGTCCCTCCGTCCACAACACATCTGGACCCTCAGCGGGGCAGGAGAGGAACAGCAAGAACAAGCCCATGCAGCCGGCAAGGTTTTGACTGTCAAGCACATACTGAACACGAATGTCAGAAAGGCTAACTTCTGCATCACTGAGTCACATTCACCGCTGGTGAACCTCACGAGGCCAACTGGAGGCTGAGAACGGGACTCGGGCCATGGGAGGGATCAGGCTGACAAGCACCAAAAGAATAGCCTGTGTTCCAAAGGCATCTCTCCAAATCTCAAAGTGAAAAGTTTCAGAGCGCTTGAAAATGCAGATCATCAGTCCCCAAAGAAGTGAATGCAGCAGGTGTCCTGGGGCACAGGGGGTGGAGGGAAGCCCGGGAGCAGTGCCCGCAGGCGGTGCTGAGTGCCGGCCTTGCCCCAGGACCACTTGCACTGTGACCAGGCGGCCTGTGTGCTCAGCACACTGGACATGTCCACGGCCACACCCGCCAAGCCTCTCTCTCCTCTACCCTACTCCCCCTCCCCTGTAGTGAACCCGCAGCAGGGCGTGGCCGCACCCTGCAACACTCAGCTAGGCAATGAGGATGCCAAAATGGGCCACCAGGAAGATGCATGTCCTAAGAACCAAAGTTCACTAGCAAAACCCATAAAGGATTAACTGTAACTTATGTTGTACTCTTCTATGTACCTTAAAATTCCTCCAGCAAGGATGGAGGCAGGGTCTGCCCCAGGTCCTTCGGCAAATGACACCTCGTGGAGATGCAAACCCGCGCAAAGGTGCTCCACCAGGCTCACAAACCGGCCCCGCCCACCAAGCGCATTGTCCCACCCACCATGCTCAGAGCCACACCCACAGCCCCACCCTGCCCACCGCATGAGCCACACCCCCACACTCACAGCCACATCCACACCAGAGTAACTGAACTCGGCTCACACTCAAGCTCGCACGTGTGATCACCACACTTGTCAACTGGCTTCCTCAAAGTGCAAACACTGCCCCGAGCCTGTCCCTCTCCCTCTGTGATGGGCACAAAGGGGACCCCAGCAGGGGTCTCCCCAGGACTCCCAGGACCCTACAGCACAGGAAGGGTAACTAGGGAGTGAAGGCAGAACCTTCCATTCTGAAGAGGCTCATCGGCTCCACATCACAGACACAAACACGGGGCTGTCACATTTCCACACTCACTAGAGCTCACCTCCTTGTAGCAGAGGGCAGCCGAGGGCCGCAGGGGGGGTGCGGGTCGCAGGCAGCTCAGGCTCCAGGGCTTGGGGGTCTTCGGAGGCTCCAGGGGCCCCCAGTTGATGGTGGTGTGTGGAGTGCCATGGTGGGAGGGGTGGGGCAGCGTGTGGTAGGCGGGTGTCAGCGGCACGGGCTTGCTGTCCGCATGCTTGCTGGACGGGGTGATGGAGTGGGAGGGGAGCTGCCGGGGACGGAGGGAGAGAGCAGAGCGTGTTCACCAAGGACCCGAGGCCAGCCCAGCCCTCCCAGCACAGCAGCACCCACTTGCTAGCGTGCATCCTGAACCTCCAGACGCTCGGGTTACTGGCCGCCAGGCCAAGCATCCCCCACACCCTGCATGAGGCCCGCTGAGCTCAGAGCAGGAAGCAGGTTGCTGGGTCCAGACCCAGAAATCCATCAACCACCTTTAACTGTCATGCAGTCACATTTGCAAAAAAGGCATTTCATTTAACACAGGTATCAGGATTTTATAAAAGAATGGGCATTCTCTGCACTGGGAATGTGACTGGGGGAGGGTAATTATTCCCTCACCAGCAAAAGTAGGGCCTGATCCCTGTTTTTGTTTAAACCTGGGACACAAGCCCATTCATGTCAATGGTTGCTTTTATATTATAAAAGCAAAATACAATTGCAACAGAGACTGTACTGCTTAAAAACCAAAAAAATATTTACTGCCTTTTTGAAGAAAAATTTTAAATCCCTTGGGTAAAACATTTTCTCAGAAAAATCAGCTTTAATCAAGACAAAGTTACATAAATCTAATTTCTCAGAAGGACCTTATTAATGGGGTTTATACTCCTAGAAACTCCAAAAATATTTCATCACACTGACAAATAAGAAAATGTTAAACAATTCACAATTAGTTGGTGACCTCGAATTAACCCAAAACAATACACTATGCTTAACAGGAGAAATTGTCAAGTTGCTCAAGGTCATTATTCGGAAGAAATGAATAATATTTGAAACACAGGCTTTAAAGGGGAGCCTGGGCTCAAGCTGAGGCCTGGGGCTCGAGGACAGAAGCAGTGGACTCTGCCATGACCACATAGCTGCCCTGGGACCAGAGAGGCCAGGGTCCCGGCACAGGGCTACCTGAAGTGGGACTTTACAGAGGTTAGTTTCAGGCTGTTAACCCCTGAGTGAGAAGGCACTCCCTTTTGATGTACACACATGTACACACCTATGCCCTCGGGATAAATTTAGTCCCTTGAAAGCTAAGCATCTCTAGCATACATTTACAATATGGAAAAGTTGTCATGGCAAAACCATTCAAAATGATAGCTGAAGCAAATGAATAGTTTTTACCCCCAGACTGCTGAGAAATGGAGTAAGAAGCTGCACGGGTGACCAGTACACTGTGTCATGGCCACAAGCCCTGAGACGGCCCTTCAAGCCAAAGGACAGCAACCACAGGGTGAACCCCGTGGTAAAAGCCCCAGCAGAGACCCTCACAAGCCGGCAGCGCCGTGAGGCCCTACGTCATAGTGAGGAGGGCCCCTCATTCGTCAGTACTCGCTGGGAAAGATGACAGGTGTTCAGATGACTCAATACCAGTATCTTAAACATGCAACACCAGTAAAGACTAGCTTTAAGCACTGACACTTCAGTACTGATATATTTTGTAATGTTTAAGTATCTAAAAACTCGCAGACCTGCTGAAATTTTCTAAAAGTAGAAAATTCAGATTTCTTAAAATGATGAGTCAAAAATTACACTTCAATGCCTTCAGCATGAATCTGGTCCTTTTTGTCATAAGTATTGTTTGGTTTTCATTTTTGTTTTTGATGAAACATAATAAATGCAATTAAAATGCTCAGAAAAGCCCTCTATGGGCCGGTGGTTCTCAGGGTTTTGATTGAGAGCCCCAAGGTTAGTGTTCATGGCCACCCTGGGCAGGGCAGCTGCCTAACCGGGTGCCACTGGGCGCCTAACCAGTGAGCCGTGTACGTGCACGTGTGTGAACTCTCGGGAGGCAGACGGGCAGGCCTGGCTCACAAGTGGGTCCCTGTGAGGCAGCCACAGCCCACGGGGGATGAGGACGCGTCTGCAGAGAGGCCCGAGGCCCGGCCGTGCTCTCCTGGCCCGGGGTCTGCGGGCGGGGCCCTTACGGTGTGTGACGGCACCGAGTGAGGCTTGCTGCTGGGGTTCCCCGCCGAGGCGGCCTTCGTCTGCTTCTGCAGGCGGTCCACCCACTCGTGGAGGTCCTGCTGGTTGCTGCAGGACACCAAGATCCGCTCGATCATGCTCCCTGGAAGAGAGAGACACGGGCTGGAGGGGGGGGAGGGGGGCAGAGCGCGTACACGCGCACCCCAAGGAGGCCCAACAGCACGCCCATGCAGCCCCCGGGGGCTCAGTGGGGCCTGCACACGAGGGCCGCTGCCTTGGCGCCCGAACAGAGAGCACCCACAGTCTGTGCCTATCACCTGATATTTCAAACGCGTTTCTATGGTTTTCACTGTCCTCAAGCTTTGTGATTGTCATTCCTGTCGTTGGTAGCTTTCCCTAAAAAAGACCCCCCCCACACAAAAAGAAACAGTTAGTGCTTTTCTAGTGAAGAAGGTACCGTTATTAAAGTAAATATTGAACGATTTTAGAAAAGACAGAGGAACTGTCTTTGTAAAGCAAACTCTCTTGTTTGTACCAAAAGCATGTATAATACAAAAACCTCTCCCTTGAATAAGAAATTATAATACTATAACCAAGAAATGAGCGAGCAAAAAGGTACAGGGCTGCAAACCAGAACAAAAACATTTCATCTGATGATTACTCTAAATATAAACAGCAAGACACAAAAACATTACACACTATGATTAAAAAAGAAAAAAACTACAGTCCACGGTGGCTATTTTAAATGATGTTGTTTATAGAAAGGAAGCAGAGATACGCCTTAGAGAAACACAGGGGAAGCTCCACGTCTGAAGGCAAAACAAAGGCAACTGGAGCTGGAGGAACCGTGTGAGGGCCGCGCCTGGTAATCCGCCACAGGACGGTCCATCAGCAGCTGCGCTGAGCGCTGCCCACAACGCAGAGCAGAGCGCCAGCCCGCCCGCTCTGGGACAGAGGGCGTGAGGCAGGGAGAGGAACCAGAACTGGACCTTGAAAGGACCACTTCAAGTAACAGCCACCAGAGCTGTGGAGGCCAAGCGAGTCTGCAGGGAGCGTCTCTCGGGTCAGGGCCAGAGCCCCGAGAAGCAGGACCCTGAGCAGGGGGCGGCTCTAAGGCCACAGGGCTCGGGACTCCCGACACCAGGGCAGAGGCCGGGCGCCGAGACCATCACATGGTCAGGAGCCTGTCCTGCAGCCGGGTGGGCACCGCGTGGACAAGCGAGGGCACTGCAGACGCCCTGCCGAGAGGCTAATGGCACCGGGGTGACCAAGAGCTCAGAGAAGCCCAACAGGAAACACAGCTGCGTATCCCTGACCAACCTGCAGCAACAGCCACGGAGGACGGGACAAGCTCGCTGTGGCCGGATGTGGGGCAAAGCCAGAAGGGAACACTGACATGTGTGCACTGGGGGTCACAGCACTCGGAGAGAAGCCCCAAGACGGTGCACCCAGGGGGAAAACAGGGCCCTGCGGCGGCACGCTGATGCCAGCATCCTGGGGTCTGAGGCCGCCCCGGACACCACCACAGCGCCACAGGTCACCGCAGGGCCCTGGGCCTTGGGGTGGGGGGACCTTCGAAGCCCAGGAATGCGGCCGGAAAGGACCGAGGTCTGAAGTAGCGGCGACCAGCTTGGGAAGCCCGAGCAGGTGCTCCCCCAGCCAGGCATCGGCTCAACTGCAGGCTTAGAAAAGCAGGAGGCGGTCCTTTCCTAGGCTGGCCCATGTCTATCTGCTTTCTCGCACCTCAAGTGCTCCTTTCAGAACAAGGGTGTGATGTCAACTCCTCTCTGGGCTGCAAAGCTTTTGGAGCAGGTACAAGCCAGCCGTGAACGCTCCGGACTCAGGAACCACCAGAGCGCATGCTGGGGACAAGACAAACAGCATGCCACGTGTGCAGAAATGCAGCTCCAAGCAAACCCAGGGTGACTTCTGTGGGAATGGTTCCTGGTGACCAGTCAGGCCTTGAGGAATCGATGGAAGGGCCGCAGCTTCAATAACCACACAGGAAAAAAGCAGTCAACTTTGCCAGAAGCCCCTCCTAGACACAGAGAAAAGCTAAGGCACGTAATGGGCTTCCCTGGAGGCTTGGATGGTAAAGCCGCCTGCACCGCGGGAGGCCTGGGCTCATCCCTGGGCTGGGAAGGTCCCTGGAGGAGGGCAGGGCAGCACCACACGCAACAGACAGAAACACAAGAGCCCTGCCCTGTTCTTCTTAAAGCAGTCTCACATCTTCGCGAAGAAAATCAGAAAAACGATGAGCAATAAAAAAGCTAAGTAACGCCCCAGGCTGTGTGCCCATGACTGCTGAGTCGAGTGGGGGCCCACAGACCACCTCAGCCACACGTGTTGCGCCCCCAGCCGGCCCGCGGTGCGGCCACCTGCCCTGGTGGCAGGAAAGCAGCAGAACGACCTGGAGGGGACCAGCTGGCCTGCACCCCAGCAGTCTGTGTCCTCAGGGTCAGCTGTACAGACACCAGTTTCTTTCTCTGTTTGCTTTGGATTAACACAAAGATCCTAATTTGCACAGTCACATCCAAACACAGACTGGAGCCGTGTGTACGGACGTGAATGTAACACTGTACGTAGAGCACTATACACAGCACACGGACAGACACACGTGGTATTTAATACAAAAACTCACAACGAGCCTTAAGACAGTTCTCAGGTCCACAATACACAAATATAAATTTAAAATGTGCTTTACCTGATATATAAAACCACTCATCCTAGGACTGGCAGACAACATTAGCAAAATATTTGGAAAGAGTAGAAGATATCTTTCATTCTTTTCCTAATGTAAAAGAACAAATTTAAATAACTGTATTAAAAACATATATTTACAATGATGAGAAGAAATATTTACATTAGGCCTTATGAAACAGTAGCTTCCCTGGTGGCTCAGACAGTAAAGCGTCTGCCTGCAATGCAGGAAACCCGGGTGTGATTCCTGGGTTGGGAAGATCCCCTGGAGAAGGAAATGGAAATCCACTCCAGCACTCTTGCCTGGAAAATCCCATGGAAGGAGGAGCCTGATAGGCTACAGTCCACGGGGTCGCAAAGAGTCGGACCGGACTGAGCGACTCCACTTTATGAAACAGTGTATCACACTTCACATTTAGGTGTTTATTTTTACCAAATTTAAATTAAATGGAAACAAAATTATGAGAAATTTGTAAGACTCACAAGTAGCCCACGGAACATCTTTTTTTAAAAATCTGAGTTTAGCTCTTCCATTAACTCCTCATTAGGCAGGAGTTAGAAAAACAAATTTTTTCTGTGGTTGAGAGAAAACCGAAGAAAAGAACTTGTGACCTTTCAGTGGCAGTGGGAGACCAGGTGGAACCTTCAGGCTGAAGGCGGGGAGGATAGAGCAGGGAGATCGCCTCTGGCCCACCGGCGGATCCTGGCACTAACCAACCGAGCCCAACACATCCGCTGTCGCCATCCCCCTGTGAGCTCTGCCCAATTTACATGAAAGGCCAACGAGCACTGCTTATGTATTAAATCTCATTTGCTGCAATCGGTTAAGAAAAGCCCCAGAAAGACCACAAGTGAAGGACAAAGATGCCCAAGAATCTAAAAGGAGACTCAAGAGAGAAACACCGCCCACAGTAGTGAAGGAACTCGGGGAAGCCGGCAGGCGCAGGGGCCCTGGAGAGGGGTCCCCCAGTAGAAGAACGCAGGGAGCGCTGGAGGCGGTACCTCGCTGCCGGCGCACTGGATCAGGACCTGGGACATGTAGAGGACGCTGCCCAGGGTCTTGATGTCCTCGCCCTCCCAGCTGCGGATGGCCTCCGTCAGGATCTGCAGCTCCAGCTCCTTTCTCTTCCGCACCTCCTGACACTGCGCCTGGGGGCACAGGGGGCGCGTCAGGGAGACGGGCTCCCGGCTGAGCTCCCGGCCGAGCTCCTGGCTCTACTGCTGCGTCCCTGGCTGCTTCTTCAGACAGACCAGCTAGTGAACAACTCGCTCACTTCATAAGTGCGGAACCAAGTCAAGAGAGACCCACAACAACACAACAGCTCTAGAATGAGAAACACTGGTTTAGAAAAATACAGCAAATCCTGTCGCTTTTAGAAGATGACATGTGAACTGGACAAGAAAGATATCCTCTGGTTTTACTACTGAGTGCCAGAAGAGAAGACCTGGAAAAGGGAAAAAAGGGTGAGTTCCACTTGTGCTATAAATAAGACACGTCCTCCAGAAACTCAATCATTAAGACAGCTTGACAGCAGGTAAGGAAGAGGCCCAGCGCTCCATTTCACACGTCAGTAGACACTGAGATGAGGCTGACCATGCTCTAAATCACTGACGTGCACGGCATCGTGTGGTGCCGTGTAAACGTGAACACCGATCCTTTCATCTCTCTGATGTCCAAAGGGCCGTAATGCAGGAATATTATGTATACCAGCCGTGGAATAACTATGTTATTTGTTTCTCATTTCTCCAGAATAAATCCAAATTATAGTTCACAACTAATTTCCTGCATTCATTTGCCATAATAAAGTCTGAAGGAAAAAAACCATCACACACTTATCACTTACTGAAAGGTTTTTGAAGGCAGTCATGGATTTCTGAATATCTTGTCTGTCTGGGTGATAATCCTTTGAATAAAAGAAACACACTGTGAGCTTCCATAATGAACGCTTGCTCTTCGACAGGCTCTCTCTGGAGGCTGGCTTGGGCCTTCCCTGCAGTTCCAGCCTGCGACCTGACCCTCTGTCTCGGCGCTGAAGCGCCTCTGCTTGGTCTCTGAGGGGACCACAGAGCGGCGGAGAGTCTTCTGGACTCTGCCCTGGAGGAGGCCGGCCCAGCCTCGCCCACCCCAATCCGCCCCGCTGCTCGGGCACCAGAGGGCAGAGGGGAGCGACGCAGCAGACCGCCTGCCCTGCGGAGTGGCTCACCACAGCCTAACTAAGCCAGCAGCCTGAGCCCCAACTTCTGCCAGGCCCACAGCCTGTGTTCCGAAAATGAGATAAGTACACATCATTCACTGATTCTTTTCCTATTATCTCTCCATAACTTATACACTTAACACTGTAGGCACATGCTCCTGATGTGACCCCTCAACACTACGGACGTTTTCTAGCTACTGGAAATCTCCCCGCCAGCAGTGGTTGGAGCAGACGCCTCTCTACAGAGCTGGGATACGAGGAAACAACTTCACAACCAACAAAGTCCCTGTGAAACTCTCCCGAGATACAGGCTGGTGGTAATACCCTCTCCAGGGCTGGCTCCTGACTGCTCCTCCTGGCGTGGCCAGTGGGGAAGACGTACCTCCATGTGTCTCTCCAGCTCCTTGAGCAGCGCGGGGTACTTGTCCAGGCGCATGAACGGCTTGCTGAGGCCGGTGGTCAGCACGAGAATCCCCGGGCTGCTGGCGCCCTTCAGCTCCATGAACTCTCCCAGCTCCTCACTGAGTGTGAGAAGAGAGAGCAGAGGCCACCGTCAGAGCCCAGGAGGGCCGTGCGCCTGCCCCCAGCCCCCAGGACGACGACGGACCACGCGGTGCCCTTGATCACTTACAGGCCACAGGTTTTACAGCCAAACGTGTGCCGCTTATTTCTAAACACCAAAGGGAAGACCCCCCCACAGTTCACATCAGGGCCCTCAACCTGAGCGAAGCCCTGTGTACACGACACAAACAGCGATGGTCTCCCAGCAAACCATTCAGGAAAGCCCCCTCAGCGAGCCACCTGCATACAGAGAGGTCTGAAAGTGGGCGGTCCTTGTAGGGCAAGAACAGAGCCCGGTCAGCAGTCCTTCACGACGGTAAAACCTTAAGGAGGCGAGGCATGAAGACCACCACCGACTCACGGTTCTGGCCCGCCAGGCGCCGCAGCCCCTGAGCAGCAGCGGTACGAGGCGGCGCCAGTGCCCCTGGCACGCACACAGGCGCGCAACCTCCAGAAGCACTTTCACAGCCTCGTTTCACTTAACCCTCACAACACGTGAAAGTCGTCTGTGTTTGCGGACGAGGAAACCGAGTGCATATCCAGAAACGAGGCAGCTGCCGAGCAAGCCTTCCCATTCACTCCTCTCGCACCCCCCCTCCCAGTACCAAGCTCCATGGAGCGCGTTCCCAGGCCCCAGCCTCGCTCCCGGGCCGCCCTGGCTCCGCTTCACACGAGCACCCAGGGAGGCCCAAGCTCCATCACCCACACGTCTGTGGCTCACGTCTGTGATGGGAACCCTGTTTCTGCTTCTCACGGGGCAGATGACACCTGGGGTCCCCGGGAGGACGCCGTCCGTGGCCCTCACTGCTGACGAGAGGTGTCCCTCCAGACACAGAGCGAAGGACGCCTGGGCTGAGGGCAGGCGGCAGAGGCCGCACCCCCGTGTCCCCACGTCTCCCACTGGGAGGAGCACTATAAACGAGGCCATAAAGTAAATGCGAAAATCCTGAAGCCCGACCCATTGGTGCAGGCCACCTGGATCCGCCTCGCGTCACCCCTCCCCGTTAATGGCACTAAGAGAAAGTTTGACTCCTTTAAGTACAATCCAATTAGGGGCCTTTTCTACCACAAGAAAAATAACAAAAAACGTCTCTTTGGGCCATTTTTGATAGTTTAGTATTATATGACATTTTATAACTATAGTTATGGCAGACAATAATTAATAAAACTAAGAAATTATTCTTATCACCCACCCACCTACTCCTAAAATTCCCTACAACTAAAAATTTACGTGGAATTTTTGCAAGCAAAAGTAACTTCTTTTAATATCCATATGACAGCCTTAAAATGCCAGACACATACACCATTAAGAAATGAAACAAAACCTTTTATAAATCTTTACAGATCACTGTATGGGCTTCCCAGGAGATGCTAGTGGTAAAGAACCCCCCTGCCAATGCAGGAGACATAACAGACTTGGGCTGGATCCGTGAGTCGGGAAAACCCCCTCCAAGAGGGCGCTCCAGAATTCTTGCCTGGAGAATCCCATGGACAGAGGGGCCTGGCGGGCTACAGTCCACGGGGTCCGCGAAGAGTCGGACACGACGGAAGCGACTCAGCACACAGTTGCTTCATTTCTCAGGTTTTAAAAACTTTAGTACCGTGATAAAACAGCAGGTTATAGCTTTTCTGACAAAACAAAGGCTGCAACCCTCACACAGCGCTTCAGCCTCTGTACTTACTTAAAGGACACTGCGGGCTGCGAGACGGTGCCCGAGGAGCACAGCAGCCACCTCAGGTCAGCGCAGCAGGAAGTACCAACCACTGTGCTGGAGAAAAGGGGACGTTCCACACACCAAATCATGACACCTCTAATGCATTTGCAACAGGCAGCCACGGGCCTATGGTGTCGACTATCAAACGATAATGCAAAAAGCAGATATCCATTATAATTCAACAGGAGCGGAGGTTCCATAGATACATTTTCCAGATTCACACTCAAAATTCAAACTAACACAACACAAGGATCCTAAGACTAAAAGGAAGACTTAAAAACTGCAAAACACTGTGTTTAAATCAATCC
Organism: Bubalus kerabau; assembly: GCF_029407905.1. Lineage (NCBI taxonomy): Eukaryota > Metazoa > Chordata > Mammalia > Artiodactyla > Bovidae > Bubalus > Bubalus kerabau. The sequence continues at coordinate 89,555,030 of NC_073635.1, read as the reverse complement.
CTGAGAAAGTATATTCAAGCAGAAAAACAGATCGATCCACCCCTAAGTGGTGGTTTCACGACCTCAACGAGAGGACAGAGGCCACAAGCAGGACCCAGGACAGAAGGGAAGGGAGGGCGGGCTGGCGGAGGCCACCAGCCTGAGCGGCCGGCTCTCAACCCCTACTCACGCTGCGGAGGCCGGTCTGAGCTTTGGGCGGGGCAGGCGCCGCCGCCCAGGGGCCTCAGGACGGCACGCGGGCAGCGCATCCTGCCAGCCGCCTCGCTCACCTGTCCTCGGCACAGTCCCAGGGCCTGAGTGCCCACCCCTCCCACCCGCGACACACCACGTGGAGGCGGGCAGGGGTCCCTGAGCACAGCCCCACCTGGACGCCCTCCTGCTCTTCTGGGAAAAACTGCCCTGAGGTTTCAGCCATGACACAAGCAGTCATTAAAGCAATAATACAGAGAGGAACACACCACATGCTCACAAGCGTTGCCCTGAACGTCTGAATGGTTTTAAATGTCACCTTCAGGACACAGCTTAACCCCCAGGGGGCCGGCCCCTGACCGAAATGGCGGAAGGAGAGAACACATTTAAAATGCCCTGAATTCACCCCAGCCTTCTATCTGCTGTTCATCTCTCCCAGGACTGCGTCAGCAATTCCTGAGGAAGTTTCAGAAATTTCACATTTCAATCCCTGCATCTCGGTCAGGAGGAAACACATATAAATCATTGTTCCCAGGAGTAGACGCTCAGCTACTCAGGGATTTTGCTTCCCACCAACAGGACCCTATGACCAGGCGCTTCCAGAAAAGAGGGGTGATCTCCGAGGGCCACCGGCTGCTGAGTGGTGGGTGGGCTCAAAGCAGGCCACAGGCCCTCCCGAAGGCCCACACGACCCGGCCACAGGCCGCCTCGCCAGAGCGTCATTCAGTTACAAACAGCCCAACAACTCCAGCTTCCCAGCACAGCCTCTAAACTTCAAACTGAAATATTAAGTTAGTAATAACTTGAGTTTAAATATTTAAATCAGGAGCACAGTGGCATTTACCTTGCTGCGACTCACACCATTTCTTAATTTATGGTTTAAAAAATGACTGAACTGCTATTTATGGCAGAACGACTGTTTTCAAAAGGAACCATAAAGTTTTTTGAATCCTTAACACAGACGCGTGCCCCTCTGGGAGCAGAAGCAGAGCCTCGGTGCCCACCCCGTGTGCAGGTCAAGCCCCGCGGTCCTCCCTGCCGCTCAGGAGGCCGGGCTCCGTACCGCCCAGGACGCACCGGCCGTGCCTGCTCAGACGAGCAGAGAGCGGCCCGCTGCTGCTTCCCTGGTTTCCCGGCCGCAGAGCGGGAGCGCACAGCCTCTGGCTCGGCACGCCCCACAGAGACGGACACCGTCTCCCGCAGCAAGGCCAGCTCTGTCACACGCACTCCAGTCTCACGCACTGAGCGGAGGCGATGCCGGCAGCCCGGACCAGCCCACGGCCACCCTCCAGAGCTCCCACCAGCTCCCCTGACCTCCGTCCAAAGCGTCCAGGCTGAAGAGGAGACTTCAAAACACGCCCATTTCTATTATAAGCGCTAACTAGGATTTTAGCCTGACATCAGTCCTCCCCAGACACTCACTTGGAGGATAATTAAACTTACCATTCTTGAAAAACACACAACGCCTGCACCGTGTTTCAAGTAACATTTGACAGAAATGAGCTGCCTGGAAGGAACCCCAGGACACAGCCACCCCCCAACCTGGGAAGAAGTCCGTGAGACATACCTGTGCTCCGTGAGGACACTGACCGCCGACGGGTGGTTGGCACAGTATGCCAGGTACAGGGTCTTCATCTGCGGCATCAGGCTGAGGAAGCAGCCCCCGACCCTCTGCTGGGCCTCCGGCATCCTGCGGACAGCGACACGGAACCGCACTGAGTGAGCATCACACAGGGCGGGCCCCAGCGCACGGGGCAGCCCCAGATGGCACGCCCGGCACCCAGCCCCCGGGGAGCCGCGCGGCGGAAAGCAGGCCTTCCCCTTCTCCAGCATCCAGACGCCAGGACCTGCACGCCAGCCCCTTCCTCGGGCACCAAGCAAAACAGATGTCCAGGAGCGTTATGTCATGTATTAAATAAGGAGAAACATAATGTGTGGTTACTTGGTCGGTAAGGTTTCCTGCTGAAGTAGCCACGAGACGAGCACAGGAGAAGCCCCACAGCTGGCTTCCCGGGTGGGAGGAGAGACGAGTGGCCCACAGAGCGGGGCGGGCACCCTGCCAGGTGAGGGACACCCCCGGAGCGTCGGGGACGGCAGGACCCTATAGCCTGCCCCTGAGCAGGCCCTGCGTGTACGCGAGTGCCAGCGCTCTGCTCATTCACTGGGATCTGGGGTCAAAGCAAGCGGGCATCCACACTGGTGGCAGACTTTTTCCCAAGCGTGAACCCCCAAGTGGGTTTTAACAGCCTTCAGAGATTAGTCACAGTTTCGCCTATCTGCAGGATAAACAGTCACTGACTCAATAAATTAACTTCAACCATTCAGTCAGGCACTGGGAACACATTAAAAACAGAGAAAAAGCGAGTCTCTACCTTAGGGGTGACTGCAATCTTTGGGGAGATACAAACCCAGTTCAAAACTAAGCTGAATATAACAGAGAGCAAGCCGAGGCCTCAATCATACAGCCACACACTGCAGGTGCCCCCAGAGGGGACAGGGCGCACCCCAGAGGGGCACAAGGTGCACCCCAGAGGGGAGAGGGCACACCCCAGAGGGGAGAGGGCACACTCCAGAGGGGACAGGGTGCACCCCAGAGGGGCACAAGGCGCACCCCAGAGGGGAGAGGGCACACTCCAGAGGGGAGAGGGCGCACCCCAGAGGGGAGAGGGCACACCCCAGAGAGGGAGCAGCCCCTCCAGTCACCAGGGAGCAGGCATCACACGCTGCCAAGGGCACCCTCCCCAAAGGCTCTGAGACCAACTGCTTTCTACCAGGACCTGGACACCCGAGACACACCCACCCCGAGACAATGACATCTCAGCAGGCAACGGTCACGCTTGAATGCCAGAAACAGGCAGAGGCCGCCTTCTTCTGCGAGAGACCCAGCAGGACCCCACCGCCTGGCTGCAGGGCTGAGGACGCAGCAGTGACGGGACGCATGCTCTGGCCGAGAGGAGCAAACCGCTGCCTGGGCGGGCACGGGAAGCCTGCAGACACGCTGTCTACCTGACGAGATGACGGGGCCGCACGCCCTGCTCAGCGCGGGCCAGGAGCTGCTGGGACGGCCTCGCCCGCCTGGGCCAGACCACAGCGCCACACACTCACACTGCAAGCTGGGTCAAGGGGCTTTAATCTGCTACACGTCCATGAACTACATACGGGCAATGACTCCAGTATATAAGCTTTTCTTTCTTTCTTCCCATCGAGCTTGGCTCTAGAGTTTTACTACCTCTCTCAATCCAATTGTGCAAGAAATCACTACACTTGCCACCAGTTTATGAAACCTTCATAGTTCATCAACTCGCCAACCTGAACTAGCAGCCGGAGCTCAGAAAGGTTACGTGAGTGGTCTTAATTGGAGCCTAACTATTATGCCAATACATCGCACACGTAACACCGTGTAGATCACCGAAATAATGGAACATAAAGATCATCCAGGCAGAACGTGACTTAAGAATTGAGAGAGGATTTTCATCGTGGTTCTCTCTTGTGCTTCCAGAGGCGGGTTTGGGAGCACGCAGACGTGCAGCAGACGTGCAGCAGAGCGCAGGGCTGCCCCGCACCCCCTGCAGCCTCCTGGTGGCCCCACACCAAGCTGTGACAATTAGTGCCGGGCCAGAGAGGCCGCTACTGTGGCTCTATCCTTGATCTGATGATGGGGGGGCTGGTAGGAAGGGTTACGGCTAACCCTAACCCTAACCCTAACCAAGGACCTGCTAACAGGCGGAGAGTTACCAGTGGTCAGATACCAGGTGGAGTTATCGATGGTCTGGTAACAGGTGAAGGAAACAGGTAAAACCACTAGTCCATTCAGCTATGACCTAAATCAAATCCCTTACGATTATCCAGTGGGAGTGACAAACAGATCCAGGGGACTAGATCTGAGAGACAGAGCGCCTGACCAACTACGGACGGAGGTTCCTGACACTGTACAGGAGGCAGTGACCAAGACCATCCCCAAGAAAAAGAAATGCAAAAAGGCAAAATGGTTGTCTGAGGAGGCCTTACAAATAGCTGACGAAAGAAAAGAAGTTAAAGGCAAAGGAGAAAAGGAAAGATATTCATCTGAATACAGAGTTCCAAAGAATAGCAAGGAGAGATAAGAAAGCCTTCCTCAGAGATCAATGCAAAGAAATAGAGGAAAACAATAGGATGGGAAAGACTAGAGATCTCTTCAAGAAAATTAGAGATACCGAGGGAACATTTCATGCAAAGATGGCTCAATAAAGGACAGAAATGGTATGGACATAACAGAAGCAGAGGATATGAAGAAGAGGTGCAGGAATACACAGAAGAACTGTACAAAAAAGATCTTCATGACCAAGATAATCATGATGGTGTGATCACTCACCTAGAGCCAGACATCCTGGAACGTGAAGTCAAGTGGGCCTTAGAAAGCATCACTACAAACAAAGCTAGTGAAGGTGATGGAATTCCAGTTGAGCTATTGCAAATCCTGAAAGATGATGCTGTGAAAGTGCTGCACTCAATATGCCAGTAAATTTGGAAAACTCAGGAGTGGCCACAGGACTGGAAAAGGTCAGTTTTCATTCCAATCCCAAAGGCAATGCCAAAGAAAGTTCAAACTACTGCACAATTGCACTCATCTCACACGCTAGCAAAGTAATGCTCAAAATTCTCCAAGCGAGGGTTCAACAGTATGTGAAACAAGAACTTCCAGATGTTCAAGCTGGATTTAGAAAAGGCAGAGGAACCAGAGATCAAATTGCCAACATCCATTGGATCATGAAAAAAGAAAGAATTCCAGAAAAACATCTATTTCTGCTTTATTGACTATGCCAAAGCCTTTGACTGTGTGGATCACAATAAACTGTGGAAAATTCTTCAAGAGATGGGAATACCAGACCACCTGATCTGCCTCTTGAGAAATTTGTATGCAGGTCAGGAAGCAACAGTTAGAACTGGACATGGAACAACAGACTGGTTCCAAATAGGAAAAGGAGTTCGTCAAGACTGTATATTGTCACCATGCTTATTTAACTTCTATGCAGAGTACATCATGAGAAACGCTGGACTGGAAGAAACACAAACTGGAATCAAGATTGCCGGGAGAAATATCAATAACCTCAGATATGCAGATGACACCACCCTTATGGCAGAAAGTGAAGAAGAACTCAAGAGCCTCTTGATGAAAGTGAAAGAGGAGAATGAAAAAGATGGCTTAAAACTCAACATTCCGAAAATTAAGATTATGGCATCTGGTCCCATCACTTCATGGCAAATAGATGGCGAAACAATGCAAACAGTGAGAGACTTTATTTTCTTGGGCTCCAAAATCACTGCAGATGGTGACTGCAGCCATGAAATTAAAAGACACTTGCTCCTTGGAAGAAAAGCTATGACCAATCTAGACGGCATTATTAAAAAGCAGAGACATCACTTTGCCAACAAAGGTCCATCTAGTCAAGGCTATAGTTTTTCCAGTGGTCATGTATGGATGTGAGAACTGGACTCTAAAGAAAGCTGAGAGCCAAAGAATTGATGCTTTTGAACTGTGGTGTTGGAGAAGACTCTTCAGAGTCCCTTGAACAGCAAGGAGATCCAACCTAAATGATCCAATCCTAAATGAAATCAGTTCTGAATATTCATTGGAGGGACAGATGCTGAAGCTCCAATACTTTGGCCACTTGACGCGAAGAACTGACACTGGAAAAGACCCTGATGCTGAGAAAGATTGAAGGGGAAAGGAGAAAGGGACGGACAGAGGATGAGATGGTTGGATAGCATCACTGACTCAGTGGACATGAGTTTCAGCAAGCTCCGGGAGTTGGTGATGGACAGGGAAGCCTGGTGTGCTGCAGTCCATGGGATCACAAGAGTCGGACATGACTGAGTGACTGAACTGAACAGGTGAAGAGTTATCAACGGTCTGATACAGGTGAGTTATGAAAGGTCAAGTAACAGGTGAGGAGTTATCAATGGTCAGATAACAAGTGACGGGTTACCACTGGTCTGATACAGGTGAGTTATGAATGGTCAGATAACAGGGGAGGAATTATCAATGGTCTGATACAGGTGAGTTATCGATGGTCTGACACAGGTGAGTGGTCTGTGGTCTGACACAGGTGAGCTATCAGTGGTCTGACACAGGTGAGGGGTCCGTGGTCTGACACAGGTGAGTTATCGATGGTCTGACACAGGTGAGTGGTCTGTGGTCTGATACAGGTGAGTGGTCTGTGGTCTGATACAGGTGAGGGGTCCATGGTCTGACACAGGTGAGCGATCAGTGGTCTGACACAGGTGAGGGGTCCGTGGTCTGACACAGGTGAGTTATCGATGGTCTGACACAGGTGAGTGGTCCGTGGTCTGACACAGGTGAGCGGTCCATGGTCTGACACAGGTGAGGGGTCCGTGGTCTGACACAGGTGAGGGGTCCGTGGTCTGACACTGGTGAGTTATCGATGGTCTGACACAGGTGAATGGTCTGTGGTCTGACACAGGTGAGCGGTCCATGGTCTGACACAGGTGAGGGGTCCGTGGTCTGACACAGGTGAGCGGTCCATGGTCTGACACAGGTGAGGGGTCCGTGGTCTGACACAGGTGAGCGGTCCATGGTCTGACACAGGTGAGGGGTCCGTGGTCTGACACAGGTGAGGGGTCCGTGGTCTGACACTGGTGAGTTATCGATGGTCTGACACAGGTGAATGGTCTGTGGTCTGACACAGGTGAGCGGTCCATGGTCTGACACAGGTGAGCGGTCCATGGTCTGACACAGGTGAGGGGTCCGTGGTCTGACACAGGTGAGGGGTCCGTGGTCTGACACAGGTGAGTTATCGATGGTCTGACACAGGTGAGGGGTCCGTGGTCTGACACAGGTGAGTTATCGATGGTCTGACACAGGTGAGGGGTCCGTGGTCTGACACAGGTGAGGGTCCGTGGTCTGACACAGGTGAGTTATCGATGGTCTGACACAGGTGAGTGGTCCGTGGTCTGACACAGGTGAGGGTCCGTGGTCTGACACAGGTGAGGGTCCGTGGTCTGACACAGGTGAGGATCCGTGGTCTGACACAGGTGAGGGTCTGTGGTCTGACACAGGTGAGGGGCAGTGGCCTGGTGCCTGGTGGTGACACAGGCAGTCCCCACAGCCTCCCCAGGGAGACCCCACTACAAGGTGGGTGGGGACGCCCAGGGCCCTCCTCCTTCCCCAGAGCAGAGAGGGGTGAGCTCCAGGAGAGCCCTGAGCAAGCAGAGCTGCCGCACGATGGCCCCTCATGGCACGTTTACTCCTGCTGGCACTGCTAACTGCAGAGAAAGGTTCAGGGTCCAGTAGCCACCGACTTCCCGGGAAGACCAAGGGTAGCACGAGGGTGTGGCTGTGACCTGAGTGAGCCTCTGCATCCCACCTGAGTCTGTCCACTAAGGACTGAGAGAGGTGTCCCCGTGAGGGGACACGAGTGCCTCCACGCCGGAGCCTCAGGGCGCTGGCAGCGCCTGGACCCCAAACCCTGAACATGGACAACTTCCTCAAGGATGCCAGAGGCCCGGGGAGGCGGCAGCGCCTGAGGCTCCGCCAAAGGAGCCCCATCACCAGCCAGCAGCTCCAGCCCCCGCCTCGAGCCGTCCACTCACGCCCCCACGTGCCCGTGGAGTGCCTTCCCTTCCGAACTTCCTAGGCGTGCAAGGTTCTAGAGCTGGAAGCGTTTCCGTGGAATCACACAGTCTCATTCAACAAGTCAGGAGGTTCCAGCAAGAGCCACTCAGGACCTCCCAGCTGACACGCGGGGGGCCGATCCTGACGCGGGGCCCACTGTGCAGAGGCCCTGCTGGGGTCGGAGGCGATGACCACACTTGCCGCCCCAGTCGCCTCCTCGCCAGCTCAAGTCCTGTGCTCTGATCTTCATTACGGACGGCCCAGAAGAACCAGAGGGTGCTCTGCGTCTCAGCCGGCCCGTTCTACAAGGGTAAATACCATCTCTGGATCCCCCGTGTTTCTATTATTTGGATGGTTCAAAATACAACTTTCAGACAAAATAAACTATTCTCTAGTTCAAATTTGTATTTTGATAATAATCTAAAACAAATAGTTTTACTGTGAAAATGTTACAGTAATGGTCCACTGTCTACAAAGATGAATTTTTTTATATCTTAAAACACACTTTATAAATAACTTTGAACTAAATACACAATGTTTATTTAACCAGTGGCAATTATTTCAAATGTTTATTTCAGTATTTTCTTCAATAACCTGAAGCCCTACAGAATATAAGACAACTAACGGGAATTCAGCCTACAGTACGCGGAGGAGTCTGCACCTAAGCCGAGTACAAGCGAGCAGGGCAGCGCACGCACCATGCGTGGCAGAAGCGCCAGGGAGACGGGCTGTGCCAGCACGGCCCACGCCCCCGGGGTGGAGCGACCCGCAGGACTGCAGGCGGGCAGCTGCAGGAAGCGGACCGGGTGGAGGGGAGGGCGGGGATGGCTGGCGCACACCGCCTCCCAGGCGCCCCCCCCACCCCCCCTCGACGGAGCGGGCCTGCCGACTGAGCCGAGGCCCGTGCAGCAGAGCGGGCAGGAGCCGGGTGTGGGCAGTGCTCCACAGACAGCCGCCACGCGGGGACTGACCTCCTTCCTACCTTAGCTCCCCCACCCTCAGGCCACCCCTGTGGCCCTCGAGGCCAGCCTGTGAAACACAGCTGGGAACAAGCACAGGAATAACCAGGCACCCCCCAGCTTCTGAGCAAGGCTGAGGCTAGACGCTGCTGGGGAGATGGACGGGCAGAGGGCCACCCGGAGGTCAGGGCCCCGTCAGGAGGCCCGTGCAGGACACAGGAGGAGGGCCGGCCTGAGCCAGGGCGGGGGCAGCGCAAGGGCAGGGCAGTGGCTGCCACAGGAACCAGCACTCTTCCAGGACAGAAGGACGCGCGGGAGAGTGCGCCAGGTTGAGTGCTGGCGCAGGGTGACCTGCGAGGGCGGGGCCAGGAGAGCGAGGGAACGAGCGGATGACCGACCGCACAGTGAGTGATGGAGAGGCTGGGCCCCGACGAGCTCAAGCGGCACGGGCTCTGGGGCAGGGCGGCCGCCGCGGCCTCTGCCTGCCGTACTCCCATCACCGCAGCGCTTGGCCGAGCTCCCCTGAAATCCGCCTTCAGCTTTCCTCACAGCGTTTCCACGCTGCCGTCTGAATTGCCTCCACCGCGGTAACCAGCTGCCTCCCTCCCCGCCTACAGCTCCGCTAGGCAAGGGGTCACTTCTGTCTCGTTAACACGTGTCCGGCGCGCTGGCTGCCGCCTGAGTAAGCAGAGGACGAATGAGAAAAGAGCCGGAGAAAGCTGGCCGTGCGTCCGGCCCTGAACCGACCCAAAGCCCGCGTAAGAAGAGCCGGCGCGGACGGAGACAGACGCGCGCCTGTGAGCAGCGCGCCGTGCCCCCGCCTCGGCAGGGCCGGCACCGAGCCCCCCGCCCTCGGCAGGGCCGGCACCGAGCCCCCCGCCCTCGGCAGGGCCGGCACCGAGCCGCGCTGCTCCCTTGTGGGCTCCCTTCCTTCCGCAGCCGCCACCCCAAAGGGCCACCGCTCACAGGAAACCTCTCTCCCGGCTCCGAGCAGTCAGTAGATCCCACTGAGGGAGAGAGTCTGAAAGACACTTTACTGTAAAGCTTGATATAGCCCAAACATTCGAAATAACCCAGTATCCACCTTAGGAAATGTGAAACCTGAAGTTAAGTTAGTCCTGACCCTTCAAATACCAGTTATATCCATCTGAATTTTACATCATTAGCCTCTTACTTACTTCGTGCATTCTTCTAAAGACTGTACAAGCATTTGCTGGAAAGAACATATTTCTTCTAGATTTCCCATTAAATGTGACGTGTTTGCTGAACTCAACCTAGAGCCGAGAAAAACAACAGGAGACACGTGTGAGCGGTCTTACTCGCGCGCCCCGCCCCGCCCCCTAATACACAAGGAGCTGTCTTGTGTCTTCAGCCGCATTCTGTCCCAGCGTTTCAGCTGCTGTTCTCTGAAAACACGAGGCAACAGCCCAGGGGACCACTGTTCCAACGCTTGACACAATTACCATCTAACTTACTTCTCGCTGGTCTGCAGGGGCCGCAGGTAGGTTGAAAGCACAGTCTGAAGTTCTTTAGAATATTCATTTTCAGTTTCCAAAATATTCTGTAGCACCTACAATAAATGATAAGTATTACTTGACATTAAGATGTATAAGCTTGGGAAAGTTCATCACTCCTGTTCAATTCACACTGTTGCTTCTATGTAACGCTGGTTTGTTTAATATCATCACTCCCTGTGATTAACTAGTAAATTCAGGTAATGAGTTATAATCGAGGCTATCCAACTGACTTCATCTTCCTGCCAAGCACATTTAACACAGGTACACCTAGAAAGAGGCCTGAATGCATTCCATCCTCAGATAGTAATGCTAAGTCTGTTTAGACAGAAAGGAGGAACCACTGACAGTCTCGACAGCATGGAGGCGTGGATGAGTCTCCACAACACGCGCCGTGCAAAAGAAGCTGTTCATATACCCCATCTATGGGAAACCCAAGGCTGGGCCAAACTGATCTGTGAGGGCAGGGACGGGGGGTGGGGGGACAATGGGGAAAGGGACATGAGATCAATTTCTGGTATAATGGATAAGTTCTGCCTCATGATTTGGGTGGTTGTTACACAGAGATACACACCGGCTACAGCTCGCCGACTCGCGCCCTGAGCATCTGTGCACTGTGACGCACGGAAAGTGCACCCACTAAAAACAAACATGAAGCTCACCCTTAGAGGCGTCTGGTCATTCTAGGTCACTTTCTGGGCACTGCAGACCTTCACAACAGACGATGACCGTCTCAGACCATCCTATACATGTTACAGATTAAAAGTCCACCAGCATAAAACCACCACTGTATGCAGAGATGGGAGAAAAACTATGAATCAACCTTGAAATTAACATGTTTCCTGACAGCCTGCAGTAAATACAGACAAAAGTAGTTAACAACTGCTAAAAACCGAGAAAGAAATCTAAGTGTAAAACAGCTGAGCTCAAACAGGAGCCCCTTTCCACCGCAGTCAATGGCAGGAGCACCGGCCCCTGGGGTGGGGCTGGGCGGGCAGCTCAGGTCTGCAGGGGGAGCCTGATGGATGGATGGAGCCTGGAAGGCTGAGCCAGTGCCCCATCCACAGCACCTCCCATCCAGAGAAAACCCTCCTCTACACAGGAAAAGGGGAGCGGGGAGAGGTGAAGCCCCCGAGCCCCTCTCCAGCCTCAGGCTGAGGGCTGCCTGGGAGCAATGAGCCCTCCTCAGCCGTCTGCTCCACCCACTGTCAGAGCCAGCGCCTTCTCCAGTCATGACGTCACGCCACGCGCATTTTCTGAGGAGCTACTACCTGCACTAAACGCGCTGTCTCCCAAAACTAGCACAGCACCCTAAACTAATCCCGCAGAAGAAATCAGACAGAATAAAGACTCCAAACATGCTCGGTTTTCTCCCCTGATTTTCGATAATCAAAAGGTATGTTTAAACATTTAAGAAAAAAGTAATCATGAGCTAGATTTAGATTTCAGCATTGACACAAGCAACAGGAGTCGCTGTGTGTTCACTAGGGTCCTCCCCGTGCCGGAGGGGAGCAGGGCCACTCGGGAGTGCAGGGCCTGAGGAGCCACCGCGCCGACGGGGGGGGACCAGGCTCTCCCACGCTGCGGCAGCTCTGGGCTCCGCTCAGTTTCGCCCCTGAATGGACCTATTCATGGACGCCAGCGGACGGGGAGGGGCCACTCTGGGAGACCCTGCCTTGTGGGGAAATGTGGGTGCCGCTCTCACAGTTACGCTGCCGCCCCTCCAAGAACACCCAGTGGACCCGAGTGTCAGAGGACTGGAGGATGGGGGCACCATGTGACCCTGCCTCTGCATCACCAGGGGATACGCTTCATCCATATTATCCACATCTTCTCCTTACAAAATGACCCGAAGCAAATCAAGTACCACGAGTGGGTCCCTAAACTAAAAAAAAATTTAAATGTGTCACAAACAAGTAAGACAAAAAGCCCCTACTTAACGTGAAAACAAAGGCTCAGCTCAGACTCCACGTCTAAGAGCAAACACCAGGAACTATTAGCAACACTGCTAAGAACACGCGTGGACCCCGACACACACTTTACAAACACAAACAGCTCCCACTCGACAGCGGTGCCAGGAGCGTGAGCGCGACGCACTTGGATGACCCTCCTCAGCCACGGCGCCGCGCGGGGCGAGCAGACAGGGAGCGCCCCGAGAGTGCACCAGGACACACGCAGAGCGCGCTGCCCGACTGCCTCTCCTGCGACGGCCCAGCTGGTAACCGCATCTACTGGCTACAAACACAACCTTCAGTTAAGTGCTCAAGACAGGCTCTAGAGCAACCCCGCCCAAACCACCCAGGCCACGCTCCTTGGCTTCCACAGACGCCGAGGGACTCCCACCAGCACCAGCGTCCGCCGCACACCCCTTTCCGAGCTCGCAGCACGCCGGGGGCTCCAGCCATCACCTGTCTCCCCTTCCTGGACTGCTGCATGCTCTGGCTGCTGCAGGACCCCATGGGACGTCACAGGCCAGGCGCCACGGCTCCATCGCATGCAGGCGGGTCCAGAGAGGGCCGGGAAGAGCAGCCGTCACCGGGCACCACGAGGAGGGCGGGCTGAGAGGCACAAGCTCCCCCCGGGGCGGGAGGCGTGGGGTGGGCTGGCCAACAATGGTGCCCACAGGGGGACTGCATCGGGCAGCTCACAGACAATCCCTGGCTGTCAGCCGCGGCGGCAGAGCCAAACAAAGGACCGACTCATGCCTGCAGCCCACAGAAGCCCCTTCACCACTGCCAGGAAAGGAGCGCGGGCGCCGCTCGCCTTACAAGTGAGTCCCAACCGCCACTGCAAATTCCGTGGGTGCCCTATGTTCCGTGTGCCGTTGACAGTCCTCGGAAAATAACTGATTTACACATAATAGCACATGTAACATGAAGGAAACTTTTCAAGATGTGATCCAGACACAGTAAAACATTACCATCATAAACTACACCCAGGGACTCCTGTCCCTGTGCTCCGCCCTATGCTCCCAATGCAGGGGGGCCTGAATTCGATCCCCGGTTGAACTCAAGACCGGCAGAGCTGTTCTTACCCCTCTCCACCACCTAACTGTAACCCCCACACCACAAAGGGGAGTCACCATCGCACATACTCTTGCAGCCCACTCTATTTAAACTGTTAGTACTTCAAGTTTCAAAAGGTAAATTACTAGACAGGACCCCGCGGTTAATGAACTAGAGCCTGGAGGAGAGGAGAGGAGGAGGGCAGCAGTACTGCTGAGGCAGCCATTCCTGCAGCCCCCGCGCCTGGAGCGGAGGCCTCGGGCCCCCCCGGCCGTCACGGACCCAGGGCGGCGTCCTGATTTCTGCATCCTCAACGCTTCATGACGTTAAGTCTCAAGAAGAGTCGGGGGTGGATATAAAATGTTTATATTATTATGCCATTTAAAAGGAGCTACGTTCTTACAGTATTTCTAAACTTGGGGATTCACGAGGCTGTGGGATGCTGAAGATCTACTGTGCAAGAGCTCCAGCAGAAGCCGTGGGCCCACTCTGCTCTGTGTCACCCCAGAGCCAGCAGACCCCGGCCTGAACCCCAGCCCTGCGTGTCCTCCCTGGACAGCACACATGTGTGGGTCTGCCTGCTTTCTTCACAAAAGGGGCTCTTCCTGGCCTGTGGCAAAGGCGCAGAGAGTCAGCTCCCTGACTCAAGGCAGGAAGGAGCCTCACAGACAGCCCGCCCAGCCGTCCCCACGTGGCACAGCTCACTCTCCCTCCACTCACAGGCCCAGTCCTGGCCACCACCAGAAAAGCTTCACCTTGGTCTTCATCCACAGGAACCGCGGGAGCAGAGCCTGTCCGAGCAGCAGGCGGTCAGTGTGGACGAGGGCCCAGGAGCAGGGGGCAGAGGCAGCAGGCGGTCAGTGTCAGCGAGGGGCCAGGAGAGGAGGGGCAGCCCAGAGCGCACATGGAGCAGGTGGCCCCGTCCTGGGTGGTGTGCCAACAGCCTGAACCCGTACGGGCCGTGGGGAGACACTGACCAGTCCTGGGCAAGGTGGAAGAGGCAGAGGCCATGAGGGACGAGAGCAGCCAAGGCTGGGCTGGCTCAGCTGTGGCTCCATGTGAGCCTCCGGCCACCAGGCCTGGGTTCTCCCGGACAAGCAGGCAGAGGCTCTGGGCAACCCCAGGAGCCAAGGCAACGCGTGGGGGCAGGTCCATCTGGAGCACAGGAAGGGTCTGTATAAATCTGCTACAGCACGATGGACGATGGATGTCTACTCTAACACGTACTATACCAGTGATCGCTGCCTATTGGGTCATGTTTACAATCTTTCAGACAGAGCTCCCGTGCGTGTCATGACACCAGGTGAGACGTGCACCTTCTGTCCGCTGCGTCAGGAGCACTGACACGGCCCTGAAGACAAGGCCACTGTGCCACACGACACAGAGGGTCGTGACAGCCTGCTCTCTTCTCAGATGGACACAGTCAGGAAAACTCGTTCTCTGATGCTGACGGGGAGACTCCTATCCCCTAGAAGAGGTGCTGGAAGACTGTTTACCCCCTAAGGAGTGGGCATGTGGCTTCTCCAAGAGAAGGGCTTCCCCTGACCTCCCCTGGCCAGGGGTCTGTCACCAGGCGGAAAGCAGTCGACTCCTTTCACTGTCACACCCACCAAGCTCAGAGAGGTCACACACTCGCTCCCTTTAATTACACGATCCCGTCACCCTTGACTACCGCCCTAGGTAATTAATCCTCAAATGGGATGCCCGTCTGCAAACAGAATGGTATGGTGGCCTCAAATGCTTCTGAACACACTTCCTGATAACCACGGGTCCCTAGGACTGCAAGCAGATCCAACCAGTTCACCCTAAAGGAAATCAACCGTGAATAGTCATTGGGAGGACTGACGCTGAAGCTGAAGCTCCAATACCTTGGCCACCTGATGTGAAGAGCTGACTCATTGGAAAAAACCCTGATGCTGGGAAAGACTGAAGGCGGGAGGAGAAGGGGACGACAGAGGATGAAATGGCTGGATGGCATCACCGACTCAATGGACAGGACTTTGAGCAAGCTGAGGGAGATAGTGAAGGACAAGGCAACCTGGCGTGCTGCAGTCCATGGGGTCACAAAGAGTCGGACACGACTGAGCGACTGAACAACAAAATAACATGAAAACCTCTTAAGGGCCAACACTCACGAGGCACCTTAAGGCCAACTGCTGACGCCCTTCACGTGGCAAGGCCGAGGCCAGCGTCACCAGCGTTCTGTTGCAGAGACGGCCGTGCAAGCAGCGGGGGCTCCCCCAGGCAGCCCACAGCAGGGCGTCCAGCACCGCACACAGGGCCAGACCCCCGCCCGCCACCCAAAGAAGGGCGCTCCTGACCACTCAGTGGCTGGAGGCTGAAACACGTCTCACAGCAAAAATAAACTGTGCTGCCGGGCTCTGTCACCAAAAACGGGTCAGCCCTCCGTGTGAAGCAGTCACGGGGTTTCTTCTTCCACTGAGACCCTCCGTGTCTGAGCCCCGACTCCACCACCCGAGGTCTCCACTGCCTATGACATTCCAACCCAGCCTGAGCTCTGGGCCAGAGCAGCCCCCACCCCCATTACCAGCGTTACTGAGGAGCACAGTTCCGCCACATTCCCCGCACACTGCCTTCTGCCCTCAGTGACGACACTGTTACACAGCAGATCACACTACCTGCCTATCTTATATTCTTTCACTGTACGTAACATGAAAATATGAGCTGACATTGTTTAAAGCCCCCTGTGCGCCTGTAAGAATTAGAAACGGACCCACGGCTGGCGTCTGAGGCGTTGGTGCACGGCTATACACTTAGGCTGCTTGAGGCTTACTGCGAAACAAAGCCTCCTATGAAAATATCCTCGCACAAACATCTCTGAAATCATCTCAGGTAATGTTTCTGGGGTGGATTTCAAGAAGCAGAAATACTGCACTAAAGACTTGAGTGTCTTCAGCATTCTACCAACAGTTTCTCTTTTGAGAAACGCTCTCTGGTTCTGCAGGTGAGGAGCATGAGGGTGGCCGTCCACCAACAGCAGGCAAATCCAGAGACCGGGAGCCAACAGCGCCTCCCAGACCCACCGGGGGCAGCGAGGCCACTGCCCCAGGGGACGCTGCAACTGTGCCCGTCGAGGCATTCAGATCCCTGGGGGCACAGAGTCAGGTGGGAATCCCCCCCCACCCAGTCTGGGGCAATTTACCTCTAGCGGCTCAACCAGGTACCCCAAGTGAGTATCAGACAAAAGTCGACAACCCGGATGATTCCAACTCTGAGACACTGGAAAGATCGGGGTTCCCAGGGGTCGGGGGTAGGGCTCAGGGTAGCAAGGAATGAACAGGCACAGAGGATTTTCAGGGGTGAAACAGCTGATGCTGTAATGACGGATCCACAGCAGGTTCAGTGAACGCCGCAGTGACCCCTGGACTCCGGATGGCCGTGTCAGCGCAGGCTCTCCTGGTAAACTGTGTCCCGCCTGCTGAGTGGTGCTGAGGAGGAGGGGTTCGCGCCTGTGTGGGGCAGAGGCTACAGGGGGCTAGCTCCCTCTCAAGGGCATGGTCAACTTAAACTGCGTTGAATAATAAAGTTCAGTTTGACAACGTGTCCAAAGAATTAAAGAAAACTATGCTTAAAGAATTTTTTTAAAGTATGAGAACAATGACTTCAATACAGAATATACTGACCCATAAAACAAATGGAAATTATGAGCTGAAGGTACAATAAATAAAATAAAACTTCACTAGAGGGGCTCAAGGTCAGAAAACTGTGCAAACACAAAAAGACCCACAGAGATTTTACACTCCCTAGAACAGGAAAAAAAAAAAAAGAATAATAATGAACAGCACCTCGGAGACCTGGGTGACACCCAGTGCTTGCCAACACATGTTCAGTGGGTGTCCCAGAAGCAGGGGCGGGAGAGGCGGGAGCAGCCCGAGGACGGCGGTGAGCCACGAAGACCTTGTCCTCTCCCCAGGGCTGTTGTGGCTGGTCTGGACCAGCGCACAGCAGCAGAGGACACACAGCCTCCCCACGCACGCCTCAACCTCCAAAGGTCTGCATCCATGCCCCCACCGCCGACACTCCCCCACCCCAGCTCTCCCCACCCCGGCAACCCCCCACCCACGGCTCTCCCCCACCTCTGACACCCCCCACCCACGGCACTCCCCCACCCCGGCAACCCCCCACCTCTGACACTCCCCCACCCACGGCACCCCCCCACCCCGGCAACCCCCCACCGCCGACACTCCCCCACCTCAGCTCTCCCCTACCTCAGCTCTCCCCCACCTCTGACACCCCCCCACCTCTGACACTCCCCTACCCATGGCACCCCCCCACCCACGGCTCTCCCCCACCTCAGCTCTCCCCCACCTCTGACACTCCCCCACCCACGGCTCTCCCCCACCCACGGCATCCCCCCACCTCCGACACTCCCCCACCCCGGCACCCCCCCACCTCCGACACTCCCCCACCTCAGCTCTCCCCCACCTCAGCTCTCCCCCACCTCTGACACCCCCCCACCTCTGACACTCCCCTACCCATGGCACCCCCCCACCCACGGCTCTCCCCCACCTCAGCTCTCCCCCACCTCTGACACTCCCCCACCCACGGCACCCCCCCACCTCCGACACTCCCCCACCCACGGCACCCCCCCACCTCCGACACTCCCCCACCCCGGCACCCCCCCACCTCCGACACTCCCCCACCTCAGCTCTCCCCCACCTCTGACACTCCCCAACCCACGGCTCTCCCCCACCCACGGCGCCCCCCCACCTCCAACATTCCCCCACCCACGGCACCCCCCCACCTCCGACACTCCCCCACCCCGGCACCCCCCCACCTCCGACACTCCCCCACCTCAGCTCTCCCCCACCTCTGACACCCCCCACCCACGGCACCCCCCCACCTCCGACACCCCCCACCCACGGCACCCCCCCACCTCTGACATTCTCCAACCCACGGCTCTCCCCCACCCACGGCGCCCCCCCACCTCCAACATTCCCCCACCCACGGCAACCCCCCACCTCTGACACTCCCCTGTCATTGACCCCAAGTCTCTCCCGTGACATCAGCCCGCACTGGCCTCACCCCCGAACGCTGCTCATCTCTCAGGGGGGTTAAAACACCTGTAACTTGTGCAGCTGTCCATGAAGACACTACGACACGAGGGAGTGTGAAAACTTTCACACACTGTATCTTCTGTTTGGCCTGCATGTGCTGTGTGCCCCACATTTACTTTTCCGTGTGATTTATATACATGGAATTCAGGCAAGCTGAAACTGAGTCCTGGCTTAGTCACTAACTGGATTTGTTCACTTTTGTAAAATGAGAGAGACACTAAAAGATGGTCCACCAACACTACACGCTGATGTCCTAACAACCACAGTTTAACACGTGCTGTTTACGCTCACAGCTCTACGTCAACAACAGTTTGGACGTGAGACTGAAGTCAGTGTGTCCCCTGACCCGATTCAGAGTCAGCAGGCCCTGTGCACAGGGCTCCTCGCCCTGTGTGAGCGCGGTTAGAGATGGATGGACCTCTGGAAGGGCACTGGTCACGCTTCAATCCGAAGAGGACTACACGCTACTGACCAGACCTCCAGAAAGCACGGCCACCTGGTTCCACATCTCACCCGGCGGGAATGGGCTCCCGGAGACGAGAACGGCGCCAAAGGCCCCAGCGGGAGTCCTCCGACGCGACCTCCGGGGGTACGCAGGCGGGAGTCCACAAATGCGACCCTCGGGGGGATGTGGGCGGGAGTCCTCCAACACGACCCCTGGACGGACAAGGGCAGGGGGTCCTCTGATGCGACCCCCAGAGGGACGCAGGCGGGGGGTCCTCCGACGCGACTCCCGGACAGACGTGTCGGACGCAGGCAGGAGTCCTCCGACACAACCCCCGGATGGACACAGAAGCAAGGGGCTCCCACTCCGGGACGTCACTGGGAATCAGAATGGCACTCCTTGCCCCCTGGAGCTTCCCCAGTAAAGAAAGCAGTGTCTCACCCAAGAAAGAGGAAGAGAAGGCGGGCCCACGAGTCCACAGCAGATGCAGCAGCTAGGAGCACAGGGCGACTGGCCAGATGTGAGGCTCAGTATCAAGGGCATTTCTCAAGCTCACAAACTGCTCAGGTTTCAAAAGGCAGCAAGTTTCAGGATTCTGAAACACTTGTCTTCACTACGTACAATGTCCAGATGCTCACCTCTAATTTCGTGCTATTTACATATATACACACATCAATCCCAGGAAAGACTATGGTAACACACAAAATAAACTAAAAACTGTACTCATCTAGAGAACTGACAACCTACTCTGCATATGAGCCTAAGGGCACTTAAACCTTTCAGTCACATTATGCACCTTTGTAAAACCCCAAGCTGAAGACTGGAAACCACACGGGGAAATCACCACAGCACCAGGTCACGCAGCAACAGGCGCAGCCGCGCACACAAACGCGAACACGTGAGCGCGCCGCGGCCACCTGGGAGCGGGCCCGCGGGGCCATGACCCCTTCTACACGGCGCGCTTCAGAGACGCTGAAACACCAGTCGTCCTCTGAAGCGCCCCTCAGCCACTCACCACATTGTAGTAGCTCTTGTTAATGGCGGTCGTATCGAATCCTTTGGGAGGGCTCTTCAAGGTTCCGGACTTGGGTGACACGGGCTTTTCTGAAATAAAGACGGAGGGCAGGTTCACTCCCGGCTCCAGCCAAGAGCACAGAGCGCAGCAGCCCGCACGGCCCGGCCTCTGGCTCCGACTCAGCCCCAGACCACAGGGAGGGGGGGACAGAAGTGCACGTGGCCAGGAGGCCCCAGCCCCCACCCCCTCCTCACGGTCAGCTCCCGGGGCTCAGAGACCCCCACGGCCCAGCCTCCCAGCTCAGCGGCACCCCTCACAGATTACACACGGCTGCTGTCAACACACAAAAGAACCCATGAGCCACGCGTCAGCTCAGGGCACAGTACGGGGGAAGTCCGACCCCAGCAAATCAGAGGAAAGTGGGCAGACACCTAGCAGCCTTAAGACACCAGGACCCCCAGTCTGAGCGTGTCTGGAGGGACCCAGGTCGCAAGAGTGCAGAAGGCCTGCCCAGATGGGCGACAGAGAAGGAGAGCCCCAGGCAGGGCGGCGAGAAAAGCCACTCTGTCTTCAGGACCTCCAGACCAGAGCCAAGGAAAGGGCCGCCGTCACTGCAAGGATTCAAGCACATCACAGGACTCGCACCCAACGCCACTCAAGCAAGGCTCCTTCCGCATGGGTGCTGAAGGGGCGCCTGCAGCCGCTTCTGGGGCCCTGGGTATGTGCGCCAGTGTGTCTGGCGGTCACTGGTTCTGCGAAGTAGGTGTGTCTGTAGCTGAGGTTCTGCAGGGGGGTGTCTATCCCGAGATCTCCAGCTACAGAGGCTGGTAGTGGCCCACAGCTGGCGGGGGAGAGGGGAAATTCTGACAGGCGCGGCCTCAGGGGCTCAGTTTCTGCCCCCCACGTCCTCCCGCACCCCCTCTGCCCTCCTCCACAGGGCACTGCCACAGACAGCTGGCGGTGCCCCTGAGCACACCTGTCCAGAACCTCTCTCTGGCAGCATGGCCCTCCAATCCCAAACACCGTCGAGCTCCAGGTCCCAGATCCCAGCTGCTCAGTTCTTCCATGAGCTTCTCAGCACCGGAAACCCATAAAAAGCCCAAAGCAAAAGGCCTATCTTTAGCTGTGGGTCCCCCTCCTCCTGTGGAGCGGCTGACCTGAGTCTTCCTTCAACGCCTCTCTGTAAGAGTTTCCAAACGGGTGAAAATACAGAACAAAACAGAAGGTGCTGTTCCCAGCTGAAAGACTCTCTCTGTCCACGGGATGGAAAAGAGAACTCAACAGGAAACAAGTGACTTTTAAGCCATGAGAGATACAAGGAGGAAAACTTCCTCTCAATTCTTATATCTGCATCTCAGCATTTAACTGTGCAAGAAAACCTGATGTTTCCATCTGAAGGAAAAAAATGCCTTTTACTCCTTAAAATCTGCCATCTGGAGGAAGCATATGCAACACCAGTAAAGGGGAGACAGCTGAGCCTAACTACAGCCCTGGGATCAAAAAAAAGTCACAGAAAGCACACAGCAACACAAGTCAAGCGAGGTTAATTCGTGAGAGACTTGAATCTGCTTTCAATTTTTTTAAAGCAAATCATCTGCCAACTGCCTCATTTTATCAATACTTAAGTTTAAGACATACCTCTCAACATCCCAGTTAATAAAATTTAATCAACTTACTATGAGGACTATAACGAAGACGTCTTTCAAAAGCGAGCTACAGGCTAACGTTCTACAAAAGAAGAGGCGGGAGAGGCCCAGACAAACCAAGGCTTAAGTCCAAAGAGGCTGTATTCTCTCACTCAAAAAAAAAGGAGAGCATACAATGTGCTGGGCGCCAGAAGAATCTCCTGGGCTGGGAGGTGTCAGGAACACACTGTGTGAGGCGCTCCCTGAGCCGTCACACGGAGGGGCCCCCAACGTGCCCTCTGCAGAAGGCTCGGTGCCCCCTGCAGGAGACCCGGGAGGGCATGGGCTGGCGCTGCAGGGACAGGCTCCAGGAGAGGCATCCATGGAGGTGCAGGCCACAGAACCACAGACCTGCAAGCCTGCAGCACCTCTAGAGAGAATCTGGACGTGTTAACGCAACACGACAGAGGCCAGTCACGTAACAGTTTCCACTCGTAACAGAGGAAAACGCACAGGAAACAGATCTTAAAACACGCAGCTTTCCTAGTGTCCTAAGGAAAACAAAACATTCTGCAGCCCATCCAAGATCTAAAGACAAGACTCCACGCCCTGTGAGGAGGGCAGGGGAACCCCAAGGATGGAATAGCGCACCTTTCAGAGCGACTCAGGCAGCCTGTCCCCGCTTTCACGCAATAATCGTTACAAAGCACTGATAATAGAATGTAGACACAGATGTGCTGACAAAAGGGGGCGGGGACCCTCCCAGCAGGTGCGGAAAGGAGCGGGGGCTGCAGAGCAGGGCAGCATGGGGCTGCCCGGGGCCCGGCTGCAGGAAGTGCTGGCACCGAGCGGCCCGGCCCTGAGCCCCGCACGCCTCCTGAAAGGAAGCCAGCCAGGGAAGCCACTCTAATGTGGGGGACACAGCCGGGCAGAGATCAAATGGAGCCGACCCATCCAGCGTGTGATCCAAAGCCACACCTCCTGAGGACCCTTGGGGTTTTCCAAGGGCGAGAAGGCTCTCAGGGACCCAGAAGCCAAGGTCAGCCGTCTCTGCAGGAGTACTTCTGCGGCCCAGGGAAAGGAGGCACCCACTGAACAACCAGCCATCAGAGAACAGCCAAACAGAAAACAAGCTCATCAAGAACTCGGGCGTCAAGCAAGCGTAAACAGGAAACACATAAGGGGACCAGTCCTGAGATGCAGAAATAACACGGCCATCTAGGAGGCTTATCACACGCGTGCTGGAAACGCCTCCAAAGAAACTGGGGCCCGAATGAATGAAAAGGCACCACGAACATGAAGGACATCTGGAAAAGACGGAAACAGCCTCTAGAAATGAGCCCTGCGGTCTAAAATGAAATCCTGGTGGACAGGCAGGACGGAGGGAAGCGGGTGGGGAGAGATCTGAGGAGCGGGCTGCAGGTGAATGTGGGCCATACATCATGAGGAATGCCAGGACATCGGGTCAACGTGTCAGAGACGAAACCCGACCGGGCCCACGTGGCCCTGGACTTGGGGCTCCCAAGCCCGCGGCGCCCATGTTCCACCCACTGGAGGGCAGCGCCAGTGCTCCAGGACGAGCCTCCTGGCGGCCGGCCTTCCACCCCACAAATTCAAGAAACCATCGCACGTGTGTCTGTGTGTGTAAAACACACATTAACTGCGTGAATAAAATGAGTTTACATACCCAGAGTCTGCAGAGAAAATGTTCGGGGACGCTGACATACACCTTCCGTCAGACAGCACATACTCAGGAAGGACTCCAATGTGTCCGCAGAGAACTCTGAAATATCCTCCCGCAGACCCCTGCAAGAGGTCTGAGGAACTCGATCTCTGAGGGATCGTTCCTGTCTTCACAGGGACTATTTCAAACCAGAAACCACACTCGGGCCCCAGGCGCAAACAGAGCACTGCCGTCTGCAGCCACAAGGGGGCAGGCGAGCACGGCCAAGCGTTTGCCAGGGAAGCCGGACAGAGCTCACCTGGAGACACGCATGCCCAGGGGACATCACAGAGAAGGAGACCTCAGCTTTGTGTATTCAATAAAAATATCTGTAAGCCAAAGCAAAACTTAACACAGAGAAAAACTCCTGCCACAACGGCCACTTAGAGGAAGGAGTCTGTATGCTGGGACCTGGCACATTTTGTTTACAGAAAATGAAGGATAAATTACACTGCAAATCACAACCTTTATGTCAAACCTGTTCTTTAAAACAGAGAAATCTATTCCAAAATCACAAAGTCATACAAATTACCAAAAAAAAAAAAAAAATGCAATTACACAAGTGTTACCATGATGCTGGATTTTCACTCTCAACTGTTAAAAAGCGAAACAGTAAAAACGTGGTTTCACGTCTCTCCTTCTCAAACGCCCACGTTTAAAATCAGACAGGCACAGCTTTCCACAGAAAAGAGTCAAGTAATCAGAGGACACTAGGAACGGAAACTTACTCCTCAAAGCAGTTATTCCTTTAGCTCGACTATCAAATAAAACAACACCCAGCCTAACAGACGGAGAAGGCAATGGCAATCCACTCCAGTGTTCTTGCCTGGAGAATACCAGGGACGGGGGAGCCTGGTGGGCTGCCGTCTATGGGGTCGCACAGAGTCACAGCAACCTAACAGATGACTCATTTGAGCAAATATGCCATTCTCTATGTTTTAAAACTAAACAGGAAAACAAGGAAAGTTTTCAGTTACTTGAGTCTCAGTGTGGCTTGAAAACTAGGGATTCCATGTGAGCCCTGCAAGGAGCTGTGTGACAGCAAGGCAGTTACAACATACAACTAAAGGGGCCTCAAACACACACACACACACACACGACTAAGTCAGAGAAACGGGAATTACAGGCAGAACAAAGTGATGGGGTACCTCCTGACGCAGGTACCTCATAAAAATGAGATGGCTGGTTCTTAGAGCTGTGTCTGCCCCCTCCCCACAGTGCTCACTGCTCCCCCCAGAAATAGGGTAAGAGTAGAACACGCCTGCCAGGCTGCGGGACACCCAGAGGCCACCACAGACGACACTGACCACACGCACGTCCACCTGAAAACCACCCCATCTTTGCAGTGTCATTTCCAAAGGTTAACTCTGGAAACTTCAGGTAGAGAAACACCTGGAAAGGAAACGGTTTTTTGTACTCATTCACACTTTTACTATGATGCCTCAACATCAAACCAGAATTTCCATTTAAAAGAGATGTTCACAGTAGAATTCAAGAAGCCCAGACCCAACAGATGTCTACACAATCAGCAGAACCCACTCTTTATGGCTTGTTCCTTCGCCAGCTCCGAGACCCTCTCGGGACACACCCCTCAGCCAGCACTGTGATTCTTGAGGGTGTGCCCATCACCACCTCTGTGACCCCTGGGGCACGCCCGTCCGCCAGCTCTGTGGCTCTTGAGGGTGTGCCCATCACCAGCTCTGTGACCTCCTGGATCCCCTTCGTAAAGGGAAAGACCATGTCACTCTCAACCTCGCCCCACAAAGGGCCCAGTGCTCTCTTGGC
This sequence comes from Bubalus kerabau, assembly GCF_029407905.1. Lineage (NCBI taxonomy): Eukaryota > Metazoa > Chordata > Mammalia > Artiodactyla > Bovidae > Bubalus > Bubalus kerabau. The sequence continues at coordinate 89,530,080 of NC_073635.1, read as the reverse complement.
TCCAGAAGGACTGCTCGGCCTGCCCAGCGCTCAGGCCCAGGGGCCAGGGCCAGGGCTGCCCCCGGACGGGCTGGCGGCGACTGGCAAGTCCAGCCAAGCTGCAGACTAAGGCACATTTCCCAGCAGCCGTGCCTGTAATGCAGGCAGCTGGACGCCAGCGCCATGCCCTCGGCTGGTTCTGCCCAGGGACAGATTAACTGGAGGATGTTCAGAGGAGGGTATTATTTGCACCCTATTTCCTGAATATTCCAACAACACTGTCTTCTGGGGCTGTGGTGAGGACTGAAAGTCACATATGAAAAGGACTTGATATAGGAAGCAGAACACAAAAGCTTGGCTATTACTGTTAACTGTATTCTAATCATAACATTCAGAAAACTAAGATCATGGCATCTGGTCCCATCACTTCATGGGAAATAGATGGGGAAACAGTGGAGACGGTGTCAGACTTTATTTTTTGGGCTCCAAAATCACTGCAGATAGTGACTGCAGCCATGAAATTAAAAGACGCTTACTCCTTGGAAGGAAAGTTATGACCAACCTAGATAGCATATTCAAAAGCAGAGACATTACTTTGCCAATAACGGTCCATCTAGTCAAGGCCATGGTTTTTCCTGTGGTCATGTATGGATGTGACAGTTGGACTGTGAAGAAGGCTGAGCACCGAAGAATTGATGCTTTTCAACTGTGGTGTTGGAGAAGACTCTTGAGAGTCCCTTGGACTGCAAGGAGATCCAACCAGTCCATTCTAAAGGAGATCAGTCCTGGGTTTTCCTTGGAAGGACTGATGCCAAAGCTGAAACTCCAGTACTTTGTCCACCTCATGCGAAGAGCTGACTCACTGGAAAAGACTCTGATGCTGGGAGGAATTGGGGGCAGGAGGAGAAGGGGACGACAGAGGATGAGATGGCTGGATGGCATCACCGACTCGATGGACGTGAGTTTGAGTGAAGTCCGGGAGTTGGTGATGGACAGGGAGGCCTGGTGTGCTGTGATTCATGGGGTCGCAAAGAGTCGGACACGACTGAGTGACTGAACTGAACTGAATGATAATGAACAAATACTGTTTTTATGATCAACTACAGAAAAAAGAGCACCAATGAGATACCACTTGACACCCATTAGGAAGGCTCTTGTCAAAAAAAAAGAAACAGGAAACAAGTGTTGGCAAAGACATGGAGGAACAGGAGCCCTGTGCCCTGCTGCGGGGTGTGAGAGCCACTGCGCACGACTCACAGCAGGTCCTCAAGACCTGAACTGAGTCCCTGTATGAGCCGGCAGTTCCACTCCGAGCTACGTACCCACGAGACCCGAAAGGACTCAGACGGACACCTGCAGCCCCACGTGCACAGTGACGTCAGTTACCAGAGCCCAGAACTAGAAACAACACAGTCCAGCAGCAGCAGAAGGCTGTGAAATCACACACACACGTATGTTGGTCTCTGCCCCCAAGTTCCTGGGAAAAGGCTCCTGACGCTTTGGAGCGTCCTGATGAGACCACTGGGAGCACGCACGCCCTGGAGCGCCTGCAGTGCCACGACATGACCACACCTGAGCAGAAATGCAAGCAATGCCAGGACCACCATTCCTTTCCAAAATTAGATAGGGCTTGGAATAATTATTTAAATTTAAGAAACTGTTAAAAACTACAGAAAACATACAGAAGGGGATGCATTTTAAAGTGTCACATTAGCGCGAAGAAATGGACAAATCACAGCACCACATGACTGGCCAAAGCACCCACGATAAGAAACTACACAGCGAACAGAATACAGGAAGCTTCAAGCCCTGAAAAGGATAATGAACTGTACCTTATATAAATGTGTAACCACAAAATAAAAACTAACAGACGTGACAGGTTTCTCCTCACAAACGGTAAAGAACAGAGTGAGTCTGTTTTCAACGGCTGGTGTCACGACGGCAGGAGACGCTGGCCTGAGTGTGGAGCCCCTTCTCCAGCCCCCAGTGTGGCCAGGCTCTCACCCTCCGCCAGGGCCGGACCACGCCCAGCCGGGCTTCCCAAGCGCATCCCCGCCCCGGCCCCGCCCCGCCTCCATCCCCGCCCCGGCCCCGCCCCGGCCCCGCCCCGGCCCCGCCCCGGCCCCGCCCCCGGCCCCGCCCCGCCCGCCGACCACTCACCGCTGGGCTTGACCTCGCGCACGTAGTTGCTGGGGAACCAGCCGGTCCTGCCGTTGTGCGTGCCCTCCCACCAGCCCCCCTCCTCCACCCGCGTCACGTGGATGACGTCGCCTTTCGCGAAGGACAGCTCGTCTTCATTCGTCTGCTGGAAGTTAAACTTGGCTCTGACGACCAGCTGATTGTTGCTGTTGTCGGTCATGTCCTACAGGGGGAGAAGGGAGGGAGACATGAAGACAACGGCGTCTCCGTCGCTACGGTCAGACCAGGTGCAACTCAGCACCACAGCAGAGCCGCTCGGCACACGCGGGGGCCGGCTGGACACACGGGAGTCCCTGCCCCGCAGCACGCCCCGACCGCCACCCAGGCCCCGGCCCGGAGGAAACCCCGTTAACCGCCGGCAAGGCCTTACTCGGGCCACGTTTGCCCGCACGAACACTCCACACACATGCACAGGCCCCTGCGCTCCACAGCCTCGGGGCAGGAGCCAGGCCCTGAGTCTCACCGACTCCCGTCCACAGTCAGGGTCCAGCAGGAACCCCGCGGACGCCAGGTCAAAGATCCTGGCCCCAGAACCACAGCCTACAACCCTCAGCCAGGACCGTGGCCTAAGACACAGATGTGAGCAGGATCCCGCATCTTCCAGCATGCTCTCATAGTGTCTAAGAAAAAATCAAAGATGCCCCTTGTTCCACAAATAGACGAACTCAAGCCTGACTGAGAAGACACAGATGCCAACACTGCAGCGAAGCTCTCTCAAAACAGACGAATAAAACAGGAAACCTCAGAAATGGGGCAGAGCTTAAAAAACTTACTCAAACTGACATAGTGAAAAACAAAGAAAACGATGAGATCCCCGGCGACCTGTGAGAAATGACAAAGATCTGACATTGGAACCAAAGTCTTGGAGGAGAAAGGACACTGCTAAAAAGAAGTCTAAGAAGCACAGCTCAGAGTGTCCCAGGTGTGACAAAAGACACAAGCACACACGTCCAGAAGCTGAGTGAACCCCAAACAGGAAACAACTCAATATATCTGGACCAATTCACGTCATACCTAAACGTCAGAAAACTAAAGACAAAGAGTTTAGTATCTGGATAAAGACATCTGCAGAGACGCAAGAACAGCACCCTTACTCAAGACGTTAGTGTAAGACCACTCCGCCAAAACGGGACTGACCGAGAGAAAATGAGGGTGGAGGCAGTGGAGGGGTGGACTCGGGTCGCAGCAAGCCCACAGGTGCTGGTCACAGAGGCCTCACATGCTCCCGGGGAAGAGGAAACGGAGACACCCTGAGCCGTTCTGAAGGCCCAAGAGGAGAGTCGAATAAGGCAGAAGAGTAGACTGCCATCTGCCAAAGGCACACAGAACGCCGTCCGGGAAGGCCAGGCCCCACTGAGCCTGAGCCGTAATGACGCCGCGCTGCGGCTGCCGCCAGCTCAGGGCCTCGGGAGGGGCCGGGGCGGGGAGCTCGACGCGGCTCTCACTGCAGGGCGCCCACAGCCGCAACGCTGTGCTGTTGAACAACAGGCTTTACACAGGGCGTTTATTAGAGACACAGCCAAATACCTAAGGAACCTGCAGAGAAACTGAAAGTGGCGTCTGACTGACCTTCTCCTAGGAGCAGGTCCCAGAGAATCTCCTGACTCTCCGCGAGGTGTGTGTGTCACCAAACAGGATGAGAGAGACAGACAGTGCCCAGAGCTCCAGGAGGAGGAGCTGACGTGAGGCCTGAGAGAGTCCACATGGATTTACCTATTTAAACATACACTGGCTATCATAAATCGTGTTTACTTAATAATTCAAATCAATGCATCAATCTTTATCTACTGAATTAGACACTTAATGTAAACTTAATATTTAATACCTAAAGTATTGAAAGATGATGCTGTGAAAGTGCTGTACTCAATATGCCAGCAAACTTGGAAAACTCAGCAGTGGCCACAGGACTGGAAAAGGTCAGTTTTCATTCCAATCCCAAAGAAAGGCAATGCCAAAGAATGCTCAAACTACCGCACAATTGCACTCATCTCACACGCTAGTAAAATAATACTCAAAATTCTCCAAGCCAGGCTTCAGCAATATGTGAAGCGTGAACTTCCAGATCTTCAAGCTGGTTTTAGAAAAGGCAGAGGAACCAGAGATCAAATTGCCAACATCTGCTGGATCATCGAAAAAGCAAGCGAGTTCCAGAAAAACACCTATTTCTGCTTCATTGACTATGCCAAAGCCTTTGACTATGTGGATCACAATAAACTGTGGAAAATTCTTCAAGAGATGGGAATTCCAGACCACCTGACCTGCCTCTTGAGAAACCTGTATGCAGGTCAGGAAGCAACAGTTAGAACTGGACATGGAACAACAGACTGGTTCCAAATATGAAAAGGAGTACGGCAAGGCTGTATATTGTCACCCTGCTTATTTAACTTTTATGCAGAGTACATCATGACAAACACTGGGCTGGAAGAAGCACAGGCTGGAATCAAGACTGCCGGGAGAAATAGCAATAACCTCAGGCATGCAGATGACACCACCCTTAGGGCAGAAAGTGAAGAGGAACTAAAAAGCCTATTGATGAAAATGAAAGTGGAGAATGAAAAAGTTGGCTTAAAACTCAACATTCAGAAAACAAAGATCATGGCATCTGGTCCCATCAATTCATGGGAAATAGATGGGGAAACAGTGAAAACAGTGTCAGACTTTTATCTTTTGGGCTCCAAAATCACTGCAGATGGTGACTGCAGCCATGAAATTAAAAGACGCTTACTCTTTGGAAGGAAAGTTATGACCAACCTAGATAGCATATTGAAAAGCAGAAACATTACCTTGCCAACAAAGGTCCGTCTAGTCAAGGCTATGGTTTTTCCAGTGGTCATGTATGGATACGCGAGTTGGACTGTGAAGAAAGCTGAGCGCTGAAGAATTAATGCTTTTGAACTGTGGTGTTGGAGAAGATGCTAAAGCTGAAACTCCAGTACTCTGGCCACCTCATGCAAAGAGTTGACCCATTGGAAAAGACTCTGATGCTGGGAGGGATTGGGGGCAGGAGGAAAAGGGCACAACAGAGGATGAGATGGCTGGATGGCACCACCGACTCGATGGACGTGAGTTTGAGTGAACTCTGGGAGTTGGTGATGGACAGGGAGGCCTGGCATGCTGCGATTCATGGGGTCTCAAAGAGTCAGACACGACTGAGCAACTGAACTGAACTGAAAGTATTCAATAAAGGGATATCTTATAAGCATTTGGAGGAACCCCGGACTGAGCGCTGTCCCCTCAAGCTCGGGGTGAGGGGCACCTGAGAGGTGTGGGCTGGACGGGTTGCAGCCCTGCAGGGAGGCCGCCCTCTCCCTGGTCAGACTCGGCCGCCCGCCGCACCTCAGGCTGTGAAGCAGTGCCGTCTCTCCCCAGCCGTCCACTCTGATCACAGCACTCTCCTTTCCGCGATGTACCCTGGCTTTGCAGAGCCCGTCGGGGTGAGGGGTTCCAACAAGGAACGCAACACGTAACAAACTAAGGCGCAGAGCAGGCCCCTGAGGACGTCCAACTGCCCCGGGAGCCCTCTGCCCGCCCACCTGCTGGGCACACACGGGCGGCACCGGGTGGGATGGGGCAGCAGCGTCAGGAGGCAGCAGAAGACGTGGCCCACAGCGTCCCAACAGGCCGGCCAGGCCAGCACCAGGACGCCTCCTGCTTCAGGCAGCGACATCCGCGAAGGCCCAGACGGCAGCGTCAGCGGAGGGCAGGGCAGTCTGGACCCTTCGCTCCTGAGGCGCTCTCAGCCATCGAGCACCCCCCACCCTGGAGGACGACGTGGGCCACGCCGTGCCAGCCCAGCCCTCCCTGGGGCCGCCACTGCTGGCCCGGCCGTGGCAAAGGGAGGCTTCAGTCAGGAGCGTCTCCCCTTAGGTTTTACCCTCCCCTTCAGGTCAGGAGGAGTCTCACCACGCTCCCTCCGAGCGGCTCACCGTGCCCACCACACAGCTGAGCTGGCCGGGGGCTTTCCGTTTCTGGTGTGACAAAACTTCTCTAATGAAACACTAGTCCTATACTTACTATGATCTCAACAACATTCATCATAAAGGACATTTAACTGAGTAAAATTCTTCAATTGCAATCCAATCCTCATTTACTCAAAAACAAAGCAAACAAAAAAAACAGATGACACATGCCACCAGTGAATGGGTCAGGCAGCAGATTTCTCTGCCCAAAGCCTGCTGACTTTTCTTGCATCTTCCACGTGTATTGCATGAAGCAGCTATTTTCAAGGGATCTGGACACCTTCCTTCCTTCCTTTGGAACACGATGCTCCCAACAGGGCCCTCTAAATCCCTCCAGCCCTGGGGGGGTGCATGGTGACACGCGTCAGTCCCCGTGAAGCGCTGACCAGCCGGCACCGAGACACCGCACCCGAGGGGCACTGTGCTGTTCACAAGGTCAGAGACAGGGCTCCGGGGCTTCTCTGAGGGGAAGGCAGCCACGCACACACAGCAGGAAGAGTCAGCCCGAGCGCGAACAGTTCAAGAATAGGTATAAAAATTATACCCCTTCTACAGTTTTCTTCCGTTTTTAACAGTGCTTCGTGACCTAACTCAGATGCATCTCTCTACAAGGCACAGCTCCAACCAGGCCAGCTTTATCTCTCCAGGATCCCCACGTGCTTACAGAACGACGTCCCCCCTGAGGTAAGCAGAAAGCCCTGGCCTCTGAAGACTGGAAGAGTAGGTTCTCTTCAGACTCACGTGACAAGGTCGCTGAGTTTCCAACATAAAGTGATGACTAGGATGTCGCATGAAGCAGAGGCACAGCAGCGGCTGATGAAGCCAAGGGCCGGGCCGGCGTCCGCCCCGTGGGGCTTGGTGGTCCTCACGCGGACACTCCCCCTTGTCAGCGGACGTGGCGGCTGCCCCCACAGGCTCCGCTCGGCCCTGTGCATCACGGCCCTCGGGCCTCATTCCCGGGGTCTGTGCTCACAGCCTGTCTCCTGGGGTCTGTCCACCCCAGGGGCCCCCGCTTCACCAGCACTCACGAGGGCGCCCCTCTCACACGCTGCAGCCGGACTCTGCAGTGTGCAGTCACACGCTCATACAGAGAAAAACCACCTCGAGGGTCTTCCACGGTTAGCCTTTTCTTCATCATCTAAGTACAAGACATGGATTCTTGCGCCCCAACTTCTAATCGTGTGTAGAGCAGGAAAGAAAACACCATGCAAGTGACGAGGAGAACACTTCAAAGCCCACATCCGTCCAGATAAACAGAGGTACATCTTGAAATAAGCCGACATGAAGTGAGACCTGTGATAATCTGGCGATGAGCAAATGCCAGCCCCGAGAGCAGGGGCAAGGCAGCACAGGCACCCACCCCGTGCCAAGCGCCTCCCGAGCCCCGGCCCACCACCACACTCCCACCACCGGGACCCATGCCCACACTTACCAAACTGCGGTACTGGCCCTGGAACAACTGTGAAGTCCGGCCGTGCGCAGGCTGTGGTCCCAGGGAGTCAAAGGACTTGATCCGGTGTGAGGAGGGCCGGGTGCACACGGAGTCACTCCCCAGGCCGATGTCTGCAAGGTCGTCAGGGGGCGGGCTGAGTGCCCTGCTGCCCACCCGCCCCTCGCAGAGAGCAGAGTCCCGGACCCACCCGCACGCACCCCCGTCGCCCTTCCCAGGAATGAGCAGCACAGGACATGTAACAGTTCTGTCATCAGGCAGTCTGTTCTGATCCTTTCCTCTCACCTGGGAAAAAACAGGCCTCCCAGTGAATTCCGAGCACCGCCCAGGCCTCGCCCCCTGCACCCCTGCTGCACACCTGCCCTCGGGGCCAGCGAGCTCCAAGCCCCCGTGGGACCATGCAGAGAAGGAAAGACTCTGACGTGCAACACAAGCCCCTGGCTGTTCTGGCCAGAGTGGCCCCTCAGAGGGCAAGTCCCCCTGCACGAGGGCAGCCACACCTTCCTCACCTCCCAGGGCTGTGAAGGACCAGGGTGTCAAGGGCACCAAAGGCTCGGTCCCTGCTGGGGGTCCAGTCAGGACCACATAACCCACCACCACCCAGCACGTGTAGGTCAGCAGCCCGTTTCACAGATGCAGCGGGATTGTGAAAGCGAGGCCACAAAAAGGCTTTCCAGGGAATCACTGCCCTGAGACGCAGGCCTTGGCAACATCCTGAAGCTGCGTGGGGGCCTTCCGTGAAAACATCCCGAAACTGGGGGCCTCCGGGCCCGCTCTTTCTGGCAGGTCTGTCTAGACCGGCTGGCACAGTGTCTGAGGAAATGCTGACTTAGTCATCAACAGCTGAGAGCCAGAGGACTTCCCAGGGAAATAGAGCTTTCCAGCTGCTCTCACAGCGCCCAGGAGGGTACCACATGGTGTGCGCTCCCCGACTGCCCAGAGCTAGCAGGGCCCAGGCATCTAGGGCTCCTGCCCTAAAACCACGTGGACACTCAGTCCGAAAGCCCCTCCAATTCTCAGGCCCAGATGAGCGCTGGCAGCAACAGCCAGCGCTCACCACCACCGTGGGGCAGGGGCCTGGGCAACTACAAGTACAGAGCAGCGCCCAGAGGACACGCGTGAGGAGGCTGCCCAGCAGCTGCCCCTGTACCCAGGGCACACTCAGGACTCCTTCCTGCCCCACCACCAACCTTTCCTCTGTCCAAGAGAAAGGCAAGGATCCGTCCACATGCCCGAGAACACTTCCTTCGAGTGCCAGGAGCAGAGGGGAGCCAATGGCAGGCCTCTCTCAGCAAGGCCGACAGCAACCCTGAAGGGCAGCGTGCGTCTCACTCCTGCCGCTGTTTAGCCGCTCAGTCGTGCCCAACTCTCTGCGACCCAGTGGGCTGCAGCCCACCAGGCTCCTCCGTCCATGGGATGTTCCCGGCAAGAATACCCGAGTGGGTTGCCATTTCCTCCTCCAGGGGATCTTCCCAACCCAGGGATCGCACCCAGGTCTCCTGTTTGGCAGGTGGATTCCCTACCACTGAGCCCCCAGGGAAGCCCTTCTTGCACCTGAGTTGGCCCTTATGGCTGACGTCTGCAAAGGCATGGCCGTATGTCACGCTGACTTCAAAATCAAACATGAAGAGCAGCAGCCAACAAACGAGAGGCAGAAAGTCCTCACTTGACAAGGCTCTGGCCTCTTGTTTAAGAGCTGAAGAGAGAAGCGCCAAGTTCACTCCACAATGTCCCAGCAGCTCTTTGTAAAGAACAGCGCTCTGCGTTCTGCACCCAGGGGCGTCAAGAACACACGAGAAACACGTCTTCACCAGACAGGGTGAGAGTGATGGCACGGGTGCCCTGGAGATACGGCCCCGGCCCGTGTCGAGCCCCGCACTCCCGCCACGATGACTGAGCATCGCCACCTGGCGGATGGAGCAGAAGCATCCTCCAGGGCCTCTTCTCACCTTCCGACCCTGGAAACAGACACCTCCAGGGCGAGAGCCGACCTGCCGTCTCTCCCCCAGCCTCGCATGAGGTCTGTATCTACCGAAGCTGCTCCTGCCTGCGGCCCGAGCGCACGTCCAGCCCCAGGACAGCACGTCAGCCGTGGCCCTGGCAGCCGGGGGGACCGAGGTGGGCCGGGGCGTGGAGTCCCGGGGGAAGCACTGCTATCGGAGCCAGCCTGGCCACACACGGCCGGCCGCCCCCTTGCTGCGTGCTCACATCAAGCCCAGCCCTTCGCCGGGGGGGCCAGGAGGCAGCACGCTGCCTGACGGACAACCTCCTCGGAACGCCACAGACCTCCCTCCTGCAGGGCCTCCTCTGGGTGGAGCGCTGACGCCCGTCTAGGAGCCCGCTTCTCCTTCAGGGTGCAGACTCTCACCCTCGTCTACACTCCCTCACCTGGGCCCTAATTCAGCGTGACCTGAGGTGCTGTCACTGCGGCAGCCACGAGTCTCCACTGCAGGCCAAGGTCAAGCACGGAAGCCCAGCCTGGACCTGTGGGGGCGCGGGCTGCTCTGGGCGGCGGGGCAGCCCCCTTAGCAAGCGGGCGACGCGAGGGCCCGTTCTTCCCCGCACAGTGAGGGGGAGAGCGCCCCCATCTGAAGGGCCAGGACAGCCCACGAGTGCGCCCGTGGACGAGGCCCCTCTGCTCAGGCAGAGGAGGGGAAGCCCCGAGACACACGAGGACCCGAAGAGGAAGAGCTGCTCTAACAAGGAAAAAGGATACCATTGCAGCAAAGGCACAACCAAGAACTTAGCGTGATCCTTTCTAAGCTCAGTAACGTTCGCCCTGTGTGTGACAGAAGGGCGAGGTGTCTGCCCCTTCAGGCAGAAAGACACCTACCTGCTGTTACTTTATTCAGCGTCACTAGGGAGCTGAGGACCTTGTTGAAATTCTGCCCCTGATACAAATCGTTTGCATCAAACGTCTGCAAGGGAAAGAGAACAAGCAGGATTAGCCGAGCCCAGCACCAGGGCAGGACGTGGCGGTTCTGTGCCGCGGGAGGAAGACAGCAGGCTTTGCAGGTGAGACCCGGGCAGGGGCACCCCAGGAGCTCAGCTTCCAGGAGGCCGGGCCACTCCGCTCCTGGGGCTGAGTCCATTTCTGAACCACCCTGCCCCACTCTCCTAGTGACCTGGGGCACTTCTGGCACTCAGAGAGGGCTCTTTTCCTTAGACTGAGGCCAAAGCCGCCAGGCACGCCTACAACACACTTCCTCTCCCGGTCACAGCCCAGGCCAAAGTCAGGAGCAGCCAAAGGGAAGCCCAGATGCCAGAGTGGACACAAGGGTCGAGGGAGAGGAAGCGGGGAGGCAGACTCCAGAAAGAGGGGCGCCTCCACCCCAGAGACCAGGGACACGACCACGTTGGCCCGGCCCCGCCCGCCCAGGAGCCGGAAGAGAACGCATGTCGGGCTGCCCAGATGCAGCCCACGGTCTCGGACGTGTGCACAAACACCACGGGCTGAGACACACGCGCCTCACTCCCAAACGCTGTCTGAAGATCACACACAGCTTTGGTTCACTAACAACTCCTCCCCGCCAAGAAGTTTAACCATCAGATGATCCATAACTCTGTGCCAGAGAAAGTAGAGAAAGAAAATTCTTTCAGAGATGCAATTAACAGAAAGATGTGTTCATGTGCCAAAATGAAAACTAGGTGTACATACTTCAGAGGTTCTCTCACTGAGGCAAAAATGAACTCCGGTGGCCAGTCATCCCAAGAATGGCTTCCTCTGCAGGTCGCCTGCCACCTCTGCCCCAGCTGGTTCACGGATCCTGCGTCTCACATCCTGCCAGGAAGCCCAGCTCCTCTTCCTGCCTCCCACCCCCTGCGCAGCTAACTCGTACTCGCCTGGCTCCCGCAGCCCTACTCCCCCAGCGGACTCAGCACAGCCAACGAGGCCCTGGCACACTGCACAGTCCCTGTGCGGGCTGCCCCAGAAACTGAAACCCGCGCAGCACACCTCACACCCCACATCCAGAGGACGGCCCGCACGCAGTAAGAAGGCACCGACCCGCCCGGCTCCCACCATCCCCACCTCCCCCCCCACAGCTCAGAATGTCTCTGTGAGGACAGACCCAGGACACAGGGCTGCTCCAAATCTCGATAGTCACTGCCGCCTCCGGTCCCGTCTCCTGCTTTAACTTCTGAGATAAGTAAACATCCTCGTGAGGTGTGCTTATTTAGAATGAACCAAAGAAAGAAAATCCAAGAGTTGAACAACCAGCTCCAGAAAGGAGGCCATTAAACCCAAGTTGAGAGAGGAACGCGAACAGAGCTGGGAGAGGGGAAGAGAGTCGTGAACTCAGACACCCAAGCACTCTGCGACGCTGCTCACGCCTTTCTCGTGGATGGAGCAGGAGATAAAACATCCGTGATGCCAGATCCTGCCCACCTGTGAAAACAAGTACCCCTTAGGACAGTGCCTGGAATCCCCGTGTGACACAGACTAGAGTTCGAGTCAGAGGAGGCCGTGGCCAGGAGGACGAGCAGCTACAGCTGCCATGGGCTGGCTGAGTTCTTCAGTAAAAGGAGGGCCTTGAACAAGCCTCCGCTCCCTCCTGTCAGAACACGAAAGTTCCCTCTCCTGGAAAAGGTGGGAGGAGGCGGTCTCAGCTCTCAAATCCTAATTCCAGAGCTTGGAAAATTCAAATTGTAGTATTCTGCAAGAAGAAATATACATAAAAGTATTTACTAACCTTCATCGTGGTGAGGCAGAGAGTCACAAAACCCAGAAAAACAGGATGTTGAAAGCTGAAGTTTCCTGTTATTCCAGAACTATATATCTTACTTGGACACCAGGAAGCGTCTGGTTGGCTGAAGCAGCCCACCAATGGGCTCCAAAGTGATGTCAGAACTTAAGTGAATTCACACACATGCCACACTTCTCAACAGGAAGCTACACAATGAGACCAGACAAGCGCCTGCCACCGAGAGGGAGACGCACATTCTGAGTCAACAGATGTTTTGACTAAAGGGCTCCTCTACAGAAAGATAACCAACTACTTCCTGAGACAGGAATCTATTCAACAAAAGAAAAAACCTCAGGGTTCAGAGAAAGTGGGAATAAGGGTTCACGCAGCTACCCCGGGGCACTCACGCTTCAGAGACAAGCCCGCCCACCCGTGGGCCCTCTGCCGGTGGCCACCTCAGTCCGTCAGGGCCCCGAGGCTCCCAAACAGAAGGCCACCCGCCCAGCGTCCCAGCCCCACCTGTGCAGCAGAGAAGGCAGGTTCTCGAGCACCCAGCACCTGGAGCCGCTGAGCCCACTGGCCGTGACGCTGCACGGGAGGGCTAAGCCAGACCATCACTCGCCTGAGCCGAGCTCAACCTCCCAGCCGTCACGCTCGCTCCCTACACCACCCTCTGACACACTCTTTCCTCACACTTAGCATCACACGTGGTTCAGGCTTGTTCCCTGAACTAACACCGGACACAGGAGGGCCCACCCGTCCCCAAGGAAGAGATGAGGCGCCACACACCAGCCGCCACCAGCACCCACGGCGGGGCGATGCGGTCAGGGTGGCCCGCCCACCAGAGCAGGAGCTCTGAGGCCCCCGGCCAGAGGATGACCATGTTGCCCTCCGGCTCCCATCTAACCGCAGTCTCCCAGCCTCCACTTGGCCCCTCCCCAGACGCGGGGTGGGCGCCCCCAACCGTTGCCCCACCGCCAGCCAACGAGAGCACGAGCAGCCACTCTGAGCAGGACGCTGCCCTAACGTCCCAACAGAAGCTTCAGGAACCTTCCGGCATAAGCAGGGCACGGCGCTCAGGAGCTGCTCCCCCGGCCTGAACCCCAGGATAAAGAGGCCACTCAGCACAGCCGCGCCGTCTCCGTAGCCAGCACAGCGGCAGGACACACCTCCCGAGTGGTCAGCCACGGGGTCGTGTGGGCTGCTGGTGGGCAAGCCTCCTCTGGGTGAGAGCGGGACATAAACCCACGTCTCCCCTAACAGAGCTGGCTCCTGAAGAGAGAGTACAGCTGCTTCACAGGCCTGCTCAAGGAATCTCCCAGAAAGACCCCAGGTCTCTGGCTCGCCCTCAGAGGGCTTGGGCTCTCTCAGGAGACGTCCCCTCTCCCCTGCACGTCAGCACCTCTGCAGGGGCCACGCGAGCCATGAAGGAAGGTGGGGTCCAGAGATGAAGGGAGACAGGGCGCAGGGCACCGGCCACGTCCAGGTACCTGCCGACCTAACAAGTCACCCCAGCACCCAGACGCCCAACCACAAGCCATGCTCAGGAGCCCGCGGCCTGGTGGGCACGTGGCTCTGTCTCCCACGGGCGGGCCCCAGTCGCCAGATGCTCCGGGGAAGGGCCATGGCCCCGCCTTCAGGAGGGAGGGTCCCTGCGGGAAACCAGCCACAGGCCCACCATGGACTCCAACCTCCTGTGCCACTCTCTCCTCAAACCCAGCTGCCACTCCTGCTAACCAGGCCTGCGGAGCGCTGGCACGCCTGACAGAGGCCAGGGGCACCCCACCCACAGGGTGACGGCACCATGCCCAGCTCACCCATCCGAAAGGCTCTCCCCACCCCAACACCAGCGAGCGGCTTTGCCTTAGCTTCCAGGCTCACAGATGATATGAAAGCCAGGAGAGTCTCCCATATAATAACAGAAAAGCAAACTTCACATAACGTTATACTTCATGCAACAAAGTTCTTGTCAGTCAGGAACCTTCCAACTGTAAGCAAGTGAAACCCAAGTCAAACTGGCGTAAACAAAAAAACAAACAATTATCGGTTTGCATAAGTAACGAGTTGAGAATGGCAAGGACCACGGGCACGAAATCAGAAGCTTCGGGCCATCTCCTGACTCAGCTTGTCTCTGCGTGGGCTAGATCAGGAAGGTCCTTCCTCACAAGGCCACGAGGCCACCAGGAGCCCCCAGCCACAACCAGCAAGTCCGCCACCTCGGCCACACCTGCGGGCCCTGCTGGAGTCACAGCAGCGCAGAGAGCCGGGCAAGGCCAGGTGATGACACGCAAGCACCTCCTGGAGACCTGCCCGCAGCTGTGGCTCAGAGCAGGCAGGAAAGGTCGCCCCGGGACTGACCGCCAGACCCAGGAGCGACCCAGCAGCAGCGAGCTGCAGCTCCCGCCAGCGCTGCACACACACACACCCGCCCAGTCTCACGAGACGGGACAGCCACAGCAGACTCTGACCCGCCTGATCACACCGCTGCAAAAGCAGACGACTCACCTCAACGACGCCACCACGGCTGAGGTGCCACAGAGAGAATACCAGGCAACGCGGAGAAGCCCTCCTTCCACCAGCCCTCAGGGAGAGGACCCCCACAGCGGAAGGCTGACACAGCTCCGTCCCAACTCAGGCAGCTTCAGCATTCCAAATGCAACCAGCCAGGTCAGCTCTGCTGATGAATTTAGGAGGAAGTTATTTTTGACACAAGAAATTGTTCCTTCTGGCACAGCTCTGGAGTGTGGCTCTCGAAGTTTAAAAATATAATCTTGCCCTATCACATTGTCAAGTGGAATTTGTGATTTTAGAACAAGATGAGTAAAAAAATGAATCTTGAATGAGTTGTGCTATTTAAGTTTAATGCAAATGGTCCATATTGCTGGGGATATGTGCAAAGCAGAAATCCAGCATAGAATGTTCTCTTTCTCAGCTTCTGCAGACTCTGCACTTAATTCCACCTACTCCTACACCCTAGGGATAAAATTAAAGTTCAATGATGGATTCTATCCATACGCAGCACTTTCACCCTACGTGCCCCCGTTCCTTTTCCCTTAAATGACAATTAGATCATATTCAATTCTGTGGATTCCACTGTAGCAATACCTGAAAGACGAGGACAGGGACCACTTACTCAAGAAAAGAGACACCGAATATTTTAGGCATTTCCAGGAAGGGCTGGGGCAGAAGGGAGCACAGAGTCCTGAGGAGCGAGGCAGCAGGACCCACGTGTGAAAGGGCCGCACCGTCTCCGCCCCCCCCGTAGGTGCCGTCATCCCAGACAGACGCCGCCAGGTGTGAAGACGCGCACGAGCGACCTCTGCGGCCCCAGACGCTACGCTGCAGACTTCACCCCAACCTCACCTCGTAAAGGGGAGACGGAGGCTCCAAAAGGCCTTCCGACAGAGGTTCCAGACGGGAGCAGAGCGCTGAGCCGCATCAGTCGCTGGGCCCCCCGACCCATACACAGGTCAGCGGGGCAGCGCCTGCACAGGAGGGCAGCTCGGCCCCGGCCCATCTGCCCGCCGAGGGCTCCGCGTCCGGAGGACAGCCGCACGGCGCCAGAGAGTCTGAGCAGGTGCACGGCAAGTACTCAGGCTGTCGGCTGGTTTAGGCGCGGACGCTTAGAGCCAAAAGGGCAAGGAGCACACCGTGTTAATACTCAAATCAAGTCGTGCCAAAACCCAAACCGTGAGAAATGCGTCAAGACAGCAAACTTCAAGTACACATTAACTCCCATCCCTCCCAAACTTTTCACTGAGATGACAGAAAGGGCAGACTTTACTAATAAAAAACAGCAATAAAGAATCCACTGCAGGGCTAAAGGCGGGAGAGAGGGGCCACGAGCCGTCAAGATGAGGCTCAGGGAATTCTTGTGGGGGATCCACGGGTAACAACCCCGGAGTCTTCAAAACCAAGGGAGTCACAAAGAACAGCGGTGGAGAAACTGGAGACTAACGGCACATGTCCTGGTGAACGCAGCGCACGACCCCTGGGTGGCGCCTATGCTGAAAGAAACGCCACAGAGGCGCCCTGCAGACCCCGGGGACGCATCAGGGACGGCATCGCCAGAACAGCGTAAAACGACAGGAGGGCCTCGTTTTGAAGACATGCGTGCTGCGCACATCCTGGAGTATCCCCGGGGGTGCTGTGCTGTTTTCAGTCGTGTCCGACCCTCTGTGACCCCAGGGACTGCAGCCCGCCAGGCTCCTCTGTCCATGGGGTTCTCCAGGCAAGGATACTGCAGTGGGTTGCCATGCCTCCTCCAGGGAATCCCCCGACCCAGGGATCAAACCCAGGTCTCCTGCGCTGCAGGCAGATTCTTTACCAGCTGAGCTACCAGGGAAGCCCACGTGAGGGTTAAATAGTTAGCGAAGGAACCACGGGTTCACACACAACTCAGCGACTGAACAAGGCAACGTCTACACGACGACAGTGTGAAAGCACAGGGCGTTCACCCTCTCCTCCCGATTGTTCTGCTGACTGTAAACTCTTCAAAATGAAACGGGCTGATCACGAGGTTCTCTCTTGCACCCCCTCAGCGGCCCCCCGGCTCCACACGTCAGCAGACAGGGGAGCACTTCGCTCATCACACACAGAGCCTTCCTCTGCAGGCCTCAGGGAGCAGGACTCAAACCGGCCACCCCACAGGCCACCTGTCCATTTGGTCGCTGCCGCTCAATACTCCGCAAGTCCCAGCGCGGCTGGGCCAGCCCGGTCCTGCACCGGGAAGAGTGGAGAAGCGCAGCAGCTCCCTCTGTGCCGTCTCCGCCAGGCAGGCTCCTGGGCTCTCCTGCAGGCTTGGGGGAAACACGTGGCCCCCTCTCCCAGCCAGACCACTCCCAACATCACCAACCCCTCATGCCAAGCACACACCAGGACTTCCCTGGTGTCCAGGGGATAAGAATCTGCCTGCCAATACAGGGGACACGGGTTCGACCCCTGGTCTGGGAAGATCCCAAACAACCCAGAGCAACTCAACTCATGCACCTGGAGCCCAGGCTCCATGACAAGAGGAGACGCCCCAACGGGAAGCCTGTGCACTGCAAAAAGAGGGTCCCCGCTCGCCACAGCTAGAGGAGGCCTGGACACAGCCAACAAGACCCAGCACAGCCAAAAGCAAACACAAAACTTAAAAATAAAGGACCCATGGGGGAACTAGTTACAGCAGACTCTCCACAGGGTACGCTGGAACCACAGTCCTATACAAAAGCTCCGCAGCCCATGAATGCCAGCCCGCCTGCCTGCTACTCTCCCTAGAGCAGGAGCGCGCGCGCCAGTCACCCCGCAGCGCAGGGGGAGGCACCAGGAGACCCGTGGACAGGAGACCCGGCACCACTCAGCTCAAGGACCAGGCACTCCCCCAACTAGGGAAAACACCCAACACACACCAACCTGAATAGGGTCCAAAATTTGGGTCAGATTAGCTCAGAAATGCATATTCTGGCTAGAAAGTTAATTTTTTCTTAACATACTGAATGCAGATCTCACATCTAAATATGGTCTGAGAGGCCTCGGGATTTGTCTCGCTTTGCAGTGATTCCCTGGGAACCTGTCCTCTCCCTAGTTCCCAGGACTCAGAGGAGCTCCGCAGGGACACGAACCGCCTCAGGGCAAAGAAGGGGAGCACTTTGCCTTCCTCAGACCAACGGGGAGAAGCCTGTCAGGAGTGGGGGTCCCTTCCTGACATTTTCTTGATTTGTTTTTACATGAAAATAGAAAAGTGACAACTAGAAGATATTCAAAGTAGTCTGTTTTACTGGACTTGAAAAAAGGGGGAAACGGAGTAAAAGAGGAGAATGAGATCAAAAGACAGGCCCCTGAGGGGCTAGAATTCCTGTGCCCAGAGAAGCAGGCAGCCAAGTGTGAGTACGGGGGGCCGTTCACGAGCGCGCAGAATACAGTACCAGACAGCAGCCGCCCCCTGCTCCGCGATCCCCCCCAGACCATCCCCCCTGCTCCGTGGTCCCCCCTAGACCGTCTCCCTGCTCTGCGGTCCCCCCAGACCATCCCCCCTGCTCCATCTTCCCTAGACCATCCCCCCTGCTCCATCTCCCCTAGACCGTCCCCCCTGCTCCATCCCTAGACCATCCCCCCGCTCCTTCCCCCCAGACTGTCCCCCCTACTCCATCCCCCCAGACCATCCCCCCTGCTCCATCCCCCCTGCTCCATCCCCCCTGCTCCATCTCCCCTAGGCCGTCCCCCCAGTTCCACGGTCCCCCCAGACCGTCCCCCCTGCTCCATCCCCCCTAGACCATCCCCCCTGCTCCATCTCCCCTAGACCGTCCCCCCTGCTCCATCCCTAGACCATTCCCCCTAGACCGTCAGTCCCCCCTGCTCCATCCCCCCTAGACCGTCCCCCCTGCCCCATCTCCCCTAGGCCGTCCCCCAGTTCCACGGTGCCCCCAGACCTTCCCCCTGCTCCACAGTCCCCTACAAGACCTGGAATCCACCCACCACCTCGGCAGCCATGGACAGCCATGCCCTCCCGATCTCCCGCCAAGAGCACAGCCAGCCACCATGCCGTCAGGATCTGCAAGGGACCCGGGGCCTCCCTGCAGGGCCGAGAGGCAGGAAGCTGCAGAGACTCCACCATGTTTGTGGTGGTCTCTCGGGCAGCTACAGAAACTAGCAAAAGCTGCAATTCCAGCTTGGCTGGTCCAGTCCAGGTGCAGCGTGCCCAGGAGGACGCAGACGGTGGAGCTACAGGACCCAAGTTCAAATCCCGGCGCTCCCGCGCTGGGCTGTGACCTGAGACCCTGTCATCCGCTCCTCTGCAAAGTGGGGAAAGGGCCACCCTCTCCACAGGGCACCTGGGCAGAACAGCTCGGCACACACTCTACTCGACACGTCAGTCCTGTTCAACTTCAAGCTGACGTGTGTCTGCAGCCTCTTCAATGAGGGAGACTTCGAGGGTCCGATGTGGGCGCCACCTGCCTCGTGGGGTGCCGAGCACTTCCAGCACAGCCGATTCAGAGCGAGAGACGCTTTCAGTGAGAGAAATACACTTCAGATTTTAAAGACTGAGGGTGAAAAAACAAAGTAACATCAACAACATTTTCATGTCAACTACACCTTAAGATAAGAACATTGTGGGTACACTGTAAGGTTAAAGACGGTGGACTAGTAAAATGAACTCCATCTTTCTTTTACCTTTTTTCAAATGTAGTTACTAGGAGATTTAAAATAACAGGTGTGGATCCCATTATATTCTACCGAATGGCGCTGATCCTGACAGAAGCCCCCAAAGACTCGAGGGGAAGGGAAGCCCAGGTCTCGCGTGGGACGCAGCCTGTGTGCAGTGGGAACCAGCTCACTGGGGACAGCTGGCCAGGCTCTGCCGTGTGACAGAGGGTGCGGGAAAAACTAAACAGAATCATAGTGTCAGAGGAGGATTTAGCGTTTCTGCTTATAAGCACCTACAAGATGGTCAGAGAACAGCTATGCATTTCACCTACCAAATGACTTTTTAATTACTCACTGTCTCTCAACTTCTTTAAAAGACAAGTTCTGGCAAAAACATGAATGACTTGACTTGAAGAGTTTATTCGGTAAGTCAGTCAATAAACACCACATCATTACCCACCACCTCCAGCTCACCACAGAGTCAGAAGAACAGATGACTAGCTAAGATGACAGACTGTGTGACCCCAAACACACCTGCAGTGCAAAGCGCCAGCACACAGCTTAACCATCCATCTGCATCCAGGTCAAAGGTGGTGCTAAAACCTGGGTGGGGCACCTCATTCCCAGGGAAAGGACTATACACTTGTCTTTGTTTCAATTAATTCCGAAGCCTACATCAACAAGTTTGAAGTTCTCACACGAGCGTGTTTTAGTTCTTCCAACAGTATTTTTCAATAGTTTTGGACAAAATCTCAGTCATAACCTTGCTAAAAATCTAGATGAGAACAGAGCATGAGGACAAAGAAGTTTAATAAGACTCTGCCCTCCAGAAATACACAAGGAAGATGAGAATTTTAGAAAGACGTGAGGCGCATTCTTTCCCCACCTCATCAGCCCATCAACTCAGTCGATGACAACCCTGGAGGGCCCTACTGACGCCTTCCCCTTCTCTCTGCAGGGAGAAAACCAAAGCTCCATCACTCACACAGCGGGAAACGGGCACCGTGGTACAGTCTCCAGACTCGCTTCCAGCCAGAACGCCCCCTTTACAGAGCGGCCGTGGAACACCCCGGCCGGCGCCAGACTCAGGAAACGAAGCACCTCGCATAGGGCCAATGCCAGCTCCGCGCCCCAGCTCCCTGCCGCTGGTCCCCCAGGGCCCGCACAGCCCTGCCAGCCCCCGAGCTGCCAAACCACGCCTCTGGAGTATCCCTTACCAAGCCCAACAGCAGCCTTACAGTGAACACTCACAGGGTTAATAGTGAGAACTGACGTCAGACTGTGGCTCCTTCCTATAAAACGAGGACGAGGACGAGGAGCGGCTAACTCAACAGACTAGGGAGTAAACTAAGGCAGCACGTGCGAGTCCCTCAGGGATGCAAACAACCGAAAGCAGCACGCTGCCGAGAGCTGAAATCGGGCAGGTGGAGGCGGGAAAGCTACACACACGGCTGGTCAGCATGAGCAACGTTCTCACAACGTCACAATGGCCGGGGCAAGCTCTGTCCCTCCACAGGCACCCGGGAATGGGGGCTTTCAGACACAACATTCTCGAGCTGGAGGCGCTCACAGTGCCTGGCTCCTCTCGTCAGCAAACTCGACTTTCCCAGGAAAGTTCCCACTTTCATTATCAAGGCATACATAATTCTAAATAGCATTACTTTACATCCTTATTACACTATTAGAAACATGAGGGAAAAAAAATCTAAATTCTTATTAAATTCCATACTCTTGAAGGAAACAAAAAAAGTCAAATAAGATGCTTACTGGGCAGCAAAAAAAAATCATAAGCAAAATGAAAAGATCAAAGTCACATAGGCTGTTTTGCTAAACATGGTTTTCCAATAAGTTTTTACATTTTCCAAATTTCAAAACGTTTTCTAACCTAAAACCTAAATTGTTTTTCAAAGCTTAACAATAAATGCAAACTGTACAATAGTCCTTTAAAATTAAAACTCCTTTCATGATCAGAACCACTCACTGGGGGATAATACTTGATTTCCACACTGTATTAAGATGTGTACACATGAAAATAACTGAAAAAGTGATTATGATGTTCCATTCCTCTTTTCCTTTAAGAAATCTGTGGATAATTTATAATGGTGGCAAACAAGAAAATACATACACCAAAAATAAGCAGTCTGTTACAAACACAATTCAGTCTAAACCTCTGGAAAAAAGCACCTTGACCCTTTACATAAAGAAAAAGCTAATCCAGAATTCAAGCTATCAATTTTGGGTTTCACATTTATAATTTCAAAAGCTTTTTGTCAATGTCTCATCTTCCAGGATTTTGTGAAAACAAAGCATAGAGCTACAAGGTATTTCAGAAGAACAAAGCCTTTCTCTGCTCACTCCCTTCCACGTGTTTTTCTTTAAAAACCCTGGGAACGGCCACACTTGTGTTGCACGTGGGAGGCTGTCTTCCAGGAGGCAGGCCTGTCCCTTCATATCACGGATGAGAACAAGTCTGGAAGCCCACCTAGAGTCCATACCACACAGGTTCCTTTTTCAGAGTGCATAAACAGTGCGTGGGCTTTCTGATCTGCTTTATTATTATTACCTCTCATTTAATTGAAAGTTTTAAGTATGACTTATAATTGAGCTTGAAAGAATGGTAACTAAACTTGTCTCTATATTTTTACTAGAAGAGATATTCTTAAAAATTGGCACAAAACAAGTCAAAATTGACTTTTCTACATAAAGTAAAACATCTGATACCAACTACAACTTCAAAGTCAATCAGTCACAAGCATTTACGGAAGGCCTACAAAAAAGGCCTACAAAACGCCAAGCACTGCTCTAGACCCTTAGGGTGTGTTAGTGAACAATGTCTCTTCTAGAACGTCTTTAACATCTTTAAATAAGCTCTTAATTTTAAAAAACAGTAAATTTCAACATAAACATTTTTTTTCAACAAAAACATAAAAAACATGAAATTTCAACAGTAACCTTTGGAAAACTAAGGATGGGTTTGTTTTTTTTTTAATTCAACTTTTAAAAAAACAATTCTTTCCTTAAAAACTTACACTGAAATGTCACATTACATCTAAGTACAAACTGAGTTTCAAATTTAATGATAAAAAAAAAACACACCTCAATAGTTTGGAAAGGATAATAAAATTCCACAACAACCAAGAAAAAGCAAAAACTGCCACAAACATTCATTATCACAGCCTGACAGGGAACTTCGATGAAAAACGACCAAGCGGACCCAGCAGAGAAAAGGACCCTTCTGAAACAAGGTCTCTCCCACTCCTGAACCGCCACATCGCTGCTCTGGAATCGCCTCAGGGTCTGATTTCCTCACAGATATCAAACACTATCAACTTAGTGATAAAAACAGTACCAACAGATAAGCTTTCCATAGAATCTTCCTCAGATTTGACGGCTTCCAGATTTATCTCCCAAGAAACAGAAGAGGCTGGCCTTGCAGGAGGAGAACCCGCCGCGGCTCCTCTGAAGATGCTCTCATTCACTGCTGCCTAGGAGCTGGGCAGAATTCATCCCGGCACTCAGATCAGGAAACAGAGGCAGAGAGCGCTAAAGCCACAGGTAGAAGAGGCAAGATTTAAACCCCCCAGCAGACACAAAGCAGCCGCATTTCTGATCCAAAGCACTACCCCAGGGTTTGGGGGGTGGGGGGGAACCACATGTGGGAACGTAACATGAAAAAGGGATTTCCAGAGAGACGCCGCTGAAAGACGGTCCTTAGCGTAGAGACAAAACCCTAAGCATCGTGGAAACGACACCTCCGCCCAGCAGGCTCCCCGAGACGCAGACTAACGTCTCCAGCCTAAACGTCCAGTCAATGAGAGCCAGCCGACCGACTGCCCAAGGGAGACAGGGAGCGCGTCGAGGACGAGGAGGGGCCCGTTCTCTTTCTCCGGGCTCGGCCCGACACCGGCCTGGGTTCGCGAACCTGGACGCGGGTCCTCCGAGCATCCCCAGCGCAGAGAGGAGGCTGAGCCGGGTACCAAGGAACCCTAAGGCGCCCCCGACGAACGAGCGCCTGTCACCTGCCCCGCGATCCACCAGAGCCCCTCTCCCCTTCGCGCAGGCGAGACGCGGGGCTCGTCCCCGCCCCGACACCGCTCGCGCCCCCGGGCGCCGCCCGCGCGCCCCCCCCACCCCCGCGCCCCCCGCGCCCTGGCCTCACCTCCAGCCGCAGGGACGCCCCGCAGCCTCGCAGGAACTCGCGGATGTTGCTCAGGCACTCGCCCTCGCTCCGGGGCTCCGGGTAGACCTGCAACACAGAGCACAGGCGCTGAGCGCCGCGCGCAGGCCGGGCGCGCCCCGAGGCGAACCCGCCGCGGCCCCCCGCGGACGCGCACGCCCCTCGTGCAACCAGGCCGCCGGCCCTGCGGCCCGGCGCGACCCTGGCCGCCCCCCGGCGCCCGCGCGCCCGGCCGCCGCCTCTCCTCACCCTTTTTCCTTCCTCCCGGCTGCACCAATCTCCTCAGGCCCCTTCCCTGACCAGGAAGTGGAGCGACGGCGGAAGTGACGTCTTCAGACCGCGCCCCGGCCAGCCCCCCCCTCACGCGACCCCTTCCGGCCTCCGCCTCTCTGGCGAGGCCTCCTCGCCCTCGCCTGGCTCTCAGCCTCGGATGCAGCGCACCGGACGCGTGCCACGCGCGCGCTCCTCCGTCCCCGAAAGCTGGGGCTTTTCCCCGACGCGGCCCCGCGGACGCAGCCCGCCCGCCCAGCGGGGACCCGGGACAGCTTGGCCTCCGCCGCTTCAAGCAACAACGAAGGGGCTGGCGAGAACCTGTTTTTTCTTCAGTTCTTCCCCGCCCCCGGCTCGAGGGGGGAAGGGGGCTAGAATTCTACTAGATGATTTAAACTAATTAGCAACGTAAATTATGCATGTTGGGATTAAAGCGCAATGTTTTCTTCTAAACATGGACCATGTGTTACTCGTCAGCGCGAAGGCTGCTGGAGATAAATGGTGGCAACTGCAGCCTCCATCACAGGAGACGAGCGGCGAGGGCTCCCGCAGACAGACCTTCGGTGCTTGGTCCAAGGCAGAGCTGTAAAGGCCACCGCCACGCGTGTAAGGAGTTACTAACAACCTTCCACGGCAAGAAACGAAGGAAACCAAGAACAGCAGCAATTACGCAGAACAATCAAGGGAGAAGCCTGAGACTTCAGAAGAGCTTTTTGTTGTTCTGAACGACACATGAAGGCTTTTTACACTGAAGTGTCATCGGGAATTCGAGCATTCAGGACGCTCAAGACATTTTTGTCCTTCTGTCCTCTAGGGTGAAATCTCGACATTGCATCAGGCCTCTCACAGGAATACTGTAGTTTCCTGTCAAAGTGCTCAGGGCTTCTAAAATTACAAAAGAAAACCAGGGTGTTAAGCAGTGCAAAGATGGAGGAAATGAAACTCTTTTTCTCCCCTTAAAGTTTAAAAATTCCTAGAGAAGTGCCAACATATTTCCCTCCAAATACTGAACAGATTTGTTTTTTCCAGTGGAACAGCAAAACCAAAGCTGCCTTCTAGCCCCATCTACTCCTTCCTCGCACGCCCTCACAGTCAGCCCTCATTCATGGATGCCGTATTTGCAAATTGGCCTACTCGATAAAATTTATGTGTAACCACAAAATCCGTATTTGCAGCACTTTCTCAGCCATTTATACATGTGCAAAGCAGCAAGAAATTTGAATTTCCTTATTCACACGTTCCCAGCTGAATTTGAACAAGGGCATGCTATGCCATCTTACATTAGCTCATAATGGAAACAAATGTTCTTTCCGATATCTACTGGTCCTACGTTTTTCACTTTTTTTTTTTTTTTGCTTTGTCTTGGTGATTTCACTATTTTAAATGGCCCCCAAGCATAGTGTTAAAGCACTGTCCAGTGTTACTAAGCACAAGAAGGTTGTGATGTGCCTTACAGAGAAAATACATGTGATAGATAAACTTCATTCAGGCCTGAATTATAGTGCTACAGGCCCCGAATTCAACGGTAATGAGTCAACAATATGGTACATCTAGAAAAAGGAAGAAGATATTCGGAGATTACATGAACCCACTCTGGAAAGTGCCAAAGTAACCTTTATAGTGCATGATGTAGCTGTGGGAAAGATGGAATAGCAACTAAATTTGTGGATTCGTGAGATGACAAGCAATAAAAAGAGCATAGTAGACAGCATTGTTGTGAGGCTGAAAACCAAAGAAATGTACACTCATCTTACCCAGGGCCAAGACAATGTTAAACCCTTCTCAACTAGTGAAGGTTGGCTTGCACAATTCAAAAGGTGATACCACATGAAAAATGTTAGACTTGCAGGCAAGCCAGGTTCTACAGATCAGGAGGCAGCAGAAAAGTTTAGAAAATACCTGCTAAGTGTTACATATTAAAAAGGTTACACAGAAGAGCAGGTTTTCAGTGCTGATGAAACTGTCTTATTTTACAAGCATGCTGGCAAGTGAGCCTGTGAAATGCAAATGGCCTCCAAAGCTCCTGGCTTTAAATCATTCAAAGAATGGGTAACCTTGCTATTATGTGCAGTCGCCAAGGGTGACGTTAAGAGAAAACCCCTCATGGTACACAGAGCACAAAGCCCACGAGCATTCAGAGGGAAAACCTTGAACCATATGCCAGTCCATTGGAGATAAAACAAAAAAGCATGGATAGCATCTGAAATATTTCTGGGAAGGTTCCACAACTGCTTCCCAAAAGCTGAACACTATCTCCATGGCAAGAACCTTGCCTTCACGGTTTTATTAATCTTGGATAATGCCCCAGTTCATTGCTGTTAAGAGCTCAAAAATGCCCACCCTGACACAGAAGTTGTCCTCATGCCCCCAAACATGGCATCTCTCCTCCAAGCCCTCAATCAGGGCATGATAAAAGCTTTCAAGGCACATTATGCCAGGGAGCTTTAAGCAAGGCTTTCGAGGCTCTCAGCACCAACAAGAAGACCACCATACTGGAGTACTTGGAAGTCAGTCACCATATGCAACATTATTGCATATCAGCACAGCCTGGGACAGTGTCAAACAGGCTACCATCAGCAATTGCTGGGGAAACATTTGGCCAGACTGAAAATTTTTTAAGGTTTTGAAGATGTCACAGAAAATATGAAGAATAGTGTCAAAAACATAATGCATATTGCACAACAAATGAGTGGAGAGGGTTTCCATAACATGAAGGAAGGCGACGGAGGAAATTTGGGAAGAGACAACAGCAGAACCCATCAACCAAGACTCAGATGAGATGGCAGAATAAGGTTTTGAAGTCAGTGATGATGAGGACGGTAGTGCAAGTCAGCCTGAGACTGTGAGAATCGTCCCTCTTACAGCAGCCAAGGTGGCGGAATGGCCTTCAGCCTTGGAAGAAATTTTCAATGACATGGAAAATGGGGACCCTGTGCCCAAACGCCACCTCACATTTAAGCACCTTGCCTCAACTGCATTCATCTCTTATACCAAAACACGTAAAGATATGAGGCAAAAAGCCAAGCAGACAGAGCTGAAGCAATTATTTCAAGTCTGATTGGGAGGGAAAGTTGTTGACACCATCAGCAAGCTGTGAAAGCCAAACTCCTGGGGCAGGGCTGCCAGGCCACCCTCCTTGATGTCTTCCTCTCCTGCCCAGGGAGCTTCACCACTTTTCCTGAGTTTCCAGTGAAGTAAAAAGAAATTGTGTCTGACTCTTTGCAACCCCATGGTCCATGGAATTCTCTAGGCCAGAATACTGGAGTGGATAGCCATTCCTTTCTCCAGGGGATATTCCCAACCCAGGGATCGAACCCAGGTCTCCCACATTGCAGGCGGATTCTTTATCAGCTGAGCCACAAGGGACAAGTTTCCAAGGGGCAAGCCAGCATTGAGGGGCTTAACTACATCGTGCACTGCCCTGCCACATGTCTCACAGCTCCATCAACAGTGAGGTGGTTTCTGTACATTTGTAAATGTTTAACCTTCAGTTAACACTGTTTTGGAGGTTTTCTTCCTTGTGTTACACTGTACTGTCCAGTATGCATGTGTGTGTGTGTGAGCAGTGGACATGTGTACTTTTTAGAGCAGTCACCCTATGGTGACATTAGATAATACTATCATTGAAATAGTGTTTTCTTATGAAGATACATGGCATGTAATTATTTGTAAATATACATGTATATCTTAAATAAGCCATCTTTAAACAGAACCATACCCAAAACAAGATTAGGTATTGATTAGTTGACCAAATGTCATGACCATAGTCTCAAAGGAAACTAACCCTGTATTTCTCCAGGAACAGTGGTTCAGTTGTTGCTAATTCAGTGGTCACGGTGCCCTTGTAGAATGCAGTTACCACAAATAATGAGAATTGCCTCAACATTTAAAACTATTAATCCATAAGGATCTGTTACGAATTCTCTGAGTTCACAAATGATGTAAACATATTTTTCATAAAAATTATTAATTACAAAATGTGAATTATTGTTTGAAAATGTATCTCTTAAGGCAATGTGTTTTAAATGTTTAGTCTTCAGTTAACCCTGTTTTGGAGGTTTTCTGTCCTGTGTTACACTGTACTGTCCAGTACACAGTCTGCGTGTGTGTGTGAGCAGTGGACATGTGCACTCTTTAGAACAGCCACCCTATGGTGACCACATTACACAATGCCGTCATTGAAATAGTGTTTTCTTAGGAAGAAGGTTTTTTTTAATGGGTTCATTTACCATGGATGATCACTTACTGCTGGAAAGAGATATGGACCAGCACCAGTTCTATTCTATTGGGGTTTCTTATGCAGACACTGAGAAACCTTGTTCATAAATTAAGTGCATGGAAATGGATGAAGTTTTGTTAGGATGTAACTTGATTCTCTGAAACCTTCTGAGTTACATAGCCAAAGTCCTGATACAATCAGTCATAAATAAAAACTTTACCTCATCAGCTAACAGCTTGATTGGGGTCTCCTTCAATTTCTGTGAAAGCTTAAGAAGTACAACCCTGAGCTGTAGCCCACGGTCATCAGAGTCACACCCCTCCCAGCACCAGGGCTCTCTGTGACCCAGCCCGAAGCCCTCCTCCCGGCAGCGTGCACCTTGGGGGCGCAACAAGGGTGAAGTGGGAGAGGGCCGCCGTGAAAGGGGAAGGGCTAGCTGGGCAGCGCCAGGGTCTCCTCGTGCACGGGCAGCTTCCCGGCTCCTCAGAGTCGAGCACAGGTGCAAGCTGAGGACCTAGAACTGGAAATGTGACGGTGGTGCTTTAGTCGTCAAGTCGTGTCTGACTCTTTGTAACCCCATGGACTGTCGCCCACAGGCTCCTCTGTCCATGGAATTCTCCAGGCAAGAATACTGGAGCGGGTTGCCATTTCCTTCTCCATGATGATACAAAAGGGAATACTTAAAAACCACCACCCACCCATATTTTGCTGAAGAAGCATATGAATGGTGAGCACATGAAAAAGTGTGGCACGTCCTTAGTCATGGGCGAAATGCAATTAAAACCACAGATAACACTCTCCACCCGGCAGACTGGCGAGATGGAAAAGGCTGGCAGTCTCACACACTGAAGATGGGGAGCAGTCGGAACCCCACGCCTGACGGTGGGGCGCTCTGGGAACTGCAGTCTCTCAAGAGTCAGACGTGCCTGAGCCCCAGCAGTTCCTCCCCAAGGCATTTACCCAAGCGGGATGGAAACACGCCCTCCAAAAGCCACATTCGAGGATGTTCCCAGCAGCTTCATTTGCAGCCACCCGAAGGCAGGCTCCCCTGAGTGCGTCTCCCCAGGCGTCCAGAGAGGCACTCCAACAGCTGCCCTGTGCATTGTCCAGCAGTCCTCTCCCGAACCTCCCAGCACGACAAACTCCAGGCTTTTCCGCCACAAGCTGTAATCTGGCAGAGGCATGCTGCTGCTGTTGCTAAGTCGCTTCAGTCGTGTCTGACTCTGTGCGACCCCACAGACGGCAGCCCACCAGGCTCCCCCATCCCTGGGATTCTCCAGGCAAGAACACTGGAGTGGGTTGCTATTTCCTTCTCCAATGCATGAAAGTGAAAAGTGAAAGTGAAGTCGCTCAGTCGTGTCCGACTCTTAGCGACCCCATGGACTGCAGCCCACCAGGCTCCTCCGTCCATGGGACTTTCCAGGCAAGAGTACAGTCCCAAAAGCATTGTGATTTCCCTTTGAAACACTGCTTTTGTAGTCCCTGTCTGATAAGGGGCGTGTGTGATGTTCTGAGAATCTGCTACAAACTAAATCCCAAGGCAGCACTGAGGTCAGAGGTCAGACCTCAGCACCAGCTGCTGGGCTCCCGCCTCCCCAACTTCTTCTACCACCCACCCCACAGCCAGCACAGCCAGTTCCACTCGCAGTCAGGATAAAGGCGCCCTCAGCGCCTCCTCTCGAACTCTAAAGGCATCCAGAGTCTTAGTTTCCAAAACCGCCACCAGGAAGAACAGGCCGTCCTACCAGCAAGGAATTGCATGGGTTCCAGCTAAGATGGAGGGTACAGGAAACTAACAGCTGGGAGACACCCCGCTGCCTGGGACCCCGGTCCCCAGGAGCGGTGGCTTCCTGGGGCACCTCCACGGCCTTCCCCGCTGCCTGGGCCCCCGGTCCCCAGGAGCGGTGGCTTCCTGGGGTGCCTCCACGGCCTTCCCCGCTGCCTGGAACCGGTCCCCAGGAGCGGTGGCTTCCTGGGGCGCTCCACGGCCTTCCCCACTGCCTGGGACCCCGGTCCCCAGGAAGGGTGGCTTCCTGGGGCGCCTCCACAGTCTTCCCCACTGCCTGGGACCCGGGTCCCCAGGAGGGGTGGCTTCCTGGGGCGCTCCACGGCCTTCCCCACTGCCTGGGACCCCGGTCCCCAGGAAGGGTGGCTTCCTGGGGTGCCTCCACGGCCTTCCCCCGCCCCCACTTTGTAAATAGTCTCTTCGTTAAACACTCTTCAACCATCTGTTTAGCGTCATCTGTTTTTCGCTGGGCCCCTAGCCCCAGTGAGCCTCCTGGTGGTTCAGTGAAAAACAGAACACGGTGTCACAGCAGAAGACGAGAACCACTCAGGGAGAGGACTGAGTCAGCCACAGACCTGCCACAGGCCAGTGCGCCGGCCCACCGCACTGCTTTCAGAAAGAGGCGGCTTTGATCCTGACGCCACAGCCTCCTGGTTACAGGACATGTCCTCCTGGGGGCACATGCTGCCTCTGCGTTCAAAGGAAAAAGCAGGAGGAACGTGTGCGGGTGTTCAGAAACGCATGGCCTGTGGTGGAGGCACACGGAGGTAACAGGGGCTGCCTCCCGGGAGGGGAGCGGGGGCCCACAGGACCGAGGCGTGGGGGCCTGCTTGTCACGCTGTGCCTCTCTGCACCCTTTCAATTCTGTCCCACACGCAAGTATTATTAAATAAACATATTTTTTAAAAGAAGAACACTCCAGTCTTGTGTCCTCCACAAATAAAGTAGCCCTCCAATTAAAAAACAGCCCACAGAGAGCCCAGCTGTCTGCGCTGGGGTCCTTATAAAGCAGATCTCGACCTGCCCTGCCAAAACGCAAGGCCACGCTTAAAACCCTAAATTCCCCACCCAGAAGTCAAATGGGCACTGAGGGGCTCGTCTAACTTGTAACGACCCAGTAGCCATTGCTTCACTCTGACTGGAGTGTGGCTGTCTCCTGCTCAGGGGCCATGCTCATTCTGCACCCAGAGAGGCTGAGGGGAGAGAAAACAGGTCAGCAGAGCCCAGCAGAAGGCCACAGGGCCCTTCCTCCAGTCCCACGGGGGACAGTGAGGCCGCTGCAGCGCCTGGGAACTGGCAGCGAGTTCCAGAGAGTAAACAGCTCCCAGGGCACACAGCCTGGGGTCGCAGGTCGTTTAGGGGAGCCATCGGAGCCTTTGATAAAGCACGGTTTCCTCTGCTTCCCTTCTTCAACACAAGCCCTACTCCCGGGTGGATGCTACGGTCATCTGAGGAGCTGGCTGAGCCTGATGGGCAGCCAGAAATGCAAATGCGCCAAGTGCAGCCTTCCCAGACATGAGGGGTGCCGGGTGGGGACCGGCCAGACTGCACAACCTCAGTTAGCTCGGGTGTCCCCTGAGGCTCGCTTCCCACAGACTCCAAAAGCACATTTCAAGTCCCTGAGAGATGGTGGCGACCATCTCAAATGCATACCAATGCCAAAAATGGATTTTTTACAATGTGAGCACAGACATTCCCCAGATAACCCGGGCTAAACTCCTCCACCACAGTTGGATTTGACCCTCGCAGGAACGTCAGATCGACAGGCAGGTGTACAGTTACAGCCAAACGAGAGCAACCTGAAAACCAGCACACCACCTGCCCCGTGTGGCCGTGACCCACACACAGCGTGGCAGAGGTGCGCAGCCCGGCCACTGTATTGCCTCATTCCTTCCCGACACAGGGAAACAGGAGCCCAAGTTCACAAGGGCTTCCCAGGTGGCGCAGTGGTAAAGAAGTCGCCTGCGACGCAAGAGACGTGGGTTCAATCCCTGCTAGATCAGGAAGATCCCCTGGAAAAAAAAGATCCTCCGGAGAAGGAAATGGCAAGCGGCTCCAGTAGTCTTGCCTGGGAACTCCCATGGACAGAGGAGCCTGGTGGGTTATAGTCCACAGGGTCACAAAGAGTCGGACATGACTGGGCACACCAAGCTCACAAGACAACTTAAACTAGGCCTTGTACTCAGACGTTTGTCTTAACTCTGAAGTCTCACCCGTTCACATGGATTAGCTTCCTTTTTCTTCCCCTCTCACTCCCCTGCTTACAACCCAATGGAAACAGGCATTTTGGACCATAAAGAAAGCTGAGCACTGAAGAACTGATGCTTTTGAACTGTGGTGTTGGAGAAGACTCTTGAGAGTCCCTCAGACAGCAAGGAGATCCAACCAGACCATCCTAAAGGAAATCAGTCCTGAAAATTCATTGGAAGGACTGATGCTGAAGCTGAAACTCCAGTACTTTGGCCACCTGATGCGAAGAACCGACTCATTGGCAAAGACCCTGATGCTGGGAAAGGTTGAAGGCGAGAGAAGGGGACGACAGAGGATGAGATGGTTGGACGGTATAACCAACTCAATGGACATGAGTTTGAGTAAACTCCAGGAGCTGGTGATGGACAGGGAGGCCTGGTGTGCTGCAGTCCATGGGGTCACAAAGAGTCGGAGACGACTGAGCGACTGAACTGAGCTGAACTGAACCCAGAGCCACTGCCGACTTTCTTCGGCTCTGTCTCTGCACTGTTTCTGGTCCTTCCTGTTGGTTTCCTCTTCCACCGCACGCACTTCAGGACGGCTGGCCACGCCCATGCCTGTGCCCACGGGTGGAAGAGCCCATGCAGAGGCTGTGGTCCCGGAGGGGAAAGTGCTGTGTACCTCTGCAGTGTCCATGCAGCAGCTGGGGCTGAGAGTCCATCTCACTGTTCACTGAACCAAGGTAGGTGAGGTGCGAGCGGGGAAGCTGGAAGAAAACCAGAGGAGCCGCAGGAACTGCAGACAGGCTCATTCTCCCCTGACTGGCACCGCAGCCGTAGCAGCAGACACGCTGTATTCTCCTGTAGTTGACCCAGTAGACACAGCCGCAACAGGGCCGTGACACGGGCCACAGCGTGGACCATAATGCAGCCCCAAGGGCCTGTAGGCACATGTAAGCTTCACGTGGAGCTTACATGTGCCTACAGAACACACGTGGCCCGTGGCCAAGCGGGTACATTGTGACACGCACGCGCAGTGCTGTAAGGGATCCCGCCTGCTACATAACCACGTATTTACAACACGTGGGGCGAGAGGGCCTGACCACCACCATCTTGCCTAATTTGGTCTCTCCCTACAGAGTCCCCGGAGAAGGGACTGGCACCCCACCCCAGGGCTCTTGCCTGGAAAATCCCATGGACGGAGGAGCCTGGTGGGCTGCAGTCCATGGGGTCGCTAGGAGTTGGACACGACTGAATGACTTCCCTTTCACTATTCACTTTCATGCATTGGAGAAGGAAATGGCACCCCACTCCAGTGTTCTTGCCTGGAGAATCCCAGGGATGAGGGAGCCTAGCGGGCTGCCGTCTATGGGGTCACACAGAGTCGGACAGGACTGAAGCGACTTAGCAGCAGCAGCAGCTACAGAGTCCCCGGGCAGGAGCCGGCCCCCAGGAGCAGAGCTGCCTGCTGCCTGAATGGGGCGCTGGGGGCGGCAGGTCTCACAGGTCTGCTCTTTGCCTCATGGACAACCCAGCCTCCTTCCTTCGACTGAGAGGCCTCAGGTTAAGGTGTCCCATGTCCGCAGCCACTGCACTGTCCACCCCCCA
The DNA here is from genome assembly GCF_029407905.1 of Bubalus kerabau. Taxonomy (NCBI): domain Eukaryota; kingdom Metazoa; phylum Chordata; class Mammalia; order Artiodactyla; family Bovidae; genus Bubalus; species Bubalus kerabau. The sequence continues at coordinate 89,496,434 of NC_073635.1, read as the reverse complement.
TCCTCAGGTGTCCGGGAGGGGTCCGGGCCGCCTGCCGTGGCCCTGGTTTACTGCTGTGCCCCCTCCAGCCTCTCCCCACACAGTGAAACAGGGGCAGCAGTGGGGCTTCGGAGGAGCACCAGCCTCCTGCTCAACCAGCCCTCCCGGCTTGAGACCCCGTCTATCACTTTTAAACAGCCTGAGAAGCTGCGCTGAAGCCTCTGGGCAGCAGACGGGACACTCTGGAGACCACCTTGGAGAAGCTTTGTTTTCACCCACAGGTTAGCACGGGGGAGGTTTGAAGGCATGCAGAGGGTGCTGGCTGACTTTGCAGAGAGGCTGAGAAGCCAAACAGAGCCTTCACCCAGGGAAGAAACCTAAATACAGGGATAGGAAACAGCTGAAGACACCCGCTGGCAAGTGCGCCTCTCCATAAATAGCAGCTGAGCCCCTCCCCAGAGGGCAGGCCAGGGGCGGGGCGGCCACAGCCTGAACGCTCCTGCTGTAAAAGCCTCTCGCGTGGAAGAAGCCAGCTGAGACTTCATATTAACGGCGAGTGATAAAAAGGTGATAAAAGATGGTTATCGCCAAGAGGCTGGAGTATCTGCAGAGCACCGGCTGAGTCATGTAGGGTCAAGAGGCTGGAGTATCTGCACCGGCTGAGTCATGTAGGGCCAAGAGGCTGGAGTATCTGCACCGGCTGAGTCATGTAGGGTCGTAGCTGTCAGACGTGTAGCCGGGAGACACGTTTTCAAACGGCCACAGACCTTGCTAGCTAAAGACGAGGCTGCCGACGCAGACTCCGGAGTTCTGGATCCTCCATGCCACTTGAGTTGGAGTACGTCCCGTACGTGTACGATTTGCCGGTCACCTCACCCCTCGGCTCAAAACGCTCAGCAGCTCTCTATTCATTCAAGGGTAAAAGCCAGAGTACTTTCAGAGAAGGAAAAGATTAGACACGGACCGGGAGGAAGAGCTCATTTGCAAAACACATGTCCAGTCAAGGGCTTGTACGCAAAACATACAAAGAAGTACTAAAACTCAACAACAAGAAAACAGACAACCCAGTGAAAAAATGGGCAAAAGACGTGACCAGTCTCCTCACCAAAGTGGGCACAAGACGGTGTCTCGCTGTATATCGCTGTTCGCTGAACCCAGGACAGGGAAGGCAGAGCTGGAAGAAGACACCAGGAGCCGTAGGAACCGCACACACACTTTACTGGCAGCAAGGCAGACGTCGTCTCCTCTCTAATGGCTGACACAGCAGTAGCAACAACTACAACTCAGCTCAACGCGATTCTGTCCTGACTTGGCCTCAACTGCAGGAGCTTTTCAGGTGGTGCTTACAGGTCGTTGGGCACACACCGTGCTATAAACGATCTTGGCTGTTATATAACCACGTATTTACGAAACATGGGGCCAGAGTGTGAGGACGTGGGGAGACAGAGCCTGACCGCCACCATCTTGGCTAATTTGCTCTTTCCCTACAGATGGCAACGCAACAGACTGATGAAAAGGTGCCCCACGTCAGCTGTCATCAGGGAAGTGCAGCTCAACACTGCAGTGAGACGCCTCTGCACACCCGTGAGGTCCTCACCAGCCTGGGGCGGCAGCAGCCCCATCCCCGCCCGGCAGGAACGCGAGCCAGACACCACGGAAGACGGCTCCTTACAAAACTGAACATGCTCCCACCCAAAGTCCAGCAGTCTTGCTCCTCGGGTAAATTCGCTTTACCCATGAGTTGGAAACATGTCCATGCAAAGACCTGAATATGAATGTTTATAGCAGCTTTATCCATAACTGCCAAAAGCTGGACGTAATCAAGATGCTCTTCCGTAGGTGAGTGAGTAAACAGACTGTGGTCCAGGCAAACAATGGGAGATCACTCAGTCATAAAAAGAAATGAGCAGTCAAGCCACAGGAAGGCACATCAGAGACCTCAATGCACATGACCGAGTGAAGGAAGCCAATCTGAAAACGCTACACACCATGTGACCCTACGCGATGACATCCCGGAAGAGGCAAAACTGCCAGGGACGAGGGGAGGGCATGGGATGGACAGGCAGAGCGCAGAGAAGTCTTAGGACCGTGAACCATCCCGTGTGACAGCAATGATGGACACGTGTGGCATCCAGGCACACAACTGCACAGCGGGGCGAAGCCTCATGTCCACTATGGACTTTACTCAATGTATCAGCACCGCGTCATCCACTGCAACAGCTGACACATGCTGATGCAAGACGTTAACAGCAGGGGAGAGTGCGGAGGGCTGGATGGAATCTTCTATGCTCTCTGTTCAGTTTTTCTGTAAACATAAGACTGCAAACACAAGCTGGAATCAAGATTCCCGGGAGAAATACCAATAACCTCAGATATGCAGATGACACCACCCTTATGGCAGAAAGTGAAGAGGAACTAAAGAGCCTCTTGATGAAAGTGAAAGTGGAGAGTGAAAAAGCTGGCTTAAAGCTCAACATTCAGAAAACAAAGATCATGGCATCCGGTCCCATCACTTCATGGGAAATAGATGGGGAAACAGTGGAAACAGTGTCAGACTTTATTTTTGGGGGCTCCAAAATCACTGCAGATGGTGACTGCAGTCATGAAATTAAAAGACACTTACTCCTTGGAAGGAAAGTTATGACCAACCTAGATAGCATATTCAAAAGCAGAGACATTACTTTGCCAACAAAGGTCCATCTAGTCAAGGCTGTGGTTTTTCCAGTGGTCATGTATGGATGTGAGAGTTGGACTGTGAAGAAGGCTGAGCGCCGAAGAATTGATGCTTTTCAACTGTGGTGTTGGAGAAGACTCTTGAGAGTCCCTTGGACTGCAAGGAGATCCAACCAGTCCATTCTGAAGGAGATCAGCCCTGGGATTTCTTTGGAGGGAATGATGCTGAAGCTGAAGCTCCAGTACTTTGGCCACCTCATGTGAAGAGTTGACGCATTGAAAAAGACTCTGATGCTAGGAGGGAGTGGGGGCAGAAGGAGAAGGGGACGACAGAGGATGAGATGGCTGGATGGCATCACTGACTCGATGGACGTGAGTCTGAGTGAACTCCGGGAGTTGGTGATGTACAGGGAGGCCTGGTGTGCTGTGATTCATGGGGTCGCAAAGAGTCAGACACGACTGAGCGACTGAACTGAACTGAAGACTGAAAATAAAGTCTACTGAGTTTTTAAGTCAATGACCTTAAGATGGCTGAGCAGGCCTGCACAGGCAGCTCTTCCATGCCCTCCCTGACCTCACCAGCCAGCCACTACTCTCCCCCAACCCACAGTGAACTCTGCTGTTCCCGGAATTTGCCAGCCAGGCTCCCACCTCAGGGCCTTCACAGAGGCTCTTCCCATTGCCTGAAACTCCCTTCTCCCTGACATCCAGGTCTCGCCTTTGCTCATATACATTGTCTTTGTTTAAACATCACTTCCTGGTACACCTCCCTACCGACCAGATGCAAAACTGCAGCATCACCCTAACTGCTGGCACCCCCTGCCCACGATGTCTCCATAGCTCCAGCACAAACACGCAATGCGATCTACGTGTGTGCCCAGAGAGCCTCCTTGCACGTGGAACACACATTCCACACGCAGAGTCTGTGTGATGAGTGCTGGGTCTCAACACCTGGCACACAGTGACAGAGGCACTGAGCATGTTATCTGGTAGGTGAATTGATGGTTTCCAACTTCACTGGCTCTATAGTTTACTCATTATTTAGGGCTTCCCTGGTAGCTCAGACGGTAAAGCGCCTGCCTGCAATGTGGGAGACCTGGGTGTGATCCCCGGGTCAGGAAGATCCCCTGGAGAAGGAAATGGCAACCCACTCCAGTACTCTTGCCTGGAAAATTCCATGGATGGAGGAGCCTGGTAGGCTGCTGTCCATGGGGTTACAAAGAGTTGGACACGGCTGAGCAATTTCACTGGCACTAAGGACCAGAGCCTGTGACTCGAATTGGTACCAGAACCACTTGGGTCGAGCTTCCAAAAATGAAGGTGAGTGATGCTGACAGCGCCTAGAACCAAAAAGGGAGGCAGCTGGTGTAACACGAGAACTGAATATTTGACACAGGAACCATGCTTTAAAAACACACACACATGGAAATATAACATCCATAGACTAAACAACACAGACGTAAGAGACGCTCTGGGTTTTAGCATAAACCCGTAAGCCCTTTCTGTCGAGGCTGACGGATGCATCCTGTTACCGAAGGCCCCGCCTAAGGCCGGCCGCCAGCAACCCAGCGCTCTGAGGGCAGCCAGCACGGGGTCCGGGCTCCGCTCCCCTCCGTGGGCACCAGGCCTCAGTCAGCCGGGCACCGCCAAGCACCAGCCTCTGGCTTCAGGGCCGGCTCCCTGTCACTCAGGATGATCGCTGACTCCAGGCAGGGCCCATAACCAGCTGGCTGGCTCCCTCAGGCCTCACCTCCTGCCCGTGAGGCGATTCCAGCCCCCTTCACCTGAAGGAGATGGCCCCTGGAGGTCACCTTGGCAGTACAGTATCATCTAGAAAAGCAGTGTGCTCTGACCACACTTGGGTGGCAGGGTTGCCAGAAATTAATTGTTTTCTTCGGTATTCAGTGACAAAGTGCACTTTAAATGGCCTTTGTTGTGCAGTCACTAAGCTGTGTTGGGACTTTTTTGTAACCCCATGGACTGAGCCTAACGGGCTCCTCTGTCCATGGGATTTTCCAGGCAAGAACACTGGAACATTTCCTTGTCCGGGGGATCCTCCCGACCCAGAGGTCAAACTCACATCTCCTGCATTGGCAAGTAGATTCTTTACCACTGAGCCACCAGGGAAGCCCTCTTAATTGGCTACTGAACTGAAAAGCACAGACTCCTCAGTAGTGGTGGAAAGCCAGCACAAGCCACAGACCCCTACAGACCTGCAGAGAGAAGGGGTCCCCAGCCTAAGGACCCAGGCCCACCCTCCGTGGGAGGCAGCAGGAGGGGCCACGGCCCTGCAGACCCCTACACGAAGAGTGTTTTCACCTGGGCCTGGACGCCGCCCAGCCCCAAGTCCACACCTCGGCTGATCTACCTCTCCCCTTAAAAGCCTCAGTTTTAGACAGAGCCCTTACCTACAAGTGTCTCCATATCCTTTGGTAGCTTTTAGTGACTCATCCTCTTATTGAGCTACAGGCCCTTCTAACGCTAATATGAATATTTCAAGGATCCTGCCTTAAGTGCCCTGACTTAAATAAAACAGTCATCAAATCACAAGCAAGCCTCCTGAGCTTGGTCTCTTAATGGAGGCTGTGTTTCTCTTCTGTTTTATACAAGAATTTCTAGAAGTAAACAGACAGGTGAGGAATCCCATTTTGCAGATAAATTCCAAGTGCCCCTTCCAATCCAAGGCAGGATTTCTTTCCAAGCGCTCTACCTCCACGTTTCAAGGCTCCAAAAGCCACCGTGAAGCAGCCTGGGGTCCGCTCTGTCCTGAACTAAGAAGCTCTAGGTGAGGACGTTTCCCAAGTGCAGAGGTGGGGGGGCACACCAGGCCAGCAAGCAGCCCACGCTCCCCTGTGGGGCAGCCGCCAGGTCAGCGAGCAGCCCACGCTCCCCTGTGGGGCACACCAGGCCAGTGAGCAGCCCACGCTCCCCTGTGGGGCACACCAGGTCAGCGAGCAGCCCACGCTCCCCTGTGGGGCACACCAGGCCAGCAAGCAGCCCACGCTCCCCGTGGGGCAGCCGCCAGGGCTCGCACCTCCGTTCCTTGTCCTTGCAGCACCGTGCGTGTCATCGGGCTGGCCCCAGGTTACAGCACCGGTGAGCTGATGAGCTCGGGGGCCGTGAGTGGTCCCGAAATGTGTCCCCTGGACCAGCAGCATCAGCATGTCCTGTGCACCCGTGAGAAATGCCCACCCTCCGCAACCTGGACTGTGAAATCAGAAACTCTGGGTGGAGCCCAGCAGTCTGTATCTTCACAAGCCATCCAGGAGGTTCTGGGCACACTCGCGTGTAAGAACCATGTAACCACCTATGCCAAAGGTGCAAAGAGAGGAACCACTGAAACACAGGTACTGCCAACTGCGATGTCAGTAGCTTCACTCATAACTTTGATGTAAAACTGTAAACATTTTTATACAAAAATTCATTGTTGGGCAGCTATGCTTCCAGCTCTAAGAAAGGAAAAGGAAACCATCCCAAGCCAGAAATTTCGAGGCATAGGCTCCTCAGTGGAAGTGAGAGGTGGGGAGAGAGGGAAGAGACGTCTTCCTCCTACGTCCTTATCAACGATACCATCCCCACCACGTGCATGCACACTCAGTCGTGTCCGACTCTGTGCGGCCCACGGACGGCAGCCCACCAGGCTCCCCCGTCCCTGGGATTCTCCAGGCGAGAATACCGGAGTGAGTTGCCATCTCCTCCTCCAGGGGATCTTCCTGACCCAGGGATCAAACCCACATCTCCTGAGTCTCCTGCACAGGCAGGTGGATTCTTTACCGCTAAGCCACTTCATCCTCTCAAAGGAAAAAGACTAAGGAGGAAAAACAACTGATGAGCCCCCATCCCCCACACAAGGACACAGACGGGCGAGTGTGGGTTTATTGCTTTAAAACGGGAAAGTGAAGTGAAGTGAAAGTCGCCCAGCTGTGTCCAACTCTTTGTGACCCCATGGACTAGTCCATGGGATTCTCTAAGCAAGAATACTGGAGTGGGTAGCCATTCCCTTCTCCAGGGGATCTTCCCAATGCAGGGATCGAACCCTAGTCTCCTGCATTATAGGTGGATTCTTTATCAGCTGAGCCACAAAGGAAGCCCAAGAATACTGGAATGGGTAGCTATTCCCTTCTCCAGGAAATCTTCCCAACGCAGGGATTGAATCCCAGTCTCCTGCATTGCAGGTGGATTCTTTACCAGCTGAGCCACAAAGGAAGCCCAAGAATAATAGTAGAGTGGGTAACCTATCCCTTCTCCAGCAGATCTTCCCGACCCAGGAATCAAACCAGGGTCTTCTGCATTGTAGGCAGATTCTTTATCAAGTGAGCTATCAGGGCAGCCCTTGAGTGGGAAAAATAACACCTGAAAGCTAAACATTGCTTACACTCACTGCGGTTGTTTAGGGACAGTATTCCCAGTAAATACAACTTGATTTACTTTTATCTCCCTTCATTTATTATAATATGTAACGAATTGGGAGTGTTTTCTACATGAGAAAGAGAGCAAGGCCCAGGAGAGATGTGCATATATTCATAAAATTATAAAACAAATAGTCTTTGACTTGAACCTGAACTTCCTAAAAACTGTACATTGACATCCCTAAAAGGCCTTCCCTCCAATGGATCTGGACTCTCAAATGTCGGCAGCACGTCGAGACGGCCTAGAGTGGCAGGTTCTCAACCATCCCTATCTTTAACTAAAAAGCCATTCACTGTAAAATGAATCAAAGCGGGGAGATTCAACACCTGATGTAAATTCATTTATAAGACAGGGGTTTCCCTGGCAGTTCAATGGTAAAGAAGCCACCTACCAATGCAAGAGACAAGAGTTCAATCCCACATGGAGAAAGATCCCACATGCCGAGGAGCAACTAAGCTCAGGGGGCCACACCCCCTGAGCCCAGGCCCTAGAGCCCAGGACCCACACCTCCTGAGCCCGCGCCCTAGAGCCCAGGATCCGCACCTCCTGAGCCCGCGCCCTAGAGCCCGGGGGCCCGCACCTCCTGAGCCCGCGCCCTAGAGCCCGGGGGCCCGCACCTCCTGAGCCCGCGCCCTAGAGCTTGGGGGGCCACACCTCCTGAGCCCGCACCCTAGAGCCCGGGGGCCCGCACCTCCTGAGCCCGCGCCCTAGAGCTTGGGGGGCCACACCTCCTGAGCCCGCACCCTAGAGCCCGGGGGCCCGCACCTCCTGAGCCCGCGCCCTAGAGCTTGGGGGGCCACACCTCCTGACCCCGCGCCCTAGAGCCCGGGGGCCCACACCTCCTGAGCCCGCGCCCTAGAGCTTGGGGGGCCACACCTCCTGAGCCCGCACCCTAGAGCCCGGGGGCCCACACCTCCTGAGCCCGCGCCCTAGAGCTTGGGGGGCCACACCTCCTGACCCCGCACCCTAGAGCCCGGGGGCCCGCACCTCCTGAGCCCGCGCCCTAGAGCTTGGGGGGCCACACCTCCTGACCCCGCGCCCTAGAGCCCGGGGGCCCGCACCTCCTGAGCCCGCGCCCTAGAGCCCGGGGGCCCGCACCTCCTGAGCCCGCGCCCTAGAGCTTGGGGGGCCACACCTCCTGAGCCCGCGCCCTAGAGCCCGGGGGCCCGCACCTCCTGAGCCCGCGCCCTAGAGCCCGGGGGCCCGCACCTCCTGAGCCCGCGCCCTAGAGCCCGGGGGCCCGCACCTCCTGAGCCCACGTGTCACAACTCCTGAAACAAGAGAAGCCGCTGCAGTGAGAAGCCTGGGCACCAAAACTACAGAGTGGCCCCCGCTCGCCGCAACTAGAGAAAGCCTGCATAGCAATGAAGACCCAGCCCAGCCAAAAATAAATGTTAAATTTTTTAGAAGAGATTTTCAAAAAAAGATAAAACAGATTTATTTTTAAAAAAAAGTTGTAAATCTCAGAGGGGCTCAGACTGACCACTGCTCAGCCTCAACACACTGGCCGGACTTGAACCCCTGTTAAAACATGTAGGAAGTGAGGGAAAAACCACACAGATGTGTTTCCCTGAAGCCACTGAAAGGAATAGAGTTTTCTAAAGTCTCCTTTATCAAGAAAAAAAATTGCTGAAGGTCAACGTTCTCTTAACAAGATTTCTTAGAGTTGATGAGCATCAGGCTGTGAAAACCCACCCCAAGTTCATGCATCCTCGGATCCCGCGGGCGCCCGCTCTTTCAGCCCCACGCTCTGCTCCCCGACCTCCGGGTCCACGCTGCCCGGTTCTGACAACACCCCCCAGCCCCTATGCTCAGCCCCTCCCCGGGCACAGGTGCCCTTGTTAACATCACCGACCACTAGGCTGACTGCTCTGGGTCTTCCCCCCATTCTTCCTCATCAGTCTAAGAGGGTCATCAATTCTGCAGATTCTTCTTAGAGAATAAGCTTTGGGTTTTGCTGTCTCTGGTAATTTTCTGCTTTCCACGTCACCGGTTGGTCTTCGAGTTCTTCATTATTCTGTTCTGTCTGTTGCTTACTTTGGGTTTATCTTGCCTTTATTGTTCTAGCTTCTTAAGATGGCAGCTCTGTTCCACCCCACAGAAGACTTAAAGCCTGTGCTGGGTGAGTGCCCTCTCATTCCCAGAACATTGTTCTAACTATTTATAAACAGGATGCCTAAGACTCACACCCAATTAAACAGTTACTGTGAGTTATCTGAAGACCCAGCCTGGGCTCGCCGACAAGGCAGTTACTTGGGTTCAGTCTACATAAACGTGCTTGGTCAGAGGTCAGAGGAAGGAGAAACAGAACTTTCCTCCCCGTTCCTCTTCCAGAGATGAAGTCTGGGAGCCACTCGGCTCCAGGCTCTCCCCACTCAGAGGCGTGGCTTCAGAGCATGCTGCCCTCTGGAAGCTTAACCTTTGCCAAGAGGCTGCTGAGAATCTAACCCCGTTCTATTTATGGGGCTTGTTTTCAAAGGAAACAAAAATGCCTTAACAAATAGGAGAACCACAACCAGAAAACTTCACGTTTCCATGAGAAATCTGTTATGCACGTCGCTGAACAAGGCAGTTTCTCCAGCACCGCAGAGAGACGGCCCTGCGGTCACCAGAGAAGTGGAGGCTGAGGGGGCGTGTGTTCCCACGCCTCTGGCTCCTCCCGAAGGCCAGCAACCCGGCCTGGGGGCCAGGACAAGGCCTCCACAGCGCCCAACTTTCTGTCAGAATTTCTACAACATTCTTCACAGAGTGAAGAACAGAGTCATAACCTTTTGGTATGCATTCCTGGATCAGGAAGATCCCTTGGAGAAGGGAATGCCTACCCACTGCAGTATTCTTGCCCGGGAAATCCCGCAGACGGAGGAGCCTGGTGGGCTACGGCCATGGGCCACACAGAGTCGGGCACGACTGACCACACAGGCACACACAGAAACAGGCTTTCTTCAGAAAGTCTATATTCCTAACAAAAGACTCCTGAACAAGTTTACTAACTTCAGCTGGAGTTAAAAGTCTCTTGTGAACTTATAAACAATTGCGTGTCAAACGTTTTAATCAGATCTTTTCAACAACTAAGATGCGTTTGTTACTCAAAGTGTATTTTCCTCTAACACATCATTGAGCATAAACATTATATTTCAAAAGTTAGAACATTAATTTGCTAGATTAAATTGAAGTAATAAAAAAAAATTTAAGTCCCCCCAAAAAAAGTCTCTTAGGAACAACTTAAGCCATCTCAAGCTCAGGGAGTCGGTGGGAAAGTGTGTGCCCGGCAGAGACTTAGCAGTCAGATACCCAGGATGGAGGGGAAAGGGCCACCACAGGCCAGAGGGTTTGCAGATAATCCAAACCAGGCTGTTCTAAGGATTTCTGCTTGACTGCTAAAAAAACCACGCTGCCAGAACACGACTTCTGCCAGGAGCTGCGACTTCAAAGCAAACCCGGACACCAGGGCTCCCGTGTTAAATAAACCATTAGATGTAAGCAGGGAGAGGCTTCCCATGCTGCACTTTTTTTGGTTCTGAATCATGTGCACCTCCTTTAGAGAAAAGATAGGAACCTTATCAGTGCCTTTTTAAAGGCTGCTCTCCGTGTAACCGCAATTACAGTCAGGCACAAAACACCACTTGAGCTCTCAAGCCTTGTACCGCGCCCACCGCCACGGGAGGCTGCAGGACAGACAGCCAGGAAGCCTCAGTGGCCGCTGAGGCGAGCCCGTGCTTCTGTGCGCGGGGCCGCGCTCGGCTCGCCTGGGCTCACGCGGCCGCGGGGACCCCTGATCGAGATGGCAGCTCCGCTGACCTCGCCTGGACTGGCCCATGAAGGGGGTCGGAGGGCTTTGGGTGGGCCCGGGCGGCTCAGCAGGCACAGCTGAGCTCTTGGCCCTGTGGTCTTGCATCCTGCAGCATTTGGGGCCCGGGTGCAGACAGCCCCTGAGAGAGCATGGAAAGACACCAGGCCTCCTGGGAACTGCTGCCTGCCCCTGTCTGCCACATCCGTTGCCAAAACAAGTCAAGGTCAGCTCAGATGCAAGAAGTGAGGAAAAGGCCCCACCCCACCCCTTGATGGGAAGAGCTGCAGTGTGACCTGACAAGGGGTGAGGGGCGTGGCTGCAGGGGCACAGCGAGGAGGGGGCGGGGGCCTCCTCCGTAACCTACCACGGCCCTTCTCTAATCCGTTGTGTGCCCTACGAAGCTGACCTCCGTGGAGGCTGACCTCTATGCCCACTGCCCCAGCACAGTCCTGGAGACCCCATTCATTTAGACTACAGTGTGAATGACTGCCCCCAGGCTGTACAGTGCACAACTTACTCAACCATATGGTGCTGCCCTCAGCGAACCCATCTGTAAAATGATGAATCTGGGCCGCGTGGTGTCTTGAGAATGCCTTCCACTGAGAATTCACAAATGCTTTACACTTCAGACCCTACGGTTTCTCTTACGACTTGCCTGAAAGGGCAGTATAGAACACACGTGTGTGTGTGTTTCCATGTATATGATGGGTACACTGGCATGCACACAGTAGGAACATAACAAATACATCAGTTACATATGCTGACATTAGAATGAAGATTAAAATAATTTTGAACAAATGTGTTGGAAATGTACAAACATCCCACCCCTCTTCCTGGATTACAGAAGTATCCCACAAAAGCAAGACTGAGAACTACCAGTTTGGTTCATAAAACGAGAAATACAGAGCTAAAGTTAGACAAAAAAACATAAGGAAACAAATGATCCGACCCTAACTTGGTAGAACTGAGGACGAGAGGAAACATCAGAAATCGTACCCAGGACACACACGCCCAGGACAGCCGGGACGCCCTCCCAGTCCAGACACAGGGGGTTGGCGGGCCTCACTGCCCATCTGTGGCTCTGGGCCCTTCCCATGCACGAAACCCTAGACGCACGAAACCCGAGCCCCCAGCCAGCCCTCTGGCCCCTTGGGCCAGCAGCTGCGTGCACTCAGCAGCTGCGCGGGGATCTGCAGCTAAGCAGAGGACCCAGGAACACATTCCGTGGTCCCACCGCCCCAAACAATGGTATCCATGAGGGTGAGAAGGAAGGGCCGCCAGCACCCTGAGATGGCAAGAGTCTGTCCAGTTGTGAGAATAAGGAAATACTCCGGGACATGGGTGGCCTTAAGGTCCAAGTCCCGGCTTAGCGTTTTCCTGGATGTAGCACAAGTTTCGGCTGTTGATCTATAAAAGCATCACCTATGAGGACCGGGTCTGCACCCAGCACTGCACACGGCCCCTCACATCCACTCACTCACCCTAGGAACAGCCCTACCAGCCCATGAGGCCGTTTCCTCCAGACAGCAATGGTTAACCTTGATCTTCTCTCTCTCTGTCGCTCAGTCGTGTCTGACTCTCTGCGACCCCATGGACTGTAGTCCGCCAGGCTCCTCTGTCCATGGGAATCCAGGCAGGAATACTGGAGTGGGTTGCCACTTCCTTCTCCAGGGGATCTTCCCGACCCAGGGATCGAACCCACGTCTCCTGTGTCTCCTGCATTGCAGGTGGATTCTTTACCCATTGAGCCATTGGGGAAGCCCTAATCTTGTTTTCAGGAGGAAGAAAGTCAGGCTCAGAGAAGTCGGGCAGGTTGTCCAAAGTCACACAGCAAATGGACGATTCTGGAGCACATCCTGGGACCACCCCACGGTATAGGCCCCAGGGGCATGGTGGGTCTTGGGAACCACCGGGCAGTGCCCTGGGCAGAGGTGAGCTCCCAGACGGTGTGCGGGACCTTGGCCACCTTCTCCTGACCCCCGTGCAAAGCCAGCCCGAACGTCTAGAGACAGTCCCACCAAGTAAGCGTCTCTCTCTCTCTCTCTCTCTCTCTCTCTCACACACACACACACACACACACACACACACGGCATTGTTTTAAATCTCAGCTTAGATGGATTCTGAGTGAACTCAGGGTCCGAAGGCCCAGGAGCCCCAGAGGAGGTTATCAGGTGCCAGAACGAGAGCGGAACACTCGTCCGTGGGGGCGTCCTCTGCAGGGCCGCCTCTCTCAGAAGACTTGTCCCGGGACCGGCTCTAGCGCCCCCCTTCCCCGCCGTTGCCCCCCGGCTCCCATCCACCCAGGCCACCCACCTGCGCCTGCGCACGGTATCACACCGCCCCTTCCCTCCCGGGACGCCCGCGGACGGCGGCTGACCTAACCCTGCGCTCTCGTCCGCTGCGGCCGCTCAGGTCGGTGGCCTTCCCGCCCTGTCTGGTGACCCCCGAAGCAGACGGGGGGCGCAGCCGGGGCTCACCAAGGCCACCTGGAAGGTCCCGCCTGGGGCCGCGGGCGCCCCCGGGGGACGCCCCCAGCCCCTGGCAGCCGGGGGCCCGGGCTCGGCACCCTGCAGGGCCTCAGGGTCCTCCCTGTGACGCGGGGGCCATGTGGAGCCACAGCAGTTCAGCCACTCGGGGCGCTCAGTGCTTTCTGGAAAGGAGGCGCATCTGAAGGTGGGCTGCGCTTAGAGAAACGCGGGAAGAAGGCCACCGCGGTGCCACTTCCATCCATAGCACGAGGCCCCAGGAGAACACAGGCCGCGCCCTCCCGCCCCAGGGCCCCGAGGACAGCGCCCCCGACAAAACACCAGCCTGCGGCCCTTCCCCAGCGCCGCAAACCCATCACTCCGCACGCGTGTGCCTGCGCGTGCGTGCGTGCGTGTGCGCGCGCACTCGGGAATGCCGGCATCGACACCCCAGCACTTCCAGCGTGCCTCTCTGGAGATGACGGGAGGCAGTCCCAGTTGAATGGAATTTAGTTGTGTCTGCTTTGTTCTGAGTCAAGCAGCAAGCGCAGTTATGGCTTCTCTCTTTGGTGCTGGGTAGTATCTGAAAATCTCTGCTTCAAAGGCAGATATTTCTTACGACAAAAGGAACTATCCTGAAATCTCAAGCAGTTTCATTAGAAGCAACTCAATACAGCCAGTAATTCCCTCTGCAAACTTTAAAGATGTCTTCTCCTTACAAACACAGGAAGTCATGCGTTCTGGAACCTTTCTCTTGGAGAGCCTCACCTGCGACGAGCAGGTGTTTGTGGCAGCTCCAGGGCACGGCTTCCAAACCAGCTGGTCCGGAGTAAGGCCCTCACACCACACCACACCACACCGCCGACCACGTCCTTCTCCGGGGGCCAGAAAAAAGACACACTTCTCCGGGTAGATGCTCAGAACCGCTCGCTGGCCAATGGCCACTAGGACTAGATTTTTCTTCTACCCCACCCCAACCCAGAATCTCAAGAATGAGCAGAAAGCAAGTCAGGAATCAATTAGGAAAATTCAATTTCTTCCTGCCTTGCTGCATCAGAATTCACGGATTCTCTGCAAGCCTGCGGAAAATCAGGCAGGACTGCCCGATCTGTTTGCTGTTGCTGTTGAGTCGCTAAATCGTGTCCAACTCTTTCGCGACCCCATGGACTGAAGGCCGCCAGGCTCCTCTGTCCATGGGATTCTCCAAGCAAGAACACTGGAGTGGGTTGCCATTTCGTCCTCCAGGGGATCTTCCCCACTCAGGGCTCGAACCTGGATCTCCTGCATTGACAGGCAGATTCTCTACTGCTGAGCCACCTGGAAAGCCCCGATCATAGTTTGGGAAAATAAACACCATACTCCAACCCACGCCTTGGAAAACTCAGTAGAGGCTGCAGAGCCCAGAGCGAGTCCCTTCTAGCTCCTCATTCCCCAGCCCCTCTCTGTCTACACCGGACATTCTTTCTGACTTTTCCCTCGGCCTCACACTGCTCTTGTTTTTAGAATTATGTCTTCTCCTGGACTCAAAGCCTTAAGAACTTGTTATGCCGTCTTTTTTGTCTCCCATAGCACCTTGCACCTGCAGGCACGTAAATACTTAATAAGCTGATTCAGTCAAACTTACTGCGCAACTTGTTATGGGTTGGGTCATGACCCCGGAAATTCATTTGTTCCAGCCCCAAGCCCCAGGGCAGAATGGGACCTTATTTGGAAACAAGGTTATTGCCAGTGTAAACAGTCAGTGTTATTCTGGGATGGCGGCCCTCATCCACTGACCCGAGTCCTTATGAAAGGGGCGTCCGGACACAGTGGAGACCCCAGGGGGTGCGGTGGGCAGACTGGACCTCTGCTGCCATAAGCTAGGAACCAGCAGAGACCTCGGGGAGGGGGGAACAGACCCCCAACCCCTGCAGAGGGCATGGCCCTGCCCACCACGTCCCCAGGGCGTGAAAGCATGCAGTCCTGGTGTGTGAGGCCAGGTCTGGGGGTCTTTGCTGCAAAGTCCCAGGAAGCTAACACACAGCCCAGCAGCTCCCACGAGTCTGGATGCACACCACACCCCGGGCACCGGCAGGGCCACAGGGCAGTGTGTGTGACTCCACAGATACGCGTAGCGAGAGGGTCTCCTGGCCACACTTGGTGGCTTACGGTGTGTGTTCCTGGGCAGAGAGAGGGGGAACCGGGTCCCTAAGTGTTTGAATCGAGCAACGTCATCTGCGGCAATAACAAGCAACATGGGAGCGGCCCGGGGACGTCCCTGGGGGTGCAGTGGTTAGGACTCTACGCTGTCACCGCCCAGGGCTAGGGTTCACTTCCTGGTGGGGGAACTAAGACCCCACCAGCCACGAGGGGCATCCAATAACCAGGTAAGTAAGTAAGTAAAGCAGCCTTTCACGACTCCTGTTATCCGAGTGTGTCTCCTGGTCGTACAGGAGTTTCAGAGGTTGGGGCATGACAGCTTCTCAATTTCAGCCCCTCTGACTACATGGTTCAGAGTCGGTTATACTGTTACCTAAGGAGCTGGGCGGAGAAGGCAATGGCACCCCACTCCAGTACTCTTGCCTGGAGAATCCCATGGATGGAGGAGCCTGGTGGGCTGCAGTCCATGGGGTCGCTAAGAGTCGGACACGACTGAAGCAACTTAGCAGCAGCAGCAGCAAGGAGCTGGGTGCCCAGAGGGCTCCCTGGACCCTGCAGCCTCCATGTGTTTCTCATCACAGGAGGAATGAATGACGGAAGCAAACAGTGTGGGCAGGGCGGAAAAACATCCTGGCTGTTACCAGACAGAATCAGAGCAGCAGGGGCTCACCCAGGGAGATCGAGGAAACCTCAGAACACCCACTGTTCTCCCCTTCGGCAGAGAGGACCCCCTCGGCAGTAACAAACTGCATCTCTCGCTTGAACCGCTCCTGGAAAGTTTCTGAGCCCCGTCTGACCTTCCACCTAAAGAAAAGCAGGCCACATGAAGGGAACCTCAACAGAAAGCTTTGCAGAGTGAGCAGAACAACCTGAACCGAGATGAACTTCCCTTTCTTTCCTCACCCTCTCGCCAGCCCTGAAACAGAACAGAGCTACCGAAGGCACGAAACACCCTGGGACATGCTTTCTTAATGAAAGGCACATGGGAAAGCTGAGGCACCCCAGCACTCTTCCCGACTCTGTGCCACGCTCGCCTCCATCTGATGGCTCCTTTCACATTTTGTGAATTTGCAAAAAGTTAAGTTGCAGGCTGCTGACACTCTGTTAACCAGTCTTCCATGTGTTCGTGCGGCAAGCTGGGGTCAAGAGCTTTTCAATTCCATATGAATACTCCGCGAAGTTTCCAAACGTTCCTTTTTAAGGAAAAACAACGTCCTCGGCCTGGCGTTCCCACACTGGGGTGAAGGGTGCTCAGCGTGTGTGCTTTCTGGCAAACAGGAAAGTTCTCTGCTGTGCACGCAAACATGGGAAAGTTCAAGTAAATAACTGTCTCAGGAAATGGAAAATGCTCGTGAAACTTCTGAAACCCAGGGTTTCCAGGGGCAGAGAATGGCTAATATTTTACTCCCCAAACCTACCTTTGTACCACAGAGAAGTGGTCGCTATGTCTATAATTTGCGACTTTTGACGTTGAACTTGCACTGTGGCTGGGTCCCTCTAAACAAACCAGTCGGGGCCTCGGGGCGGGGGCCGGTGATGAAAGGGTGGCTGCCCTATAAGAAGTTCCCAGACGACCACGGTTTCAGAGCATGTTGGCTTGTTTCCGTTTGGCTTCTGCAAATTAAATGTTAGTCATTCCTCTCCTTGTTGCTTCCAAGTGAAAAGGAGGGCTACGGTTTTCTAAGAAAATCTTTCTACAATTTAAAAGAGAGTGATTCCTGAAGTCCACCAGTCAATATGAATGCAGTTAATAGGCCAAATAGCGTATGCATTGATAATGACATGTTTTTAATCAAACCGCCTCTGAAGTCTCTTAAAGCTTTACTCTTAGGAATGGAACCATCTTTTATATAAGCCTGTTTTGGTTAACTTAGCATGCATTTTCAATGCTTCTCAACATCTGTCTCTTATTACCAGAGGTCCTGATATCCAGATGACAACAAAGTATTCTGAGTGCCTTGGAAGTTAGTCTGCTCTTTATTCCTGTCTTGAATCATAATTTTATTGTGACACCAGGTTCTCTGAGGAGCAACATTTTTACTCCCTGGACAGACAGGGGGACAGCCTTTCTAAAATGCAGATTCTGTTTGCACAAATGTGTTCCATGTGGGAGCCTGGATGGGAAGAGAGTTTGGGGGAGAAAGGATACATGTGTGTTTATGACTGAGTCCCTTTGCTGTCCAGCTGAAACTATCACCGCATTGTTAATCAGCTATATTCCAGTATAAAACAAAAAGTTTAAAAAAATACGTTCCAAGTAAGAAAATACCTGAAACTAGTTAGTATGTGTCCACAATTCAGACAAATACAGTCTTTTCTGACCTTTAAAATGTGGTGCCAGAACATGCACGAACTTAAAAGATTCAACACTTTACTTTCTAAAGTCACCTAATTCACATTTTACTGTTAGCAAACTGATAACTGTACCGTTGGGGCCAATACACCCTATTTAAAAAATTAAATAATTTTTCCAAGTTATGGTGCACTTTCATGTCTACATTTAAACCATTTAAGAAACTGTTGATCTTAAGATTATGTATTTGGGGGGAAAAAAAACTGGGGTAAGACTGTAGTGTTTCTGCAACACGGTGATTCACCGTGTTTAAAAGCGCCCTATCGGCTCGGCCCTGCTTTGTCAGCTGAGCCAGGGGAAAGCAAAGTTGAACACTCAGAGCTGCGGCCAAGGTTCACACTCCAGCCGCGAGAAAACCGCAAGTCACGGAGAAGGGCAGCGGGTCTGCGGGACTCGGGATTCTGTTCCGAACCAGGGATGAGCCTGAAAACGCATCCTAGGACTTGCGGCCGGCCCTGAAACGCCAGGGCTTCCCGACCCCGTGTGCGGTCCTCCGGGTTTGGAGACAGGAGAATTCTTCCCTGGGGAGGTCAGCACACCATCTCCCAGCCCAGCTCTCCGCGACTGATAAACGATCTTTTAAAAATGCAACTGGTCAGCGAACCAGAGGCCGAAAGTCTCACACGACACCAGCAACAAAAGCTGTTCAAACAAAGCCGGGGAGGACGCCCGCGGGCGCCGCAGCCCGGTTTCGGCTCAGGTCGCCCCGGAGCGGCGCCTCCTCGTGCGGGCGGGGCTCCCGCGACCCCCGGCCTCCCCGGGCCGCTCCCCTCGAACGCGGCCCCCCGTCCCCGCCGACCCCGCACACAATGGCGCCCCGAGCCCGGGCGGTATCCCGCCGCCGACTCCCCGCGCCGCCCGCGCGCCCCCCGCGCGCCCGGGCCCGCGCACAAAGGAAGCGCGTGGGCTCCTCCGCGCGCGCGCGCGGCCACCAGGTGCGGGCGCCGGCGACCCCGCGCCCGCGCGTCTCGGCGCACCCCGGGCCGCGGCGGGGGCCAGGTGGGGCGCGGGGCCTCCGTACGCGCGGGGCCTCCCGCCGCCCGGGCCTCCGTCCGCCCCGGGCCTGTCCGCCGGGGGTGCGTGCGCGGGCCGGGCCGGGGGGGCACTCACTTTCTCGATGGTGCCGGGCAGCAGGCGCTCCAGCAGCCTGCAGAGGACCACCCCATCCTTCAGAGACGCCTGCAGGAAGCCCTCCGGGTCCGAGATGGTTTTCTTGGGCGACTCCAGCACGCCCAAGGTAATGAGCCACGTAACGGTCTGCTCGGCGGAATTCATCGCGGCGGCGCGCCCGGCCTCCCCGCGCCGCGAGCGCGTCTCGGCGCCGTTCACCTCGGAGCGGCCGCGGCCCGGCCGGCTGCGCCCACCGCCCCCTCCTCCCGCTCGCCCATGGAGAGCCCGGCGACGGCGATTGGCTCGGGCGGCGCCGCGGTCCGGCCGGCTCGCGCTCCCTCGCGTGCGTCCTGGCCGACTGTCAAGCGCCTTTTCATTAGATGCACATGAACCGGCGGCGGCCGCCCGGCGCCGCCCCCGCCGCCGCCTCCCGGCCCCCAGCCGCTGCCGCCGATGACATCACCGCGAGCAGAAGAAAGACGCCGCGCCGGAGCGGGCCCCGCGCCCCGACCCGGGGCCGCCCGGGCCCGAACCGAACCGAACCCGGGCCGCGCCGGCCTCCGCGTTCGGGCCCGCCGCCGTGCGCCCCCGCCGTGCGCCCTCCGCACCCCGCCTGCGGTGCGCGCGCGTCCCCACCTGCGCCGCCGGGTGGACGGCCCCCGCCCCAAGGGCCCGGTGACCTCCAGGAGGCGACAGCCCGCCGGCCGCGAGAGCTCGCCGCGCCTCCCCGCCCGAGGGCCGCGCGCGCCCTTCCCCGGGTGCGCCCGGTGGGGCCCGGGGCAGCCCCCTCGGAGGGGGAGACCCGGGCCGGGCTCCTCTCGCTGTCCTGGCCCTTCTGCCGCCTCCTTCGCTCCTCGGGAGACGCGGGACCTTTATTTGTATTCCTGATTCATGAATGTTTAAATGATTAAGTGCTTCCCAGAAAGCTCTTTTTATTTTTGCCAGTTTTATTTCAAGAGGTCGGGGGTGGAGGGAGCTGAAAACGAGAGGTTTCCTTCTCTGCGCTACCTTGCAAGCCAATAATTACAGAACACAATGATAATTAAATCTGTAACCAGATGGGTCTCTTTCGGGGAGGAATTGATTTCCCTGCTGCTGGGCTCCTTGGGGACGTGACCGGTCGGAGCGCCGTGTGGCTGGTAGTAAGCCTGCCCCCAGCCGGGAGGCCCGTCTGCCCCGCTCGGGTGACCTCCCTGGCCGGGGTGCCGCGGGCCCACCCTCCGGGACCAGAAACCTTGGAGCCACCGCACGTTAAATTGATGGTGGTGTTCCAGACACTGTGGGAGGAAGGTCAAGAAAACAGCAGAACCAGAGCTGGTCTGCACAGATGACTGGGAAGGAAGGACTGAGAGCTGCTCAAGTCCAAACAGGCCACTTGGCCAGGTCATATGTGGTTGAGAGATGCTCAAAGGCCCGGCTATGAAGCAAGTGGGCCAGGCCTAAGGAACGCAGCCATCTGACTGTTCTAAGGAAGATGCTTCTTCAAACGAGGAATGACCGTGCACTGTACACGCTGCGGAAGGGAACGAGCCTCTCCTTAAAAGAGGGACCGTGAAGGCGTCCGTGTGTCCGTCTGCACCCTGAGTGCTTTGCCTGTTTGCTTGCTGTGACTGCCCCTGGCAATTTAAAAGTGTCATCTACAGAGAGCTCGCACTTCCCCGGTGGTGGAGCCGCAGGAGATGGGGGTTCAATCCCTTGGTCGGGAAGATGCCCTGGAGGAGGAAATGCAACCCACCCCAGTATTCTTGCCTGGAAGATTCCACCGACCGAGGAGCCTGGCGGGCTACCGTCAGACACGACTGAAGTGACTGAGCGTGCACGTGCACACAAGAGCTTACTCTGTGCCAGGCACATATTGAATGTATTAATCCCATTAGTGACAAAAGTTAGAAAACATGAAGATTAAAAAAAAAAAAACAGGCTTGACTCTCCTCTTCCTCCTTCTTCCAGAGCACTTCTTTTGCAACTGTGAATTGTATTTATTTCCAGCTTCAAGTTAAGTGGTTAAGTTTTCTTTCCAGATGTGAACACAGAGTGGCTCAGACAGCAGCGTGAATTCCGGATTTTAAGGGCCGTGTGTTTGGTCGCTTCCTGGGCTCCCGGCGTCTGCTCTGTGTGGCACGGCCACTGCCGCAGCCTTGGGAAGGTTCCGTCCCACGAGTGGTGGGACGGACTCAAGCCTGGGTTCTGCAGCTCCAGGGTCCACGCTCGGCACCTGCTGTCCACACCACGTCTGTCTACAGTTTCTATGAAACAGGACAGCTCCCAGCTCCGTCACGTTTTCTGCCCAAGGACACTTTGTCAACAAAAGGGTGTTCACCCAAGAATAGCTGTTCACTGAGGCTCCTGTTTGCTCTCATTACTGCTGAATTGGACACATGATTTAGAGTAGAGGCATTACAATTCCAGATGCATTAAATGACGTCCGGTGCTTTTAATCTGGAAGTGGGTTTAAGGGTCAACTTGACTCAATCAAATGGTCCTGCAGAAAGGTGGCTCCAGGGAGTGGCCTTAGGTAGCCACTGAACTGGCAGGCAAGCATTATCAGAAGGGGGACCCAGAGGCCACCTACTCTAACTGACCTCAGAAGTCCCTGAATGTTTAAATGCTCTATAGCAACCAGAGGGATTCTGTTACTTTGGATGTACGTTCATTTCAAAAAAGATTATTTGGAAGGCATTCCAGAAAGTAACACTGCTCAGACCTACGTGTTTTTAAGGGTATAATTGTGCTGGCTATCCAAGGTGGACATCTGGTTAAGCTTAACATTTTTCCAAGCTCCTGTGTAGGAGAACTCTTTGCTCTTCTGGGTTAGTGCCAGTTAAGAATATTGCTGGCTGAGGATTCGGCCTTGTCTGTGAATGCCCTTTGATGTACCCCAAAAGATTGTGGAAGGGCTCTCCACACAGGCCCAGGCCCCTCGGTTTCCTCGTTTCTCATGAGCACTTGAGCTTCATTCCCAGCTTGGCTGTCTGTTCATCCGATGGCCACATACAGCCCACTGTTAGAGCTTCACCCACAAATAGCCCCAAACCTGGAGCTCCCACAGCTCAGCTGAACTGTGCTAACTCCATTTGTTAGCTTGGTGCTCAGAGGATGGTGTTACAGCAATGTTAAAACCTACCCAGCCCGAAGCCAGACAGACAGATGGCTGTTTACCTAGCCACCACTCCCTGTAGAGGCGCTTTTATTGAATTGGACGGTCATCTAGACTGAAACACGCAGTGGGAAGCAGTTCTGTGAAGCTCACTGTAACTAAAACAGTATACTACTTATTTGGCTTAAATGTGGTCAAATGCTAAAAATCAAAGACGCAAAGCAGGAAAATATAGTTTCTGGACAGACAGAGCTGAGCAGTTACTCAGGGCAGGAAGACATTTACAATTATGGTCATGGTGATACCTAATGTCGACAGGACTCTCATCCTGGTTTGGGTCCCTAGAGCAGATCCTGCACCAGCTTGGATTCAAGTAGTTCACTTGGGGAGTGACCCCAGGGAGGACACGCGAGGAAGGGAGGACATGACCACATACCGCTTTCCATAGCAGCTGCGCCCGTTCACAGTCCCACCAGCAGGGTGGGAGGGCTCCCTTCCCTCCCCCGTTGTTTGTAGACTTTCTGATGACGGCCGTTCTGACTGGTGTGAGGACTAGCTCACTGCCGTTTTGATTTGCCCTCCTGCAAGAGTGGACGGAGGAGCCTGCTGGGCTGCAGTCCATGGGGTCGCTAAGAGTCGGACACGACTGAGGGAGTTCACTTTCACTTTTCACTTTCATGCATTGGAGAGGGAAATGGCAACCCACTCCAGTGTTCTTGCCTGGAGAATCCCAGGGACGGGGGAGCCTGGTGGGCTGCCGTCTATGGGGTCGCACAGAGTGGGACACGACTGAAGCGACTTACCAACAGCAGCAGCAGCAAGAGTATATTGGACCAAGCAGCCTTTTGAAGGTAGATGTGTGGTTGGTACCCTCCAGGGCAGAGGACAAATTTTCTCGCTGACCAGCAGATTATAATAACATTTCCTCCGGGACGAGGTTTGGGCGGGTTCATTTGTAATCCCTTTGAAGATCAGGGTTTGCCAGCCTGGGGTTCTCAGCTGTGACACAAGCCCCCCGTGTGTGGCGCCCAGCTGAGCCCACCCGTCTTTGCCCTGAACTTGGGATCCGGGGTCCTGGTGAGAACTTGAGGCTGTGCTGAGTCACGCGGCCCTTCCTCACTCTGACCTGGGAGTCTCGTGTCTTCTAGCAGCCACGAAGCTTTGGCTTAACTGCGTTAGCTTTCAAATGGCTAAATTCCCAGATCCATTATACTTCTTCATGGTCCTTTACTCATTTCCCAAAATTAGTGATCAATTGCCCTTCTTTTTTCCCCTCTGAATATGGCTTTCACTGTGTCCCATGAGTTTTATTAGATGGTACTTTCTTTTTCATTGCTCCCAAGGGGACTCGCAATTTCCCTTCTGATTTCCTCTTTGAGCAAATCTTTCTTAGGAATATGTTTCCTAATTATCAAGAAATTGAAAGTTTGTTGGCCACTGACTCTTAGTCAACTGAACCTATAAATCTCTACTTTTCAAAATTTGCTAAGATTTTAAATGTGCCGTGAACATAAAATGATCCATTTTCTCTGTTGGAGAGAGAATAAACTTCTATTTTCCAGGTAAGGTTTTTGTGCTTTTTTTAAAAGAACTTTTTATGCCAAAATAATTTTAGACCTACAATAGGTTGCAAAAATAGTATAGAGGGCTCCCAGGTAGGCTTCCCCCGGCTTCCTTCAAAGGTAATGTGTCACACAACCAGAGAACAGCTCAAAGCAAGGGAGTCGATGCTGGTTCAAGACTATTTGCTGCTGCTGCTAAGTCGCTTCAGTCGTGTCTGACTCTGTGCAACCCCATAGACGGCAGCCCACCAGGCTCCCCCGTCCCTGGGATTCTCCAGGCAAGAACACTGGAGTGGGTTGCCATTTCCTTCTCTAATGCATGAAAGTGAAAAGTGAAAGTGAAGTCGCTCAGTCGTGTCTGACGCTCAGCGACCCCATGGACTGCAGCCCACCAGGCTCCTCCGTCCATGGGACTTTCCAGGCAAGAGTTCTGGCGTGGGGTGCCAGTGCCTTCTCCGAGACTGCTGGCTAAACTATAGGTTTACGTGTACTTGGCGTGTGTGCCTCATCAGCCCCACCTCCTGTGCGGGTGGTGTCGTCCCACCCAGACAGGTGCAGAGCTGCCCGTCTGCAGGGTTCAGAGCGGGGAGAGGGCAAAGCTCTCCATCGGTCTTGCTGAAAGTGGGGGCCTGAAACTGACAAGCAGTCACTCCAGCCAGAGTCCTGCTGATGTTCCTGGGGAGTCACCCCTGCCCCGCTGAGATTTTGCGTCTTGCCCCAACCCTTTCTGTGAGATATGTCCGATCCTGAAAGATATAGACGTTAAAATCACATTTTCCCTAAATCTCAAATCACTGAAACATCTTATGTGAGATGTTCAAAGCACGGGTGAATTGAAACCGTATCTCCTTTTCACAAATTCTGCCTTCAGTCAGTTCATAATGTTCACCTTTGTCCTATTTCTTTTATGCTTATTTTCCATGGGCATGATCACAGTTTCCATTCCTGTTTCCTTCTTACTTATACTTACCTGATGACTCTTTCCCTTTCATTTTCAACCTTTCTTTCTCACTTTAAGTTAGATTGTGCCAAGAGCATAAATGGGTTTGTTTTTATGCCTCTTTGACAGGGTCTGTTTTTTTTCATAATAAGTCCATTCACGTCTAGTGTACTGACCAATAAGACTTCATTTTGTCCCTGTTGTTGTAAATAAATTACTTTTTACCTTACATTGCTGAGGTCTATTTTCCTCTTCTGAGTGTTTGCTGGTGTGTTCAAATGGCTTTGTTCCATTTTTTGTCCATTTCTTTTTTAATTCAAAAGTTGCATCATAGTTTTTCATTTAATAAATGGTTATCTTTCCTTGCTTGGCTTATAGTCAGACTCGTATAGCTCTGCTTTTTAAAGTGAGCCACCATGACTCACTGTTCCCACCAATGTGCTGTTTGCTTCCTGCTCACCGCCCGCCCCGAGAGACGAGGCTTGCAGAAGGCTTGTACCTCCCGCTGCTCATCAGCTTCACCCCCACACTTCCAGAGAGACCACTGGAGAGCTTTGCCTTCTCCCCTTTCTATACCCTCAGCGTCCATGGTCTGCCATCCGTTTGTCTATCATTAGGCTTCCCAGGTGGCCCTAATGATAAAAGACCCTCCTGCAATGCAGGAGACTCAAGAGATGCAGGTTCCATCCTGGGTCGGGAAGATCCCCTGGAGGAGGCAATGGCAACCCACTCCAGTATTCTTGCCTGGAGAATCCCATGGACAGAGGAGCCTGGCAGGCAATGGTCCAAAAGACACTGGGTCGTGAAAGAGTCAGACACAACATTAGAATTTCATTTGTAGTATATCTTGTTTTCTAGGCATCTTTATCGAGCCCTTGTATTACGCACACATGGGTGCGTGTGTCTGCGTGTCACTGCTCACCACCACTTTGCCGCTCTCCTCATGCATCCTGAGGTTTGGGTGTTGTTGGGTGCGTGTGTCTGCGTGTCACTGCTCACCACCACTTTGCCGCTCTCCTCATGCATCCTGAGGTTTGGGTGTTGTTGGGTGCGTGTGTCTGTGTGTCACTGCTCACCACCACTTTGCCGCTGTCCTCATGCATCCTGAGGTTTGGGTGTTGTTGGGTGCGTGTGTCTGCGTGTCACTGCTCACCACCACTTTGCCGCTCTCCTCATGCATCCTGAGGTTTGGGTGGTGTTGGTGTCGTGTCTCAGACGTTCAGCTCTAGTGGGGCACCTGAATGGTAGAGTACGTTACTGATTCATGTTTGTATAAGGGCACGTGTGCCCCGACAGAGCGCGGCGTCCTGGCTGGGCGGAGGATCACACGGACCAGCCCTCTGCTCACACGCACCTGGCAGGAAGCTCTCCCATCCACCTGCAGCTGCTGCTGTTGCAGACGGGGGCGTTTACGCAAGGCTGATCCTCCTACTCCGTGTAGGGAACTTGATCTTTTGGTCTAGAGACTGGTCGGACTTTCCTCTTTATTGTTGAAGACCAGGGTTTTCATCAGGACCTGATCTGTGTGCATATGTGCATATGTGTGCGTGTGTGTGTGCGCACATGCGCGTGTGTTTACCCTCATGGCTCCCTGTGACTTGATGGCCTTTCAAACTGCTGACTCCCATCTCTCTGCAGTTTAGGGAAATGTGCTTCAGTCACTTATACTTACTGCCTCTCCTTTGTCTCTTTTTTTAACACCCTGGAACCCCTCTTATCTTCCTGTTAGCTCTTCTTTATGATTCTCAATCTTGCTTTTTTCCCCTCCTGATTTCTAGCTCTGTCTTTTTACTCTGTGCTCTGAGGTATGGCCTCCATTTTATATGCCAGCCCAATATCGTGGGTGTTCTCCTCCCATTCAGCACTTACATTTTTTTTTATTTTCAGGAAGTCACTTTTGTGTTGTACCTGAAACTCCTTAAGCCTGTTTTTGTCTCACGTTTATAATTTTAGGAAAGAGCGGTAGGAAACATAATCCCACAATTGAGGGGATTTAAGGTGGTTAAATGGAGAAGGAAATGGCAGCCCACTCCAGTACTCTTGCCTGGGAAATCCCATGGACGGAGGAGCCTGCTGGGCTGCAGTCCGCGGAGTCACAGAGTCAGACACGACTGAGCGACTGAGCGCTTGGTGGTTACAACGCTCACTCCGTCATCCTGTGGCCCAAGCAGAGAGGTAAGGGGCCTTCGGGAGGTTTGCGGGGACTGGGCGGCCCTCTTGTCTCAGTGTTTCTGAGAAACACCACCCTCAGTATTTCTGCCCTGTGTGAATGCCTCACTCCGAGTCCCGGTTCCCTCCCGTCTAGACCCTCTGGAACCCACGGGTGCTGCCTGCTCGGTGCAGTCTGTCCTTCATGCTGAGCTCGTGCCTGTCCTCTGGAGGGCGCTCTGCGGACCTCCCCACCCTTTGTCCTCTTCCACCTCCCCCGGTCCCCTCCTATCCTTCGCTAACTCGTCCTCGGGCCCTTCCCACCCACCCCAGCGTGCAGTGATCCCTCGGCCACCCAGACCCCCTTCACCCCGCCGTCCTGTGGGCTCCTTCCTGCCCAGGCGCCTCCCCCAGGCACCCGTGCTGAGTCTCCATCCCTGCTGGTGGAAACGAAGCCCGGGTTCTGTTGGGCAGAGTTAACCCCCTGGCTGGGATTGGATCCTCACCGGGGCTGAACGCCTCCCACTCTTTCCTTACCTCCGTGAGGAGCACAAATCCGAGGTTCTAGGGCTCTTCACAAGGCTCTTTAAGGTCTGGGGGTTAAGAAGCCCTTTGAGCGCTGATGGAGACGGAGGCAGAGCGTCTCCACCGGCCTCGGGTCACGGCCGTGCAGGATAGAGAGCAGATGCGAGCAGAAAACACACGCCCACACCTTCTGTGGCTGAGCGGACCTACTTAAGAGCAACAGGTGCTATCGTGAAAAGGTCCCCATCGTTTGTGTTTGTGGGGTCCGTAATGAGGCTGCAGTAGACAAGCATTTTAGGAAGCAGAGTGTTTCACACGTGTGTCTCCTCCACACGTGGTTTACTCTGGGGACAGAGTGTCATTCTCAATGCCTCTGCCTGGAAGTTACTTTAAAAAAAAAACAAAAACAAAAAAAAATACGTACAAAACCGCAGAGACAGGCGTGAACGGCTGTGGGCCCGGGTCCTGGGGCTGTCATTGACCTTGTTGTTTAGTCGCCCAGTTATGTCCGACTCTTTGCAACCCCCTGGACTGCAGCACACCAGGCTTCCCTGTCCTTCTCTATCTCCCAGAGTTTGCTCAGATTCATGTCCATTGAGTCGGTGATGCCATCCAACCATCTCATCCTCTGTTGCCCTCTTCTCCTCCTGCCCTCAATATTTCCCAGCATCAGGGTCTTTTCTAATCAGTTGGCTCTTCACATAAGGTGGCCAAAGTATTGGAGCTTCAGCTTCAGCATCAGTCCTTCCAATGAATATTCAGGGTTGATTTCCTTTAGGATTGACTGGTTTGATCGCCTTGCTGTCCCAGGGACTCTCAAGAGTCTTCTCCAACACCAGAGTTCAAAAGCATCAATTCTTTGGCACTCAGCCTTCTTTACAGTCCAACCCTCACATCCATACATGACTGCTGGAAAAAACAGAGCTTTGACTATGCGGACTTTGTTGGCAAAGTGATGTCTCTGCTTTTTATTACACTATCTAGGTTTGTAATAGCTTTTCTTCCAAGGGGCAGTGTCTTTTAATTTCACAGATCTGTTGCAAAGCCTGACATAAACATTGGCCCTAAATATAGGCAGTGCCTTGAATGTTATTTTAAAATACCCATTGATATTTTATCTGTATTTCCTGAAAAACCTAAAAATATCTCTCTGTTAGGGTACTTTTTGAAAAAGAACAGCCGCAGACGCTGACAAATATTTGTTGACATAAGTTCAGCTCAGTCATGTCCAACTCTTTGCAACCCCATGGACCGCAGCATGCCAAGCTTCCCTGTCCATCGCCAACTCCCAGAGCTTGCTCAAACTCAATAAGTAGCCACTGTCATATTGTATATGGGGCAACAAAATGCATCTCACATGAAATGCTTTTGCTTTATAAGTGGCTTCATCCATTTAGATGTAGAATCTTTTTCCCAAAGGAAGCATTTTAATTGCCCCCGTTTTCTGTCCTTTTGACTTACTCCAGAAAAAAGTATATTGAGTGGATCATGGGTTTAATTAATTGGAACCCAGTTTTTAGAAGCCATAAATTATTGAAAATTGGAAATAGAGAAGTCCCTTAGGAAACAAGGCCTTCGTGCTTGCCCAGATACTAAATTTCATTTTGGTGCTGCCTGGACCATGAGCAGATGAGCCTGGCATGAGACGTCTCAGTCCTCATAGAACCATTTCTGGTGGAGGAGGTCCTCTGAGCTCAAGGGCCCTGAGCAGAGAGGAAGGGGTGAAGCAGCGTGTGGGCTCATAGAAGAGCTGAGAAAGCGTGGATGGAACTGTCGGGTAGAAGAGGGATCAGTCACAGAACCAGGAAGGACGGCAGGGCAGAGGGACCGGCCAAGGACATGGGCTGGGCAGGGACACTGCAGTCACACGTGGGTGTGGAGACCTGGTGGCCCCCCCGGACGGTGGAGCTGGCCTCGGAGTAAAGGGCAACACGTCCAGTGAGGGGGAGTCACACACGTGTGTTCGCATAGCAGCAGCATCTGCCGACGTGAGATCAGGAAGTGCACGTCATCGGGAAAGAGCTCGGCAAGTGAGCTGGCTGTGAGATCGAGGCGGGTCTCGCGATGAGTGGGGAGGAAGTGGGCGAGCAGTGAGGCCAGAGCGTGGCCGCTGTGACTGCTGCCCGGCAGGAACCGGAGCGGGTCCTCGACCCAGGACACGCTGCATGGTTGCACGCCATCATCCCTGAGATCCCGAGACAGCCGGGGGGTGCAGACCCTGGCCCAAGGGCTGAGCGCCTGGCTGCCCGCAGTCCAGCATCCTGCCCTCGAAAGTCGGGCCCACGTCCACTTCCCTCAACCTCTCCCCACTTCCCCTCAGCATCCCTGATCTTCTGTCCTCCAGTACCTCCCACTCGCCAGCCCACTCCTTAGACGTGTTCTGGGTTTGGACAACTGTGTGGCCTCCACCCTCCTGCCGGGACCCTGGCTGACACAGGATCCCGAGCAGTGGGGCGTCCAGTCCAGTTGGAAGTAGGTCAGGGGAGATGCAAGAGGCTGAGGATGATTCCAGGTGAAACCAGGAGGCAGGGGTGTGTGGGATGGGATAAACAGCCCACTGGAGCGGTCACCAAGCCAAAGGAGGGGACGGGGCAGTAGCTGGGCTCCACGGAGACATGCTTGCAGGGACCCCACAGTCTGTAAAGTGAGGTGCCGGGGTGCCGGAAACGAGTGTCCTGCCAGCCCCCCTCACCCATCACCATGTCTGGGCTCAAAAGGGGAGCCCAGGAATCGGGGCAGAGCGCAGTAGGAGCTCCTCTGGAAAGGGGGCCCATGCTCTCTCCACCCTCCCTGGAGAGGGCAGGGCCACCTCACCCCCACAGGAGAGGGGGCTGGGGGCCACTCAGGCTTCGCCGGCTCCCCAGCTTGGGGGGACAGCGACCAGCACAGCTGATGCCCCTGAGTGGTGGAACAGGCCAGTGGGAACCCTGTGTCCAGACTCAGCACCTCTGAAAGGGCACCCTTGCGGCAGACTTGGGGGAAGTGAGGTGACGGCAAAGGCCAGGTCTCGGGGTGCGGGGGCAGGCTCAGGAGCACGTCTGGGGCCTCTAGGCAGGAGCCCCCCAAGGGCCATGAAGGGCCCACCCAGGCAACCCCATCAGCAGGAGACTCCAAGCCCACTGCAAGTGGGGAGGGGGCAGGGAGGAGCCCCAGGCGGGAGTTTGCTGGAAGCCTGGCATCAACACCCACTCCACATCTGGCTAAAGGTTGGGACCAGGCTGGGGAGGAGGGCAGATTATATCTGAATGAGACGTGGAAGCCTTCACATTACAGTGGCTGGGGACTTTTTTATACCAAAAAAAATGTGATTCTTTGTTAACACCTGCCAAGGACCAGAAAAGCGGTGCCCTCTGCCCCCGAGCTCCTGAAGTGTGTTCCTGGGCTGCCCGCGAGGACAGGGCTAGATAGGAAGAGCAAGGGCACTCCTGTTCTCATCCTACTGAAGCCCTCTTATTAATACACTGCAGACATTTTCCTATGAAAAAGAACATTCTGACAGCACAGCGTGAAGCTGGGGTGTGGGCCAGGAGTGGGAAGCTGTCCTGGGCAGGGGACCACAGAGGAAGGCGTGGCCCGGGACAGGGGAGCAGGGGGCGCTGGGACCACAGAGGGGGGCGTGGCCAGGGATGGGGGATCAGGGGGCACCAGGGACCACAGAGGGGGGCATGGCCAGGGATGGAGGACCAGGGGCCGCTGGGACCACAGAGGAGGGCTTGGCCTTGGATAGGGGACCAGGGGGCGCTGGGACCACAGAGGGGGGTGTGGCCAGGGATGGAGGACCAGGGGGTGCTGGGACCACAGAGGAGGGCTTGGCCAGGGATGGGGGAGCAGGGGGCACTGGGGACCGCAGAGGAGGGTGTGGCCTGGGATGGGGGATCAGGGGGCACTGGGGACCGCAGAGGAGGGTGTGGCCTGGGATAGGGGACCAAGGGGGCACTGGGACCAAGACGGGGGCGAGGCCTGGGACTGGGGAGCAGGGGTTGGGTGTCCTCCTGAGAGAGTACTCCTGCGGGCAAGAAGACCTGAGCGCTGGTCCGTGCGCTCACAAGTCACCTTCTAACCTAGGGAACAAGCTGGCGTTCTGAGCATGCAGAGCCACCCTTCCTTCCCATGGCCAAGGTCTGCTTCTTGGTCCTGAATGTTCGGGCCCAGGCTTCAGTGTCTCCACAGGTAAGTGGCCGCCTGCTGGCAAGACAGCTCTGCCCCACCCAGGGCTGAGAACGTGCCCATCCTGTCTCTCCCGGGAAGAGTTCAGCCCTGGCCACGGGTGTGGGCTTGAGGCCATGGTGGTGAAGGATGTGCGCTCGGGTCTGGCCTCTCTCCACTGTCTGTCACTAACCGGGGTCGGCACACCTGTCCCGGGCAGCTCAGAACCTGTGCAGCCACTCTCTCCACCTCCCACCTCCAGGTGGGTAACGTCCGAGGGCAGGGTGGCTGGTAGGGAAGAGGGTCTCAGGGAAAGAGGCCGGGGGGCAGGTTTCAACACAGACCTAGGTGCGGGAAAAGCTTAGCAGTCTTAGCAGCATCTCACCTTATTCCTCACAAGGCAGTGACCACAGCTCCTGAACAAGCTGATAGGGTGGGTAAGAGTACTGGACTGATCTACTGGTCAGCTCAGTGTGACATAGGAAATCTCAAATTATGTGGACAATTTTCATCATGAGCATATACCAAAGCTAAGATGTCTACCTGTTTTCCCATAAAGAATGTTTTAGTAACCCAGATGTTGGAGAAGGAAATGGCAACCCACTCCGGTATTTTTGCCTGGAGAATCCCATGGACAGAGGAACCTGGCGGGCTACAGTCCATGGGATCGCAAAGAGTCGGACACGACTGGACGACTAACACACACAGGTTTCCAAAACCCAGACTGACAGATAAGACTTGAAATTCATTCTCACAGACACCTTACAATTATTCTCCATGTGCCTGTCTATCTTCAGTTCAATTCAGTCGCTCAGTCGTGTCCGACTCCTTGCGACCCCGTGAATTGCAGCACGCCTGTCTGTCTTACAACTTAATAATTTTAATGTCTGTCCTCAAGCTAATGTTTACTGTTATAAAAAATAGATGTGTCTGACACAGGTGCACATACAGCCATCCAGGGCTGGGAGCCCCTCGGGTCAGCTGCTCGAGAAGAGACGGAGGGCTCACGTCAGGACAACAGCTGATGGCCGAAGTGTTTGGTATCAGTCCTGTCAGACCTCAAAATCCAGCCACCAAACCAGGTATAAACTGGGGTTTAGAGCAGTGGTTTTCATGTATTTTTACTCATGAAAAAAACTACTGTAGCCTTGCAAATTTTTAAGTTGATTTCTAAAAGTTTAAGAATGTAATGTTCAGTGAATTGTAAACATTGGCTTAACAATAAAATCAGGTCCCTCCTTGGTATTCAATGGCATCGCTAACCATAAAAATTCACACCCACTTTTATTCATTTTAAAATGCACTAAGGTCTTCTTCAAAGGTCTAAATTTACATTTTACTTCTTTCCCTTAAAATTGTATTTTTAATATACTTTCTCCACAGAAAGTGGTGTATATATTGACACAACGTCTGACAAATGTAATATGGCCAAGTCTCTCACAATTACAAAGGGGCTTATTCTTTAAATCAGTAATTCCATTTCTAGGAATTTAAGTTTAACTTTCAAATGTGAGATAACATATGTAAGACTTTAGTTATTGCAGCATTATTTATAATGACAAAATATTAGAAGCAAATAATTCTACGGAGTCCTAAAAACAAACAAACAAAAAAGAAATGGGTCCAAATGCCTGGATAAAATATCCAAAAACAAGAGAAATAGGAAGATTGTACAACAAAGTGTAGCATTCACTGGTATTGCACTTTGTCTAATGTAACTTACTTTTAAATTTAATGTGTTATCCTTTTATATTAGAGACTTTTACTAATCACTCGAGCACACTTCTCTGCATACAAAATACACATGCAAATAGAAATACATATTTTTAATGTGATCAAAAAGCCGTAGGTGTCAAAAACATTTATTCTAGATTGTATCGTTGTATTTTTTTTCCGTTCACAGCTGATAAAGACAGTGCAGCACACCAGTTTGTATGCCTGAGGATTACGTATAAAAGGTCACTCTGGAGATGATGGAGATGGAGGCGCTACCTCACTTTTCGACTCACCCACGCATCTGCGTGTAAATATTCCCCATCGCCAGCCTGAGACGCAGGTCAGCATGTGCGTCTGTGTTTCTCCCTGACTCTGGAAACGCAACCTTGGGTTCACTTCCCGGCTGTGCCCCCCGAAAGCAGTACCCAGGTGTCACCTGTGTCCCCAGGTACCTTTGCTGGTGACAGGAATGACCACCCTGCATCTGGATGGGGAGGGGCCCCAGGGTGGGACCACCTCTAGCTGGGCACATCAGCACCCTGTGTGTGAGACTTGAAATTCCACGAACTACCTTGGCCTCTCTGAGCCTCACGGGGCCCCAGAGGCCTGACTGTGCAACCCCCGGCCTCAGCAGCTCTGCCCCCGGCCCCTCACGCACTGGAAAGGGCCCCGACGGCTATCCCCAGCGGCTGAGCTGCACACGCTCCCCTCCGCCCCCGTCCTCGACCTCCCTGCCAGCCCAGTCGTGCCCTGGGGCCCCACCCTCTTGTTATTGCAGCATCTGCCTCTCTCAGCCCCCGGTTCCTTCTGCTCCCTCCTGTGTGGCCCTGAGGACTGTGTTCTGTCCCCCCTCCACACCTCCCACCGCTGGGAGCATCGCTGACCATGGCTGCTGTCTGGTGTGCAGGCAGGTGTCCTCTCCTAACCAAGCAGGTGACCAGGAGCTCGTGAGAACGCCCTGGAACCCCCCCACCCCTCACCAAGGCTGCTCCCGGCCGGCAGTCGGATGCAGGATATGTGTTGCTCCTTGTCCCGTCTTGGTCTGAGCCTTGGGGGCTGGGGAAGGGTCCCCGAGCCGCTTTACAGACCCTGCGAGGACTTCCCCGAGGGACGGAGCCTGACTCTGCTCTTGGCACTGGGTGCCCGTGTGCGCCTGCCCCCGTCCTTCTGTGAGAGGCCCCTGGTGCTCTTGTGAGGCTGCACGGCCACGGGCCCCAGACGACCCCCTGGTGGGCACTGCGGGCACCAGGTTTATCTGAGCAGGTGTGAGAGCCCGTGTCCGCAGAAAGAAACAGCAGCGAGTTCCGCGCAGCGATAGTGCGCACTGCACGGGCGACGTGGGAGGCAGCAGCAGAGCCGATGCGGGAAGAGACCATCTGAACAGCCTGACGCCTGTTAAATAAACTGAACTTGTCATTAAAAACCTTCAAACAAAGAAAAGAAAGGCCCTGGCAACACAATTAGAATTCTTAACGCGGGAATGTGAAATGGTACAGCCACTGTGGAAAAACGTATGGTGCTACCTCAAAAAGGTAAACGGAATTACCATAGCCGTTCCACTTCTTGCTTAGTCGTTCAGTGGTGTCTGGCTCTTTTGCGGCCCTTTGGACCATAGCCTGCCAGGCTCCTCTGTCCATGGGATTTTCCAGGCAAGAGTACTGGAGTGGGCTGCCGCTTCCTCTTCTGGGGAGTCTTCCTGACCCAGGATCAAACGTGCGTCTCTTGAGCCTCCTGCATTGGTAGGTGGGTCTTTTATCACAAGTACCACCTGGGCAGCCTTCTTAGTATATAGACCCAGAAGAATTTAAAACAGGAACGCAGACAGATGCTTGTCCACCCACATTCACAGCAGCACTATTCTCAACAGCGGAGAGCTGGAAACAACTCAAGTGTCCATCAACAGCTGGATGAATAAGCAAAATGTAGCACGATGAATAAGCAAAATCTATACAAGGGTATATTATCCAGCCTTAAAGAGAAAGAAGATTCTGAGACAGGCCCTGACATGGATGAACCTGGAAGACATGATGCTGAGTGAAATAGGCCAGACAGGAGAGGACAGATACTGTCTAATCCACTAAGACGAGGTCTCGAGAGGAGGCGGCAGAGGATGAGGTGGTTGGATGGCATCACAGATGCCACTTGGGCAAACTCAGGGAGATCGTGAGGGCCAGGGAGGCCTGGCATGCTGCAGCCCAGGGGGTCGCAATGAGTCAGACGTGACTTAGCGACTGGACAACAGCAGCAAGAGGAGTCGTGTCAGCAGAGAAGTAAGTAGATAGTGGCTGCCTGCTGGGGGAGGCACTGGGAGCCGCTGTTTAAAGGGGGCAGATTTTCAGGTTGGGAAGATGAGGCGGTTCTGGACCTGATGGTGGTGACGGTCACCCAGCAATGTGGATGTATTTAGTGCCATTGAACTGTACACCTAAATGGTTAAAATGCCAAATTTCACATTTTGTATATTTTGCTGTGTGCTGTGGTCCATGGAGTCACAAGAAGTTGGACATGGCTTAGTGACTAAACATCAACAACAATATTTTACTATAATAAAAAAATTCATTATAACTGACTTGCTAAACACAGGGGAAAAAACCTTATTTTGGTTCCAAAAAGCGTGTTCTACGTCTGATCAGCTCATTTAGGTAGAACCTGGCACAACCTGGTCCTGTGGTGGTGGTTTAGTCACTAAGTCGTGGCAACTCCTGCAACCCCACGGACTGTATCCCACCAGGCTCCTCCGTCCCCGGGATTCTCCAGGCAAGAACACTGGAGTGGGTTGCCATTTGCTTCTCCAGAGGATCTTCCCAACCCAGGGGTCAAACCAGGGTCTCCTGCATTGCAGGCAGATTCTTTACTGACTGAGCTACGAGGGAAGCCCAACCTGGTCCTGAAAGACTGATTTCTGGGGGACCAGCAGCGCCGCCCCCGTGGAGAGAGGTCCCCTCCGGACTCCTGAGCTGGGAGTTCTGCAAACACACGACAGGCGCGGAGGCGCATCAGAGGAACCACTTATCCTGGAAAATCTGCCCCAGCCGTGGATGAGTCAGCTGTGCCGCTGGGCCCCTTCGTCAGGGTCCACTCCCCCACCGGAAGAGCCGGGCAGGACAGCAGCAGGTGGGAGGGTGGGGCGGCCATGACCCGGAGGCGGCCGTGACCCGGAGGCGGCCGTGACCCGGAGGCGGTGGGCCAACTGGAAAGACTGGGCAGATGTGCTGACCTCTGCTCAGAGAACTACAGAACTCTGCAAGAAAGATGGAACACCGAAGAAACCCGTTGTCTGTTGAAGTCCATTGTTTGTGCTAAGAGAAGTGAATGTCATGATTCTGGAAGCTTCTCTAACTTGTTCACACTTGTGGAGTGACCTGGCCCAGGCAGGACACCCAGCATCCACACTTGTGAAAACAGTAAAAGTCTAAAGAAAAGACAGAACCAGCCCCACTCGCTTACACACTGGACACTCAGGCCACCTGCAGCCCATCGCCTTCTGACCTCAACTGCAAGCAGCACTGAAAAGAAGTCGGCACCGTAACACAAAGGTCACCTCTGGGCCCGTGACTGGTGACGGGAGTGAGGCTGAGCTTGTGACGCCCGCTTGGGCGAGGAAGGGCCATTCTCCCACTGGTGTTGGATGCTCTCGGTCCACCCCAGTGCTGATGGCCTTAGGGCCGGGGGGTTAGCACGGCAGCAACTTAAATGTAACGTGGGCTTAAAATGAGTACGGATAAAGGACTGTATCCACAGCACCCCCCATCTCCCTAATGAGCAAGGTCCTGAGAGTTCCATCAGAATATTCTGTTGCTGCATAAGCATTCTGAGAGCTCGTAAGCGTTACTGTTGTTGTTTAGTCGCCAAGTAGAGTCTGACCCTTTGAGACCCCGTGGACTGTAGCCCACCCGGCACCTCTGTCCGTGGGATTCTCCAGGCAAAATACTGGAGTGGGTTGCCATTCCTTCTGCAGGGGGTCTTCCCAGCCCCAGGATGGAAGCTGTGTCTGCTGCATTGGCAGGTGGATTCTTTACCACTGAGCCACCCGGGAAGCTCCATGCTCATAATTACACAGCTCCTAATCGTCATTACTCTTTTCCTCATATCCAGCTAAAGTTATACTGTTTGGAAACCCGTGGGAAAACTGTATATCGAGTAACAAAAATGTCATACGATGAAAAATAGATTATGATATCGAATGTTGATAAGGATGTGCAGCAAGAAAAATTGCAGCTGGTGGGAGCATAAATTCATACCACCTCTCAGGAGACCTGTTCAGCAATTCTACTCCTAAATATATAGTTCTCAGAAATACCTACAAGTGTGCACCAAAACACAAGTATGAAATGTTCACAACCACATCACTCGTAACAGCCAGCGCTGGGAGCAGCCATGTTGCCAGCTTGCAGTAGGAGGGATAAATGAAGGCGGTGTATTCAGGCTGCAGATGTTATCCTGCGATGATCTGTGAGCCCACAACACACTGCATACATGCTGTATATGTACCATATGTGCACTGCATGCATACTACACATAAACTACATTTGTACTGCACACACAGTCCATATATACCACATGTGTATTCCACACATGCTATACACACGT
The DNA here is from genome assembly GCF_029407905.1 of Bubalus kerabau. NCBI lineage: Eukaryota > Metazoa > Chordata > Mammalia > Artiodactyla > Bovidae > Bubalus > Bubalus kerabau. The sequence goes on along the minus strand of NC_073635.1, from coordinate 89,458,791 downwards.
GTGTGGCGTGTGCATAGTACATGTGTGTCACATACAAACCACATATATGTTGCCTTGTTGTGTGTGTTGCATGGCAGTGCACACGTGCTATACATATGCTACATGTGTGTTGTGTGTGCTCCATGTATACCACATGTGTGCTGCATGCATACTACCATGCAACACTGCTTCACTCAAAATACGGACAATCTCGTGGACATAATATTGAGAAGAATTCAGACACACAGTATAGTAGTTTTTTCCATGTTTAAGAACAGCAAGACCCCTGCAACGAAGCCAACCAGGGAAGCGCTTACTCTTCAGCAGCGATGACTGGCAGAGGTAGGAGGGAACACCCTGGATCTTGTCCTGGTGTCCCCACAGATGCAGCGCCTGTGTAAACAATTCTTCTAGTGGTACATTTAGGATTTCTGAGCTTTTCTGTACGTAAGCTGTTTCCATTTAGATGTTGACTTTAAAATGCATCCATATCCTTTAAAGTATATTTGTAGACATTAAGGAGAATTAGCTTTGAGACTTAAGACTACATAAGTAAAGTTAATGAGAATGATAAAAGTCCTATGAGATTCAAGAAGTTAAATATTTATGTTTTAATAAATGTGTTGAAATTTGACACGTTGGTATGCTTTTTGATTGATATCACTGAGCAGAATAGAAATAAAGCTGTGGATTAACACCCCCTATTGGCCATCAGTGGTAAGTGCAGGTAGAATCAATACAGGAGATCATCAATGGTCGTGAGCCCTGACACCACCTTTGCTCATAGGAGCTACAAATCAGCATTAAAGTTTAGTAACAACGCGGGAAGCGGCTGGGGCTGTGAAAATGCTCTCTGACGAGTGGACAGTGGACTGGGTCTCTCACTTAACCGTCTGGCGCTCGTGGTCCAAACCCCTCGGTTCCCGCACTGGACACGGCACGAGGTCACCGGAGAGGGACCTCGTCCTTCTCGAGTCTGCAGTCCGCTCCTGCATCAGCTGCTCAGTGCAACGACTCCGTGGTCTCATAAACGTGCAGTCACACAGATTTGTCTTTTTGTGACTGGCTTGTTGTTTTATGTTTATTTTTAATAAGAAAGGCTGGCCAGAACTTTTAACAAACTCTGCCTATTCCTGTATCATTTGTTTCGTGACCCCTCCCCCCGTCCTGTCTCTTTGTGGTGTTTCTGTCTTCCTCTCTGCTTTAATCCGTTGCTCACTAGTCCTTCCCGCCTGCTGTTCCAGGGCAGTTCATTCCCCGTCCCCTGGTTTTCTGCCTTACTCCCATATTCCATGGCCTCACTGGAAGGGACCTCTAAGGAGCCATAGGGATGACTCTCGGAGAACCCGGCCGGTCGTGTGTGGGCTGCCCGGCGGTCAGTGCCAGGTCTCTCTGTGGGGTTCACTCACCGGTGCTCCCCTGAGCCCCAGGGAGTAGTTATCTCTAGTGTTTCCACAAAACAGGACAAAGTGGGTGGAGATGCCTTAAGCAAAGTGAAGTGTCCCCACCGGGTCCACTGCATCTTTTATCCTCCAAGGAGACAAGATGACTGACCAGGCCCTGGGGACCCTCCCAGGCTTCTAAGGAAGAGAGGAGTTCCCAAGTCAACAGTTGGCAGGTGAGGAGGGGCAGCTTCCAGGCGGCGGGGGAGGAGTGGGCCCTGAGTCCTGAGAGAGGGCAGGGCTGTGCTGAGCCGGGAGGCTCTGGGGTCCCTACATGACCAGAGGGAGGGGAAAGGGGCCCCGGGATGCATGTGACAGACTGAACTGCACCCCGAAAAGGCTTTCCAGGGGCTCAGTGGTAAAGAATCCACCTGCCAATGCAGGAGACGCAGGAGATCCGGGTTCGATCCTTGGGTCGGGAAGATCCCCTGGAGGAGGGCATGGCAACCCACTGCAGCATTCTTCCCTGGAGAATCCCATGGACAGAGGAGCCTGGCGGGCTTCAGTCCTTGGGGTCACAGAGTCAAACACGGATGAGTGACTGAACAGCAGCAGTGTCCCTAAAAGAACGGGCTCGCATCCCGACCCCCAAAACCTCTGGAGGTGTCACGAGTGAAGACGAGCTCGTGTCCGAGCAGGGAGGGCCCTTTGCCAACGTGACTGGTCTGGAGGGTGAGGTTTCCCCACCTGGTAGGTGTCTTGAGGTCTGAATTGTGTTCCCAACAGAGAGAGAAAGCTACAGACTTTAGAAACATTTTTTAAACAGCAAAGGACAGAAGATACCCACAAAGAGCTCCAGATTCATCTTGCCAAGCTCCACATTTTCTCAGCTCATATTTCTATTTCATAACCAATTATGGCCATAAATTGGCATTTTCTTGTGGACGAGAAGTATGATTTCCCATTTTGTAGAGTCAACATTTAGAAAAAGCAGTGCTGTGGTGACCGGGCCGTTCTCTTGCGTCTAATTACCGACAGTCTAAGGGGCCTTTCCTGAGAACCCACTGTGCGTCAGGCTTGCTGCCGGAGCTGGGCGCACCTGGCAACCGGGTGGCTATGGTCTGTGCCCTGGGCACCCTGTGTCCCTGACACTGCGGCTCGGGCCCCCATTTACAGGCCTCTGCGTCTTATTTCTTGTGTAAACTGGGTGCTTTAAAATCAATGACGTCTCGTCACACTTCATGTGCTCTTGGGCGAATGTCTGCTTCTCTGGTTTTAATTTACTGGGAACAAGAGCTGGGCTCAGGCTCTCTCACTCTGATGCAGAGTCCAGAGCATCTTGGAGACTTTTCTCCCTCAAGGAGAGTTCCATGTTTGATTTCTACTGAAGTTGTGTACATATTTATAGGAGATTAGCAAAGTGTGTCTATAATAAAGAGATAAACTGTGATGGTTTCCATTTTATGGGACAAGAAACATTTAAAAAGAACAAAAACAGCTAACCTATATCTTTCCGTTTAAAGCTTCTGTTTGCTCTTTGCGAGGCGTTCAGGTGAAACAGGAGAACTCAGTTGCAGCCCCGTGCCACCGCAGAGGAGTTCAAAGTGACACGAGTCGCTGTCTCGCTGTCGGGGAGGCTGTGTCCCAAAGTTGCGGGCGACATTCCCGCCTCCGGACAGAGGAGCGGGTCGGAGAGCGGAATCCAGGGCGGGCACAGCCAGAACCCGCCCCCCCACCCCGGCGGCTGAGAAAGATCAGCAGAGGCGCTGGGCGGCCCAGCTGCTCAGGGCTGGTTTGGGGACGCGGTGAAGCGTCCGAGAACGTGAATGAGAGGGTCAGGTGTGGAGGCGCTGGCAGGAGCTGGGACGACTGCCGCTCTCGGAAGGAAGCCCGCCTGGCCGCGGGCCCGCCGGGCCCCTGCGGACGCCTCGCCGAGCCCAGCTCCGGGTCAGGCCAGACGGGGCGGACCACAGCCGGGCCGGATGCGCAGAACGGAACCACGGGCCGCAGGCACAGCCCGGGGTGGCGGGTCCTGTGCTCTCAGCCACTTCAAACACAGCCTCGTTCTGTCGATTCGTTTCTGCCCCATCATAGAAATTTAAAAAAAAAAAAAAAAAAAAAAAGCTTTTATTTTGTATTGTTTTACAATTAACAATGTTGTGATAGTCTCGGGTGAACAGCGCAGGGCCCCACGATTTTTTGAGCCCCGGTGGCGCACTCAGCCCCGTGGTAGGTGCACCCCGGCCGCTTGCCAGTGGCTGAGCGTGTCTCTTCAACGTGTGCGCGTGTTACTCGCTCAGTTGTGTCCAACTCTGTGACCCCACGGACTGTAGCCTGCCAGCCTCCTCTGTCCATGGGATTCTCCAGGCAGGATTCCCGGAGGGTGTCTGCCAGATTCTTTCTCTTCTCTGTAATCAGTATTTTGTGGGGATGGACCGATACTTTGAGAAGCGGTCAAGAGCCCACAGCTCAGCAGGCTGAGCCACTGGCCTGGTTACCGTGATGGTTGTAAGTGATGGTCTTCTCACGCCGTTATTTCTGCTCCTCTGAGAGTTTCCAGTCTCCCCGGAGATGTGTTTATTCATTTGTGTATATCATTCAAACCAATCTTTTTAAATGTTAAAATGTATTGAACAAGTTTGAAAATGGAATGAATCATTAATCTGTTATTTTAAAATGTCTAGTTGTTTGACTAGACAGTCAAATCTACCAGTTTCCCTTCAAAATTTCATCTGAGAGAGGCTGGTCTAAGTGTTGTTGATTTCTGTCCCCTCACCATCTAATTTGTCACCCACACTTTAAGATATTTAGTTCAAGATACTGGCTATCCAGGCTTCCCAGGTGGGCTCAGTGGTAAGGAATCCACTGCCCATGCAGGAGACACAGGAGATGCAGCTTCCATCCCTGGGTGGGGAAGATCCCCTGGAGGAGGAAATGGCAACCCACTCCAGTACTCTTGCCTGGAGAATCCCGTGGACAGAGGAGCCTGGCGGGCTACAGTCCATGGGGTCACAGAGAGTTGGACATAACTGAGCACATCACAGTACTGGCGATAAAGACATAAAAATACGAGCCAGATAATGTCACACAGAGTCACTTGTGAAAACTTTAAACCACAGTTAAGGAGGTCGGAAGGTCTTAACGTAACCCTTTTGGGAAATAAGATATTTAAAGCTGTGGAATTTACTGAGTGTGGTTTCTTTTTCCACTGGATGACATAGTTAGTCTCTAAAAGTAGAAAACCCATTAGACTAGCATCTAACAAGCAGCAAGAGTGTGCAGAGTCTTTCCGTGAGATAGTGTATCACGCACATGCTGTCATGAAAGCCATCACGAATCACCCGCAAGATTGGGTTTCTGTTCAGCTCCCGTTACCCCTGCTTGACTTAGAATTAACATTCCCTATAACTGGTCACTTTTGACCAGTAGTTCAGCCACTTTTGTAAATTTATTTTCCTTAGGAAGCTTTTCTAACATTTGTGGGCAAGGGCAAGATGCATAAATCCGAATGGACTTGGCTGGGTGGCGTGTTTCAGCCAAAAATTACTTCAGGGCACAAGATGAAGCCGATTTTTGCCAGAAGATGGAGTCACTTCACCAGCCAATGTGATCTAAACACACCTGAGTCCCAGCCGAGGCCAGCAATCTAGACTCCAGGTAGCTGGTTGTTTTACATACGCTTGTCCTTCTCGGAAGAGCTCAAGGTTCAGATGCGAATGTCAGTCATCAGCTGTGATCACACCTGCCAAGAAGCTGCGGTTTTCCCTGCAAGGTGTCTCTGAGGAATTCTGAAAGCAAACAGGCGTGGAGACCCGTCAGGCCCACGGCTGCCCTGTCCAGCTATACCACTTCCCCTCAACGGCAGAAAATGAGCCAGACTGCCTCAGGTGGCAGAGAGCCCTGGACAGTCAGCGGGTGGAGCCAGGGCGGGGCTGCCTTGCTAGGTGGTCAAGGCAGAGCCACAGGTGTGCTGTGGAGGTGGGCACCTGCCCACAGAGCTTCGCCTGCGCAGTAGGGGGGTGGGGTCTACAGCAGTACCCCCGGACCGGTGAGCTTACAGAGTGCTCAGAGGTCGCTTTTGCAAGATGCCCACGTATACCAAAGCTGGCCCCTTCCAGGCAAAAGGGGTTCATGCCCAGTTGCTTCAGTCGTGTCTGACTCTTTGCAACCCCATGGACTGTAGCCCGCCAGGCTCCTCTGTCCATGGGGTTTCCCAGACAAGACTACTGGAGTGGGTTGCCATGCCCTTCTCCAGGAATCTTCCCGATCCAGGGATCGAACCCGCATCTCCTGCATTGGCAGGCGGGTTCTCTACCACTGAGCCACCAGGGAGGCCCAAAAGGGGATTCAGGGGTAGAGAAACCGCAGGTAGGCTTCCCAACAAACAGACGAGGCTGCACCAGGCAGGCTAGGTCTCTGCTGTGATGATTAGTGACTAGCGACGCCGCTACACACCCCACGGCCCAGGGCAGCCCCACAACGGAGAACGTCCTGGCAGAAAACAGTCAAAAGACCCTGTCTTCAAAAGTTCAGAGGCTGAGAGATAATTTACACCAGAACTTGAAGCAAACAGCTCATCTGCAAAACTCAAGCAAAGAAAATCCTCCTCGTTCAAAACGATCCCAAAGGACAAAGTTCTAAATCACCCAGTAATTGTACATCTTCCGGAGAGCTTGAGGGGTGATGGGGGTGTTTCCTAGCTGTTGGGTTGAGGACAGGAGTCAGACTCGTCTACCGACACGCTGTGAAACGGCTTGGGTAGAATGTGTGCTGATTAGTGTGGGGACGAAAGAATGTTCTTGAACGTTCTCACTCTTAACTCCGTCACATGGGCTGGCCTCTCACTTCCTACTGGCTCAGGACAGGGGGCAGAGCTGACGGGGACCAGAAACGCTTCCAGGCAGACGGTGCTCTGCCCGAGTTTTTCTTCTTCCTGTTCCCACCAAAATGAGTCACCTCCGAGATGCCAGTATGATGGCTTTGGAGCCAGATTCTTACCGTGGAAAAAACCTTAAATCAACTCTAAGGCTGGATTAGTAAACTTCCAAGTATGTTGGAATCGGGAATCATAGCTTTAATACAGATTGTGACTCAGTATTATGACTCACCCCTGATGGGGAAAGCATTCTTGTGGAACAGATTGTTGGAAGCAGTTCTGAGGCTGGGCGGGCCCTGCGGATCCGTGAATGAGGACCTCACACAGAATGGGCGGGGGGCGACTCGGGGGAGGGGTGCCCCTCTTCCCTGTCCCTGAGGAGGGGCACCTCAGGCTGCAGTGACCAGCCCAGGGCTCTCTGCAGAGCCACCCTTCGTGCAGGACTCACCACAAGACAAGGTTTCCAAGAGGGGCAGCAGGGAGCTCTAGACCCAACAGCCCACCAAGGGTCGCATGACAGGCAAGCGCCCCTGTGGCTGGAGGGGTTGGGCCTGATGCCCAAGGTCGTGGGCCCTGAGGTTTTACACAGAGAACGGCCGCCCGCCGACCGTGTCCTTATTTCTGCCTTGGCTCCTTTATTAGTTACCCAAGGCTGCCGTGATGAGGTGGCCGCATGGCTTCACCAACTCAGTGGACCTGAACTTGAGCAAACTCTGGGAGGCGGTGAAGGACAGGGAGGCCTGGCTGCTGCAGGCCATGGGGCTGCAAAGAGTTGGACATGCGTGAGCGACTGAGCAACAGCAGCAAAGGCCGCCACGGCAAAGAACCAGACACGGGGTGACCACACACGGCAGGGGTGCGTCCCCCGACAGGTCTGGAGCTCAGAAGTCCCAGACCACGGTGTGCTGCACCCCCGCGGTCTCGGCGGGGGGTTTCTCTCGCTCCCCCAGCTCCCGGGCCCAGGCTTCTTAGGACTGAGGCTGCGTCACCCCGCTCTGCCGCCCGCTTCACTCGGCCGCCCACCCTCTGCGACTGCGTGTCCTCCTCCTCTTACAGGAACATCAGCCGCCGGACTGAGGGCCCACCCCAGTCCAGGACCATCTCCTCTCTAGAGCCTCAGCGCAGACCCCATTTCGGACATTCTGAGGTTCGGGGTGGACGGGAAGCAGGGCGACCCTGTTCAATGCATGTCGGTTGTGCGATCGGAGTTCTGCCTCCTTGCGGCGAATGGGGAAATGGCTTCCTCTCCCTCCCTGGTCATCCCTCCCCAGAGAGGACAGGCTCATGGGCGCCTCCCTCCCCAAGACCCAGGTGCGGCAGTCTGGCCGGCCTGTGACTCAGCCCACCGTCTTGGTGCAGGCTGGGCGCTCAGGTCCAAGCTCTGGTCTCAAGTCCAGCTTGATCAGTAATACAATCTGTCCAGTTCCTGAGCACCCGTCTCAGACTGGGGGCCTGGGGGGAGGATGGGACCTCTGCACCAGCATCCCCAACATCAGTGGCCTTTGTAGGAGGGAACAGGGCAAGCTCCAGGGACTCACAGCCAGCCCAGCAGGCGGGACGCTGTGGCCCCAAAGAGAGAATTCCAGAAGCCTGGCAGGCCTGACACACCCTTGGATGCCATCCCCCTGGGAGGAGAGCCCTGAGGGTGTGACCAGGCTCCAGGGCCTGAGTCACCAAACTAATAGGAGGCCCGGGGGGCCCCCCAGAGCGGGGAGGACCAGTGATGGGCGGGGGTGGGGGCAAGCTGGAAGCCCCTCCAGTCTCCGCTGTCCTAAGAGTTCTCATTCAAGTCCCGTCGGGGGTGTGCGGGAAGGGCCAGGTTGATCGGGGTTGGGGGACTGGCTGGGGAGCCGCTTTGGGTATATGGGGGGCGAGGGGCAGCCACTCTTGACTTCCTATACTCGCCAGGCTGGGCCTGCGGGGTGGGGCCAGTCCCGAGCAGGGCCCGCTGGGTGCTCATCCCCCGGGGCGAGACAGGGACTCACCCCCAGGCGCTAGTGAGGAGTCGGCGGCCCGGGCCACCGTGGCCACTGGGCCCTGGGCAGGCGGTACCCGCCACCATCTGACCCCGTGGGGGCACCTGAGCACAAGGCTCTGCAGGGAAGCCAGAGTTTAAAATAGAACAGCATGTGACGGGACGTTCCGGCTGGGAGAAGACTCAGGTTTCGAGGTCACTGGTTCAGATCAGGGGACAGCTGGGCCTGGGGGGCCCGGGTGAGCCATGAGCGAGCTGGGATTTCTGCCACTTCCTGTGGGCCAGCTGTGTCCCTCCAGCTGCCCGTTCACCCAGGAAGGCCGGGCCTCCGGGAGCAAGCTCTCTGCCCTTTCCAACGGGGCGACGCCTGGTTCTATCCAGGCCGAGGAGCACAGCAGGGGGTCTATCATTCAGCAAACGGACTCTTGCCAAAGAAACAGCTGTTAAAAGCAGGGCAAGGGCTGGGGGAGAGGCTGGGGGAGAGGCGGTGATTTCACGCAGCCCCCACTAAGGAGTCACCTGCATGCTGGGCACAGGATGCGCGTCTCGGGAGCAGGCCCCGAGAGCTAGGTCCTCATTCTGGGGTTAGAGCTTTGATGCAGAGAACTTTAAAATGTGATCATCAAGAAAGGACTAGATGTTTAAACTTAAAACACTCTGAAAATCAACTCAGGCTTCCCTGGTGGCTCAGCAGTAAATAACCCACCTGCCAATGCAGGAGACAGGGCTCAAGCCCTGGTCGGCAGACAGCCCATGTGCTGCGGAGAAGCTAAGCCTGTGGGCCACAGCTACTGAGCCGACAGGCCCTGAGCAAGAGGAGCCGCCGCAATGAAAAGCCGTCACCACCGCAACCAGAGCCTGGCCCCCATTCACTGCAACTGCAGAGAAGCCTGCAGAGCAGCAAAGACCCCAGCCAGCAAGGAAATAAAGAAAATTCTTTAAAAAAATCAAATGCACTGCCAAAGGTGACTGATTTACATTCATTTGGTCTAATCAGTGATTCTAATTCTGGAGTTCTGACTTGTGTTCATTCCAGAAGCCAAAACCAGTCACTTTACAAAGAGCAGGACTTTGTCTTGGGGCCACAGTTCTCAGGGGAAGGCCGGGGGAAAGATGCAGAGAATATCCAAGCAGCATCTGCAAGAAGGCCTCGGTTCTTACAGCAGCAGCGTCTGAGGGCGCTCTAGAAAGCCTTTGGAGGCGGGGTGGCGCTCTGAAGGGGGTCTGGGCAGGGGAATGGGTCGGCTCATTTTTCTGCCCCTCATAGAAAGGGAGAAGCAGAGACTAACGATGATGGAACCTAGTCAGGTCTGTGCTGGGCGCCACTGGCCCATGGACGTCCTCTCGGTGGCCTGGACTCTGTCCAGAGGGCACGGTGCCCACAGAAATCTCAGTCACCCCTGTGCCCTGGGAGCCAGGCAAGGAGGGAGCCCCGGAGTCAGAGAGGCCATCCCAGCAGCTAGAGGCAGCTGGGCTGAGATGCCAGTGGCAGGAACCCAGGCGGCCCCGAGCCTGCATCAAGGCGGCGGTCTCAACACCCCTGGAGCACAGGAGGACTCTAGCCCCAATTTCATCTAGAAAAACACACCTAATTGAGCTGGCCTCCAGAGCACAGAGGGGAAAGCAACTTCTTCTAGATCAGAAAGGTGGGAGCCGGCAGAGTGGGTCCAAAGCATTTTGTCAAAGAAAATGAACAGCCCTGATGAGAAGCAGGCAGACAGAGACAGTGGAGGGACGGACCGTGTACACTGAGCTGGTGCAAAGGGGCAAGAGTAGGAATCAGTGGTGTCGACACGGATCTGAAAAGACCGCAACCCGCCTGCCCTACCCGCGCCGGCTGTATCAGAGAGCCCATTTCTCTCGCACGGGGTTATGTACTGGCGCAGTATTTGTTTCAGAAGGTGGTATTTTCTTTATTCTTCTTGCCACCAAAGCTGCATTCTAAACAGCAGGAGCCTGGACGCTTTATGTTGAGGTTGACCCTCCCTGGAGCCCTTGACAACCTCAGAGAGACGACCCAGGCTGGGAGCAGAGGGAGCCAAGCCCTGCAAAGTTCTAACTGCGGAGGCCCAAAATTATTTTATTTACCACCCCACAGCTTTTTCACACATTTTATGAAATCCAAAAAAGTCACTGAACTGTAATGGCTTCTCTTGTTTTATCTTGTTTTTATATCAGTGTTTTTGCTATCTAGTCACTAAGTCATGTCTGGCTTTTTGTGACCCCGTGGACTGCAACATGCCGGGCTCCTCTGCCCATGGGATCTCCCAGGCAAGGATACTGGAGCGAGTAGCCATTTCCTTCTGCAGGGGATCTTCCCAACTCGGGGACTGAACCTGCATCCTTCTGTATTGCAGATTTTTCACTGCTGAGCCACCAGGGAAGCCTGCCTATACGTCAGCGAACTAGTAAATGTACACCAAAATGCCTCACTGTCTTAACTCACTTCACGAGGATAGTCTGTGCTTCCTGCTCCCTGGGAAGCACAGATGTCTGGAATCTTTGTCAAGCGCTCTTTTGCATACGGTTCAGTAGCAGGTTGTAATTTCCAAGAATAGCCACAGTATCTCTCGTCCCAAGGTTTTTTTTTTTTCCAAACAGTGTGACCTCACCGCTCTTCTCTCGAGTCAGCCGTTTCTTGCACTTCACTCTGGGCCGACTCTGTGACGTGCCGACCAGCAGAGTGTGGCTGGATTGATGCGAGGTGACCTCCGAGGCTAGGTGACGCTGTAAAAATGTCCTGCATTTTGACTGCGCTCTTCTGAGGCAGCCACTCTGGGAACCCAGCCACCACGCCCAGAGGAAGCCCAGACCGGCTTGCTGTGTCTGAAATCGTTACTGAAGTTCTTTTGCCTCCAGCCTGTGTCTCACCTTACTTGAGCCATAAACATCTCTATCCACGGATGTGGTTGTAGTAACTACTTCTCCAGTCACAAGAGGGTTATTTCCTGTTTCTCCCAGAGTTATTTAGTCATTTTAGACCATCTTTAGCTACATTTCTGCAAGTTCAAGTCAGTGGGAGACACAGGAAAGGAAAAGAATTTGGCCTGGTCTGATTGCTATTGCTTGACAACAGGAGAAAGAATTGGTAATTTTTACAATTATCTTTCTAATCAAAATTTTACTATACGAGCAATTCAAGTGCATTTTGAAAAGTGCCAAAAAGCTAAAATGTAATAATAAACGACAGCCGTGCCTCTCCCCTACTCCCCCACCCTGCTAGTCTCATCAACTTGCTGTGCTTTTTTCAGATCTTTTATACATTTGCAAGCATGCGTCCTCAGAGAAAATGCAAAGTAGAATTAAAATATGGAGTGCCATTTTGTGTGGGTTTTTTTTTAACCCATAAACTTAATGATATGTTAAAAACAGCTCTGCAATGTCCCTTTGTATTTATTTTTTAACCGCGCACTTGAATCCCCACACCCGTGAGATCGTCACTGCTTTACTAGCAACTTTCTCCTGTGTAAAGGGTTAGCATTTTAATGTCTTCATATTTGATGTGATGGAGTTTGTGCTTCCGTTTCTTATTCTCCTATCAACTTTGGGTCCATTTCTGGGCGGTTAAAAGCCAACACCTCACTTCATTACATTCCCCCCACAGAGACATCTTTTGTATATACAAAACTACTCTGTATATCTTGGGTGTTTTACAGTGATATTCCTCACCTGGTATAGTTTTTGCTATAATATGAAGATTATTTTTATCACATCTTATAGTTGGATGGTACTAAGATACAGAAAAGCTATTCACTTGCTTTTATTACAATTATAAATTTGAAGTTTAAGGGTTAATCGTAAATGGGGTTGAAGATTAGATAGTGGTAATTTTAAGGAATGTGTTACTGCACAACATGTAACGTATCAATGCTCCTTTCCTGATTCTGATAGTATTTTAGAGTCACGTAGGCATTGTTTGTGGAGAAGGCAATGGCACCCCACTCCAGTCCTCTTGCCTGGAAAATCCATGGACGGAGGAGCCTGGTAGGCTGCGGTCCATGGGGTCGCTAAGAGTCGGACATGACTGAGCGACTTCACTTTCACTTTTCACTTTCATGCATTGGAGAGGGAAATGGCAACCCACTCCAGTGTTCTTGCCTGGAGGATCCCAGGGACGGGGGAGCCTGGTGGGCTGACGTGTATGGGGTCGCACAGAAGGACACGGCTGAAGCGACGCAGCAGCAGCAGGCATTGTTTGTAAAAAAACAAACAAACAAACAAACCATAATGAAGCACTTCAGAGTGATGGAGTACCACAGCCTCAACTTGCTCTCGAATGGTTCAGGAGAAAACACTCTATTGTACTACTGCTGCACTCTTCATGTAAGTTTAAGATTTTTTTCTTGTTAATTAAAAAAAATAATTGGAGTTGCCTGCTGCTAAGGGACACGACTAAGCAACTGAACTGAACTGAACTGAAGGGAGTGAAAACTTAAACAGGGGTTAGGAATGCACGTGTTTAGCCAAGAGGCTGTGAATGTAGATGCAACGTTGGCCGATTCAGAAAAGAGGCGCAGTGGCTGGTGAGGAGCGGCTTGCTGAGTTAACACCCTCCATACACCCTGGACTCCCCAGGAGGCTCAGCAGTCAAGAATCCGCCTGCCAAGGCAGGAGACCTGGGTTCGATGGCTGGGTCGGGAAGATCCCCTGGAGGAGGGCATGGCAACCCACTCCAGTATTCTTGCCTGGAGATTCCCATGGACCGAGGAGCCTGGCGGGCTACAGTCCGTGGGGTTGCAGACTCAGACACGATGGAGCGACTAAACAGCAGCAACACGACAACCGCGCTGTCTCCACAAGCCTGCCCGCCTCAGGCAGCTGCACGCTCCTCCCCGCAAAGTCATGGCCTCTCATCTCCTCCTTTCATGGCGGCTTTTTCCATTTGACTTTCTGGAAGTTTTAATCCCACGCTCAGCCACTGCCAAGTGACATGATCGTGTCTCGACCGCAGCTGGACTTTTTTAAAAAAAACCGTTTACAAATGCTCTTCCGGGGCAGGGGCTGGATGAGTCGCTTTTGGGGCCCTTCCAGTTCTGTGATCTTGGGCCTGACGGCAGGCAAGGAGCAGAGGGTGCCCGGGGACACGGGCTCCGGCCCCCGCCCCCGCGGGCTCTGGGCCAGGGCGCCCGCACCTCCGCCAGTTCAGCCTTCCTGGCAGTGGGTCTGAAGGAAGCTTTTAAATAGCAGCAGCTGTTGCTTCTCAGGGACGTTTCTGGGAACACAGCTGCTGAGTTCAAGTCACGCTTTGGGGTTGTCTGCAAGAAGGCTCTATGGAGAGATATCAAACGTCCGTCTCCTCAAGGAGTTCAGTTACATGTTCAGAATTTTCTGTCACTCACACACACTGAGAGACTGAACAGACAGAAGAGCAACGGCCAGAACATACATTAAAGACAGAACCTCGGCCCATAGACTGCAGCAGCGCCCGGGACACGACGCCTCAGCCACACATGGGCTCCCGGGAGCCTGCCAACTTCCGTGCCTGCTCGAAGCTTAGGACCCACTGAGGCTCCTCTTGGCCAGCATCTTTCCACTTCAGATTAGCTGCCCGAGCTCTAGGGCGCCCTCCAGGTGACCTGGGGAGACCAGCTGTTCCACAGGCCCCGAGAGCCTCCTCCAGGCCCCTGAGGGCGATGGTGAAGGAGCAGCTGTGAGGTCCACCCGGCTCCCTAAGGCCCCACAGGCCCGGGAGAGCTGAGCAGACTGAGGCAGGTGCAGGAGTCACCCGGGAGGTCACCCCATGCCCGGCCCTGACACCTCACTGATGTCCCTCTCCGGCTCTGCAAGGCAGCGCTTGTCACCACTTTACAGACAGGAGAACCGACGCCGAGGGGAGCTCACAGCCCCTTCAGTGGAGGGAGAGGCAGGGTAAGCAGCCCGGAGATGCTGCGCCCTGGCCACCCTCGTGGGCCTCCCTCACCTCGCCTGCGTAGCCTCTGCGTCCAGCCTGTGCGGTGCCCCTCCCCCAGTGCTCAGCCAGGAATCGGGACCCCGCTCAGAAGGGGCAGGTATACGTGCTGGACACCAGAGGCCCACACCGCATAGCCCTCTGCACATGTGGCCAGGAAGCCAAACGGAACAACGAGGTGGGATGCAGAGTGCATGGCCTGCACACTATCCTCCTGTGCTCACAGGTGAGCTGGGTGGACATCACCTCCTCCTTCCTCCCAATGATCCTGCGGAGACTCCAGCATCTGGAGCCCACCCTGGCCACCCACAGCCGAGCAGCAGCCCTGGGCTGGCACCACCTGCCCCCCCGCAGATGCCTGGCAGCCACAGCAGGTTCAGTTCAGTTCAGTTCAGTTCAGTCGCTCAGTCGTGTCCAACTCTCTGTGACCCCATGGACTGCAGCACACCAGGCCTCCCTGTCCATCGCCAACTCCTGGAGTTTACTCAGACTCACGTCCATCGAGTCAGTGATGCCAGCCAACCATCTCATCCTCTGTCCTCCCCTTCTCCTCCTGCCTTCAGTCTTTCCCAGCATCAGGGTCTTTTCAATGAGTCAGTTCTTCACATCAGGTGGCCAAAGTATTGGAGTTTCAGCTTCAGCATCAGTCCTTCCAATAAACACTCAGGACTTATTTCCTTTAAGATGGACTGGTTGGATCTCCTTGCAGTCCAAGGGGCTCTCAGGAGTCTTCTCCAACACCACAGTTCAGAAGCATCAGTTCTTCTGTGCGCAGCTTTCTTTATAGTCCAACTCTCACATCTAAACATGACCACTGGAAAAACCATAGCTGAGACTACATGGACCTTTGTTGGCAAAGTAATGTCTCTGCTTTTTAATATGCTGTCTAGGTTGGTCATAGCTTTTCTTCCAAGGAGCAAATGTCTTTTAATTTCATGGCTGTGGTCACTATCTACAGTGATTTTGGAGCCCCCCAAAATAAAATATCTTACTGTTTCCATTGTTTCCCCATGTGTTTGCCATGAAGTGATGGGACCGGATGCCCTGATCTTAGTTTTCTGAATGTTGCGTTTTCAGCCAACTTTTTCTCTCTCCTCTTTCACTTTCATCACAGCAGGCTAGGCTAGTATTAAAGCACAATATTATTTTTCTCCCAAATGTTACTAGATGTTTGGAAACCCTATTATTTAACTTATATGCAGAGTACATCATGAGAAACGCTGGACTGGAAGAAGCACAAGCTGGAATCAAGATTGCCAGGAGAAATATCAATAACCTCAGATATGCAGATGACACCACCCTTATGGCAGAAAGTGAAGAGGAACTCAAAAGCCTCTTGATGAAAGTGAAAGAGGAGAGTGAAAAAGTGGGCTTAAAGCTCAACATTCAGAAAACGAAGATCATGGCATCTGGTCCCATCACTTCATGGGAAATAGATGGGGAAACAGTGGAAACAGTGTCAGACTTTATTTTTCTGGGCTCCAAAATCACTGCAGATGGTGACTGCAGCCATGAAATTAAAAGACACTTACTCCTTGGAAGGAAAGTTATGACCAACCTAGATAGCATATTCAAAAGCAGAGACATTACTTTGCCAACAAAGGTTCGTCTAGTCAAGGCTATGGTTTTTCCTGTGGTCATGCATGGATGTGAGAGTTGGACTGTGAAGAAGGCTGAGCGCCGAAGAATTGATGCTTTTGAACTGTGGTGTTGGAGAAGACTCTTGAGAGTCCCTTGGACTGCAAGGAGATCCAACCAGTCCATTGTGAAGGAGATCAGCCCTGGGATTTCTTTGGAAGGAATGATGCTAAAGCTGAAACTCCAGTACTTTGGCCACCTCATGCGAAGAGTTGACTCATTGGAAAAGACTCTGATGCTGGGAAGGATTGGGGGCAAGAGGAAAAGGGGACAACAGAGGATGAGATGGCTGGATGGCATCACTGACTCGATGGGCGTGAGTCTGGGTGAACTCCGGTAGTTGGTGATGGACAGGGAGGCCTGGCGTGCTGCGATTCATGGGGTCGCAAGGAGTCGCACACGACTGAGTGACTGAACTGAACTGAACTGAATAGGTGTGGAGCAGATTACATAGAAAACATAACGAAGCTGGAATTCTAAATTTAATTTTTTAAAAATTGGGGTGTAAAAAAACCATATCTTTTAATATTTATTCATTGTTTCTCCTTCAAAGCACAGGTTGGAAGGAAAAAAAGCTATGGTGATAGCTTTATAGAGGTTTTTAAACCCTAAGAGTAGAGTTTTAAAGAAGCAATTTTAATTTAAATGTTATATAATAATCTACTTAATGATGCTTTTTAAAATTTCCATCCTTTTTCTTATTCCCAATTAATGGCATAAAAGTTAAATTTAGTAATGAATTTTTCTATTAAAAAAACTCAATTCATCACAGGCAGGAAAGAAAGATGATTTTCCTTCTTGTGAATCTACTTAAAAGAATGGCTTGTCATCCTAGTAATTACCCAGAGTTCATTCCTTCAGTCCTCCCCACCTTCCTTAAACCAAAACTATGCCGGGTATTGGGCTTCCCAAGTGGTGCTGCTGGTGAAAGATTGGTCGATGCAGGAGCACGGGAGACACGGGTTCGATCCCCAGGTCGGGAAGCTTCCCTGAAATAGTAAATGGCAACCCGCTCCAGTATCCTTGCCTGGAAAATCCCATAGATAGAGGAGCCTGGTGAGCTGCAGTCCACAGGGTCACAAAGAGTTGGACGCGACCGAGCATTCTGCTGCCCTGACGTTTTTTGTTTGCTTTCTAGATTTTTTTTTTTTTTTTTTATTGTGGACCATTTTAAAAGTCTTTGTTGAATTTGTTGCCATATTGGTTCTGTTTTATGTTTTGATTTTTGGGCCATGAGGCATGTGGGATCAGGAAGTCCCAGTAAATGGTTTAAAAGAAGTTTCAATTAGGAAGACATTTTGAGCAAAACAATCATTACATGGATCAAAGATGTTCAGAAAACAGAGTCTTAAATCTTCACTTTAAAGTATCTGTGGACTGAAGCTTACACTCGCGGCCCATCCGCCCAGGCCTTTCTTGAACCAGTTTGTTAGCTGTAACTTAATCAGAAATGCAGGAACCACTTTGTGAACTTCAGCAGACTCACCTGTGCAAAGCCAGCAAGCCACCTTCAGCACACCAACCTCTCCAACAGGAGACCGCCTCCACGACCTTAGAGGTCACCCGACGTCGCTCCAAATGGATCTATGGTCCACTTGCTTTTGTTATTTTTAAAGTTCGTTGAAACATGACTCGAAAAAATAGCCTTTCATTTTCTTGGCCTCGTGGTCAATTCTCCATGATGTGTTTTTTAAAAAAAGCAAGTTAACATAAAATGAGTGGCTGGTACAGAGGTCAATATTATGATTCTCCCACATTTAAAATTACTACTGGAATCTAGTAAAGCAGCAGAGGTCCATAAATGGCACCACCCTTAGCTACAAAGCACAAGCCCACAGGACTGTATTAACATGGCGATGAAACTGCCGTCCTTACCACAGTCCTCCCAGAGAACGACCTGTGACAGAAAAAGCTTCCTGACTTATCAGAACGAGCGTTGCTGCGAAACCGTGGCGTTCCGTGACAGCCGCTCTCGGCAGACGGCTCGCAGGGCGCGCAGGAGAGTCTGGGAAGGCCCGGCCCGCCCTGTCCCTTCCCCAGGGGCCGTGCAGGACCACTCTGTCCCCTCGGGTGCTGTAAATCCCAAGGAAAGCCAGCACGTAAAGCCCCATCGCCCGAGACACCGAGGAAACAGAAGCATCTCGCATGTGAAAGAGGAGAGGGAACCTCAGCCTTTTCTATCTTTCCCCTTTCGCCTAAAATGATCTATGTTCCAGAGACACAGAGAACTTAACCCGAGAAGTTTGAGGTGAAGGTGAGGAGCCCTCATCTAAAAAGTTACCCAGCCTGCGTAAACCACTTCATAGATCACGGTTCTATGATCTGCCACTGAACGGATTAGATTCATCGCAGATATAGCTTTATCTGCTCTTCATTTAAGCAGAAGAACGCGTTTCTATGGACAGCACACTCATTTATCCTGATAACTGGAATGCAGCCAGATTTTTATCAGTGTGAAAAACAAAACAAATGTAATTTTTTAATATTAAAAAACTTGGTCATTCAGTCATCTTGACAAGTTATAAAGTGTCACTTCTTCTGAGGGCAAAGTAGCACTCGCTCACCCTGCCTGCAAACACCGAGACACAAAGACTGAGAGGCATGAGCACACATTATTACACAGAATTCATCTTGCAAGAATTACAGTTATGGAGCAAAAGCATCGAGGCCAGAATATGGTTGCAACAGCTTTGCTTTTATTCTATTGATGCGTTTGCCACTCAAGTTTCTTTCATTGTCACCGTTATGTCAAACTCACAAAGGAGCGAGGGGGAAAATAAAGCTTAAATGGACCATGATTTCTCATCAAGTGCTGGACAGATGCCAAGGCCTCCCCGCTAGAACAGACATGAAGAAGGTGATTATTCTTTAAGACCAGATCCATTCATTCAGGATCTGGTCATTCATTCACAAAGGACCCCAACCTCAACTGGCCAGCAGGCAGGCGACCACCAAGCGGCCTGTCTCCGGCCACACGGAGAAAAGTGTGGCCGCTCCGGACCAGGGGAGGCGAGGGGACCTGCCCAGGCAGGCCGGCAGAGGACGGCTCTCAGGGCTGGGTGTTAAGGCATCTAAGTGTAAGACAGGGACGGGGTCACTTTTAAGGCCAGTTCAGTTCAGTTCATTTGCTCAGTCGTGTCCAACTCTTTGCTACCCCATGAATCGCAGCACGCCAGGCCTCCCTGTCCATCACCAACTCCCGGAGTTCACTCAGACTCACATCCATCGAGTCAGTGATGCCATCCAGCCATCTCATCCTCTGTCGTCCCCTTCTCCTCCTGCCCCCAATCCCTCCCAGCATCAGAGTCTTTTCCAATGAGTCAACGCTTCACATGAGGTGGCCAAAGTACTGGAGTTTCAGCTTTAGCATCATTCCCTCCAAAGAAATCCCAGGGCTGATCTCCTTCACAATGGACTGGTTGGATCTCCTTGCAGTCCAAGGGACTCTCAAGAGTCTTCTCCAACACCACAGTTCAAAAGCATCAATTCTTCAACGCTCAGCCTTCTTCACAGTCCAACTCTCACATCCATGCATGACCACAGGAAAAACCATAGCCTTGACTAGACGGACCTTTGTTGGCAAAGTAATGTCTCTGCTTTTGAATATGCTATCTAGGTTGGTCATAACTTTCCTTCCAAGGAGTAAGCGTCTTTTAATTTCATGGCTGCAGTCACCATCTGCAGTGATTTTGGAGCCCAGAAAAATAAAGTCTGACACTGTTTCCACTGTTTCCCCATCTATTTCCCATGAAGTGATGGGACCGGATGCCATGATCTTTGTTTTGTGAATGTTGAGCTTTAAGCCAACTTTTTCACTCTCCACTTTCACTTTCATCAAGAGGCTTTTGAGTTCCTCTTCACTTTCTGCCATAAGGGTGGTGTCATCTGCATATCTGAGGTTATTGATATTTCTCCTGGCAATCTTGATTCCAGCTTGTGCTTCTTCCAGTCCAGCGTTTCTCATGATGTACTCTGCATATAAGTTAAATAAGCAGGGTGACAATATACAGCCTTGACGTACTCCTTTTCCTATTTGGAACCAGTCTGTTGTTCCATGTCCAGTTCTAACTGTTGATTCCTGACCTGCATACAGATTTCTCAAGAGGCAGGTCAAGTGGTCTGGTATTCCCATCTCTTTCAGAATTTTCCACAGTTTATTGTGATCCACACAAAGGCTTTGGCATAGTCAATAAAGCAGAAATAGATGTTTTTCTGGAACTCTCTTGCTTTTTCCATGATCCAGCAGATATTGGCAATTTGATCTCTGGTTCCTCTGCCTTTTCTAAAACCAGCTTGAACATCAGGAAGTTCACAGTTCACGTAAGGCCAGTAATTCCTGGCAAACGTGTAAGAGGAAGAAGTTAGTGTGTCCACAGAGACAGTCCACGGAGTAGCGCCCGCGTTCCCCTGGTGAGCGCACCGGCCTTCTGACCCAAGACGCAGACGAGAGCATCCCAAGGGGTTCTGTGAACCCCTGATTGCTGTCTGAGATTTCCCTAATTTTAAAGACTGGAGAGCATCCCGAGGGGGTTTCCGTGAACCCCTGATTGTTGTCTGAAGGTTTCCTAATTTTAATCACAGGTGCTGGCATCCAACTTTCCCCTCTTGTTGCCGTGTGAAGCTCAGTCTCTTATAGCTCTGGCAAGTCTATCCCAGACTCTCCCACTCTGATCCACTTAACACTGGGACGATCCATTCTCACCCACAACACACAGACGTGTTCACCTCCATCGGTTTATGAGGCCAGAAACCTTTAACCCACAAAGAAGCATAAGGATATGGCTTCTCTGACTGTTTCAGTAACAAATAATAGAAAATGTGGTTTTCTTATGTAGTATATCTTCTCCTTCCAAAAATATCTAGAAACTTCTTGCCAAACATTGCACATACTCTCTGCACTAACGTTCAGGACATCTGCAAATTCTCACAGGGCTCTAGTCTTGCCCGCTATTGCACTTCATCCTGCGCTTGCTAAGTCACTCAGGCGTGTCTGACTCTTTGCTACCCCATGGACTGTAGCCCACCAGGCTCTTCTGTCCACGGGATTCTCCAGGCAAGAATACTGGAGTGGGTTGCCATTTCCTTCTCCAGGGGACCTTCCAAAGCCAGGGATCCAACCTGCATCTCTTACATCTCCTGCATTGGGAAGCCCGTACAACACACAGATCAGCCACAAGTATACAGCTGTCTGCTTTTAACTTCTCTTCCTTTCAGAGAATACCGGCCTGACCTCCAGGCACGAGGCAGACGTCTGGGATGCTGATACCCAGGAACCACCTTCAGCACCAGGCCTGGGACCCTGGTGCTCTGTCTCCAGATGCCCTCAGCCCCAGGCCCCCCTGCGCAGCCCCCGTGCAAGTGCACCCCGGTCCCCCACCAGGAAGAACTCATGGCCTCGGGACGGTAACAGACCTCAAATCTCGGAGCCCTTTGCTCGCCTTTCCCACCTCCCTCTCAGGAGATTCTGCCAGATTTAGAGCTGAAAACGTCCGTGAGCACCACAAGCCACTAAGGGCTGTGCTCCGCACCCGATCACCCTGGAGTAGTGCGACAGGCCCATCGACTTCCTGGAGAAAGGCCACCCTACCCCCACTCAAGACAGCAAAAAGCCAGACCTGCCCCTGGGACTGCTGTCCTGGCAGAGGGTGGCCCAGGCGGAGGCTGAGATCAGGTCTGTAGAAGCTGTTTCGACCTTGCACTTGAGAGGGAAGGGAAAGCACCCTGAAGCCATTGTGGAATAACTTACAGAAACACGGAATTAAACCTGAGGCTCCACGGCATCTTTAATCCCTGCCTAGTTGAAAAATCTTCCCGATACTAAACAATAGTGTAGTTGGATGGGCAGGAAAACGTGTTAAAGTTATCACTGAGGCTGCACCACTTCTTGGAAGAATTATAAATAGCAGTCCTTGTCCTATTTATCGAGTCTTTGCAAGACAGAAATATAACTCTAGAAGTAAAGCCCACACCCAGCCATCCTGCTCATCAGCCCCGGTCACAATGCTTGCAGATGCTGCAGGAGGTCAAACGTTGAGATGGAACTATGCTGCACTCGGGAAAAAGAAAAAAGCGCGAGCGGTAAATGCCTGAGTTTTCTGATGACAGTAGAATTCTATTTGCACTATGAGGGGAAATCAAGATCGCACCAGTCTTGCCAAGAGAGCCTCTGAATGGACCGGAGGCCGTGGGTGAGGTGGGGTTGTGCCCGTCTCAGCCCCGAGGGGATCTCTACCCTGACCGTTTATGGCTATGGTCTTGATGCTGGCCTCCAGAATGTCTGCACACTTGCCAGAAGCTCAAGATACTCATCAGACCCTTGCCCTAAATAACCTGAGACAGCCTATCCCCCATGGACAAATATTTCCTTTCTTCTTCAGAGTTAATTATAATTCTTGCCAGACAAACTCGAGCAACGCTGTGTCCTTCTGCCCTCATAAGTCCCCGACTCTCCCTCTTCCCCAGAATGCTCTGTGGGTTTTACCTGAATCCGTGACTCCTGAGTTTCGATTCTTAAAATCCCAAATTGATACTGGCCATTGTTTTAGAGCATCTGTCTGTGTATTTATGTATTTATGTGTATGTACCATTTTTCCATCTAAGAATGATACTGTCAAAATCAACTTTAAAAACTTCTTGAAGGCTTTGAGAAAAATAATCATTTATGTAAAGTAAATGTTCCTAAAATTCTTAGAAATATAGGAGCCGACTCAAGTGTTTTTCAAGTTCGTGTGATATGGGGTAAGTTGTCTTGGACTATTGGACTGTTCTTTATTTTTCTTGGACTATTCTTAATAATAATAAGGGCTTCCCTCATAGCTCAGTTGGTAAAGAATCTGCCTGCAATGCAGGAGACCCTGGTTCGATTCCTGGGTCAGGAAGATCCCTTAGAGAAGGACATGGCAACCCACTCCAGTATTCCTGCCTGGAGAATCCCGTGGACAGAGGAGTCTTGCAGGCTACAGTCCATAGGGTCGCAAGAGTCGGACATGACCTAGCGACTAAAGAGAGAGATTCCTAATAAGAGACTGTGAAAGCCTTGCTTTACATTTTGAATGAGCCACCTAGGAAGCCAGGATTCCACGCACTTCCGGCTGTCTTTCTCATATCGTTGATTATAAAAGAAAGCTAAGTCTTCCCAATATTGGAAGTGCTAAGTTTTTTTTTTAATCACATTATTCCCTATACTTATTTTTAAAGTCTTTTATTGTCACTTTGGTAAATAAATATTTTTCATAGTGATCTGTGAAGCTATTTAGCCAAGTGTTCAAAACTTTTTGACATTTTGCACAGCTTTCCAAAATCAAATTCCAAATGACATCTTCCTGACCTTGAGACTCAGAAATTTCCCAGAGGATCTCATAAAATCTCAAAGGATTTGGTCTCTCACTTTGTAAAAAGAGATGCTGAACTCCTTAGGTCTATTTGATATGTTAAACTGTGTTGGAAACATTCTCGAATAAAAAGTGATACTTAATCTTCCTTAGGTTATATTTATACAGATGAAAAGTTGTTTCAGAAATTATAAGAAGTCTCTAGAAATTTGTCAATATCCTTGCTTTCCATGGAATGTCCTAATACAGCGCTACTGATCATTCCAGTTGCCTTCACAGGAACAACCAAATCGCCTTCCAATTGCAAACTCTCGTCAAATCTTTAACTGTGGTCATTTTAAGCCTTTTATCATTTACAGACAGTTATTTTTTTTACTCTAGTATTTTCCCAGTTGCTCTTGTAATCAAATATAGGCCAAAGTTCTTCATCTTAAACAAAAAAGCACCATCTCTGGGACATGGGGAAGGACGGTCCTCTGGGAGCAAAGACTCCTGGTCCCTTTGCTTAAATAACTTTAAGGTCACACCATTGTGCTGGGTAAAATTCTTCAGAATGAGTGGAGAAGCTAATGGATTTGTGTAACTGCTAACTCGAGATCAAGCAGAGCAAGAATTCATTCAGTTCAGTTCAGTTCATTTGCTCATTCGTGTCCGACTCTTTGCGACCCCATGAATCGCAGCACGCCAGGCCTCCCTGTCCATCACCAACTCCCGGAGTTCACTGAGATTCACATCCATCGAGTCGGTGGTGCCATCCAGCCATCTCATCCTCTGTCGTCCCCTTCTCCTCCTGCCCCCAATCCCTCCCAGCATCAGGGTCTTTTCCAATGAGTCAACTCTTTGCATGAGGTGGCCAAAGTACTGGAGTTTCAGTTTTAGCATCAGTTCTTCCAATGAACACCCAGGACTGATCTCCTTTAGGAGGGACTGGTTGGATCTCCTTGCAGTCCAAAGGACTCTCAAAAGTCTTCTCCAGCACCACAGTTCAGAAGCATCAGTTCTTCGGCCTCAGCCTTCCTCACAGCATGGGACTAGATGAACTGATGAAGAATGGTTAGTTAAGACTTTTATGGCTTTTTTAGTAAAACTTCAGATTCTTTAACATTTGTTTTTCCAGATTTAAGGAACCACTTTCCTCTTTTCTCTTAAGCTTCCTGTTATTGTTCAACTGGTCAGTCGCATCCGACCCTTTTGTGACCCCATGGGCTCTAGCCTGCCAGAAGCCTCTGTCCATGGGATTCTCCAGGCCAGAATACAGGAGTGGGTTGCCATTTCCTTTTCCAGGGCATCTTTTCAACCCAGGAATTGAACCCGCATCTCCTGCATTTGAGCCCGCATCTCCTGCATCAGCAGGTGGATTCTTTACCACTGAGCCACCAGGGAAGCCATAAGCAACCTATAACTCAGAGCAAGTTGCTGAGTTATACCTTTCCAAACAGAACTGAATCACTTATCTTTCTCCCTGACTTCTCCAGGACTGGAAAACTCTTACTGAGTATTTTTACCTTCATGGAAATCTGGTTATTCCCATGAGTCCAATAAGAATCTGTTCTCCTAAAAGCAGGACACGGTGGGCACTTTGGTTATATAACAAAGCTTTGACTGGATGTGGTATTGGAGAACGTAGGTTGTTGTACCGACATGAAGTTTTGATTGTAACCTAAGTGCTTGACATTGAGGTTTTCATTGCCACGGCATCAGCTTCGAAGACATCCATCTCAAGTAAACGTATTACCAGCTATATGACTTAGTTACTAGCCAAACAACTGGGGAAGGGCCCAGGCTGCCCCACTCCCCAAGCTCCCCTGTTAGGAAGTCCTGGGTAAACTGGATAGCTGGCCGTTTGCGTGGCCTGCTCCTCCCATCTGTGCTCAAACTCCCATTCCTACGTTTCAAGCAACCTATAAAGAGTGTGCGCGTGAAACCCCAGCCACTCCAGCCTTGGACCCCGACGAAGGCAGAGCCCCAGGCTCGCCCATGCTCTCTTTGTACCCGTGACCTCACCGTGTGCTCCTGGCGGGCCATGTGCGGCCGTGCACCCTCCAGGGCCGGCGAGGAATCCTTTCTGGTTCGGTTCGTTTCCATAGACAGGTGCAGAGCTGAGAGCCTGGGCCTCTCTGTAGAGATCAGTCTATTCTGGGCTGTGAGTCTTCCTGGGAAAGTTTCAGACAGAAGAATGATGGGGTGCAGGAAAAGCTATTCCAAAATGTGGGACCACTCCTTATGCTGAACAACTTGAGGAGGCAGAAACGGGCAGGTCTTCTGACCTTGCCTCCACCCTCCTTCCCTGGAACCCACCCCACACCTGGAAGAAAGGAGCAGCCTCGTCTCTGCAGACAAATGTGTGCCGAGAAGAATCCCAGGATGACACGGACCTGCCGTGCAGCTCAAGGGACTTTGCTCAGTGTCATGGGAGGTGGGTGTGGGGGACAACGCACGCAAGAGTATGTGTGTCCGGCTGAGTCCCTTTGCTGTCCACCTGAAGCTATCAAAACGTTATCAGTCAGCTATAATTAACATTGTTAATCGTTATTATAATTAACATTGTTAACTGGCTATAATGCAAAATAAAAAATTTTTAATTAAAATGGATAACCAACAAGGACCTACTGTACAGCTCAGGGAACTCTGCTCGGGGTTACGGGGCAGCCTGGATGGGAGGGGAGTTTGGGGGAGAGTGGATGCCTGCGTATGTACGGTTGAGTCTCTTTGCTGTTCACCTGAAACTCACAACACTGCTAACTGGCTACACTCCAATATAAGATAAAAAGGTAAAAAAAAATCCCAACAACAGGCGCTGTTGGCAACACTTACCTCCTACTGCTTGATCAGCCGCATTCCTCCAGGACTGTCCATTCCTCATCAGAGCCAGTATGAAAACCCTCACGTCCATGCAAACATTTCCTCAGACCTTCGCTTCCTTATGAAGGTTTCCATTTCATGTAAAACATTAAATCAACGTGTATGCTTTTCTCCTGTTGGTCTGTCTTTGTTAGTGTAACTTTGAGACCCACTCAGGAACCCTAAATGGGTAGAAGAAAACTTTCTCCTCCCCTAGAAGAGCCAGTGTGTGCTCAGGCTCTCAGTCATGTCCGACTCTTTGCGACCCCATGGACTGTAGCCCACCAGGCTCCTCTGTCCATGGGATTCTCCAGGTAAGAATACTGGAGTGGGTTGCCATTTCTTACTCCAGGGGATCTTCCCAACTCGGGGATCAAGCCCAGGTCTCTTGCATCTCTTCCACTGGCAGGCAGATTACTTTCCACTGAGCCACCACTGAAAACCATACCCTGTAGTCTGAATTCACTGCATACATGTGTCTCCCAGGCATCTGTGAAAATGCAGGTTCTGACTCAGCAGATGTGAGCTGCCCCCCCAGCTCTGCATTTCCAGCAGCTTCCAGGTGAGCTGGGGAAACAGCCAGCGGGTCTGCAGGACTGAAGAAGGAGCCAGAACAGGACACAGTCCTGCGTAGAGACCCCAGCCCGCCTCCCACCTCCTTGCCAGCTACAGACCCCGAGCACGACTCTCTCCGCCCCCCAACACATGGGCAGGACCCGGCTCCTCTCCTGCCGTGATGTCACACACCCTGGGCATTCCACTGTGTCCCGGAGACCAAGGCGAGAGACGCTGAGGGGCCTTCAGGAGAGGGTCCTCCTTCTGCTGGAGGGGCATGGCGGCCACCACGGGAGTGACCCTCCTGGTCCTGCTGCTCTACTGCGGGCAGGGAGCCGAGCTGCCGCCGATCAGCGTGACCTCAGGTACAGCCTCGGCGCAGCCGTGGCCGGGAGGAAACGGGGCCCCCGGGTGAGTCCGGGGGCATGGGGTTCTCCCAGGCCCTTCCCCTGCGTGCGGCCCCAGATTTACCACTTATTCCTGGAGGATGCAGCAAGCTGCACAGCTATCCTATATTCGAAGAGTTTTTCGGATGGGAGAGTAGCATGCATTATATACTTTAACTTTTATGATCGACATTTCTAGCTTACCCAAAAGTACAGGAGTCCTGGAAAGAAACTCCATTCCCTGGTTTCAGTCGTACACATTTTGCCATCTTGTTTGGCACACACACACACTTTCGTGGTTATTGGAGTATTTTAGCATCGCCCAAAATGTCTTATGATTCCCTGCAAACGTGTCTTGCTAAGATAAGGGCATTTTTCTTTTACACACCTTCAGCGTCACTGAAGCACTAACAAAATGAAGAAAGCCCCCAAGCAGGGCCAATCCTGGCCCACGCCCAAACCTCCCCCCGGGTCTCAGAACGTGCTTTACAGGCGGCGGGTTCGAATCCCACCCAGGCAGGCCCCTCTGGGCTCCGGCCGCTGCATCCCGACCCCTGGGTCGAGGAAGGCGACAGTGGACGCCCCCGTCCTGGGATGTGATCACTGCCCGAGGAGTGCAGGGGGCGGGGTCCCCCGTGACCCGACTTTTCTGCTGGGAGACCTGAGCCCAGGCCCCCTCCCACCTTCCTCAGAGGGACGAGCCCAAGGAACGAGGCCCTGCCAGGCCCCCTGCCTGGTGCCCAGTGGACGAGCGGCCCTGGAGGTCCCCACAGGGCTCGGGCGGCTCCCGCGAGAAGGACACGGCCTCAGCCCGGCCCCAAGTGACCAGGGAGGCCCAGCCCGCTCCGGGTCTGGGCAGGAGGGCAGGGGGTTCCCTGCCTGAACTTGCCGTGAAGAAGCTGGCATTTCTAGCGATCTTTCCTCAGGACACTGAGTTTTGAGGCACCTGCAAGGAGGCATCCTCTGGGTGCCGGGGCACGGGGTCTGTGACGGGCAGCGATGGGGGCTCACCCCGCGCTGGCTCCCCCCTGCTGCTGCTTTTGTGGCTCCCCCCCCTGGCGCCCGTGGGAACGGCTCCCGCCGGGACTGACCTGAGTCTCCCGACGCAGCCCTAAGCCTGTCTGGCTCCTCGTCCCGACAGAGTGTCCATAGCAAGCCCGAGGGCAGCTCAGGGCCAGTCCCGGGCCATGGTCTCTGCTCCAGCCTTCAGCCTCAGTGGACATCGGGCTGGCTTGACCCCGAGGGCAGCTCAGGGCCGGTCCTGGGCACAGTCTCTGTTCCAGCCTCCACCCTCGGCGGACACCGGGCTGGCCTGACCCAGAGGTCAGGAAGGGGGTGGCCCTGGTCCCGGGAGGACAGAGGTCACCGTCCTGCTTTCCCCGGGTGGAGCAGAGCACACCCGCTGCGCTCCACGGCGAGCCCGCGCCAGGGGCCAGGACGCACACGTGCAAACACGGAGCAAGCAGCATCGTCCCCGCGCGGACACAGGGCACAGGGCACAGGGCACAGGGCTGGCGGACCCTGGACGACGGGAGGAGACGCAGGCGGACAGGCAGCCACACTTGACGGGCCGGGCGGGCGTCACAAGCATCAGCATCTCTCTGCACACGCGCGTGGCGGGCTTGCACAGTGGCCCCATTATAATTAGGTACAGACGCGAAATGAGAAGAATGTTTTTAACAAAGCGCTCGCAGGAGCAGCTGTGCCCATCCGTGATGGCTCGCTAACGTCGCCTCTGAAGAGGACTGTACGTTTGTTTGCGGCGCTGACGGGGGTCGCGCACTGGGAAGCGATTGTCGTCACGGCGCAGACCTTTCTGTGCAGTTTCCCTGCATTGTTCTGAGCCCGCGTGTGCGCAGATGAGCGATTGCTATGCAGATTGTCCATCATTAAAACCATTTCAAAATCAGCGTCATCATTGGTTTAGTGCTGGAACTTGAATGCCTGCAGACACCACCTGAGCGCTCTGTGTGAAGCAACGGGAAGCTGGCCTGGCCCGGGGTCCGGGGGCGGCCGTCTGCTTTATGGTCTCCTTGGGGTCCCCAGGGTCCTGGGGGCGGCCGTCTGGTCTCCCAGGGTCCTGGGGGCGGCCATCTGCTCTCTGGTCCACCCAGGGGTCCTGTGGGTGGTCGTCTGCTCTCTCATCTCTCCGGAGTCCTGGGGGGCAGCTGTCTGCTGTCTGATGTCCTTGGGGTCCCTGGGGTCCTGGGGAAGCGACTGTCTGCTCTCTGGTCTCCTGGGAGTCCTGGGGGCGACCGTCTGCTCTCTGGTCCCCCAGGGCTGAAAGAAGGGGCTGATCTTGACCTTGAGTGGAGGACATGGACCCTGACACCAGCTCTGAGAAGAGTGGGAGGCGCCCTGGGGGTGCAGTGGGGACCGGTGCTCAGGGTCTCTGCACCCTGCCCAGCCCCGCCTGGCAGATTCAGGTCAGCAAGGCCGGGAAGGTGGAGCCAGGGATCCAGGGCCCCATGGAGGACTGGCTTCCAGAGGCCAGCCCCCGGGGACTGAGCCCCCCCTGGGATCACTGTTTACAGACGAGGAGCCACAGGGGCC
This sequence comes from Bubalus kerabau, assembly GCF_029407905.1. NCBI lineage: Eukaryota > Metazoa > Chordata > Mammalia > Artiodactyla > Bovidae > Bubalus > Bubalus kerabau. The sequence continues at coordinate 89,429,367 of NC_073635.1, read as the reverse complement.
GGACTCGCAGATCCCCAAGCAGAGGGCCAGAGGGCAGGCAGCCGTGCCCGTCTCCCTTCCTCCACGTCACGTCCTCAGCCCCAGACAGGCTTTCGGCTGGACACGTCATCGGGGAGGAGAGTGTGGTTTTCACAGAAGGACGTGTGTGCCCCTTCTTACCCTCCCCGAGGGCAGTGCCAGTGAGCCTGCCCAGGAGCAGGGTTGGTTCCCAGAGCAGGGCCACCCTTCATCACCCTCCAACCTCCTTCCAGACGAGCCCTGAGCCCCCAGATCCTGTGCAGGGCTTCCTCCCCTCGAGCAGGCTGGTGGGCCCACAGAACCAAACCTACTTGGAGAGAAGTTGGTGCCAGTTCGAGGAACACTGTTAACCTACTGGGGTCTTTATTTCCCCCCAGCTTCAGCCACTGAAACGCCAGCAAATCTAAGTAATCTGGATGCTGATATGGCCTCAATATTCGGTAAGGAAACTCCTCCTCCCAAACACGGCCGTGTCTGGGAGGGGCGGGGGGCTGAGGCCGTTGCCCAGACACCCTGGTGCAAGCCGCACAGGCGGGGAGGTGGCCGGGTCTGAGGCCCCGCCAGACGGGAGTGGTGACGGGGACGCCGCTGAGCGGGGCTGCAGCTTAGACCTGGGGCTGCGGTCACGTGCCCGCTTGGGGAGGACCCTGCTCCGCCAGGTCAGGGAGCGGCTGTGACTCACGCTGTCCTGGAGGGTCTGACGGTGCCGCTGCGAGTGTCTGGTCTCCGGGACCGTCGCGGGGACGGCGGTCAGCGTCCTGCAGGTGTGACGTCCAGAAGCCACCGGCTGCCCTGCGGGCACTCACACGGGGGTCAGCGTGCTCGCTGTGTGATGCAGGTCTGGTTGTTGTCCGTTTGCACGTTCAACATCTCATTTCTCTAAAGGGAAAGTTTAAAGTAGAAAATACACGAGGTTTAAAAGCACAGGCGTTTCTCGCCTTGCACGTCTGTTGGGCTCATCGCTACCTGGGATTTTTTCCAGAGACAATTGTGTGTATGACGCCCGCAACTGTGGACGTTTCTGTGTGTCTCCACGTGAGCTGGAACTGGGGGCCCAGCCGGCCTCCTTGCTGGGACCAAGGGGCTCCTGGGATGTGGGATTTTCTTGCTAAAACAGGAAAAGCAGGGCAAGCCGGGGCGGGCTGGTCACCCCGCTGGGCGGGAGTCAGCACAGACCCAGCGCGTGGACAGGCTGGTCGGCTTGGCCGCAGGGTTTGAACCTGGGGCTCAGCATTGACATGTGTTCACATAGCCCCCACCCGGCCCCTGACTGTGTCAACCGTGTCCTACACGCACGGCTTCATTTGAACCTCAAACAAATCCTGATGAGGTAAGCGCAGACCCCTCGTATAGACGAGGAAGCCCAAGGCCCAAGAAACATCAGAGGACGTCCAGTGAGCGCAGAGCCAGGTGTGGTCCAGGGCTGCCCGACACCAAGTCCAGGGCCCGTGTTAGATGCTCCCTGGGCGGGCGCAGGGATGCACAGGCAGAAAGTAGGCCGCCTTGGGTAGAAATCAGGAAAGACGCTCGCGCCTGCCTGCCTCCCAGGGCGCAGATCACAGAGGCGGGGTGTCTCAGAGGGGACAGAGCGGCCCCTGGGGCAGAAGGAGAATCATGACCAGGCAGGGTCAGGTTTCCAGCATCTTATCTCCAGCAAGCGTGTCCAGGTACCCGGATGAGCTCAGGTTTCCAGAAATTACTTAGGAGGCAGTGGTCTCCCCACGCCTGAACAAGGTTTTTAGAAACCAAATCCGTCTCCCCATGTCCTTGGGTCCCTGTGTCCAGTCCTGCTCTCACCGACTACTTAGGGCCGTGCGGAGCAGAAGAGTGTAACATGCGTCCTTGTGTGCTTTTCCCAAGATGAAATTCTAGTCCAGGAGATGATGGAGCCAAACAGATCATCATTTTTTGAAGCACAAAAACCACTACCAACATTACCAACAATAACAACTTCAACAACATTAACAACAACTCCGACAAAGAAAAAAAGCAAGTATACATTTTTCGAGCCTTAATTGCCTGTATTCCTGGAGGTCTGTGGTGTGTATGCACAGTCCCATCTTGGCAGCATCTTTGAGATCAGCTACTCCTGGGGCAAAAGCAGATGGAGATGTGAAGGACACAGTAGTCCCATATTTTCTGTAATCTTCCCGAGGCAGGAAGGTCAAACCGACGGGCAGAGATAAGCTCCAGTATCTGGGTGGTCTCCAGGGGCACTGCAGGAGAGGCCTGGTGCTTGGGGTGCATGTGGGGTTTAGCCGCTGCAGGACCCCAGGATGCATGCAGGCCGGAGCTTCCGACTACCCCGCGAGTGTGACGCTCCCCTAAGCCTCCTGAGAGCAGGGGCGGGGACTTGACCCCAGCCGACAGGAGACAAAACTAGGGACTGAATGGACTGGCCCCCGGCCACAGAGCTGGTAGCGAACAAAACAGCGTGCTTTTTCCAAGTGCAGCTTTGTTGTTGTTCAGTCGCTCAGTCGTGTCCGACTCTTTGCGACCCCATAGAATGCAGCACTGAAGCCAGGCTTCCCTGTCCTTCCCCATCTCCCAGAGTTTGCAGCTTAGCATAGTCCAAACACACAGAAAAGGGAAATAGCACCCTGAGGTCCAAACAGAACACATGGTTAACCCGCAAAGACGGTGAGAGCCGTGTGTCTGAAATCTACAACAGAGCACGGAATGCGTTCGGCAGCAGGAAGGTCAGCGTTTTCTTGAAATTCTGCATCCAGACGTCAATGCCACTTCCTGGGATTACCTCTCAGAACATCCGCCAAACGGCTGGGTTCACAGAGGTCAGAGAATGCCCGCCTGTGCATGTTGGCTCACTGGAGCACGTTGTCAGGAGAAGCTGGAAAGGGTGTTAGCGTCCCCGCCTCAGGTTCCGAAGCGCAGAGTGGGTCAGAGCATCCCTGCATTCATGCCTTCCCTCATTTTTTTTTCCATGCCCCTCATCAAAGAAGCCCGTATTAAAATGAATTATCAGGCCAGCACTAATAAGAAGGTGCAACATGAAAGTCAGCTCTCTGCCAAGAAGGACGACAAACTCTTCTTTAACGGTAAAAGCACCCCGGCAGGCCCCGCCCAAGCTCAGCCACGGTGGGAGGACTGGAGGCTGCAGACAGAGATGTCTCCTTCCTGGGACGAACAGCCTGGTCAGAGAGTGAGGCCACTGCCCCGGGTCGGGTCAGGCAGGTCCCTGCCTCGTGGGGACTGGGGTGCCCCAGCCCCGCCTCCTGCCTGTGGGTCTGAGGAGCGCACAGTCCTGCTGTCCTGCAGGCAGGTGGCCGCCCCAGCAGGGGAGGGCCCCACCCCCTGTCCCCTGCTCGCGCAATTCCACTGCGGTCACTGCTCCTTCCCCGGGGCAGGTGGGGCGGAGAGAGCCCAGTGTCCCTGGGGGGAGTCCCCAGGAAATGGGATGAAGAGCAGTGAGCTGGGGCTCCGAGGCTGCAGAGTCAGCGTCCTTCGGGGTCACAGAGGAGGCCAAGCACAAAAAAGGAGGCACCACACAGCTCCTGAGGCTCCCTGTGCACCCGATCTGAGCCCTGGAAGCGAGACCAGGCTCCGTGGGACGGGAGCTGAGTCAAATACTCACTCCCGGGCCCCATTGAGCTTCCCTGCCGCAGGGCCAGGAACTCAGGTTTCAGTCTGTCCCCAGTCTCCAGTCTCTCCTGGGATCCAGCCTCTGGGTTTGGAAGCTGGAGCAGTAACCGGAGTCCGGTCCCTTCTAAGACCTCTGGGCGCAGCCCACTCCTTGACTGTGCAAATCTCCTGGTGGTTATGAGATAAATAAAGCTGGACGTCTTCTTGCGGGCCCAAGGTAGGAGAGGTTATGGGGCGAGTCTGTGCTGAAAGGTCTGAGCACGAGCTGGACTGGCCTTGGGGCACAGGCTCCCTGCGTCCCGCCCATCGCAGTCACTGAAGAGGAGAGAATGGGCTGACTGTCCCTAGACGTCCCTGGAGGGGCTGCCGGGGGTCAGAGGTGAGGCAGAAAGGAACGGGTAGGGCGCGCCCGCTGTCCGAGCAGGCACTGGCTCACCGGGGTCCTCAGAGGGACCGTGAGATCCCCCAGCCAGCTGCGTGGAAAACGGACGCAAGGGGGCCACACGCCCCGCCGTGTTTGTCCCGGGCCACCCCTCCGTCTTGAGACTGACCTGAGGCCTGGCGGGGCATCCACGGGCGGCTCCCTGAGCGGCTGGCACCGCGGTAGATTCCCGGGGGCCCTGGGGCTTCAGGGCCCACGGATCCGTTAATGGAAGTGTGTTGCTCCTGACAGCCGCGTGTGAGTGAGAGAAAGCAGAGGTGAGTCACGAGTTTGGGGCAGGGTGGGTGGGTGAGGGCAGGCCTGGAAGGGGACCCAGGGACGAACAGATGCTCACCTGCCGTCTGGGGGCCGGGAGAGATGGGGAGTGTGGTGTGGTGGGCCGGGAAAGGCCCCCAGGCAAAGAAGCTGCTCGCCTCTGTCCTGAGATGACCACCCCGCCCCGTGAAACCAGAGCCCAGGATGCCACTGGGGGTGGCCATGAGACCAAGGCTCAGGGCGCAGAGACCCCACCTCTGGGGCAGCTGCCTTTGCGGTATGTCCCGGGAGCAGGGACCGGCGGTGGCCCACGGGTGCGTCTGGGCCCCCAGTTTCTTGACCAGTGGCCACTGTCCGTGAGAGTCAAGGCTGAGGGTGACCTGGAGCAAAGGTGGCGACCCATACAGGAGGCAGGCGAGTGTGGCACGTGGAAGGAGCCCAGACCCCAGCTCCCCCGCTCTCGTCAGCCGAATTCCAGCGGGCGCCGCCGCCAGCAGAGCCGCCAGACACGGCGAGGGTGCTTCTGACGCTGGCCTCGTCCGCCCCCTCACGTTAGCAGGCTGGGTGCCTGGACCGCAGCTGTGCTCGGAGAAGTCCACGGGGAACTGGCGTCAGGGCAGGACGTGAGACGCTGCAGGGAGGGCACAGACGGTTTGCGCGAGGAAACCAAAGCCTTAGTGTGGTCACCTAGGAGCATGAAGGGACAGCTCCGAGAAGGGCAGGGCGGCCTCGGGCAGTGGCACTTGGGTGCAGACAGGGTCTCCCAGGCTCGGGAGGAGCCTCCTGGCTGGAGCAGGAACAGAAGGAAGTTGTGAGTGGGGCAGAGGACTGGCGCCTTCAGCAGCGACCACGACAGTGCCTCTGAACAGAGACATGTCCTCGCCACGTGCTCTTGGCCACGGGCAGGCCGTGTCCAGCTATTTATAAACGGAAGTGGGTTGCCGCAGTAACCCTGAGTGTGCGTGCACACGCAGCGGCGTGTCTGGGAAACAATACCTCGGGCCAAACGAGGACGGTGCAAGCGTTTAGTCCAGTCTCCTTTGTGAGACTTATGCAAAACAAACTTGCAGCAGCAACACAGACAGCTTCCCGTCCGCCTTCCATGGCACTGCCCACTGTGGACGGCTCACGCAACCCGAACACGACCGCAAAAACCAGGGCGGCGCTGCTGAGGCATCGCGGTCAGGTGACCTACAGACCCACGTCCAAGTTGGCCGGTCATCTTACCAATTTTTTTTTTTTTCCTGGCTCCAGGATCCATCCAGGATTCCACATTGTATGTATCTCTCAGGTCACTTTTAGTCTCTTCCAACCTAGGAAGTTTCCTGATCTGTCCTTCACAGCCTTGAAGACAGCACAGGCTAGTTCTTTCATAGAATCTCTTTCCATTTGAGTTTGTCTCACATTTTCCCATGACTAAATTCAGGTTATGCGTTTGGGGCAAAACTGTGAAAGACGTGATGCAAATATATCTCTTTGTCAGGGAAGTTTACTTCACTGCTGGTTTAAGGTGATGGATATCTGATTTCTCCGTAATCAGGTTAAAAGTTTTTGCATGTGTAATTACTACCTTGTGGGGAGATACTTTCAGATTCTGAAAATATCTTTCTTTCTTTCTCATCCTATTTTCACCTCCTGATCTAGCACCCTTGCAAAAATAACCGCTGTTTTTGTTGTCTACTCTCAACTCTTTGAGGCCCCGTGGACTGCAGCACACCAGGCTTCCCTGTCCTTCACCATCTCCCAGAGACATCCATCCTCTGTCGTCCCCTCCTCCTCCTGCCCTCAATCTTTCCCAGCATCAGGGTCTTTTCCAATGAATTGGCACTTCGCATCAGGTGGCCAAAGTACTGGAGTTTCAGCTTCAGCATCAGTCCTTCCAATGAATATTCAGGACTGATTTCTTTTAGGACTGACTGGTTGGATCTCCTTGCAGTGCAAGGGACTCTCAAGAGTCTTCTCCAACACCACAGTTCAAAAGCATCGGTTCTTCGGCGCTCAGCCTTTTTACGGTCCAACTCTCACATCCATACACGACTATTGGAAAAACCATAGCTTTGACAGTTTGGACCCATGTCGGCAAAGTGGTGTCTCTGCTTTTTAATACACTGGCTAGGTGTGTCGTAACTTTCCTTCCAAGGAGCAAGCGTCTTTTAATTCCATGGCTGCAGTCACCATCTGCGATGATTTTGGAGCCCAAGAAAATAGTGTCTGTCGTTGTTCCCATTGTCTCCCCATCTATTTGCCAAAAGGTCAGTTCCTGTTTCCGACGTTCCTTCCGCACGGATTGGCTAGGATTCTACTGTAAGGAAGGACGCTCTTTCTCCTCCCTTTATTCACTGTTTATCCCATTGCGTGTTTACATCTCCATGAACTTACTAACCGCTGATGCCGATAGCGGGCAATAAGCCATGAATGTTTACTTCCTCAGGCTCTCAGACTTGGTTCCCAAGAGCTCGGGCATGCTGTCCTCCCTTGGGAGCACCTTCTAGCTTTCTGGGGACACAAGAAGCCTCAGGCTGCTCCCTCACTTGCCCTGGCCCCACCCCAGGACCTCACACGTCTCCAAGGAGCCCTGATTCCTCGTCCCGGAGGATGGTGTTTGGACGTGTTCCCCGCTCCTGACCCGTCATCGTTTCCAGGCCCTCCCCGCAGACAGGGCTGGGAAGATTTGGGTGTGCAGATCCGTCTGTTCTACACTTCCCTGTTCAGATGTCAGACTCCATGAGTTCAGACTAACCCCACCTGAACTTCGGGCTCACCTGAGCCTCCTCCCCCCCCCCTTTTTTTTTTTTTGCCCTTATAATTTTTTTTTAATTTTTTTAACACCAAAAACATTTTATATTGGAGTATAGCCAATGAATAAGGTTGTGGTAGTTTGAGGTGGACAGCAAAGGGACTCAGCCATGCATAGACATGTATCTATTCTGCCCCAAACTCCCATTCAAACTGCCACATAACATTGAGCAGAGTTCCCTGTGCTATACAAGAGGTGTTTGCTGGTTATCCATTTTAAATAGAGCAGTGTGTACATGACTTTCCCAAAGCCCCTAACTACCCCTTCCCTCCAGTCCTCCTCTCCTCTTCACTGAGAGAAACCCGACTCCCAGACGCCACTAGGGCGGATCCCCTGACCCAGTTCTGGAATCCCAAGAAACAGGTGAGACTTCCTAATGGATACCCACCCCTGCGGAAAACAGAGCTGCTGCCAGACCAGAGTCATGTCCAGCCTCTCGTTCTCAGCCTTGCCGTGTACAGTGGCGTCCTACTCGCCAAAGTTCCTTATTAGTTCTTTCCTTCCCACACCCTTCTATGCATGCCTGCTCTGTGTGTACCAAGTCACTTCAGTCTTGTCTGACTCTTTGCGACCCCATGGACTGTAGCCCACCGGGCTCCTCTGTCCCTGGGATTCTCCAGGCAAGAATACTGGAGTGGGTTGCCACACCCTTCTCCAGGGGATCCTCCCAACCCAGGAATCTAACCCACGTCTCTTGTATCTCCTGCATTAGCAGGCACGTTCTTTACCACCTGGGATGCCCTCTCTTCCATGGGGCTCTCTTACTCATCTGTAATTCCATTTGGGGCTTAGATTCCATTCTGGGTCCCTCCCCATCATGGCTGATTTTACAGATTTATTTTGGAGCGTGTGAAACGTGTTGTTTAGTTGCTAAGTTGTGTCTGACTCTTTTGTGACCCTATGGACTGTAGCCCACCAGGCTCTGTCCATGGGATTTCCCAGGAAAGAATCCTGAAGTGGTTGCCATTTCCTTCTCCAGATCTTCCTGACCCAGGGATGGAACCTGCATCTCCTGCATTGGCAGGCAGGTTCTTTTCCACTGAGCCACCTAGGAAGCCTTTGTGTGAAACATGACCCTGGCTCTAATAGAAAACATCAAGCACCAGGAGTCTAACCCTCAATCCTCAAACACATTCCCACCCGCTTCTTTCCACCTGCTCCTTCTTGCCTCCTGCTGCAACCAGCCTCACCACTTTCTGGCTTGTCCTTTCTGCATTTTCTTCGACACAAAGGAACAAGTGCACGCAAATGCTCCTTTTCTGGGTACAAGATTATTCTGTTTATTGTTTTACATCTTTTTTTTCCAATTGAAATACAGTTGACATACAATATCATGTTAGTTTCAAGTGTGCTACATAGTGGCTTGACATTTGCATATGTTATGAAATGATCGTTAAGATAAGTCTATTAACCATCTGTCCCTAAACAGGTATTACAGTATTATTATGCACATTCCTTATGCTGTTTATTACAGCCCCGAGGCTTAATTATGTTATAACTGGATGTGTGCACTTCTCAATCCCCTTCAACTATTTTGCCAGCTCCCCTCTCCTCTGGCAATCCCTCCCTCGCTCTCTGTATCGATGAGTCCGTCTTCATTTTGCTATGTTTGCTTTGTTTTTTTTTAGGTTCGACATGTAAATGAGATCATACAATATTTATCTTTTCTCCGTCTGACTTATTTCACTTAGCATAATACCGTTATAGTGCCTGTCTTCTTATCCAGTGTGTATTAAGCCACTTTATTAGCTATGATCATGTAAGTTTTCTCATCACCTCTTCTTTCTCACATGAAAGCTAGCACCCGGGAGACATTTCACACTTTCCCTTCTTTTAACCCAGCAGCATACGCTGTAACGCACTCTATGTCCATTTGTAGGAAGCGTCCTCACTGTTTATCTTTTTTACAGCTGCATAGTTATCCACCGGTGGACACAATGTAGATGATTCAACCACCCTTCTATGCATGGGCATTCAGCTTCTTTCCAACATTTTGCAAACAATGCTGAGATGGATAACTGATGCACACGTATTTTCATATTGTCAGGAGGCGTCCTTCAGGGTAGATAGCAACTGTGAAATTAAATCACATTGTGCATCAAATCTTGATCACTGTGCTTACTTTTTTCTACAGATGAGGACAAAGAAATACTTTATCAGATTAAAAGCCTAGCGGCTCTGGAAAGAATCATTGAAAATCTCCGGAAATCTTTAGGTAAAGGGAACCAGGGGGTCACCATGGCCATAGATGAGTGTGGAGGATGGGTCCTTGAGCTGGGGCTGTCCCCCTGGTGAGACGGGAGGTACCTCATCCACTGCAGGGACCCGCGTGAGCCATGAGCAGCTCTGGACAAGCAGGTGACTCTATCCTGAGGGGACCCTGTGAGCCCCACTCACAAGTCCACAGTCCAGGAGTCACGGGGCCACCAGCAGGCTCCCCGCACTTCTTGGCTGAACTGAGCAAGGCCGAGCGGCTTTTCCAGAAGTGTTGGGGAGGAGGGCTTCACACACCCCCGTGTCCCTGTGTCCAGGCCCAGGGAGGTCCCACCCCCACCCCACCCCCAGGCAGACACGGCCCTCTCCGCAGGCGCCTCCCCCTGGGGGCCGGCCTCCCGCCCCTCCTGGGCTGCAGCGTCCTCACTGCTGAAGTCGCCCACGCCGTCCCCCTCCGCTTCTGCCTCCGGCCCCACGCTTGTCCCTGGAACTCTCCAGAACACCTCCGAGCCTCTCCCAGGCCGGCCTCGCGACCTCCTTTCCTCTCTGAGTCAGACCTGGCCGCCACGCTGAAGGTTCCAAGCAACTCCTGCAGCATCACACACGCCGTGCACCCGCGCGCATTCAACCTCATCTCACGTGGACCGAGCACGTGCCCCGCGCCAGGCGCTGGGCTCAGATCCCGGGATTTATCTGCCCCCTACCCTGCCCCCCACCCCCACACACAGAACGGCTTCCCGGTGGCTCAGCGGTAAGAATCAACCTGCAAAGCAGGAGACGCAGGAGACGTGGGTTCCATCCGAGTCGGAAAGATCCCCTGGAGGAGGGCATGGCCACTCACTCCAGTATTCTTGCCTGGGAAATGTCATGAACAGAGGAGCCGGGTGGGCTACAGTCCATAGGGCCACGAAGAGTCAGACATGCCCGGAGCCACTGAGCTCACGCACGCACGCACGCATGTGCACGCACGCACGCATGTGCACGCACACGCACAGCCCCACCGGGAACTGCTGGGTGGTGACGCGTCCCATCGCTGCTCTTTCAGGCCCCGCTGTCCTCTGGCAGCGAGATTGCCGTCCTGTCCTTGGCTCAGAGCCCATGAGATGGGGTCTAGGCTCAGCACTGGGACCTCCCAGGGGTTCAGGGTGAAGCAGGGCCTTCCGCCTTGGACTTTGGGGGCCAGAGCGGTCCCGAGGCTCCTCCTGGACCTCGGCCGAGGCCTCCTGTTCCCCCAAAGTTGCCGGTTCTCTATCCCCTCCTCGTTCTCTGACAACCTCCCCTAAATCCACCTTCCCTGCTTTCCCTCCAAGCAAACATGCCCCATAGTAGTCCGGGGCTCTGACCCGCATCTCTGACACCCTCTGAGGCCAACACGGTTGATGCCCAGCCCAGCACCAGAAACTCGGAAGGCAGGGCGGCCTCTGTCCCCTCTGCCCCCCACCCAGTTCCTCTGGGGAAACAGCTGGACACTGCCTCTCTCTGAGGGCCAGGGCCAGCTACCAGCCCTCAGGGCTCGGCTGCAGCTAAGAATGCAGGATTTGAAACTCCCTGACCTGGGTAATATTGAATAGGAAGCTGGAATGTTAGGGCCGTGAATCAAGGCAAATTGGAAGTGGTCTAACAGGAGATGACAAGAGTCAACGTCGACATTCTAGGAATCAGTGAACTAAGATGGACTGGAAGTGAAGTGAAGTCGTTCAGTCGTGGCCGACTCTTTGCGACCCCATGGACTGTAGCCTAGCAGGCTCCTCTGTCCATGGGATTCTCCAGGCAAGAGTACTGGAGTGGGTGGCCATTTCCTTCTCCAAAGATGGACTGGAATGGGTGAATTTAACTCAGATGACCATTATATCTACTACTGTGAGCAGGAATCCCTTAGAAGAAATGGAGTAGCCATCATGGTCAACAAAAGAGTATGAAATGCAGTACTTGGATGCAGTCTCAAAAATGACAGAATGATCTCTGTTCGTTTCCAAGGCAAACCATTCAATATCATGGAATCCAAGTCTATGCCCCGACCAGTAACTCTGAAGAAGCTGAAGTTGAACACTTCTATGAAGACCTATAAGACCTTCTAGAACTAACACCCAAAAAAGATGTCCTTTTCATTATAGGGGACTGGAATGCAAAAGTAGGAAGTCAAGAAACACCTGGAGTAACAGGCAAATTTGGCCTTGGAATACAGAATGAAGCAGGGCAAAGGCTAATAGAATTCTGCCAAGAGAAGGCACTGCTCATAGCAAACACCCTCTTCCAACAACACAAGAGAAGACTCTACACATGGACATCACCAGACGGTCAACACCGAAATCAGATTGATTATATTCTTTGCAGCCAAAGATGGAGAAGCTCTATACAGTCGGCAAACACAAGACTGGGAGCTGACTGTGGCTCAGATCATGAACTCCTTCCTTATTGCCAAATTCAGACTGAAATTAAAGAAAGTGGAGAAAACCACTACATCAGCTATGACCTAAGTAAAATCCCTTACAATCATACAGGGGAAGTGAGAAAGAGATTTAAGGGACTAGATCTGACAGACAGAGTGCCTGATGAACTATGGAATGAGGTTCGTGACATTGTACAGGAGGCAGTGATCAAGACCATCCCCAAGAAAAAGAAATGCAAAAAATCAAAATGGCTGTCTGAGGAGGCCTTACAAATAGCTGTGAATAGAAGGGAAGTGAAAAGCAAAGGAGAAAAGGAAAGATATACCCATTTGAATGCAGAGTTCCAAAGAATAGCAAAGAGATAAGAAAGCCTTCCTCAGTGATCAATGCAAAGAAATAGAGGAAAACAATAGAATAGGAAAGGCTAGAGATCTCTTCAAGATAAATAGAGATACCAAGGGAACATTTCATGCAAAGATGGGTTTGATAAAGGACAAAAACGGTAGGGACCTAACAGAAGCAGAAGATATTAAGAGGTGGCAAGAATACACAGAAGAACTGTACAAAAAAGATCTTCATGACCCAGATAATCACGACAGTGTGGTCACTCACCTAGAGCCAGACATCCTGGAATGTGAAGTCAAGGGGGCCTTAGAAAGCATCACTACGAACAAAGCTAGTGGAGGTGATGGAATTCCAGTTGAGCTATTCCAAATCCTGAAAGATGATGCTGTGAAAGTGCTGCACTCAATATGCCAGCAAATTTGGAAAACTCAGCAGTGGCCATAGGACTGGAAAAGATCAGTTTTCATTCCAGTCCCAAAGAAAGACAATGCCAAAGAATGCTCAAACTACCGCACAATTGCACTCATCTCACACGCTAGTAAACCAATGCTTAAAATCTTCCAAGCCAGACTTCAGCAATACATGAACCGTGAACTTCCAGATGTTCAAGCTGGATTTAGACAAGGCAGAGGAACCAGAGATCAAATTGCCAACATCCGCTGGATCATTGAAAAAGCAAGAGAGTTCCAGAAAAACATCTTTTTCTGCTTTATTGACTATGCCAAAGCCTTTGACTGTGTGGATCACAACAAACTGTGGAAAATACTGAAAGAGATGGGAATACCAGACCACCTGACCTGTCTCTTGAGAAACCTGTATGCAGGTCAGGAATCAACAGTTAGAACTGGACATGGAACAAGAGACTGGCTCCAAATAGGAAAGGGAGTACGTCAAGGCTGTATATTGTCACCCTGCTTATTTAACTTATATGCAGAGTACATCATGAGAAACGCTGGGCTGGAGGAAGCACACGCTGGAATCAAGATTGCCGGGAGAAATATCAATAACCTCAGATATGCAGATGACACCACCCTTATGGCAGAAAGTGAAGAGGAACTAACGAGCCTCTTGATGAAAGTGAAAGAGGAGAGTGAAAAAGTTGGCTTAAAGCTCAACATTCAGAAAACGAAGATCATGGCATCCAGTCCCATCACTTCATGGCAAATAGATGGGGATCAGTGGAAACAGTGGCCAACTTTTCTTTTTCTGGGCTCCAGAATCACTGCAGATGGTGATTGCAGCCATGAAATTAAAAGACACTTACTCCTTGGAAGGAAAGTTATGACCAACCTAGACAGCATATTAAAAAGCAGAGACATTACTTTGCCAACAAAGGTCCGTCTAATCAAGACTATGGTTTTTCCAGTGGTCATGTATGGATGTGAGAGTTGGACTATAAAGAAAGCTGAGCGCCAAAGAATTGATGCTTTTGAACTGTGATGAGAAGACTCTTGAGAGTCCCTTGGATTGCAAGGAGATCCAAACAGTTCATCCTAAAGGAGATCAGGCCTGGGTGTTCACTGGAAGGACCAATGCTAAAGCTGAAACTCCAATACTTTGGCCACCTGATGCGAAGAGCTGACTCATTGGAAAAGATGCTGATGCTCAGAAAGATTGAGGGCAGGAGAAGAAGGGGACAACAGAGGATAAGATGGTTGGATGGTATCACTGACTCAATGGACATGGGTTTGGGTGGACTCCAGGAGTTGGTGATGGACAGGGAGGCCTGGCATGCTGCGGTTCATGGGGTCGCAAAGAGTTGAACATGACTGAGCGACTGAACTGAACTGAACTGACCTTGGTCGAATCCCCTTTGGGCTCCCAGTGAGTTGCGTGACCTTGGGCAAGGGCCAGCACACACGAAGGCTCAGCATCTTCATCTCTCCTGGGTGCAGCTCTCGGGACTTGTCCTCCGAGTGGGGTCCTCAGGGCAGCTGTCTCCTTCTGGGGCAGGGGGCCGAGTGGGGTGATGCTGGCTGAGCATTTCGCCCAGGGTCTGACACGTACCCGCACAACTGGACCGGTGGGAGGGCCACAGTGCTGGCGACCCCAGGAAGGCGTTTGTCCTGGGTCAGGGACCACAGGCGAGGGGACCCAGCACTGCCCTGCCCCCGCAGCCCTCTGCCCCATCAATGAACCCGGAGCCCCATCTCTCAGCCCGGGCTCTCCTGGGTGAGTGAGCCAAAGGGGCAGGTCTGAAATGCAGGCTCACAGGAACACCTAGAATGTCTCAAAAAAATCTCCTCTTTCCAAACAGGGAGTTCGCTCATGAAAAGAAGAAAGAAGTATAAACATTTGTTCAGGGGAGGCAAATACCGCGAGCGGAGAGCCTAGACTGAGAACCCAGGACCGCTCGAGGGACTGCCCACTCACCCCCACCACTAGGAAGACAGACAGAGAAGAGTTACTAACCATTCTGTATAAAGAAGAACCGTATTATTCAAGGAGTGCCAAATAAAATGAACCTATTTAAATATTAAGTTAGAGGCAATGTGGTTCTTTTCCCTTAAACAAAAAAAGGAATGAAAATCTAATTGAGCCTGAAAAATAGGAATGTCCAAAGCTGCTACTGCCTACCAGGAGGAGCTTTGGAAAAAAACGTAACCTCAGAGACTGTGCCACCGTCAGGCTTCTCCAGAGGAGCAGAACCTACAAGACGGGAGTAGAAAGTAGAAAGATCGGAAAATAATCAAGAGGCTTTAGATCATGTGATCATGGAGTCTGACAAGTCCCAAGAGCTGCACCCAGGAGAGACGATGGTGTGGTTTCAGTCTGAGTCTGAAGCCCGACAGCCTGGAGACCCAGGAAGAGCCAATGTTTCAGTTCAAGTCCAAAGGCAGGAAAAGGCTGGTATCTCGGTTGGAAGGCCATCTGGCGGGAGGAGTTCCCTCTTACTCTGGGGAGGGTCAGATTTCTGTTGTATTTGGGCCTTCAGCTGCTCAGAGCAAGCCCTCCCACATCAGGGAGGGGGGCAATCTGCTTGACTCAGTCCACTGATCTAAATGTGAACTTCATCCAGAAACAACCTCACAGAAACACCAGAATAATGTTTGACCAAGTATCTGGGCACCCCATGGCCCAGTCAAGCTGGCACATGAAATTAACGTCCACGTCTGTCCATGAATGCCAGAACCTACGAAGTCCTGACAACCAGCCCTTCCATGCCCCGCTCCTGCCCAGCATCATGCAAGGGGCACAGCCAGGGGTGCAGTGTGTGCAGACAGGCAGAGTACACTTCATGGCCTCGTGAAGGATCAGAAAACACACTCTGGGTTTCTGTGATGACGAACCCACGTTCCAGGGAGCCGTGTGGTTTGACCCTCATGGAGGGCGGTGCTGACATCACACCTCCCCGTGGCCAGCTGGTTCACAGGCACGTCCAACCCGAAGGGCGCCTAACTGTTTTGAATCTGGTCCCTGAGTGAAACCAAGATCCCTACTGAGAGGAAAGCTTTCAGGTCTCCAGGAATGACCCAACTCCACGTAATTTTCACTGCACTGGAGCTCTGCTTCCTCAGAATGAAGGCGGCTGTGGCCCAGTGCTCGCGCGTGCTCCAGGAGCCGGCCCACCCTCAAGGCGGTAAGTCTTGGCAGCTCAGTGCTTTAGCTGCAGAGCTCTTGGCCCACCAGTATTTTCTGGGAGACTGAGATTTTTTTCTCAGCAACTGCCAACACGTCTTCAGTGGTTTCTTGTCCAAACTGATTTTGGTTGTGGACAAGATCAGCACACTGAAGTGAGCTGGCTGGAAAGTGAGATTGCCCCACTGCTCCAGAAAGGCAGGTTTGGGAAAAGCTCATGAATCTTGTCTCAAAAACAGCCATAGAGAGAGAACTTCTGCTCCAAGGTGCAGACTTGGCAGCAGATCGATGTTGGTTCTAAAACATCAGTTTCAAAGGCAGCTGGAGACAGGATCATTGATGCTTTCGAACTGTGGTGCTGGAGAAGAGTCTTGAGAGTCCCATGGACAGTGAGGAGCTCAAACCAGTTAATCCTAAGGGAAATCAGCCCTGAATATTCTTTGTAAGAACTGGTGCTGAAGCTGAGGCTCCATACTTTGGTTACCTTATACGAAGAGCCAACTCACTGGAAAAGACCCTGATGCTGGGAAAGACTGAGGGCAGGAGCAGATGGGGGCAACACAGGATGAGTTGTTTGGATGGCCTCACCGACTCAATGGACATGAGTTTGAGCAAACTCCAGGAGATGACAAAGGACAGGGAGGCCTGGCATTCTGCAGCCCATGGGGTCACAGAGCCAGACATGACTTAGCAACTGAACAACAACAGAGATAGGATCAAACTAAAGCATCTTATTTGTAATTTGCTGGCTGTGCACTCTTCTCAGACAGACAAGACCCTTACCCCTCTTTCCCAGATGTCATCAAGATGACTGTAAAATGGAGTACTGGGGGACTGGAGTCAGAGAACGAGGTCTTAATCCAACCCTGAGTTCCCAGACAAGGAAGCTGAGGCAGAGAGAGGTCCCAAGACTCGCTGGTCACCAAGTAAGTCAGAGGCCAAGCAGCAAGCAAAGAGCTCTGATGTCCAGCCTCTCTGGTTTCCACGGCCCTATTCTGCAGCCCCCTGACAACAAATGGACATTTCACAGTCATTATCTCTGCTTTTATTTCCTACTTGACTCCTGTATTAGGGTGCTCAGACTGCCATCACAGCATCGGATGACGGGTGGCTTACACAGCAGCAGCGTGCTGCCTCGCAGCCTGGCGTCTGGAAGTCCAAGATCGGCGCAGTGCTGGGTCCTCCTGAGGCTGCTCTCTGGCCCGCAGACGGCCGTCTTCTCCCTATGTCCTCCCACGGTCTTTCCTCCGTACGTGTCCAAACCTCTTCTTGGGGGAAACCTGTTAGAATGGATTAGAGCCCACCCAAATAATAAGCCCGCCTTTAAGACCCCATCTTCAAATACAGTCACATTCTGAGTTCCTGGGCGTGACGGCTTCAGCACGTGAACTTCGAGGGGACACAACTCTGCCCAGAACTCCTCGTTTGTGGAGTATCCTGCGGTTTTGCACTGTCTACACGCACATAGGACCATCCGGCCCTCATCACAGGGTCTGGGAGGGAGAAGTCACCCGGACTCAGAGACACTGAGTGACCTTCTCATTGTCACAGCATCAAACGGCCCGTGGTGGACCCCATACCGCAGCCGGCCTGCTAATCCAGAGGCCAGGGTCTTCTCACTAAATGTTAGGAAACCGCGCCCATCACTGCTTGCCCATCAGGACGTTATTGGTGTAATCAGTTTGCTTAGCACTGCTGCCCAGGTAGGCAAGATATTACAAAGCCCCTTTCCTGACCTTCTGCAGATTAAACCGAAGTTTGACCTCGACCTTCCCCTGATCCACCTCTGAACCTTTGTTGTCTCTGTCATTTGGTCTCTAAGTCACATTCAGCTTTCTGTGACCCGTGGACTGCAGTATACCAGGCTTCCCTGTCCTTCACTGTCTCCCAAAGTTTGTTCAAACTCATGTCCATCGAGTCAGTGATGCCATCCAAGCATCTCATCCTCTGCCACCCTCTTCTCCTGCACTCAATCTTTCCCAGCATCAGGGTCTTTTCCAATGAGTCTGCTTTTTGCATCAAGTGGCCAAAGTATTGGAGCTTCGGCTTCAGCATCAATCCTGAACCTTATAACATCTCTCAGTACAGCAGTTTTAGGATCCTGCAAGTGCCATGATTTATTTTTTATTTATTTATTTATTTTTTGCCATGATTTAATATTTTGACCACACAAAGCTGTTCCCAATTGAAGTGACAACATCCACAAGCTGAGACAGAACATTGGGTGCCCGGCACAGAGCTGAGCTCCCGTTCCCTGGAGATCTGCTCTCCAACGGCATAAATACACTCAACACTACAGAGTTGTACACTTAGGGTTAAGATGGTAAATTCAATGCTATGGTTTTTCTAACACAATTAAAAAAAAAAGAATACCTTAAAGTGTATAGCCACAGCTACACTGTGAAGAAAATGAAAAGAGAGTCCATAGAATAAGAGGAATTTTTGTGATCATATATCTGATAAGAGACATGTATCTAAAACATAAAAAGATCTATCTGTTGCTCACTCAGTCACTTAGTCGTGTCCGACTCTTTGCAACCCCGTGGACTGCAGCACGCCAGGCCTCCCTGTCCATCACCAGCTCCCAGAGCTTCTTCAGACTCACGTCCATCGAGTCGGTGCTGCCGTCCATCCATCTCATCCCTTCTCCTCCTGCCTTCAGTCTTTCCCAGCATCAGGGTCTTTTCCAATGAGTTGGCTCCTCGTATCAGGTGAGCAAAGTACTGGAGTTTCAGCTTTAGCATCAGTCCTTCCAATGAACACCCAGGACTGATCTCCTTTAGGATGGACTGGTTGGCTCTCCTTTCAGTCCAAGGGACTCTCAAGAGTCTTCTCCAACACCACAGTTCAAAAGCATCGATTCTTTGGTGCTCAGCTTTCTTTAGGGTCCAACCCTCACATCCATACATGATCACTGGAAAAACCGCAGCCTTGACTAGACGGACCTTTGTTGGCAAAGTAACATCTTTGCTTTATAGCATGCTGCTTTTTAGATCTATTTGTGGGGAGGGATAAATTGGGAGATTGGGATTGACATACATATGCTACCATATTTAAAACAGATAACCAACAAAGACTTACTTACGGCACGAGAAACTCTGCTCAATATTCTGTGATAACCTAAGTGGGAAAATAATTTTAAAAAGAATGGATGCATGTATATGTACAACTGAATCACTTTGCTGTACACCTGAAGCTAACACAGCATTGCTAATCAGCTATGCTCCAATATAAGATAAAGATTAAAAAATAAATAAAAGATCTATTACAACTCAATAGTAGAAAGATAAATAGCCTGATAAAAATGGACAAAAGCTCTGAACACACAGTTTTCCAAAGAAAACAGGCCTTCAGTCAAGCCTCATACTCAATCAGAGGGATCCCTAGACTTCCCTCCGTAGGGAAAAACCTCAACTAGTCATGCTGATTTATTGTTAGACGATGTATTAGCTTCCAGCTTGCCAGAGCTGACCCACAGACACAATATACAGGGTACATATATGTAATTTAAAATTTTCCACTAGCCACACTAAAAATCAATAAAAATAAACCGAGAAACCAACTTGAATAATGTTTTTTATTTAACCTAATGTAACCAAAATATTTCCGCCGACAATGCGGGACACCTGGGTTTGATCCCTGTTGGGAAGATCCCCTGGAGGAGAGCATGATAACCCACTCCAGTACTCTTGCCTGAAGAATCCCCACAGACAGAGGAGCCTGGCGGGCTACATTCCCGGGGCTCGAGAGGAGTCGGACACGACTGAGCGACTAAGCACAGCGCAGCACAGCACATCCAAAATATTATAAATTTGACATATACTCAATGTTAAAAATTACTGGTGAGGTATTTCATATTCTTCTATTCTTACTAAGTTTTTACAGCACACACTTTACCCTTCAGCACATCTCAGTTGGAACATTCAGTTTCCCCTGGGAACACCTGGTCTGTATTTAGATTTCAGAATAAGAAAGAAAAGAAAAGAATGTAAGCCGCTCAATTGTGTCCGACTCTTTGCGACCCCATGGACTGTAGCCTACCAGGGTCCTCCATCCATGGGATTCTCCAGGCAAGAGTACTAGAGTGGGTTGCCATTTCCTTCTCCAGGGGATCATTTCAGAATACTTACAGTCAAAAGAGAAGCCACTCATCCCCAAGTCATTTTTAGGTTGTTTAAAAATATTTAACATTTTTTCCAATCACAGAATCAAGTTTAAGATTTTCAGTTCAGTTCACTTCAGTCGCTCAGTCGTATCCAACTCTTTTCGACCCCATGAACCACAGCACCAGGCCTCCCTGTCCATCACCAACTCCTGGAGTCCACCCAAACCCATGTCCATTGAGTCAGTGATGCCATCCAACCATCTCATCCTCTGTTGTCCTCTTCTCCTCCTGCCTTCCATCTTTCCCAGCATCAGGGTCTTTTCCAGTGAGTCAGTTCTTCACATCAGGTGGCCAAAGTGTTGGAGTTTCAGCTTTAGCATCGCTTCTTCCAGTGAACACCCAGGCCTGATCTCGTTTAGGATGGACTGGTTGGATCTCCTTGCAGTCCGAGGGACTCTCAAGAGTCTTCTCCAATACCACAGTTCAAAAGCATCAATTCTTCGGCACTCAGCTTTCTTTATAGTCCAACTCTCACATCCATACACGACTAGTGGAAAAACCATAGCCTTGACTAGATGGACCTTTGTTGGCAAAGTAATGTCTCTGCTTTTTAATATGCTATCTAGATTGGTCATAACTTTCCTTCAAAGGAGTGTCTTTTAATTTCATGGCTGCAATCACCATCTGCAGTGATTCTGGAGCCCAGAAAAACAAAGTCAACCACTGTTTCCACTATTTCCCCATCTATTTGCCATGAAGTGATGGGACCGGATGCCATGATCTTCGTTTTCTGAATGTTGAGCTTGAAGCCAACTTTTTCACTCTCCTCTTGCACTTTCCTCAAGAGGCTCTTTAGTTCTTGACTTTCTGCCATAAGGTTGGTGTCATCTGCATATCTTCTGAATTTAAGATTTTAAATTCAAATTTAAGTAAGTTAAGATTAAGTACCGTTGAACATTTTCAAGTGTGCCATTTGGATCTTAGGTTCAATGAAAAGGTACTGGTGGGCAGTTCTGTTAGATTTGCACATTGAGAAGATCCTGTGTCTGCCCGACAGGAAAAGTGAAGAGGCCGTCAGGCTGGTTTAAGTGAGAGATTGTAGATAAAGAGGCGGGTGGGGCGAGGGAGCGGAGAAGGACCTGGGCCCCTAACCCTAACCCGGGGGCAGGGCCAGCAGGACCTGGGCAGGGACGGGAGCGGGAGGGGAAAGTGCTGCCCCCAGCGCTGGGTGTGAGCCAAGGCAGAGGCATGGGGGTCCTCTGGGAAGAGAGGCAGAGAACCCAACCGGGGGTGGGGGGTGGGGGGTGCGGTGAGTAGGGGCACTGCGCGTGGGGTGACCCAGGCATTTCAGCTGCGGTGAAGTAGGGATGCCTGGCAGATAGCCAAATGCAGCTGGAAATTGGATTTAAATCCCAACAGAGGTCAGGGTTGGAGAGGTGAATTTAGGAACCATCAAAAGGTCTTCCGGGGTGGCTCAGTGGTAAAGAATCTGCCAGCAATGCAGGAGACCCCGGTTCAACCCCTGGGTCAGGAAGATCCCCTGGAGGAGGGAATGACCACCCACTCCTGTATCCTTGCCTGGAGAATTCCATGGACAGAGGAGCCTCGCAGGCTACAGTCCACAGGGTGGCAAAGAGCTGGACATGACTGAGCCACTAACACTTTCACTTCAGAAGGGCATGGGGCGCGATGGCAGCGCCCAGGAAGAGAGCAGGGAGAGGGGCCGCCGACCCAGGACCCAGGCCTGGGCTCCCTGGACATCTGGAGGTGCGACAGGAGAGCTGGGGAGCCTCTGAAGCCAGGAGATCAGGGCCAACCCACAGAGCGTCCGCGGAGGAAGATTAGGACGGAGGGCTGATCACGGGCTTGGCAACAAGGTCTGTGCTGAGCTCGAGCTGTTACAGACGTGGGAGGGGGAGGCATGCCGGGGGCTAACACCCGGCTGGAGCGCGCTGCAGAGGGCACACAAGGCTTTCTTGACGTTAGACCAGGTTTGCAGTAGCTGAGAAGGTACACGTGGTGAAGCGCTGTTCTCCCAAGGCAGAGCAGCCCGGCTGGTGACACTGAGCTGGCTCCCCTGTGGACCGTGTTGACCCAGGTAGCAGGGCTGGAGAAACGCTGACCACTTATTAGATATTTACACTTCCTGTCAGTGAACTGCATGCTCACGTCCTCTGTCTGCTTCCTTTCGCTGTTCATCTTTCTCTTGTGGACTCTGTGTATGCCGAATACCAACAATTTGTTGAATGACTTGCAAACTCTTTCCTCCTGTCTGCTGCTTACCTTTCACTTTGTTTCTGGTGACTTTTGTCAAAATGAAGGCATCGATTATAATATAGTCGTGTGTGTCCTTTTTTTGTGGGTTGCTCGGTGAGTCTCGTTAAGGAATCTTTCACCACTCTAATGCCTTCACTGCTCTAATGCCTTCACCGCTCTAACGCCGTAGGGATGGCTGCTGTCTCCTTGTGACCCATTTTCACTTTTGTTTCCACATTTCTAGTCCACACGGACTAGATTTTGAGTGTGGCATAACTCAAAATGCCCTCCTCTCGCCCTGGTCCACGGAGGCAGGCAGGGTCACATGAGTGACGGTGGCGACAGCCGCTGGTCCCCGACCCTTCTTGGGAGAGCAGCAAGCCCTCGCCAGTGTCTGAGAACCTTTGGCAAGCGCCACTCACAGTGAGAGCCCAAGAGGAAGGGGCCACCCTGTACCGGGCATGAAGGAGTCAGGGAAGGGCAGCGTCCAGGAGGGGCCGTCTCCCAAGGGCTGGCAGTCCCGGGAGCAGCTGGCTCACATTCTAAGTGGTGCCCGAGTCTGACAACAAGTGCCCTGGGTGCCTTGTCACTGTGACTCAGTCTTCAAGACAAACAACACACCTCACAGCAACAGCTCCTGCCAGGGACGCTTTGTAGCTGAAATTTTTATAAACTGTTGGTGGCCAGGGTGTTGGGGGGTGGGGTGGATAATAAAGAGGCTTTGGAGAACAGTGAGTAGCCTAGAGCTTCTCCATCTAAACCCCTCCACACCCACAACCTCTCTGACCCTGACCGGGACCCTTCTGCAGAACCAGCATAATAATATTGATCTTCTTTAATGAATGAGGAGATTATGCCAACAGGCTGAGAAACACTCCTGCAACCCAGTGTGAAGTGTCAGCTGCTCGGTCACGTCCGTGGACGGTCGCCCACCAGGCTCTAATGTCTATGGAATTTTCCGGGCAAGAATACTGGAGTGGGTTGGCATTCCCTTCTCCAGGGGAATGTCCCCAACCCAGGGATCAAACCCAGGTCTCCTGCATTGCAGGCAGATTCTTTACCATTTGAGCCGCCAGGGAAGCCCAGGGAGATTTCTTCAACCTGAGTTAGGGGAGACGGGGCAGGGCTGGAGGCCGGCCACAGCTCCCTGAGCCGCCGCTGCTCGGTCTGCCCTGCCTGTCTCCAGCCGCCTCCCGCACCCCCAGCCCCACGCGGCCAGGAAGGGGTGCAGGGCTCCGGCAGAGTGGCAGGACAGTGGTGTCCACGCGTTTGCCTTCCAGGTAGAGACACCTGGAGATGAAGAGACAGGAGCTTTTCTCTCCCACCTCGCCTCCAGGGCAAGAATGCTTTTACCGTGACAGCCTCCCTCCAGTTATTTCGTCCGAGGGCTAGGATCCCACTCTCCTCGGTAACAGAGACTCCCAGGCTGGCTGCGTGCTCTTGTTTCGGGAACATTCTTAAAGAACACATTCAGGGGTGGGCGTGTCAGGATGGGCGAGGATGACACGACAGACACCAGGTGCCCGTGGCTGGTCTAGCCCACAGCTGTCAGCAGCCTCTGCCCAAGGGCTCTGCCCACAGGGTGGCCTCCCAGGGAGTTCCGGGCCACTCAGCCAGCCCCCCCCCTCCCCACCCCGGGGATGGCCAGCACATTTAATAATACCTGTGGCTCACTGGGGCTCTGCTCTCCCGCGAGAGCGTTGGGAAATGGAGGAATCGGCTGAAACGTTTGAACAGACTGTGCGGTTGGCAAGTTAAAGGTCAAGGAGTTGGGAGGGGCCTGTGGGCACTCTCGGCGGCGAGTGGGGCCCTGCCCCCGAGCAGCCCGACCCAGCCGCCCATCTCTGGGCGCCGGCCCGCCAGCCCGCTGTTCCTCTTTCCTTCAGCAAACCTTCACCCTCCGTCCCCCACGGTTCTGCTTTCGCGTTCTGCTTCTAGGGGAGCACAGACCTTCTGTTTCTATTTCACTGCAAGGGGACTTGTGCTAATCACTTTTCTAAAAAGATTTAAGGAAAACAGGACAATCGGCAAGATTCCAGAACCTTCGTGATGTTTATAGCGGAGATCCCTGGCCCAGGGCAAGGCTCTGTTTCTGAAAACAAGCAGCCATCCGTCAAATCTGAGTCTCAGCCTGCACTTCATGGAGCTCGCCCGGCGGCCGGCCCTTGGGAGACGGCCCCTCCTGGACACTGCCCTTCCCTGACCCCTTCATCCCCAGTGCAGGGTGGCCCCTTCCTCTTAGCGTCCCAAAGCACAGCACAGAGCAGCCTGTCACCGCGAGTGGCACTTGCCAAACTCGGGGAGTCTGTTCTGAGGTATAAGGAACGGGGCGCCCACCCATGGTGTAAGAACAAGACCTCTGAACTGGGGGAGAGGCCTGCCTTCCCGGATCCCACAGCGCTGGCACCTGGACCCGGACACCCAGAGCTGCAGGAAACACATCTCTGCTGTCTGAGCCAGGCAGATAGATGCAGCAGTTCTGATGGCAGCCCGGGTGGCCCGAGACTCTCAAGGCCAAGTTCACGCAGACTTGCCGTCTCCACGGGCGGACCTGGCAGCGTGGTGGGAGGAGGAGGGGCGAGGAGAAGGGGCCACAGGGAGAACAGAACAGTACGGGCTCTGGTCCCGCTCTTAGGCCTCGGTGAAGGTGCCACTGCAGAGGGCCCTCCCGCCCCCCCAAACCCCCCTCCCAAGCCAGCTGCACCCCCTCTGGGTCCCCCGTCTGCACCCCAACCCTCCCTTACTCAGCACAGCAGAGTCCTCGAGGACTGACACTTTCAGGAACCACAGAGGCTCTGTGTGTGGTGGACAGTGCCTCCCACCTCCTCTCCAGCCTCATCTCCCGTGATGCCTCATCCACTGGGTCCAGTTCCCAGGGTGACCACAGCCCCCAAAAGAGGCTCGCCACTGTCCACTAAGGCCGTGGACCCCTCTGTGCATCTCTCACGGGAACTTTCTTCCTCCAAGCCCGGCCTACGTGAGCAGTTTCTCACACACACAAACCCCTTTAGGAAAACACAATGCCAATCCTAAAGGCAGGGCTGGGTTTGGCTTTGTTTCTAATACATATACTGAGTTTTGAATCTTCCTCTTTTCCATCACATCTTCAAATACCCAATTGTGCTTACATTAAAGAAAAAAATTATTTCAAACTGTTAAAGAAGACATTATTCAAAGACACTTGTTAAAGTGTAGAAAGGCGGACTTAATTCAATGGGAGCCTTCAAGTGGGTACAGGGACCACCACAATGGGACTGGGGAGACCTCGCTTTTTTCTTGCAGTCCAGAAGGATTGGACTGAACTCTGAATACATCAAGGGTAATCGGGGACTCAGGCTAAGGAGCAGGGAGGGTGTCAGTGGATCGGGAATTACTCAGAGGTCAATTAAATGTCCAGGGTTCTGGCTAAACTGACCTAACAGGATTTTTGCTGAAGGCAGGCCAGGGCGAGCAGATATCACCAGGGTTGGGGGGAGGATGAAGAACCCAGTTAGATATAGATGGTTATCAGAGATGGGGGAGTCTAGCCAAACCAACTTAGCAGGATTCTCGCTAAAATCGGACAATGCAGAGACAAACAAGTCCACAAGTCCAAAAGCTGAGGCCTTGCTGAAATTTAGGGGAGCCTGAGTAGAGTTTGGTCAAGGAGAGAACCCTTGTCATTTATTTACAGTTACTTTGTCAAATTAAAACAAAGGATCTGAGTTATGAATATACTTTTCTCCTCCTAGGACATTTTAAAAACAACAGCCCTAAAGAAAATCTGTAATTAGTACTAACTGTAAGAGTTGGGCAAAACCTGGGAACAAACCACTGGACTATTGGCTTTAGCAGGACTCCCAAGACCGGCCCTTATCTTTGTCACATCCACAGCCACCTTGTGGCCTGTCTTAGGCGGTCATCATCTTTGGGCCTGCTTTGGGACAGCTACTTAAACGTGTGTGTGCGCTTAGTGGCTCAGTCGTGTAGGACTACTTGCAATCCCCTGGTTCAATGATAAAGAATCTGCCTGCAGAGCAGGAGACCTGGGTTCGATCACTGGGTTGGGAAGACCCCCTGGAGAAGGAAATGGCTATCCACTCCAGTATTCTTGCTTGGGAAATTCCATGGACAGAGGAGACTGGTGGGCTACAGGCCATGGGGTCACAGAGTCAGACAAGACTGAGCGGGAACGCAGGTTAAGAGAGGTTGCGCTCAGTCGCTCAGTCGTGTCCGACTCTTTGCGATTCCATTGACTGTAGCCCACCAGGCTCCTCTGTCCATGGAATTTCCCAGGCAAGAATACTGGAGTGGGTTGCCATTCCCTTCTCCATAATAGATGTTGCTGCTGCTAAGTCACTTCAGTCGTGTCCGACTCTGTGCGACCCCATAGACAGGAGCCCACCAGGCTTCGCTGTCCCTGGGATTCTCCAGGCAAGAACACTGGAGTGGGTTGCCACTTCCTTCTCCAATGCATGAAAGTGAAAAGTGAAAGTGAAGTCGCTCAGTCGTGTCCGACTCTGTGCCACCCCGTGGACTGCAGCCTACCAGGCTCCTCCGTCCATGGGATTTTCCAGGCAAGAGTACTGGAGTGGGGTGCCATTGCCTTCTCCGTATAATAGACGTTACTCCTTGATAAATGAAATGATTGATGATTTTCACATATTACTCATAATGAGAAAAAAAATCTTCAAAATCCTGTGATCTCGACCACAGAGAGAGCATTTGGTATTTCCTTGCGTGCTGCGGGGTTTCTCAGCGTTTTCGCCCTGGGTTCTCGGAAGCGTGCGGCCCACCTGAGAAGCAGGACCCAGAGTGCGGGAACCGCTCTCGGGGCCCCACGGACGCACCACCTGTTTCACTGCGAGAATTACAGCCGCGCAGCCGTAGCCTCAGGGGCTGTGCCCGCACCCCAAACCTGCGGCCCCGGGAAATTTTCATTAAGGGGGTCAAGACACCGTCAGCCCTGAGGTCTGGACAGGAGACGCAAGCCAGAGACGCACCCGCCCGCAGGGACCGGGAGGGGCCTAGCCCCGCCCCGCCCCGCCCCGCCCCGCCCCGCCCCAGGGATCCTGGCTCCACCCCCGACGCTTCGGGCCCCGCCCTCCAGCCCGGCGCCGCAGGCCACGCCCCCGTCCCCGCCTCGCCCCGTCCCTGTGCGCTCTCGGCTCGGCAGCAGGCGGGACGCAGCGGCCGTGCTGCTTTCGCTCCTTTGTGCTCGGACGGCGGCGGTGTTCTCTCGGGTCTTCCGTGAGGCGTCTTCTCTGCTCGCCAGTCCGCGCTCTTCCGTGACGGACCATGTCGGCGGTGGGAGCGGGCGCGGGTGTGGAGGCGGGCTTCTCCAGCGAGGAGCTGCTGTCGCTCCGCTTCCCGCTGCACCGCGCCTGCCGCGACGGGGACCTGGCCGCGCTCTGCTCGCTGCTGCAGCAGACGCCGCGCGCCCATCTGGCCGCCGAGGACTCCTTCTACGGCTGGACGCCGGTGCACTGGGCCGCACACTTCGGCAAGGTGGGCGCGGGCCCTTTAAGGCGCCATATTCCGCGGCTTTGCTGCGGGGGCCGAGGAGAAGGGGTCGGGGGCTGAGGCTCGGGGGTCGCGGGGCGTATCGGGGACGGGGGCAGAACCGGGGGGGCCGCGGCGGCGCCGCGAGGGTCCCGGGCGTTTGGTCGGCGGCGCGGGGGGCGACCGTGGCCCCGAGGGGCGCGCGGGGCGCGCCGGCGGAAACGGGCCCGGCGTGCGCGGCGCATGTGCAGCGGCGCAAGTTTCGGACGCGGGCTGCCGCTCCGAGGCGCCGCCCAGGCGGCGAGGTTCGTCCGCAGCCGGCGGGGCTGAGGGCCGGGCCGCCCTTGGTGGAGACGCGGCGCGCGAAGTGGCGCGGCGGCGCGAGCGTCTCCGAGGGGAGGCTCTCGGAGCGGAACTTCAACGCGCGGAGCCTCTGCCGGGCCTCCTCGCGCCCGGGGGGGAGCCGCCCTCAGGTCCCGAGGCGGGGCCGCCACCCGAGGGCCGAGTTGGAGGGTTTCGGGGTCAGGCGGCCGCGGCGCTCGACGCTTCTGGGGGGCTCCGGGCCGCGTGTTGCCCGTGTTGGTGTGGTCCGCGGCGCGTCGGTTACCTCGGGACTGGGCGGAGCGGATCGGTGTAGTTGCTCGGTCGTGTCCGCCTCTTGCGACCCCGTGGACTGGGCCTGTCAGGCTCCTCTGTCCATGGGCTTCTGCGGGCGAGGGTGCCGGCGCCGCTGCAGACCTGACGAGAGGCGCCGGCGTGCCCCGTCCGCGCGGTCCTTGGGTGGCCGAGGAGTGCTCGTCCAGGGGCGTCCTCCAGGCTTCTCAGAAGCGGCCGCAACGACTTGCTTGTACCGGCTGCGGTCACAGCCCAGCGAGAACTTTTGGGAAGCAGCTTCCCGGCCCCCAGGAAAACGAAGCCGGGTTTATCTCAGTGAGAGAAGTGAGAGGGAGTCACGACGGCGGGGCGAGGAGGGTAGTCGTCCGGGGCCTTGAGATTCCCCCGACACCCCGCGTGCCCCGGGGAAATCAGTGTCAATAAACAAGAACAAAAGCGCCTTCCGGCGCGTCTCCCTGCAGCCTGGAATGTGGATTTCCCCAGCCGGTCAATTAGCCCGGGAGCCATCTCCCTGCTGAGCGCGTCTTGCTTCATTTTTACGTTAAACTAGGTAATTCTCAAAGCATTGGTTCTCGGCATCTTTGGGGGGCGGGGGGAGGGCAAGAGACACCCTGGTAACGGGCTTCCCAGGTGGTCCAAGGATAAGGAACTCGCCTGCCAATGCAGGAGACGGTTCCGTCCCGGGTTGAGAAGATCCCCTGCCGAAGGAAATGGCAACTCCCTCCAGTATTATAGTCTGGAAGATCCCGTGGACAGAGGAGCCTGGTGGGCCACGGCCCATGGCGTCCCAAAGGGTCGGACATGACTTAGGGACTAAACAGTACCGCCACCACCCTTGTAATAGCCAAGGCAGGTTTTGGGGGGAAAGGTTCCCCTATTGATTCCGATCCTCCCTACCCTGCTTGAGAAGGACACAGCATGGCAATCCCAAACATTCTGTAGGCTCCTTACAAAGGGCTATTTAGAAATATTGACCAAGGCACAGGTACTTCCCTATCTTTAGGAATTAAAAATAGCCATAACTGGAAGATGGCTATGATGATGGAAGTGGTGGATTTCATGCATGTGTATTTGGTAATAAAAATGAAACCAGCTGAATTCAGCAAGTCTCTACTTGTACAGAACATGAGTAGTAACCTGGACACCAAGTAGTAGATAGCCCTCAGAGACCAAAAGTTGTAACTGGAGCCTTTTATTTTAGTGCCTTTGGTTGTCTTTACTCTCACTGTAGGGTCTTCGATGCAGAAGGGGCCGTGAGAAAAGGCTGTTAGGGCAAAAGTTAGGCCAGGACTCCTGACAGAGTTCTCAGCCCTGCCTCCCCGCACCCTGCCAGCAGCTTCCCTCCTTTGGTGTACACTCAGGCCTTCACTGTTCTCTGCCTGTGCAAGAGCCAGCTGACCATTTAGCATGCTGTGAACGACTCTCAGGGCATTGCAGGTGGCTCAGTGGTAAAGAACCACCTACCCCACCCCTCCCGCCAATGCAGGAGACTCGGGTTCCATCCCTGGGTCGGGAATTCTCTCTGGAGAAGAAAGTGGCAGCCCATTCCAGTATTCTTGCCTGGGGAATCCCCATGGGCAGAGGAGCCTGGCGGGCTATAGTCCGTGGAGTTGCAGAAGAGTCAGATGCAACGAGCATGCACCGAGCCCTCATTGTTCTCCACCTGTGTGAGAGCCAGCTGAGCGCTTAGCGTGTTGTGAACTACTCTCAGCCCTCAATCTGTGTTCCTAGAAATGTGCCAACTGTGCACTAATTACCTAACCGTTTTATGAGGCTTGTTCTCGCCCAGAGGACTAAACCAGACATCATTTAAAAACTCTGATTACACCTCGTTTTTACAAGGTGTCCTATTGAACAGTATCTTTCCAGAATTCCAAACCTGGTTTCCTTCATCAAACCGCGGTTAACAAATTTAAGTCCGGGGACCTCTCAGTTCATACTAAGATTAACCACTTTCGGCATATCAA
Source organism: Bubalus kerabau (assembly GCF_029407905.1). Lineage (NCBI taxonomy): Eukaryota > Metazoa > Chordata > Mammalia > Artiodactyla > Bovidae > Bubalus > Bubalus kerabau. The sequence continues at coordinate 89,399,303 of NC_073635.1, read as the reverse complement.
GCGGTTTTTATCCTTGTTTCATTTTTGTTGCTTTGAGACCTGCTCATCTTGTCGCTATTATTGGCCTTCATTTTTCACTCAGTACATTAGTAAAAGCAATATATAAAAATATACCAAAATAGTACCCCTTTTTCAGCCTTTACTCTCAGATTCAGGTTTCTTGAAGACAAATCCTATTTTAAATCTGTACCACCAACTGTGAGTTCACCCTCACAAAACCGGCGATGGCAGCGCTCTGCCCTTTGCCGGGCAACAGTGGCATTGCTGAAAGAGGGTAAGAGACACGGCGTGAGACCCAGGGGTGGCCGTTTGTTCCTTGCCTGAGGTCTGTCCTCTGGAGAATTGCTGGCGGTGAGCAATTTTTTTTCCCCACTGAGTCTGCATGGTGTTTGGGGAGGATAAACAGGCGATCGTCCTCGATCTGAGGACGCGCTGGGTGGAACAGTGGGAGTCTCTGAGGACAGCAGACCTTCCCTCACAGTGCTGGGCGCAGCGTAGGCACTTGCTGAATCCTTGAGTGTGATGGCTCTTTCTCCAGAGGCCAGTGTGGTACTGGTGTCCGGCTGCAGTCTCGTTCTGACTCCCGCCCGTCTGTCTGTCTGAGTCGCGTGCCTGGGCACAGCTCACCTGTGCTGCTCAGCCAGTTTTTTCCTTGATGGGGGGAGGGGTTCTGTACAGACTGACGAGATGAAGTGCTGCCCTCTCGCCTGCTCGGCGCTGTCTTCTCCCTGAGATCTAGCGCTGGGCCTGAGTGCGGCCTGTGCAGGACGCAGAAAATCCAACCAATCACTCTTAACTGTTCATAAGTTTTTAGAATAGTTGGTGAAAGTGGCAAAGCTTAGTTCTCATCAAAATCCTGGAATATACAATCTAGTCTCTTCTGATTTGAGCTTTTTTAAAGATTGAAGTATAGTTGATTTACGTTATATTGGTTTTGTTAGTTGTAGAAAAAACATGTAAACTTGTATTGTGTCCATCATTTTGAGTTCCTATTCCTGTGTACCAGCTTTTTTACAAGAAAGAGGAAAAATGTGTTTTTAAATAAGCCTTTTAAATTTTGTGATACTGGGAAGGCACGACTTACTTTGTTAAACAGAAAAAAGTTTAGCAAAACACCACTCGTCTCCACCATAGAGTTTAGATTGAGCAGTGTTACTAGTATACTGACTTGTGTGCCTCTTTCATCCCCTCTTCTCCAAGTTGGAATGCTTGATACAGTTGGTGAGAGCGGGGGCCACCCTGGATGTCTCCACCACCCGTTACGCACAGACCCCAGCCCACATTGCCGCTTTTGGGGGACACCCTCAGTGCCTCGTCTGGTTGATCCAAGCAGGAGCCAACATTAACAAACCGGTAAGGGAGTGCCTGTGATTGACATGGTTTGTTTTTGTTTTCTTCTTCCAGCTGTAATTACATGGTGTTGAGTTTTAAATTGAGGCCTTAATTAGAGTGTAAGATCTTTACCTGTGGGCTAACTGGAACTTAAGTTTATTAAACTATTTGTGGATAATTGGCCTTCACGGAGCAATGCTTTCTGCTCAGAGTGCTTTCACCTGTTGTGTGACTCGCTGCGATCCGAAGCGAGCTGCCCAAGGTCACAGCTGGTGACGGAAGGAGTCTGGTCGTGAGCCTAGGTTTCCTGGCTCCCCTGCTCACAGCTGCCTTAGCTTCATCCCCGATGGTTGTGAGAACACACCTGTTCAGCAGAAGAGAGGCTGTGAAGTCATCTACAGTTGTCTGGTTGCGATAGCTTCGGCAGGCACGTGAGCTTCGGCAGGTCACCATCTGAGTTACATCGCGCCAGGTACTAGGTGGGGATGATGACTAGACGGAGGGAGGCAGTCAGGGGTCAAATAGAACGTGACTCCTAGACACCAGATTGAGGAAAGGTGGTGTAGCAGTCGTTTGAGTCGGGTCAGTGAGGAAGGGGAGTAAGGGTGAGACTGGCTAGGGAGGAAGGGCCACGAGGAGAGGAGAGCCCTTTTCTTGCTGCTCCGCTCACTGGTTACCCTCCACGCCACCCCCTCTCACACAGGCTCCTCCTGTGCTTTGTCGCTTTTGTCCAAGGATTCAGGAGTTCCCAGTGGGCAGCTGTGTGTGGTGGTGGCGCCGGGCGTCGCCTGTCCCCACGGGTCTCCTTCCCGCTCCTGGATCCTCCCCCTCCTCCTGGTGGAAAGGGCACGCCCTGCCTCCTGTCTCCAGGGCCTTTGGGCAGGCTGTTTCCTTGGTTGTGACTCAGCTTCCTTATCAGTGAGATAGGATAGTGCGGACAGCAGTAATTACTGTTTAGTATATATGTAGAGTTTTAAGTGTAGAACCTTCTTCATGATTATTTTAATTAAGTTGTTACATAAATTTTATTTGGAGAGCTCTAAAGAAGTCGTCTAATGCTGTGTTTCAAAGATTTTTAAGCCCAGAAGCCCCCTTTTCATATAATGATTTATAGCAGCTCGGTATTTTCTACAGACACCCCTTCCCTGAGCTGCTCTGGATGGTACTGTGTGGAAGCCCTCCTCAGTTCTGCTCCCAGGGCAGACCCCAGATCCCAGTCACCTTGCAGCTGTCCTCTAGTGTTGAAACGGCCCACCTGGCTCCACGTCCCCAGTCCTTTCACAGACGAGGGTATTGCTGGGTCCTGACATCCCTCTTGGGGGGACCTTGGCTGGCTGCGGTCTCACATGGGGAGCTTCGCCCCTCTGAGGCTCGGCTGCCAGGCTGGACTGCCGTGACCAGCACCCCGCGACCCTGAGGCCCCAGTAGGCTTCCTGTCGGCTCATCTCAAGGTAGACAGTTTTTCCTCATTTCCCACGTAAACATACAAAACTAAATCCAGGTTTTTGTTATTCTTTGTGTGCGTATAATTTTTGGAACCTAGTCTTAATAAATTTTGTTTTAACTCATGTTCTAGTCTTAATCTTTTGGCATGTTAGTTACTACTAACCTTTCTGAGCTCATTTTCCTCAAGTGTAATGGAGACTTCTGCTGTCATTGCTGAGGTTGGCATGGGTGGTCACTGAAGCCTGGATGTGCTGTCTCGAGGCTCAGTGCTCTGAGATTACCCAAAGAGGAAGTGGAGTTCGTTTTTAAGTGGTTTATTTTTATAGTCCATAAGTCCTCTCTTTAATACCCCTTCTAGAATGGTGCTGGTGTTTGATACTGCCTTTAGTTTCTTATAACTAGATTAGAAATAAGGTTGTTTTTTTTTTTTTAATTAAGATTCAAGGTGGCTTGTCCGCCTCGGGTCTCTGGCGCAGCTCCCTCTGTCTTTTATGACTCAGAGTCTGCCAGCAGTAGTTCTAGAATCATGTTACAAGCCGTTTGGTATTTTTGAAATATGACTGGCCTGAACTTGAGATGTGAGCAACCATGAAATGGCTCTTGCCTCTCATTCCGTTGGTTGCAGTTTTCTTTAAATAGTGTTCATTCTGCCCTTCCCAGCTGAAATGGTCTCCTCGCACACCACGAAGTAGGAGCAGGCTGGCTCTGCTCTCTTCTCTGCCTTCTGTTGCTATCTCACCGTCTTCTTGAAACAATATAGAAAACCTTTTCTTGTACTAAAGATAGTTTTTAAAAGTCCGCTTTGTTTTCTTTAGTCTCTGTGATTTGGCAGAATGTCATCTGAGTCTTGGTTCTGCTCTTCCTGGCGATGCACATAGGTGCTTGTTGCCTCCTTTCTGCGTGTGCCTCTCCCCTCCCTTCCCTTTCAGAGAATAGGGGTAGGTTTTTGTAGTTGTTGTAAGTCTGACTTTACCAGATAGTTTACTGTATAGACTCATGATTTTCTGTTTCTTTCTTCAAAGGTGGGACTATTCTGTTGGGAATTTTATGTTGCTTGTGAGCTTAAATATACGTGCTTTTCGCTCCAGTAAGCAGTTGAGTCTTTCCCATTGTGTTGTTTTGTACAATGCTCTGCCGCTCTCTACGCAGCCCTCACCTCAGTCTCCCCTGTGAGCTAATGTTCCCGAGTGCCGTGCACGTGCGCAGTTGCCCCACTCCTGCTTCCTGTATTTTCCCGTAGCTGTGTGTAGTCTTCTGCACCAAGTTCCCATTCAGTGATGATGGGATATGATTGATTCAAGGATTGTTGGCATTTCTGAAGCAGAAAGTCCTAAATCAGTTGCTCTAACAGAAGCAGCTTCTCTTGCTCGCTCTTTCTTGACCTTTTATTTTACCCCCGTGTCTGTGAATGAAACTGTATTTCAGATTGTTTTGGTCCTTTCATACAGTGTAGAATAATCCTTTTCTTTAATGACTGTATTATTCTTCAGAGTCATCTCCCTGAATCACTCACTGCCTCTGCCTCCTTGAACGTTGTTTTCTGAAGGGGCTGCTGCCAAGTCGCTTCAGTCATGTCCGACTCTGCGACCCCATAAACGGCAGCCCACCAGGCTCCCCCGTCCCTGGGATTCTCTAGGCAAGAATACTGGAGTGGGTTGCCATTTCCTTCTCCAATGCATGCATGCATGCTAAGTCGCTTCAGTCGTGTCCGACTCTGTGCAACCCTATGGACAGCAGCCTTCCAGGCTCCTCTGTCCGCGGGATTCTCTAGGTAAGAATACTGCAGTGGGTTGCCATTTCCTTCTCCTCTGAAGAAAAGGTTCTAATGCAGCCTTTCTGAAGGTCCTTAAACACAGCTACCTGTCACAAACAGCCTAAACTGTGCAGAGCTGCCTGTGTCTGACTCCATGTTCTCTATTTTTTCTCGACCCTTTATCTCAGCTGCTGCTAAGTCGATTTAGTCATGTCCGACCCTGTGCGACCCCATAGACAGCAGCCCACCAGGCTCCCCCGTCCCTGGGATGCTCCAGGCAAGAATACTGGAGTAGGTTGCCATTTCCTTCTCCAATGCGTGAAAGTGAAAAGTGAAAGTGAAGTCGCTCAGTCGTGTCTGACTCCCAGCGACTCCATGGACTGCAGCCCACTAGGCTCCTCCGTCCATGGGATTTTCCAGGCAAGAGTACTGGAGCGGGGTGCCATCGCCTTCTCTGCTTTATCTCAGCAGTCTTGTCTAAAGTGTAGTCCTGATTCACTCTCGGGATAAAACACCTGGGGCAGTGGGGGCACTGGGTGTGCCTGAGATGATGTGTGGCCTCAGGGTGTCCCTGTGGGAGACTAGATAAACATGGGTAGACTAGACCAGGCCTCGGATGTTAGGCCTGGATTACTAGTTTTGTGTGAGGACAGTGGTTTTGCGTTGTATATTCATTTGCACAGTGATTCACGATAAGAATTATTTCTCAATTGCGCCTACAGTACACATGCTGTCATTGCTGCTGAGGCCCCTTGGTGGTTCTGTTCTCGCCCTGAGAATCCAGGAGAGTGTGCTCCTTCCTTGGTCTGCTCTTCTGTTCTCTTTCATCTACATTTTTTTGTGTGTTGCTTCAAATTTGGCTCGCCTTACTCTGTTTCAAAGAGGGCTGAGATGGTCCTTGGCCTTCATTAATGACCCTAGAATGTGGATCTGAATGTTTTCACTGTTGTGTATCATTTTTGTCGTTTCAGGACTGTGAGGGCGAGACTCCTATTCACAAGGCGGCTCGCTCTGGGAGCCTGGACTGCATTAGTGCCCTGGTGGCTAACGGGGCTCAAGTCGAGTAAGCGTCTTCATTTATTCCTGCCAACCGAAGATGTAGTCAGGTGCTGTGTTTAGAGACAGGTTTAGAGCAAGCACAAGTTCTGAGCTTTGTTTTTAACATTAGTAATATAGTTTTGCTTTTTAGATCAGTTGGCGGTAGTAAGCAGGTTGTTCTGTGGGTTAAGTTGACCACCAGCAGAAGGGGCCTTGATCACAGCAGACTTGGAATTCTTGCCATGAGAGTGAGCAAGTGAATTAGGGTGGAGATGACAGTTAACCCGTTAAGTTTGGAGCCTGGCATTGTTGACTTTGCCACCACCTAGCTGTGTCACTGTGGGCGAGTCTTCAAACTTGGCCAAGTTTTAGTTTCAAAATGAGTGCCTTGAATTGGATTACGTTATCTTTTCAGGCCTCTCTGGCTCAAAATATCATGCAGACAGTTAGCTTTTCTAAATTTTTATTTCCTATCTTTTATTAGATGTGAGAACATCTTGTGTTTTAAAACCTATGATTTTTAATGATTTTATAATTCCATGTAAAATGGAACTATATACAATAGACTTCAAACTCATTCTGAGTTTTTGATACTGATGTCATAATTTTAGAATATCCTTGTCTTAGCCCAGGTTACATCAACTGGCTTACTTAGAGCTTCATAGAACAATATTAGCATTTAAGTGTATTAATTTAAAAATGTGATTGTGTATGCAAATCATTAGCTAGACATGGCATTATACATTTATTTTAGTATTAAATTTATTTGTATTAACTTTCTCTTAAAGATTTATTATAAAAATTTTTCTTCTGCAGTTCACAGCATTAACAAAATGGATGCGGTTTTCACCCTTAAATGTTGAGTGTAAGCTATAGAGCTGTAATAACCAAAATAACTGTGATAATATCAGCTTTCTTGTTTTACCAAGTGTATTGAATATTTCATAAAAATTAATTACAAATCACTTTATTCTAATTGGAAATGTGAAAATTTAGACTTTGGGAAAAATAAAACCCACAAAACTTAGTTTAACCCTTTGGTTTCCACTTCATTGTTTTGACTCTGTATTATAATAAATATTGAAAATAGATCCTGGACAGCAGAACCATATACATTAATGTACGGCCTGTCTAATACCAAGGGCTATCATTAGACTCTCAGTATCTTAGCTTCTGTTTCAGTAAGTATTATATTGTTAAGACTGGACATTGGTATGGGCTTGAATCATTTACTTGTATAACCATTTAGTGTTATAACTATGACCTGTATTACCTGTTACATTGCAGGGAGCCTTGTGACTTCATATGTAGTTATAACTTAAGGTAATGTAAAAGCAATTGATAATTCACTAATGAATATATTACATAGTTTTAAAAAGCACTGAGATGATTCTCAATGCATTGCTTTAAAGCAAAGTTATAGATGCCATTTTCTTTGCTGTTTTTAGGTTTAAAACTCTGATCTTCAATTTTAATAACAAAAGCTTTGATTATGAAATACAGAGTCATAAAATAATTGATTAAATTCCTTAATTGTCATTTATTAAAAGAATGAATAATCAGAAGTTGATCTTCTTGATGACTTATTTTTCTAAATAATAATTGGTCCTGAGCATTTTATTACTAAGATGTTAGTTTTATTCACTTTAATGGATAGCTTAATCCTTTGAACCAGTAAATATCTTTCTTTTGCTATGTCCTTTTTTTAATAGGTGTCTTTTTTAAATGAGATCATTTTATTTACAATTCTGTCCTTGTTACAGGACCCTCGAGTGTCTCTTTCCCACCAAGTGTGACTGAGCATGGCCTGAGTGCCAGCTTGCTTTTCCTTCTCAGTATAAGCCACTCCCTCGAGACCCTGCACATGGTGATTTCCCTGGTCTGAACTTTCACATATTTTTTAGAACAAATACTTAGCCTGAGCCACCTGCCAAAAGCAGTTTTTAAAATTGTAAGTCTTTGGCCTGGAGGTAGAGCCCAGTGGTCGTTAATAATCGCTGTTGTATGTGTGGTTATTCAGTTTTAACATACAGATAAAATGTCAATGTTGCCAGTAAGCCAAATTGTAAATTGCTTTTTAATGTCTGTTCTGCACATTTTTATAGTTTAATACTTTTAGTCTACCAACAAATAATACTTTAATCCCCCCCCAAATTATGATATACTTAGGTCTTTTGTTTTCTGTTAGGCTGCCCGTATGGTAAGGTGCAGCCCTGACCAGTGCCTTTTAGTTTTAAGAGCATCAAGGGGCACAAAATTACCTTACTTAAAGTTACAAATTTTTTTCCCCCAGTTCAGATTGAACTGGAGTGTTAATATTACATGCTGTAGATGGAGTAGTGGAAATTTTTCCTTTTTCTGTGACTAGATTAAGAGCTGTCTTGTATCAGTGTTTTATCACACTTGGTGGTAATTAATAATTTTGTTATTAACTCCTACTTTGCTTTTTATATATCTGCTACATAAAGTGGCCAAAATCTGAAGTTGCTGCTTTTTTGGTCATGGGGTAGATAATGGTGAGGGCCTGCGGGCCAGGCGACCGTGGCTAGAGCGGTTTGTTACATACCCTACTTGTCAATGTAGGCCGCGTCCGTAAGGTAACGCACGCCGCCGTGCGCTGCGGCACACTTGCTAGCACCACACGTGAGTATGTCGATGGAGTTTCTTTTTCTTCTCTTATTTTACATCTTGAGTTTTGGTGCCAAGTTTTCTTTTTCACGTAAGGTTTTGTTTCTGCTTATATGATTGTTGCTGGTATCTGCCACTGTTTCCATCCAAAACTAAGAACCAACAGGACGGTGGCGGTTCTGCGGCCACATTACAGTATGAGTGTGTATGCTTTAAATGACCCAGACCGCTGCAGATGCTTCTCACTCTTTTTCTCAAGTATGAAGTTTGCATCAAGTTAAACTGGCAGCATCTTTACCTTTGCTTGTGTGACAGTTCAGTTCTTTGCAGTCACAGTTTGAATGCTGCTTGTTTGATTGGAAGAAGGGCAAATCATATCATGGGAAAGGTGATTCTTCAATCAATTCAAGTAAAAATATAAAATTAAGTCTCAATGTGATTTCCAAGAAAGACTCTTGAAAATTTGCTGTCTGCTGATAATTAAGACGACCTTTTACTATCAGCTTTGTAAACTATGGTTTTCTACCCTTGAATTAGCTTTACTTTAGTACTTTGACACTGATTGATTTTTAATATTTTTATTGTCTTGAGAGATAATGGAGAATGTTTCCTTATCAATCTATAAAAGTTGATTTTTTTAATGCCTCAGAGTATAAAAATGGATTTAGTGAGATTTTAGAGATTCAGAATTGCTTGCATCGAAGGCCAGTTTGCTAGTCTATTTTAATATCACTTTGTACAGGTGCCAGTGTTTAATTGTGACAGAGTCCCACAGCTTTCTATAAGAGAGTATTTCATAAAAGCCATTGGTTCTGTGGTGACTGGATAGATCTTCCAGTGAGCTACATGTATTTTAACTTAATTATTTTGATCCCAAGAGAAAGTTAGTTATGATCATCGATAGGGAGAGACGCATCCATGGCCTTAAATAGGCAAGTTCAGTGATTCACTCTGAAAAAATCTTTCTTGCCTGATATAGAAAACGGACACAGGTGATTAAAGTTAACAGAAGTCTTAACATTGGATCTTAATAGATTTTTCAGTGTTGCAAAAAAAGTATTTTGCTGAACTTCTAAGAATTCATAACTGAAATGGAGTTGGTTTAGTTTGGTTCAGGTTTATGACCCACCTGTATTTGCTGACCCATAGAGCCCCGTCTAGAAGCAAAATTTTCACTGGGGCAAATCACATGACGAGCATATTTGATGTTAGTGTCGAAAGCTGGTTGCCCGTGGCAAAATGTAATCCATGTTTACTTTATTAGACATTTGTTCACATTTGAAGTTTGAAACTTACCCATTTGCCCTTCAGAGTAATAGTGCAAATATGAAATGTAGGAGAAGTGAGTAGTAGTTTCTGATCTTGGGATCCTGTGCGTTCCATTCTGGCCTTGTCACTGCAGCAGACTGGGTTTCCTGATTCTGGTTTCCTTTATTAAGCGACTGCAGGCAGGTGGAGGGATCACTGCAAGGCAGCTGCTGGGATCTGCTTGCTGGGAAGGAGCAGGTAGTGGGGGGCCTGGGGCACTCTAGACTTGTCATGGCAGCCTGAATAGTACCCACGTTTTAATATTTGTTTAATCACCGCTTTTATAAATAGTGCTTTCAAATAAAACCAATGATTTCTAAATTCAGATGTCTTTTCCTTTGCCAAATTACAGTGGGAGCCTGTTAACTATTTTGTCAGACTCTTTGAATGATGCTGTTGTATTTTAATGTATGCAGACATAGTTGGGGTTCAGTTGCAAATTAAAACTACCCCCAGTAGTGTTGAACTTGAAATGAAAACTTGGCACCAAATTTATTCAAGTAGAAACTTTAAAAAATACTTTCTTCCTATTGTTACCTGAAAAATATATTTAAGAACGTTTTCATAATTACTTATTTAAGAGTTTGGATACCAAAGGGTTAAAAATACACATGTTTTTCTTTTATTGAAGACATTTTAGATGTTTGTAATGTTTTGTCTGTACAAATGGGCGTTTAGTAATGTTTTATCTTTTTTTTTTTTAATGATTCCATGTATTTGCTTATTTCCATCTAGGAATAGTTACTAATGTATTTGAGATACAGCATACCAAATTTTAAAGTAACCAGAATCGTGAGTTAATGGTTTTTAGTCCATACTGTTAAACTTTTGTTGAAATACTGACATGATTAAATTGGCTTCATGCTAAACATCACTAGAAGTAATGGCGAGGGCAGTGTCTCAGAGCGACAGCTCTCGGCCACGGGGGCCACGCGACAGTGGCTATGCCCGGTAACTGTGCTTCCGCACCTCATGTATGTGTATGTATTTTCAATCAAAATGTTGCCTGCAAATATGTGATCCCTTATTATTTAAGTTTCCTGTTTATGAACCATTGCCCGTTTTAAATCACATAGAAGGTTCTGAATCGTAAAAACTACACATGTCAATGTTTTACAGCTACGTAATTCGAATTGACTTGATTTTTTCAAGTAATCCTAGAAAGGGGGAGCATTCCATATAGAAACTGCTGAAACTGCCACAGGTGCTTCTCCGAACCCTTACCGTTGTGGCATTGAATGCTCAGTATGGCTTCCTTTCTCCATCGAGGCATACTGTTGAGGTATTTGTTGCGGTGATTGGTTTTAATGCTAATCTAGGAATTCAGATATAGATTCTTTAGATTTGCATGCTTTGCTTACCCTAATTTATGATAGCTACCTTTTTATTTGTAAACTAACAATAGTTAAGTTGAGATCAGAATTTTAACAGAAATATTATTTATATAAAAATTGTGGTTATCTTTCATTGTCACATGGCATTAACTAAAAAGAAAACATCCTGAAGGTGATGTGACAACTCAGACTCTAAATGTACTTCAGAAACTTCTGGATCCGTGGTTTTTCAAATTTTTTTAAAAAAGAAAACTATTGGCACGGCTTCTCATACTCTGATGTGGTGACACTATAAGTGGAGGTGGATGGGATCAGCTGGCAGCAGAGCGGAGCGTTGTTCTCAAGTTCTTTGGGGATATATTGTTAGGTATAATAAGTTGTAATAAACCATTCAGAATTTTATTACAGAAAATACAATAGAGTATAAAAAGTTTGATTTATCTTGCCAATTATTCAGCAGAATAATTCACAGCAGATATTATTCTTTGTCTTCCCATGTTTTCATATTCCAGTTTTGAAAGAACACTAGGAACTATTGGGAGAAAATGGGTAGAATGACTTTGTGTAGCCTCAGTGAAAGTTACAGGAACCGAAGTCTGTCGACACAGGACATAGCTTTCATAATGAATTGTAGCAAATGATTCACTAGCCCCCAAATCGGATCATGTCAGCTTTTAAAGAAAAGTTTTTACAGCTTTCACAGAGTAGACCCAATCTGAACACCCAGGTTGACTGATGTCTGATTTTTTTAAATCTCTGCCCATTTTCGAAGACTTTTCAGATGGATGCCAGAGGGGGCCAGAGAGGTGAAGTAGAATTTGAAGCACATCCCATGTGTGGCTTTTTGCTTTAAGAAATGGGCAGAGGGAAATCTTGGATCAGGTTCAGTCTGTTTGCCCAAGTACAACAACCAAAGACATTAAACTGGTGTGTATGTTTAATGATTTAATCTGAAAATAACGTGTACACTTTCATTACTACCCTGTTTTCATGCAGAGCACAGTTCCTGAGAGTAATTTTGCACAATATCTACCAGATACTGTGAATTTCCCTTTGGACTGGTGTTTGCGGACTGCAGTCCAGACTTTGTCTTCAGCAGTCTCTCATGGGGTCGGTAGGCGTGGTCAGCAGGAAGTGTAGTGAATACCTCAGGATTGAAGAGTCAAGGCCTGACTGTTTAAAAAGTACTGTAACAACGAGAGGCCACATTCGAATGTAAAATTATCATAGAGCCTGTAAATCCTAAGTCACATTCATGTGCCCAGCTCCCATTGGATTTTTAGCAAAATCACTAGGTTTAAAATCTGCTTACACTTGGAACACTAGAATTTGAAGGCTTAATAAATTGATGATACATTGTAACCAGGGTAACTGTTTCAACTCTTAAAATGTCAAAATTGAAACATGCTCAAGAAAGTGTATATTAAAAAATAAATTTAAAGACCTGAGCCTGTTTTGTTAAAGTGTCTTGGGAACTACACTACTTAATTATTGTTTATTCTAGTCTTTAGCAAAAAGCCAGCATGATTTTCAGCCTCTGTGGAGTACACTTGAAAACCCTCTACTTAGGAAGTATTAAGAGGTGGTTCGAGGATTCAGACCTATAAAGGCAGTTTCGCCTTCTTCACTTTAAGTACATTGCTTGATTCAGTTGTGAGGCACTTTGAACTTTCAACTGAAAACACTCAAATAGGAATGATTGTATTACTTCTGCTTGCTCTCTCAGAGTCTTTTATTTTTACATTCTTCTGAAGTTTACCTTCAGATATTTTTCTTGGTGTTTGACATTTTGTGGTTTAACATATTGGGCAGCCTTTTAAAAAGTTCCATTTTATTTGAATTGAATAGTATGCAAAATTACCAGAGAGACATTTTTCAGGAACCAATAGGCATCTCTTATTAAGGGTTAGCGATCTAGTCAGAGAAAGACAAATACCATATGATATCACTTGTGTGTGGAATCCAAAATAGGACACATATGAACTACAGAACAGACACAGATTCACAGAGAGAACAGACCCGTTGCCAGGGTAAGAGGGGTGGGGAAGGCAAGGATTGGGAGTTGCAGGTTGACAGGTGTAAACTCGTACATACAGGATGGATGAACAGGGTCCCACTGCAGCAGAAGGAGCTGCAGCATCGTAACTTCATCATGACAAACCATGATGGAAGAGAATATGAAAAAAAGGCATACATAACGGAGTCACTTTGCTGTACAATAGACATTAACGTTGTAAATCAGCTGTACCACACCCGAATTTTTAAAAAGTAGAAGACTGGTTACTAATATCATCTACTGGTTAAATGTTACTCAACTAGTCCAGCCCGTTGTTTGTTTCGTATGGCCCATAAACTAAGAATGATTTTTACATTTTTTAAATGGTTGAGTGAAAAATCAAAAGAATAATGTTTCATTTCACAATATGTAAAAATATATGAAAGTCAGATTCCAGTGGCTGTAGCTGAAGGTTTATTAGAACACAGGGAGCACTGTAGTCCTCACATATCATCTAAGGCTGCTTCGGGCGGCAACGAGAGAATGGAGTCCTTGCTGTCTAGCCCTTTCCAGAAAAAGTGCCTGCCCCATGAATTGGTGGTCCCATCCACTCCTTCCCACCCACTTCTTGTGCCCCGTACGATTGCACGGCCAGTAGAGCAGGATCTAAATGTGAGCAGAGCAGAGAAGCGTGTTACACTAGGTGGAGAAAGGCGTGAGTGTGGGCGCGGGAGGAAGGCGCTGGGAGCCGGGGAGGGGAAGGGAGGCCTGCTGTCCTGCCCCAGGGCCAGGCGTTCACAGATCGTTTGCTTTAGAGGAACACCAGCACCATCAAGCTGGATGTTCCACTCAGCCCTTAGTGACCGAGAAATCACATGGTTGGAAGTCTGTAGTTTCCCCAGAAGTGGAGAAGGGGTACTCTATGTCCCCATTTCTAATAACACTCCAAAGACGGTGCTGACACTAGGGTCTCCAGTAGTTCTTCCGCAGCTCCCATGTGTCCCCGATTCTGACGTCTGTCCGTATGTCTTCTGGAATGTTTGGAGCTCCCTTTTGGGTCACTCTTCGACCCCTCAGAGTTACTTGAGGAGCCAGTTGAAGTTCAGCTTGGCTTATGATTGCTCTTTCTTTCTTGGTCCACACATGGGGGCACATAGCGTGAGTTGGCTCTGGTGACTGCTCTTGGGAGTTGTGAAGGCTCTGTGTCACCCCACCTGGGAGTTTGCTGGGCTCCAGCCAAGCTGAGTGACGTGTTCCTGTCGGGCCCCCGTGGTGGCGGGAGCCCCTGCCTGTGTTCTCCCGGATGTGCCCCCTCGGACACAGACAGTCTCTGTGGTCTCTGGATGCCGGCCTTACTTGTTATGTTTCCTCGTATTTCCGTGGAAGAACAGTAAACTCAGTCTCGGGCTGCTTAAGAGCGGAGGAACGGAATGTAATTTGGACAGCTTTGCTTTCAATGACTTTAAAAAGTCGGCCTGCTCCCTGAGCATCTCAGCTTTCCTCGGTGAACTGCATTTCTGGTGTAAATGGCATTTTAAAAGTCTGTGCTGTTCTTTATTTTATCGTCCACTAGAGGGGTGCTTTCTACTGACAGCTTCTGTGTCCTCATGTCAAGCAACAGTTCCTCATTTCTGCACCTGATTTCAGAGAGCGAGTTCATAGTCATGTCCATAGAAATCATTTTATAAACTGCTTATTCTAGGTCTTCATCTTTTCAAATTTTGTTGATTTAATTTTTTTTTTTTTTAATTGTGGCACCTTACTCTGTTCACGTTCTTCATAGAGTAGACCTTTTTGGACCATTCACTCATGGTATCTTCTGAAAAGGAAATACACCCTTTAAAAAAATTACCCAGTCTTAAAGTTACTTGAATATTAAATTTCTATAGCATGCTGATACTAAAAATTAAGTATATGATTATTTTATATGCACATAATTAATGTAATTAACTTTGCCAAAACTTTGGTATTTCCTTTCTTTAATTTATCTCAAAATTAAAACACTATGAAATTTTAGAATAATATTTATCAGAAATCATAGCCACAAGGTAAATGTCAGTTTTAGTTCCCAGTAGTCCTACACACAATGCCTTTTATTTTTAAGAAAATATCGTTGGTTTGGGGGATTCTCGAGTCTTGTCTCATTTATATCTGACCAAATTGAGTTTGGGCTTTTTCCTTTCTTCAAACTGTATAAATCATTTCTTTTTCTCGTGCTTTTAAACATGGAAACATATCTAGTGATTGTCAAACGTGTGTGGATGTTTCATTTCTGAATTTTGACTGTCCTGAGTATTATGGCTGGAACTAGGAATACAGGGCTATGGTATCTTTAAAGTGGAAGATCCCTATTTGTCCCTGATTCTGTAGTTTTCTCTCTGAAACAGTTTTTCCCCCATTAACGTGTTCATATAGGAGACAAGCGTCCAGGGCTGTGCATTGTTCTTTCGGGACAAGGCGAGGCCTGTGTCTGGTCAGAGCTGAGCGGTCTGCTGTGAGGTATGGGCGCTGCCTGGGCTCCTCGGCACTTCTCCAGTTTGACTGCATCAGCCTGCAGCGACAGCCTGGTTTGCTGTGTTACAGATTCATCACACAGAGCGGTGTATTTTCCTGTCTTCCAGGGGAACTTCATCATGGAGTTGCTTTTGTTCCCTCCATTTTTACTGTTTCCTAATTAAGATGTACAATTTCAACGGGTTCTTTGCTATCCATCTTACTCAGAGCCTTCATTTATCCTCTGCCACCCCTCCTGACTAGTCTAAATCTTAGTTGGTGCAGAGACATTGGCCCTGTACTTGTCAGTGGGATTAACTACAGAGTGATGTTGATTCTTCTTGGTGGTAGGACTCGGCCTCAGGGATAGCTCCTAGGACAGTATTAGAAGGAGACATCTACTCACATGCTTTCAAATGCCAAAATCTAAACTCCTAGAAGTTTTCCTATGGCCAAAATATCAAAATCTCAAAAAACTCAGCTTCTCAGATCTCCAGGCTGACAATGAATCAGCTTCAGGGCATCCATCTAAACGTCCACTTATGGTGTCACATGTCAGCACAAATTCTGGCTTGTCATTAAGCCACTTGTCTTTGCTTTTAGGAAGTCAATTGTTATGAATGCCATGGACAATTCAGTAAATGTTTGTTTGTTATGATTTTACTGGAGCTAAAGGAATGGATTATTACGTGCAGATAATACAGAATTCAGTTTCAGGTTAAGTCTGAAGTTAGCATAAATTTTCATTCTTCAGACTAACATAAAAAATGATTTTGAGACGTTAAATAGGAAGATGCCTTTTATTTTTTTAAGTTTAGTATGTTGATTTTTAAATTACTATCTCCCAAATCTTGTTTCGTAATCAAATGTGCGTAAGAGAGAAGTTAGTTACAGAGATAGGAGAGCAGCTCCTTCTTAATGAAGACTTGCTGTAATCTGTATGCTCTTTCGTATCACCTTCAGATAGCTAGTCAGCGCAGCAGGAGCAGAGACCCGATGAACGTGCTAATGGCGTGTAATTCAGTGTTTTTGTGTCGTACAGCCTGAGAAATGCCAGTGGCCTGACGGCAGCAGACATTGCTCAAACCCAGGGTTTCCAAGAGTGTACCCAGTTTCTCTTGAACCTCCAGAATTGTCATCTGACTCGTTTCGGTCACAATGGCACCTTAAACGGAGGCCATCCGAGTATATTTCCTAATCACGTTAGTGTGGGAACAAACCGCAAGAGATGCCTGGAAGATTCGGAACCCTTTGGCGTGAAGAAAGCTCGACCCGCAGGTGAGACCGCTTTGTGGGCAGGGCAGGCAGGCCTGTTTCTTCTCTAACGTGTGTTCTTCTTACGGCTGAGTGCGCCTCGGAGACGCTCCCTCACTCAGGGTGCTGTGCCCGGAGGACTCTGGTGCAGTGATGGAGGAGGCTTTCCTGTGTTGCTTCTTGGAAGATTGGCCATTTAACGAGAGGGGAGGATGTGAGAGGGCGGTTCGGCCCAAGTGTAATGTGTGTGTAACCTGCCGCACACCCAGGTTCACCTGCCGTGAATTAGAGTCTTCCCGTTTGTTGTACCTCTTGAAATATAACTATTAAAAAAAATCTGCCCCTGTGCCTCATTTTTTCTTCCTGTGAATTTTCCTGGACTTACAACAATTGTTGGTCTGATGTAAAATACAGTCTCGCATCGGGGAAGGTGGATGTTTGCACTGCTACATGGCCTCAGCTGGTCTGCACGCCCGGGTGTGGGGGGGTGCCGCAGCGGGGCCCGGCGTGCCGCCTCCACACTGAGGGCTCGTGTCTCCAAGGTAAGTGTTCCGGTTCTCGTGTCCCTCCAGCTTTTTATCTCTAGATGGTTTCAGGACGTGTAAATAAACAGTCAGCTAGTCACTCTTTGAGGTGTCCCTTTCACTTAGGGGGAGAAAATATATATAATCAGAAGACGTTAGTAGCTTGGCAGGAATGTTCAGCAAACTTACATGGAAAGGGAAGTTTAGAGCTGACAGTGAAAGTAATCACACTGAAATTATGTGCTCAGATAAGATTTGCCAAGGATAAATACAAAATCATGCCCTTTGGTTTAAAAAAAAAAAGAAACTGTTCAAGTATAGTCTGAGAAAACCGGAGCGGCTCGTGTCTTTAAATTCGATGTGTCAGCCTGATCCTCCCAGCGCTGTGCCTCTTTAATGTAACTGGCACATATCCAGACAAAAGCATTTCTCCCAGAGTCAGTAAAAAGTGAATTCTCTACTTCACAACATTTAAGATGTTGGTCGCTGTGAAAAGTTGTGATTACGCAACTTTTCTATAGAAATGAATGTATGGACTTAATAGTTTCTAAAACTCGTAACTTGTATAAATTATGGGCCTAATCCTTAGAAAGATGTTGTAAAAGTCATACCCAGAACATGAAGGTATGTGTAAACTTCAGAAACTAATCCCCGTTCTGTTTCCTGCCTGGTTAGTGTTTTGGGGTGGTGTTGCTAGTTTCACTGGGTCCTGGTACAGGGACCACGCATGTCCCTGTCATGTTAGCATACAGGATAAATCTTAAATTCTGCTTAGCTTTTTTAAAGAGATGTCACTTAACGTTCAGTGAAGATTCAAATGTACCTAAAGAGTTTTAAACTAGCCTCTTCAGGTTTCAATTTCAGTTGAATTGGCCAGTATCTCCTTATTATTGATGTGTCTGGAAGAGCCTTTCCAAGGGTTCCTGGAAACTTAAGAATTTGCACCCTAGGCCCTGTCGCTGCACAAATTGTGTTTGAAGAATTATGCAGGTGTTTGGGGATTTTATTTTCCTCTTCCAGACAAGGATTCATCTTGGTCAGCTGAGTTAAGAGATTAATGTTCTGCACATTCAGCTCAAGGTACAACTTTCCCTAAGTGCCCCATTCCTAGCAGTCAGCTCAAGGAAGCCAGTTAAGAAAATGACGTTGGAACCTGGCGTTTGAGTTCACAGGTGGTTACACACACCTCAGGCTGGGCGTTAAATCTTTGGTTACCTTTTTTAAAAACATGCCTGAAGTATCTTGGCTACACAGCTTGGACTTTATCAATAAGTTTAGTCTGTTCTGTATTCCTAGAATTTAATAAATTAGACGTACTTATGTTTTTAGTGTGGAATATACCCAAAAGCTATTAATTCCAGAGATTTTCTGGCTGAGCCAACTCTTAAAAGACGGATGGCGTTCTGTGATATTGACTCTTGAGTTTGGTGTCACGATTGTGAAAGTTTACCTCCTGCAATCCATAGAGAGTAGGATCTCTCTCTTAATAAATGGTTTTTAAATACTTTAAAGTAATTGGAGTGGTTTTTCCTTTGAAAACCATATGATGTAAAAGAACTTAAGGCACTGATCATTTATTTGTATGGCCCAAATACAAACTATCCTTTGAAAGCAAGTTGTCCAGCAGACGTGGGTACTTTAGAATGTCTTCGATGCAGTCGTTCACACCAGGGTCAGCATGCACCCTGTTGAGGAGGGTGAGTTGAAATCCAAGATTGATCCTGATGAAAAGTATTTCAGGGTAATATTTTCCCCAGTGTGGGAGATTTGGTTCATTTAGGACAATGCAAGGAAATATCGGTTCATAATAACTAGGTTTGGGGGTTTTTTTCCCTTCCACGTTGACCAACCGTCTGCTCGGGGTAGAATGACAGGTGGGCCTCAGGACTTCAGCTGCAGCTGTTGAATAAAATCTGTGTTAGGGCTGTTAGCATTGTAGCTTATAGGAGCAACAGTACAATTGTTCACAAATGTATTCCTTGGAAACTTGTCCAAATTATCAATGATCCAGGATAGAGAAAAATGCCACTCCCGCCCACGAGAGAAGCTTCATCTTGTTTTTAATCTTGAGTAGTTTCAGGCGCGGCTCCAGAGCCTTGACGGGGAGAGGCGGTGTGAGCAACAGACTGACCTGGGAACCTCGTTTTATCTGGGTGAACAGTTGCCATCCCCAGGAGGCTGTGGTGGTACCAGATCA